>NC_090704.1:7617500-8242500 GCF_040954835.1 Lepisosteus oculatus | reverse complement strand
GTCATTGATTTTACTTCAGCTGTGTAATGACCAGCTACAGGAGAAAGGAGATGTGCCCTTGCTTGAGAAAACAAATGCTAGAATTTCTGGATGCGCATAACTTTGATGAAATACTAAATTGCCCTTTTCTCTGTCTCAGAAATGTATAAACTGTTCCTCTGGTTTGGGGTATTAACATTAGACATGCCATACACTCAAGTATCTGACAGTCTGAATTAAGCTTTCCCAGCTAACGGATGTTTCCATATTGTTACTCCACTACCCTGAATCTTTTTCCATGTGTTTACTGATTGAGATTAGAAAGTAAATGGGACACTTGTGGTTTTGTGCCTTTTTAAAGGAGAGCCAAATAAAACAAGCTTCACTTCCTTATCACAGTGTGGGATGAAACCTAATGTAATTCACCAACATTTAAAAACTTTGGAAACTGGGACCACATTAAAAGAAAAACTCTAACAACAACAAAATGCCTTATAAGAGTTCTATACCTTATTTTTAGCTATACAGTCAGAGCACACATTTTTTTAAAGAATAGTTTTATAGATTGACAAGGAATGTCAAGGTTCTTTACTAGGAAACAAAAATGAAAACAATCCTATTTATTCGCCTTACCAATGTGTTTTCAATTAATAAACTTAATGACATTCAGTCCAAGACCGTGTATTGGACTAAGAAGTTCTTGAAAATGGACAAAGGGATGACTTGGTGTCTTCTTGTAAAAATCATACAATTACATTTCTTGGATACTGATCTCTGTTGATAGAATAAGAGAGATTATTGAAAGGCAATGCTAGCACAGCAACTCTGTCTTTGAGAAATATTTAATGGACCCCTGTACTGCAATTACTATATTACATCAATTATATTTAATAAGATAAATGTGTTCAGTGCTGGGGCCCTGGGTTGCTACCTGCGTGGAGTTTGCTTGTTCTCTCCATGTTAGCATTAGTTTCCTCCAGGTACTCCAATTGCCTCACACTGTCCAAAGACATAGAGGTAGATTAATTGGCTTCTAGAAAAACTGGCCCTGGCGCAAGTGTGTGCGTGTCTCAGTCTGTGCCTATTGTATATGTGCCCTGCGATGGATTAGCATCCTGTTCAGGGTGCTTCTTGCCTTGCGCCCATTGCTTGCTGGGATAGGCTCCTGTTCTCCTTGATTTTGGATAAAGCGGTTTGTACATGGATGGATGGGTGAAAAATGTGTACAAATTCTGGGACAAATAGTAGAGAACTCAAGCCTGTTCCTTCTACACCCCTTAGGGCTTTGAACACCAGAATTCCAAGTGACAATGAATGTTTAAAAGTTTGAGTCACTCCATTAGGGACTTTGTTCTTTTCTTTTGGTGCCTGACACAACCCGTGATTACAGAATAAGTTAGTGCAAAGTGTAATACATGACGGCCAGTTTCTTGTCTGAAATGGAGCAGGTGTTGTTATGAAAGCACTACAGAATTACCAAACACTCCAGTTCAACAAAAAAAAACATTTTGAAAAAAGCCATTACTGTACGGGCTCCTAACCTTCAGAAAGACCACTACTTAATTGTACTCCGCAAAGCTTCCCAAAATGACAAGCATGTACAAAGCTATTGTAGACACTTACATTTCTAAAATGTTTGAATATACTGTGCATACCTCTCTGAAACAATTTGTTTTCATTGGCACACTATAGACTCAACACAAATTAAATCATTCAAAACTGCTTAAGGAATCTACCATACTGATCTTAGTACAATAATAGTAACACAACCCACACATCTGGAATACTCCTTCATAACCCTTTTTGAAGGACAGGAGCCCTGTGCAGCACCTCTTCATTCTGCAAACCTCCAGCTTCAGTTACAGCTAAGAGTTATTTGATGTGATAACCAGATACCATGCATCTTGAAAGGAATTCCAAATGGCTCTTAAGCCAAGGTGGAAAATCAATTTGGAACACATTCTCAAGAGACAAGCTGTCTTTTCAGTGCTGCGGCGGATGTAATGATGGCATTCTGCAAAGGCAATGTCTTACAGGAGCATCCCATGTGACTGTGACCATGCTGCTTTCTTCCGCTGACATGCATTTGCTGTTCAAAAAAGCAATTCTGTACAACACCTTTCCTCCTCCCCTAAACCAAAGACATGAAACAAGCCAGGTCTTTGTTTTGGGGAAGGTGGGATAGATAGGAGCATCCCTCCCCCTGTTTGTCTTCTAATTAAAGACTCGCAGACTCGCACTTTCCTGCTGTTAAGCTCCAGCCCATTCGTCAGCAAACCTTTCTCACACTTTTCCAGCTGTTGCTTTACTGTGCTCTCCGGTTTACAATACAGAGCATTCCTTAATAACTTCCAACAAAACGGCCAGGTATCTGGGACCTCGGTTAGCACCTGACTGACTGTAGCATTAGATTCAATTATTGTTTCTTCTAAGGTGTGAGATGATTTGGCAAATTACTTCGGTTATTTTTACATTGCTGTACTGCAACACCATGATTATTAGGGTCTTTCTGAAAGGTATTTGTGTGATAATGTGTACTCGCAATTAGAAACAAAAAAACAAGAAAAATGTCAGGGTGTGGATGCTGCACATTGGTGGTGGTGGAGGGTAGTCCCCATTACCCCATTACCTCCTTTGAGTGGAGTGTCCAGAAAAGCGCTATATAAGTGTAAGCAATTATTATTATTATTATAGTATATACAGTAAACAGAAGTGAAAGTGAATGTACTGCACCCGGTGGAAATAAGTTACCTGCTAAGTAATTCTTCGCAAACACGGCACGACGACGCCACCCACACTGTCACCTGCTTGGCTGGGCGCGTTAAGTTTAACATTTAATACATTGCACAGAAACCTTGCACCTTAGTTCCTGGAGCTGTTACAGGAAGCCGTTTTGTAATTTCTCAGCGTATTTGCATTGTCACTTCATAGTCATATACTGTAACGTCATTATTTATGTTCTAAATTCACAGCAAAGACAATACAAGCGAGAGACCAAAAGATTCGAGAGTTTTGAAGGCAGCTTTAAAGTGTCAAGGTGTTTGTTAGCCTCTTAGCTTTTCTAAGGAAGGCAGAAGTGAATTTGCACACGAGTGGGTTATTTTGCAATTTTACTTAAATTACATTGAAAACAGCTGTTCTACTGTTCTCCGGTCGGTATGCTCTTAACGCAGTAGTTTAATTCACGCAAACGCAGATTTACATAGATTTCATTTGGGTAATAAAACATTTCAATAACTCGCGAAACAAAAATTATAGACTATGTTTTTAGGAGAGTCTTGACAGCTCGTAAAACCTACAGCAAATATTACTGCTGGACTCTCCACCGATGTAGACAAAAATTCGGACAGACTTAAAACAGGCGTTGTTATAAACTGATCCCATTTTCAACAACAACAACAACAACAATATACATGTATTAATAATGGGTGCATGATGAACTGTATTTAACGTTATATGAAAATGCGTGCATAATATCACTTTAATTGTTTGATTTATACACAACTAGGAATATTACCCCTTACCTGGGTCATGGAAAGGGACCAGGGCAAAGTTATATAAAGGCTTCTTTGGTCTGCTAAGTGACGTCTCCAAAATCTTCGATGCGCCTTCAATAACCTGCACCAAATCGTCATACATGGACCCTGTCACATCAAAGACGAACGCCAAGGTAGAAGCCCCCTCTGGAATTTCGTCCTTTGTTCCATCGCTGCTTGTATCCTGTGCGACTGATAGTGCCAGCAGGAGCGGTACTGCCACACACAAACGGGACAAATGTCTTAAGCCCATTTCTGACCTCTGGTCGATGTGGAATTTTGTGCACCAAAGTAAAACGTCAGGGTGAATATCCTGAGGTGAAGAAGGACATTTGATTCAACACATGTCAACAGACTTGCTAATTAAAAACGTAATAAAAAAAAAAGATGCCAATTCAACTTTTGTCCCAACGGGGCTGAAAAGCCGATCTCTGATGCTGTCCCTGTTCTCAATGAGGCTGTGTTTCTCCGCCTGACCTCGGTCGATGTGGGGACTAGCTGATCTCCCTGTAAAACATTTGTGCTCTACAGCAACAGCCGACTTGGAAGCGCTTGCTCCCGATTAGCAACCCACACTCAGCTCAGGCTCTGAAGAAGGCAAGATGATTCCTTATACAGAGCAGCTGTTCTCTGATTGGACCGGTGGTTTTTGGGGTTTCAAAAGGCCCACTTCTAAAGAAGTAGGCTATTCTCACTCCGGATGTACTGAAGACCCTTCCCAGTAACTCTTCAGTATTCTGTTGTTGTTGTTTTTTTGTGTGAAATAGGCTTTATAGAGAGTATTGCATTTCAGTCCAGTTATTGTAGAATCCCAAATAACAGTCGCCTATACTGTTCTCACAGACGCAAAAAAGGAGAGAATTACTTCTAATGACTTAAAAAGAAACGGATGGGGGAAGTATTTCCTCAAATACTACCTCTCTCTTTATATATTTACATAAAGATTGAACACTCATAACATCATTGATTTATCCTTGGGCGTTCTTACATTTCTAAGATGAAAATAGGCAGTTTTATAGTGTGCCTGAGAGTTGTAGACGCGCTCACTTACTGGAACTACCGTAATTATAACATAATAGAACTACTTTATATCTTTATATATTATACTTTGAGAATATGGGGCGCTCATTTATCTGTGTCAAATGGTATCTTAGCAGCTGGTCATCATTTTTAATGCCAAATCGTACTGCCTATTTGTTGAGCATGCTGATCGATGTTGTAAAAAACAAAAATGGTTAAAATAGGTGTAAAGGATAAATTGTTGTGTTTTTTTTTCATTGTACTTGGAAAAAATATCGATTGCAAATACCACTATTCATTTTTCATACACAGAAAACATTTCATTTTGTTTTTATTTCGTGGCAGGGTATCAATTTCAATCGAACTTCATCACCTGAGGAGAGGTTGTTTTATTTTCCTCGCTTTTCCGCCCCCTGCTGGTACTCTTTCCAAAAGTACAGCTGGCAGATCTTGGCTTTGAATACATTGCTATTAATAAAGACGTCAAATATACACAAATATCTTGTTAAATGTTAAAATGTTATTAATAATGGTCCAATGAAAAAAACATTAAACTCACCTGCAAATAATCAGTAAGGTGTCAGACGTGATCCACTGTATGAAAGTTTTGTGTTTACATTGTGATGAAAACTTTTTTTCTTTCAGGACATCCCTTTTGATGTCTCCCAAGATCTATACTTACTAATACTGAATTTTCATTGGGCAGACCTAAAATGCATCAGCGTGTTTTTATTAGGATATCTATTAAACTCTCGTCCTCATAAGGATTAATACAACCTAATTCATACAAGGCATTACGTGTGTGAGGGGAGGGGGTTGGTGTTGTCTTATATAAATATAAATAGTCTTCCCAATCTAGCTAATACTTATGGGCTCATTCACAGTTGTAGTCTGTTTTATTTGGGTTGGAGCACAAGTCCATTTTTAAGACAAGTCTAAGAAAACCTTGTCATTAATTTGCATTATAAACATTGCAACACTAGACATATATGAAAATAGAATTTTCAGAATTCATATAGTGCAAATAAAAATATTGGTGTTGTTTACTTACCCTTGAGACAAAGGGTAATTGTAGTGTCTTATTATAAAGTAAAAAGAACTGCAGTATTGTAGCCAGTCTTATTGTACCTGTAGTATTATCCACTGCTGTAATGACTTGTAATGTAAAATTGTTTAAACATCCATCAAGTTCCAAATACAGTAACTGGTCCAGAATTTCTTTTTAAAATGACTCTCAGACCAAGGAAATGTAAAAACAGTACACGTTGTTGATTGGTGGTCTGAAAAGATTTAGTACCTTGTAAATATGAGAATTAAAAATTTCAAAGTAATTCAATTGAAAGGATTTCTACATTTAAAAATCATATTGCTGAAAAAATGTATTTGTAATGTGCTATTTTTACCATCAGTAGTCGTGCAGTTTGCTTTGGGTAACAAACCTGATGTATGTCAAAGTGACAAAATGAAGGAACAAATGAGATAAGATGGCATTTTCAGTGTGACAATTGTTGACGTTTGTTTGAACAAATCTGACATATTGCCTACAGTATGTGTGTCAGGAAAACCACATCAGCTTTTTACACACAATCAAGCAATCAGTCAATCAAAATATAATAGCATGAATCTATCTTTCTGTGGCAGAAATTATTCCACAGACATGATTCATCTGACACAAGATGACATGAGAGTAGATAATGATCTGGTTTTGCTACAAACCAGGTTAAAAATTAAGTACACCAAAGCTGAGGGATTATTTGTCTATGCCCAATGAATAATAAACCCAGAGTCTGTAAATATTTTTAAAACAACACTTTATTTTTTACGCAATTTGTAAATATTTTGTTTCTGTATTTTATGTTATTTTTCATACTTGATTGTTGGCATTTATTTGCTTATGAATATATGTACATCACCACCTTGAACTGCAAAGCAAAACATGGAAATTCTTTAGAAATGAAATTTGATTGCAACAACTACAGCTTTTTATTCCAAAGTTTTTTCATGAGAATTTGAGAAGGCCTGATCTGCAATTGAGCTGTCTGATAATCCTTTCACATGACTCGTGCAGTACTTGTGAATATTTTTTTAATCAAATACTATACTATAAATAAAATCTTTTCATTTGAAACTGTTTCAACATCCATGGGTGAGGTAGTACAAATATTATTTTTTGAAAACCAATGTAAATCCTTCTTGCACTTGCATATGTTAACTAAAGTGAAGGGGTTCCAGTGTATGTTAAACAAACTGTGACCAGTGACAAAGAAACAAATTGTGTCAGGGGATTTTTTTTAACTTTGGTTTGTATTACAAATTTTGAAAGAATTGCATTCACAGATTTACGTTAGCAGATAGGAAAAATAAATGTACTAAACCTAATAAAATCACTCTTTCTATGAGCAACAATGAAGAACAATCCTTTTTAAAAAAACTCCTTGTTAGTTAAAGCTCAATAAAAAGATCAATACATTTTAAAAACCTTCATTAGGGTTAGAAACATTGATTCCTTATTTTAATAATATGTGTTGGATTCTGTGTCTCTGTACCAGGCATTGGGACAGCTGTCGTGCCTTTTTCTCCATTAAAATATTCAGTCAAATAAGTGCTTTGCTGTGGAAATTCACTGCTTATCTTATTGTAACCTGGAGACTTTGGACAAAGACAAACATGTTTTTTCTTCATCTTCTCATGCAGAGAAAAACAAAAAATAAGAAAGATCCTTAAAAATGGAACACAGAAATAGTAAGATGCCCACAAAATGCAGAAGCTAGCCTTTGATTGAACTGTTCTTCCTCACTCAGAGTGCTCTACTTGTATCTCTTAGGAGGTATTAGTATTGATAGGGTAATGGTTTGCTGTTGTTTTACACCTGATGCTAGTTGCACTAGATGGCAGACTGTTGCATTCGAAATCCCAGTACAAGCCTGTTATTATTTCTCCCTGTAGTGTACATCATGCCTTTTCAAACCACAGTCCGTTCAATCCAGTGCTTTAGTGCAACCAGCTGAAAATAAAATTGGTAATCATGACTATAACATTTGAAGAGCTGGAATCATGGAAGTGTTGCACTGGTGTTGTCTGGATGGAGTGCCATTGAAGAAGCCCGAGAATACCTTGTTTATACAGAGAAATTCTTAAAGTGTGGACTGATAGATTTACAGCAGCAATCTAAACATTGATCACCCCTGTTGCCTGCCTGACACTCCAGACTCGATCAAGAAACATTGATCCAGACAATAGCTTAACTATTTTTTTTTTCACATCACTCAGAGTCCTAAAGTAAATTAGAAAAAGGCAACACAGGAATTTTAGCTCCATCTTGCAGTTTTACCAAGCCCGTTTTAACTTATCTTTTCAGGAAATATTACGTTTTTCTGTCTAGTCAGGTGACATAAAAATGTATGAAAACCGAGAGTAGGAAAGTTCAACATCTCAATGGAGAATCACTCCAGACTCCTAAAGTAATGATAGAATCAATACTTGAGAGAAACCACAGGGTAGACATGTTTAAAAATCACTGTAATGCAGCTGCATAGAGTGCAATTAGAAAGCAGGAATCATTTGTTGAATACTGTAACATGAAGGAACAAATGAAGTTCCACGCTGAAAGTTAAAGACAAGTCAATAAAGCACTAAGGGTTGGCTGTGGAGTGTTCTTAAGGTGAAGTTTTCTAGACCTGAAAAAGACTCCACAGCTGAAACCTAGTTTTTCTTTTACTTTTTCCATCCCTACTCGAATGTCTTCACTGGAATATGAAGTTGTCTTTGGGCTTGAAATGAAACTGTTGAGGTTGCCAGTGACCCTGGAGGAACAACTTAATAACACCACAGCGAACCCTAAAACCCAGGTTTAAGAGACGGAGGGAAAATGAGCCTGTCTGACTCTATTAAAGCTTGACAGTGCAGCACATGGCTCTGGAAAATGTGCAACAGATGACTTCCTAATCACAGAATAAAGTCTG
Organism: Lepisosteus oculatus; assembly: GCF_040954835.1. Classification (NCBI taxonomy): domain Eukaryota; kingdom Metazoa; phylum Chordata; class Actinopteri; order Semionotiformes; family Lepisosteidae; genus Lepisosteus; species Lepisosteus oculatus. The sequence goes on along the minus strand of NC_090704.1, from coordinate 8,234,003 downwards.
TTCCGGTACCTCCGGGGACTCAATAAGCAATGTACAGTACCAGCAACAGGGCTGACACCACAGCAGCCTCCAGGCACAGTGGAACACATCTCTATTATATCTAATAAAGTCGCTCATCTGCAGACAAGGTCTTATCTGGTAATGCAGGCAGAACAGCCATACCGTGAAAATCAACGCAACAGTGTTCGCTTAGACTATGTCTCAGAAACATTAACTCAGACTTTCCGTGAATAAAACCTTAGAGAAACTCTTAGATATTTGTCTAATACGAAAGAAAGCACTCAGGGCACAGCTACGGCGATCATTGTGTTGTAGAATGCTATATAATTTAGTGCCTTCACTCAGGTTGTATATCTTTCGAATCTATTTTAATGATCAACCCCTTGCGGTAACCTCTGATTGTAGTTCTACACACAGCCATAAGGGGGAGCTGTGTAATAACCTAAGGGGCTGGATGGGAAGTTTAAGATATTGCAGAGCTCTTCAGCAGTAAATTCAAGAATGATTCCAAACAAAAATATCAAATATAAATATCAGCACAGATTGCATATATTATACTAGGCAATGCCTGATAGGAAATCCAAACACATATTTAGACAAAATCATTTTGTTTTAAAGTTACTTTGCTTAAGACTGAATATTTCAAATTGAATAATGCAAATAAGAGAAATGGACTGAGAACAACAGATTTGCTAAGCAAATGAGCTAGGCTTCACAACACAAAATAGGTTGTACTTATTAAAAATACATACACACTTTAACATTTTTAAAACTAAAGATGTGTTTTTTTTCTTGTTCTCTACTACATCCTTGAAGGCTGCTGTGTGGAGTAGAGGTTAGGACTCAGAACAAGAGGGTCATGGGTTCAAATCTCAGGTGAAATGATACTGTTGTCTCCTTGAATGAGGGACTTTGCACAAATTGTTCCAGAACATTCCCTCCTATATAAAGTGCTCTCCGGCTCATCATATTATAATGAGACATTGTTGTCAATTGACTTACCTGAAAAAATGTAATGAAGGTATAAATCTTAACAAATGTGAACACTTTGTTAAGATCTAGTGACGGAAGTCTCATTGAAGTCACTCTTATTCTTAATACAAAAACACAACACTTGTTTTCGGACATTTCTGCCACGGTGAAAAACTAGAGAGCTCAGAGGTTTGAATGACGACACAGCCAACACGTACTGAATAACAAATCTTATGAAATTGAAAGCTGACCATTACAGTATCAGACAAAGTGTGTTTAATGCTGTGCTTAAAAAGAAATGGTTCTTGGTTTGGCAGACTACAGTTCTGATAGGCTTTAGAACAATTTAAGTGTCTTGAATAAGTAGACACATAGCTCTTCTAATTCCTAAATAAATGTAATCATTCAAATAGATCTTATTCTGTTCTTTATTCTTTCAATTACTTTTAATAGCCTACTATATTTCAATAACTATCTTCCACATGTAAGAAAAGAAAGAGCTGCTAGGATATTTGGCAGACATAATAAAAAAACTGTCCAAAGGAAATTTCTGGATTACATCTCCGTTTGCTATATTTCTTCTTTTACTAGTAACTTGTAAAAGATCAGCCTCTCATCTTCACAAGAGTTGGCCATTTCTTAACAAAGGCCAACAGCAGAAAGGAACCCGCACAAAGTCAATATTAGGAAGTGGGCTGAAAGCCATTCATTTCCCTTTCCTTTTTTTCCTTTTGCCAAGACACAAACCCAGTTTTCTCAGATTTGTAAATGGAAGTTTCTTTCTTTATATGGCAAGAATATATCGTTTTTCTACGAGACCGAAATTCTTTGTTGATGCTAACCTTCAGATAAGGTATACTATGAAATGAAGGAAAAAAACTCAAGAAGATTTTTTTCCTTTCACACAGACTCAGTGGATCGACAGTATTTTATCCTTCCACATGACTTTGTTTCCAGAGCAAAACATTTTGTCTCAGCTGCTGCTGAAACCCCAGCACCAGCCATTACTGTCCAAAAGAGCAAACTACATTTTAAAATAATGAACACAAAAGGGGGTCCCTCTGAGGCCTTAATTCACACACGATTAATTCTGAGCTAAGAATTTGATTCTTAACTTTATTCACAGGTTCAGCATCTCATGTCAAGATTTTACCATTATTGTATCCAGCTTTTCAATGGTCTCATGTTTTTGTTCGTTGTTTTTGTTTTACTGTCCAGGGGAAGGGAAGATCTAATCGAAAACACGGGACAGGCGTTTTGGAATGTTCCCAGATTCCAGTCATAGTGGGGCACATGACGCCTCCACTCCAACCCAAACAAAATAGTATCGCAGCTTTGACTCCGTTATTCAACACTCCAAATCCAGGATTAGAACCGATCTAATCTCCTCAAATCCATCTTTTGTATGCAAATTCTGCCCATGAAACCAGTCTAAAAAGCCCCCTGAGCCCCTAGCTTTGTCTGTGGCAACTCTTGTACTCAGAGCTGTCAGTTACAACAACTGACAACTATGTTCATGGCAGGCATTGATTATGACACCCGAGCGCTTTCTCAACAGGCAGACATGGGATCCTAAAATCAATAGTTGGAAAAAAGCAGAGGCAGCCAGCCAGGAACTGGCAGAGTATTCTGCCCTGCTGAATGACTAACCCTCGTGTGCGGCCACCTCCAGGAAAATGATGACAACCTCCTTTTTATTATTCCCCCACCTCTGCTTGGGATTGCCTTTGTTTGGAAAGGACAAGAAGGAAACTGATTCCGTTTTGCGAATATCTATTATAAGTGACCATAAAAACACAAGAGAGGTTGCTAATGAGAGGACGTCATTTAATCCATTTCTGTTTGTTTGTTTAATTATTTAACTGAGGATGTGATACAGGAAAATGGAGGGCTGACAAATGCAATGGTCTGAGACGCTGCAGTAGAATAAAGTCTTTGCATTTGTTAAGATTTGTTGCTTCATTTTACCGGGTAGGTCAATTTGAGAACCAATTCCCATCTGTGACAAAGAGAGCTGGAGACCCATTTATATAGCATGGCATACAATGGACCAATCTGAGGAAGGTACCTTACTCAAAGGACCAATAGCAGACTAACATGGGGGATTTGAACTCACAACCCTTGGGTCCAGTGTCCTAACCATCATGCAACACTGCCACTTAAACAAACCCAACAAACAAGAAAGTATACAAGCAGTGTCCCAGCCACGATCTGACTTTCCTGGCACAAGTCTAGAGTTTTCAGGTGGAATATGAACACGAACTGATAGGCATTATACTTTTAATATACATTATGTATTATATTTTCACCTTTCAAACAACAAAAAAAATGGTTGGAGCATATAGTGACAAAACACCCAAAATTGCACTATGCATTATTCAGCTTTTCCTGGTTTCCGTGTTGTGAAGTGGAGCATATGTGCCTCCTGTCCTGGCCTGGACACCAGTCCTCTGCAGGATGACTCCCAGCAATTGGTGTTACCCTTTTGTACAGCTGAGAGGACTGGAGCAATGTAGGTCAAGTACTCTGCTTAAAGGCACAGGATCAGTGACCATTCAGAGGATACAACATTGCAGTCAGGAGATCGGTGCCTTAACTACTACTTAATACTCCCCACTGCCCCCCAGTAACACAATACGGGTGCTATAAGTCCAGAGAGGTGCATTGTTATTACTCCGTCAGTCGTGAATTCTAAGAGAATAATGATTGCGATTGAATAATGATTGTCCTTCCATGTGAAAAAGCTTTTTCCATTTGTCTTTGTGTAACCAACGTTTCGGCTTCATATACATCTTCTTGCAAAGCTGAGGAATATATGATAGCAGACATCAGATGTGAAGCAGCTGGCCATGGTTACAGATGAATAGATACCCTCGATATTTCTCAAGCATTATTAACACATGGACTCAAGCCACTTGCCTTAACAAGTTGTGGCAGGCTATGTAAAACTAGATAAACAGGAAAATGACTAGGCCTGGTTGCATAACCTTATGAAATTGATGCACATGACTGCGTTTACCGGAGTAGGAAGAATACATTCTGTATATAATGTGAATGAATCAAAAGAAAAAGAGGAACTTCGGTTTTTGCCTGTGTTGCACAAATTTAACTATACTGCACAAATTTACAGAATTGTGAAGGCAAGGACACGTTTACAAAACAATGTTGTTGACTGCACAGTATGCCTACACCCTAACCCTTCACTGACCTTTTTTTGATCCTGAACAGAAAAGATTATGAGGGGACCTAATTCAAGCTATGAAAATCTTCAAAAGCGCTGCCTTCTGCAGAATGGACAGGGAAAAATAAAGCTGGGGACTCATGAAAACTATGGGGAAGTGCATTTAAAACTGATAGCAGGGAGCTGCCTTTATACAAAGGGTTGTTGGAGTATGGAGCAAGCTACTGAGCTGTATGGTTGAAGCCAGTATCCTGGTTCCTTTTCAAGAAACAGCTGGATGAGATTCTTGGATCAATCAGCTACTACTGTACCTACCAAATGAGCTGGATGGGGGAAATGGCCCAAATATTACGTTCCATATCTACATTAAATCTGACTAGATCTTTAATTAAAGAGCTATTTCTGGGCCACATATACTGTAAAATGTGACAAATAGAGTAAACAAATGGCTCAAAACGAATATTACTTGATGGGTTTTTATGCAATTTAGGATCTAACATCTCATTGAGAGTACTTTAAACTGAAAGACATCTGTCTGAAGCTGAGCCTGGTGTTTCTTGTTGAGATTATCACTGGAGAATGGCTCCTAATCATCTTCCATTACTTTTAAATCATCTTTAGATTTTCTCACATTATTTCAGATTTCCGGCTCCCCTGGACTCTCACCACCTTGTTGGCTTTTATTTGCTCATTTTTGTGGAACTAACACTTTGAGAACACTTCAATGTTTTTTCTAGAAAGTAATGCACTGATACAGAATTTAAAACAAATGGTTTTTTTTTGCATGTGATTTACCACACCAATAAAGACGTGATGCCTGCTGTCACGTTTCACAGGACTTTTCTTTGAATAAATGTTGAGATGTTCTGAGTCTCATAAAGGATTACTATACTTATCAAGGCCAGCAGAGAACAGCTTCTTCTCATCAAGACAATTGTGTCTGTATTTGCCAGTATCTGTGAATGGAATTATAAACAGGAAATGAATGTTCTGTGGGAATGCTGTTCACATCCAAAACCCAGAGTATAGAGCACAATACCTTCAGGTGGCAAGTTAAATTAAACCTCAGTGTTGAGAATATACAGTATTCAGCCACTATCAGATGTAAATGGCTAAGGAAAAGAAACAGAGTTTTCCATTCCTGTGTAAAAACAAAAAATTCTAAGAGCACTCGAACAATTTCTTGAAACGTGTCAGAAAATCTATACTCCTACTCACTGTTTCAGATCCAACTCACGATGGAAATAATGTGCAAAGATCTGGCAGTTGTTGCCTGGCTGATGAAAAATGCACCAATCAACCAAGAATCTTTTATATTACACATCAATTAAAAAAACAAAAACAAAGAAAAGGCATTTTGGAAATGTAGAATGAAAAAGCTAGAGATGCAACAAAGAAACTATAGTGTATAATGATATGTCCCTGAACATGATACATTTCTAGCCTTCCTACAAAATGAACTGAAGATATTTTTTTTTTACATGTGCAGCATCCATCTACACGGTACTGTATGTAAAGCCAAGTTAGTTCAGTTTATATCTGTTGTGATCTAAGTTGTATCATGTAAATTGCACCTCTGTTTTAGCATGGCAGAGCTCCAGGGTAGTTTATTGTATTACTTTCTACTAAAGAGATCACAGCTCCTGAGTGTAGATGAATCACAGCATTCTTATGTGATCACACCACAGCATTTCCTTTCCCTGCAGCAGTACGAAATTGTGTTTTTGGCCTATTGGCTTGGAAATTGTTAATAGTTTTGAGACTTAATGTTCCCAGGTCACCTGCAGGTGATGAAAAACCTATGTAATTGAAGCTGCATTGGTAACTTAAAAATATTCACAAATTAACAGTGGAACATGAACCAAAGGACGCCAGTGGAAACTATGCAGAAGTCTGGAACCTTCTAGCCTATACCCTGGTTTCTTTTAAGAAACAGCTGGATGAGACACTGTACTTGGATCAGTTAGCTAATAACTTCCACATGGATAAGTGAGCCAAATGGCCTAATCTTGTTCGTAATCATTTTAATGTTCTTTATTCATCCATTTTATAACCTCTTCTTTTAAATGATAGAGGCGTTAGTGTTGCCAGCAGGGGGCACTGACCCTGCAGTCTGTGTGGGTGCGAATGCCCCAGTATACTAACGGGGACACTATACTGTAAAAAAGCGCCGTCCTTTGGATGAGACGTAAAACCAAGGTCCTGACTCATTAAAAAGCCCCAGAGCGTTTCTCCTTCCCACTGAGAGCTGGTGTGTGGGGATCAGACTGGCACACTATGGCTGCCATTGCATCATCCAGGGGCTGCACATTGGTGGTGGAGGAGGGGATACCCCATTACCAGTAAAGCGCTTTGAGTGGAGAGCCCAGAAAAGCGCTATATAAGTGTAAGCAATTATTATTAATGATTAATTCTGATAGCAGGGAAACAACGGGCACAAGGCAGGGTACACCCTGGATGGGACACTAGTCCATCACAGGGCAGACACACAGACGCAGACAAGCACACACTCGCACCTAAGGCCAAATTTTTTTTTTCTGGTTCTTATGTAGTTGTAAATAAATCCAACACATGTTGAAAAAAGTTGCTTGTGCTTTTGTTAAAAGGAGAAATAGTATGTTCTAAGTCAGGTCAGTTTTATAGTAGGAAAAATTTCTGGATATCAATGATCGAAATCTTTCCTTTTTTCTGGGGGGGGTTTGCAATGTATTTAATGGCATACTGATAAACTGATAACCAGTAAATTTAGTTGAAATTCACAGTGCCAGAGACATTCTTGGCCACCGAGACAGATTGCATTTTAATCAAAGCAGCAGTGACTCATGAAAAACAATTCGTTTTCTCCAAGGTCGGGGAGCCGGAAAGCCAAAGACAAGGACTGAATGTTTGCAAACACACGTGCAGGAGGCACATGCAAACAGAAAAGCTCGACTGTCTGAGGAACTGCCTGGTTGAGGGAGTTTCAATAGTTTTCTTCCTACCCAGAAAACTCGGATCTGATCCGGGTGAACCAATAATATGGTATGGTTTCACATAACCAAAGTCACGATAGCTCATGAGTAGTAGAATCTTCATTCCTTGGCAGAACAACTGTTTCAACACTGTCTGGCAAGTATACCCATAATGGATCTTTTCTCTACCACTAGAGGGCGCTAAACTGGACAACTGCTCTTCTCATTAGGATCACTGTGATTCAAAGGTCACCAGTTTTTATTTATAATTAATAATAATTAGAATTTCTTACACTTATATGGCACTTTTCTGGACACTCCACTCAAGCGCTTTACAGGTAACGGGGACTCCCCTCTATCCACCGCCAATGTGCAGCCCCACCTGGATGATGCGACGGCAGCCATAGTGCGCCAGAACGCTCCCCACACACCAGCTCTCAGTGGGGAGGAGAGCAGAGTAATGAAGCCAATTCATAGATGGGGATTATGAGGAGGCCATGATTGGTGAGGGCCAATGGGAAATTTGGCCAGGACGCCGGGGTTACTGTGCTTAGGCTTAGGTTTCGATGTGATTGACTCAGGGCGGACGCGAAGGATGGAGCTCTTGCTACTAAAGGGGATCTGCGTTAAGACACCGTGAATTCTGATTTCTGTGGGCACATAATTAAAGCTCAGGCTATTCTGATAACTGTGCCTGGGGTTTTAAAAAGGGAACTGCAACACTTCAACAGTCTCTAACCATGGTGGGACTATAAGAAGCAGGAGACATGCTGAGAGGTGTTATGATACCAAACTCTTCAGGCTGTGCACATAACATCCCCAAGCCTTCTCATTCATTTTCAGCCCTGTAAAACCGATACAGGCCAGAGCTTTATATGCAAAACAATTGCTGAAAAGTAATCCATGATAGTAATTTCACAACCTGCATTGACAACTTTAATTTTCAGTACAAAGGCTATGAAACTCAGTGGTCAATCCCCTGATCCCAACCAGTAATAAAATATTTCTTTTTTATTGCCATCATCGCTGCACTAGTAAACAGTCTACCCTGTGGTATTATGTGGCCTAAGTCCACCTTGACAAGATAGAAACTTCAGTCTAAACACTGTCCACCGCCATTATTTCTGGGACCTTATTTCTGGGACGCCAGACCATGTCATTTTCCGTTCCTCCTGTTTACTCTTTTGTAAGCGTGAGAGACGCTTCTGGTGCCAGAATCTACAGCTGGAGACAAACAAGGGCAGGAACTCAAGAGAGAGAGAGAAAAAAAAACAGGTTCATTCATTTCACTCAAGGACAAAGATTATGGCCAAGGGGACAAAGCTGCTGGACAACAATAGAAAATTATTTACTTGCTGAAGTGAAAGGAGCTGATGGCAGACTGGATTGTGTCGCAATTACCCCTTTGTGAAAACTCACCTTCAAAAGTAATGTTCTTAATCTCACAATGACCTTTAATGTACGTAGGAAGTGATATTAATATCAAGGAACATGACATCATTAACGATGAAAAACACTATACCAATGCAATAAATTAGGAGTAGTATTACTTTGTGTAAAACTCAACAAAAAACTAAAAATAGCAGAAAATACCCCTCCACATTTTAAATAAAAAATAACAATGTTTAGATAGAACTCACAATTTCTTCTCATTTCTGAGTACAGTCAATTTAAAAGAGGTACTGCAAATTTCAATGGGGCCGCATTGAAATTTAAAAACATGACGCTTTGAACTTTTCATTTAGCGAAATGAGGTTAACAGATGCGATATAGTCAGAATGTACAGTAATGGCAATGAGGAATTTCAATTCACTACATGAGTCTCTATGAGACACGACTTGCTTGATATTCTTAGAGAAGCTTGCTGCAGACCGTGTCTGACAGATTTATATGCAGACAAAGCAACAGGATCCTCGCAGGCATGCTTAATCACCATCAGAGAAAAGGCACCAGAATCACGCAGCACAGATTAAATCATGCTGATGTGATTCTGCAAGTATGGTGATGCCAATCTGCAAGGGCATTCACTTGGCCAGCAGCCACTAGCAGATGTATTGTACAGTACCTACATTTTAACTAAGACTGGGGTTACAACGGTGGGTAGCTCCTTTACTAGGATCTCTGATTTAATTTCAATGTACAGCAGAAAGTCCAAAAGAAAATGTCATCCGTTTCAGGAATCAACCTTTCTCCAAGATTAGGGTTCTGAAATGAACTTTGCAGTTCTAGCAGAGTTTCCATAACCTTTTTATTTTATTAATTATTTAATTTCAGTCTTTAAAAAATTCAAAGGTAATTTCACTGTCCTTCAGCAATTGAATTAGCAATTAGCTTTTGTACTGAACACTCCTAAAACATCCTAATATAATCTCCTAAAACAGATCCTAAAACAGATCTCACAATCAGAGATCAAAAAGAGAATAAGCTTTGGCCATTTTATGTGTCTGCTCCTTGCCCACTACCTGCTGTATGCGACAATAATTCCTACTTCCTACATGTCCAAATATCAGCTGGTATAAGCTTTTGTAATGTAAAAACAAAAAGACCTTTCTGTAGCATTAGACCTATTTGTTTTTCAGACACCCACTCTTCTGACCTTAAGGGCTATGGTTTCCTAAGAATTTTCAAGAGCGATTCACATTTTGCAGGCTCAGTTCTGCTCTACAAGTTCAGTCAATTAACTGACCGGTGCTCGTTTCCTGATGTTAAAGAGTTTTACACAACTTAATTTAATTATATCCAGTTTTCCTATAGAAGATAAATAATTATGTTGTTATTAATAACTTTGTCTGATCGGTTTTAAATCGGGGCAATTGTCATAAAAATACAGTACAGATCATAAATAACAATTGTAATAAATTTGCTTGGGACAGATTAACAAATGTACAGTACAGTAATACAATGCTACAGTATGCAGTCAAACCCATTGCATTCTAGTTACAGCAGGTCTCTGATGAACTGTTAAGGCTCTGTTTGGTATTAGGGCCTTCTGTTGCAGCGATCATGCTGAACAAATCACCTTGATAGCACTTGAAAGAGGTACAACGTCAACTTTGCTGGAGGGAGAATAAAAGTACTTTATTATTTTTGCCAGATTAAAGGTGCCATCGGAGAAACGCGTTTTGCATGCTAAAAAGAAGAGAACGAAATCATTATTTAAATCAGAGGAAAGCAACCAAGACCAATCTGAAATGGTTTCAGACAGGAAATGAAAATGACCATACCACCACTCTTTTATTTTATTGCTCTGTATCTCTTAAGATTAAATTAAAAGGGTTTTATGTGAGGAAATGGATGAGTATTGAATAGCAATAAAATTCCCACAAAATTCTCAGACCATTCCTGAGCAGACATCTTTATTTTTATTAATAATAATCAGATAATACGTGATGTAAACAACAAAAAATGGAAGTTGTGGCTTCTTGGCACAGCTTTTGGTTCTATGGTGGTCACTACCATGATTATTTTGTATACAATGTACTTAAGATCATTTTCTATTCTAAGAAAGCACTGATAAGAGCAAATATTGTGAGAAAAAATTCCCAAACTTTGAAAATAAATACGGTTTATTTACGATGGGCAGATAAGATCTGCATTCTTCAGAGGTGATGTCAAAGCAAGGAGAAAAAAATTAAAGATACATATAGCATCAACAACAGCAGCATCAATAGCCGAGGAGTGTATTACAGTATATCACACCTGGGAAGAAAAACAAATTGGGATGATTGTAATTTGATTTTTTACATTGATTTTTTATTCTTTTTAACAGGAATTTAAAAGCTGCTTTTGACAGATACTGTATATGAACTAAACTGTGTGGTAGGCTTTTGGACTTAATTTGAAACTCTTACTGGGTCTGAGATGGGAATTATTTTTTACATTTTTGCTAGTTCCATGTCATTATATATATATATAACATAGGCTTATTAACTTGACTTGACTTTTATATTTGTCTGTACCAAAGAAAAGCAAGGAAATCCAGGCGATTCAGGTACATTTTGTTGTTTGGATCCAGACACGTCCTAACTCAAAAGTATTTGCTTTTAAATAAGATGTAAGCATCTCCAGATGCAATTAGCTGCTAATATTTTTGAGAGATCATTCTATGTCCATTCTAGTCATGAAGAATTAAGGCTTCTGTGAAAACTACTGACATATTTTACTCATGCGATGAGGAGCCCTATTCTCATAGTGCTTTGAAATCAGACAATAACATAGGAGTAAAGGGGTAACCTTGACCAACAAGAAATCTTTTTATTATGCCATTTCTCTAAACATTCAGAACCTCTAGGACTCGCTATTGAGCTACAGAACCATGAATGAATTACTTAACCAAAAGAAGTTACCCACAAACCTGTAAACAATAATCACATAATCAGATAGTCTGTGTTTGAATTCATTTGATTCCTAAATGTTATATTTCAAATCTAGTTGTATTTTATAGTTATATTTTAGAATTTCCTCACACCTATACATGTACAGCAGAATTGAACAGCATCTCTATTTGCAAATTGTGTTGTTAATTACATTTTTACCTTTTCCAAGTCTGCCTTGAGTCTCTCTTCAGTGAAAAGTTTCATTGGCAGAGAGATTATGTTGTTTCATTAACAGATCTTTGATTGGGAAAATGTGGTGGCTAAGGATCTGCGCCTGTGGTTGGAAGGTTGCCGGTTCTTGTCCTGCGGCCGGCAGAGGAATCTTACTCTGTTGGGCCCCTGAGCAAGGCCCTTAACCCCAACTGCTCCAGGGGCGCTGTATAAATGGCTGACCCTGTGCTCTGACCCCAAGCTTCTCTCCATCTCTGTGTGTCTCATATGGCCAATATCACCACACATCAGTTGTAAGCTATAACTGATCTTATACCTTCCTGTTTTCATAGCTGTAGTCACTTCTCTGCCATCTTGCAAGTTTAGTACTTTTATCAAACCGATCCATCCAAAAGCAAATACTGTCTTTTGAGGTGCAAATGATTTTAATTGGCCACTGCCAATGATAGAAAGAATCTATAGAGTGAGCTGGAACTGTCCACCTTTGTATCTGAGGGCGTTTTCATTTGCGTGATGAAATGGTTGTGTAAATGCTGCCCTGTCCTGCTGTGCAATTGACATTTTAGTGCTCTTTTCTTTCTTTTATTGGATTAGATCCTGTTCTGTACAACAGACATTGTATTTAAAAGCATCGTAATATTTTTATTTGACTGGAACAGTCATTCATGAGAGTCAAAAGGCGATCATTTGTGATTTAGAAACTAAAATCCATGTGACCTTACTGAATTCAACAGTTTGAGGAAATTAATGTTTATCGTTTTCTGTGACAAGACAGCATAATTCAATTACTTCCCAGGCCTCTGTTGAAACAGACCTTCACTAGAAAATATTTAACATCATGGGCATAGAACTATAAAGAACTGCAGTACTTTTCCTTAATGTTCTTAGAGGCATTCGGCCTAATCTCATTTCACCTTCCAATCAAAACATGCCTGAACCTAACGACCTGTGTTTTACAGCCAAGCCCATTACTGGTCACAGTATCAATCCATCTGTGAATTGTACGGTCAGCTACATGATACAATCCATATCTGGTTATGTGTGGAAAACTTTGACTCTTTTTTATTGCTAAGCTGTCCAAAACATTAAAAGAAAAACAAGCCAAGCCTTGTTTGGGGTAGGGATTTGAATCAACACAATAAATATGCTGCACAAAAATACAATTCAGACGTTTCTGCCACGATTTTTGTTATATTAAGTAGGCAATGGTTAATAAAGGGATAGAATTAATTATTTATTTGACAGACTATTGTCAATTCATTTGGCAATGTCAGCCAGACATTAGGTACGCTTGTAATCATTGGTCTACTTTTCCATTCACATGTAAAAAATGAATCACATTTTCCATTTAGACTAACTGCCTTCCTCAGTTGTATTGAGAGTTAAACTACTTTCAAAGGAAAGACAGTAATGAAAAAGTTAAAGTATGAAACAACCACATTAAATTACTGCTTTTAACCTGCTATACTTAGCCCAAGCCAAATGAAATATGCAAGTGATTAGAAAGTATGGTGTTAATGCACTTAATGTGGAAACTTACTTCATGGAGGAAATTTGTCAGAGGCAAGTTACAGTAAATATGAAGACACTGGATTTAAATACAAAAACTACAACTAAAAAGCAACCCTTTTAAAATAAAGGAATGCCATTCAAATTCTTTTTAGGTTGAGCATCTAGACTAACCTACTTTCACACAGACAGGGGTTCTCTGTTCCTTGCCAAAACTGGTGACAGCCTTGAGCAAAGCTGCTTTGTCTCATCTCTGGTATGCTTATAAAGTTGTAACTGCTTTCAATAAAAACAAGTCCGGTTAATAAGAATTATCCTTCTATTTCATTGCTTGGTCAATTTTACAGATTCGCATTTAAGGAAAAGCTCATCACTTCAGTGATTTCTGACTAAATTTAACATACACCACTAGTAGCATATTCACCTGATAGTGATATTCTTTATTAACATTTATTCTTTAGGACTAACAGGGCAACAGAGAATCAGTGCTATCAATTTATCTGTAAAGTTTTTATTAGTGTTCTTGACAAAACAAGAAGTAGAAACATCCTCACGTGCAATAAGTAAATGTATTAACATATTTGTGACAGTTGGAGAACATTATGTATAATAAGAACTATAAAATCTATTTAGCAATAAAGCTTTCAAGATTTACCAGCTATATACTACAGTTGCAACCTATACGTTACCAAACAGTTTTGCCTTTTTATTTGTGCTTGTGAATTTTTGCAGCTGTAATACAATCTGAAGATAGATGGAGAAAAATTGTCATACTATAACAGTGAGCTGTGCTTTAAAAAAGTAACCTGAAATTTAGTCATCCAAAAATCTGAAAGACTGATTGCCCTTACTGGTAATCTAATTATTACATATGATGCAGTCAAGAAACCTTAAATATAAATTGTATGTATATATAGAATGTGAACTGAAATACTTTACCAGTCATCCAAAACCTCTTGGACAGTAAATGCTTTTTGATCATGATAAAGAGTTCCACTTCTTTTCTGGGGGAAGTGGGATTTGAGTACTGTCATGACACATCTTGATACCCTGGTCATCCTGTAAAGTGTTCATCTATTTGTCACAAAGTATCACTAATCTTATAACAAGATCTTCACAAAAATCCTGAAAGTCAGAAGACAGAAAAGAGTACACAAGCAAATGACCTGATATAGTCAAGGACTGCTCCAGCAACCTAAAGCTATTAATTTAATACATTCCGTTTAGTATAATACATCTGCTAATGATGTAGAGTAATTGTGCATTCAAGTTGAATGTCTCTTCCAACTACTGCTGCCTTTGGTTTCTGAGATGGTAAACCCTACTGCTGGTCGCATTTCATCTATCACGAATGTTAATTAAATGCAGGGATCTGTAGTGCCAGCAGCAAATTGTCTACCCATGCAAAAGAACAGGGTTTCATTATAGCAGGATCATTGTCTTCGCTGTGATTTGGCAACAGTAAAGAACTTCCATAACCTCAAGACTGCCCTGGCTTAGAACTCACCAAATAATAATTGGACAACCTACTCACCAAGTCATATTGGGACCTGAATTTCAGAAGGATCAGTGACTTGACTACTGGTGATGCTGACTAATGACGTTGTAAATACATTGTCAATAACAAACCTACTGTGTAAGTTTCTCAGCTTTTTGACTAAGATCAAGTGTGTCTCTTAACTACCAGTGAAAGTACCAGTAAAATTAATTCAGACCTGTACCGTGACATCAAAACAGGGCCTGTATATGTGGTCTGTTTCATTTTGTGAGACCCACTGTAACACATATAATTTTTTTTTATTTTACTTGCTAGCAAAATAATGTTATATTCCACCCATCTATTTTCTAAACCACTTTATCCAGTACAGGGTTGCAGGCAGAGTTACAATGTACAATACTGTAACAATATCAATAATGTAATTGGAATAATTGTTTAATGTTGTGGTTAATAAACAAGAAGGGGCATTACCGATATCACGAAAATCATTATTTTATCTGATCAATGAAAAATGTTGCAAAATAAGTATTCTTGTTTTCCTACAATATATTCTCTGCTCCTATTTAGTCTTTTGTGATAGGAAACATAAGTAAGGTGCAAAGAGAAATATATTTTAACTTTATATTGAAATTACACTCATTACCCAAAACAACGTTATTTCTGACCTAACAAAATCATACCACACAGTTTCGTCAAAGAGAAAATGGGACTAATTATGTGTTTCCAGAACTCCATTCCTGCCCATAACATCCTGCACAGTCTTTCACATACAGTCTTGCCAATCCAATACAAAATGAGCAGAAAAGGTTGCTTTCTTCAAAGTTCACTTGAAATCTTGATCATTATTTAGTCCCTTCATTAGCTCAATACATTATCCTTTATTGCTTGCTAAAGTCATTTGGTATCCTAAAATCACTAATCATAGGACAAGTAATTGGTCTGATGTATTAAATGGGGCAAGGTTTGATCATATTATGCTTGGCTGGACAGAGTATGGAAATGGTGTGCATCAAAGTCATTTTACCTTTGGGGCTTACAATAGTAGCTAATAATTGCACTGGTCCTCATATTGTACATGCTTACAATCCACTTGTGAAGAGAAACCCTTTGGTTTGATTTTCTAATTATAAAATGAATTTTTGTTACCAAAAAAAAAGATTTTCACTGCAGTTAATTTACAGGCAGTTCTCTCTGTGGTACTGTACATAGGGAGAGTCTTTCTCATTTACATTAGCCATGCAAATAGATATCCTGCCAGATCAGAGATGGTAATTACTTCTAGGCAGCAAACAATATTCAACAAGCTCTCTGGGACTGTGATCAAGTCTGTTCCACCTGGTTATCGTCAACAAAATCGTAATTTTTGTCAGAATTCAACAGGTTCGAAAGCATCTCAGAAGAGCTACAAAAAAGGCTGTACCCTCAGATAATGATTTCTGTTTAGACACTGTCACATGCTCACTTTGCAAGGGTGATTCAAATTAGCATTCCAATCTAATTTTCTAACCCTGGGGAATACACCATTTCTGTTGTCAGTATTTCAAGTGGGGCGATGTGTCAGAATGTAGTAGCTGTCTAGTGACTAAAAACAAAGATCACATGACAGATTCCCTGTCAAGCTCTGACCAGCTGTCTGACCCTTTCACATTCTCTGGTTCTCCCTTGGTCTTGGATTTTGTTTCTCAATCTCCACGCCATGCATGTTAGGAAAACAAAATGGAAAAACCGCAAAACATACAAAAGCTTGTGGTGACATAATGTATCGCTTAACC
Organism: Lepisosteus oculatus; assembly: GCF_040954835.1. NCBI lineage: Eukaryota > Metazoa > Chordata > Actinopteri > Semionotiformes > Lepisosteidae > Lepisosteus > Lepisosteus oculatus. The sequence continues at coordinate 8,217,573 of NC_090704.1, read as the reverse complement.
TAAATACACATTAGTGGCATGCCTTCAGATACTCTGATAATCTTCTGCAACCACAGGCACCAAAACATAAACTGATCTTATTTATTTTGTTATTAGGATGTGCTATTAACTATACAGGTATTATAAATGTCTTGTTGCCAAGTGATACATACTTTCCAAGTACATTCTGTCCGCACTTTAAAGGTTGCTGACACTGCCAAGCAGGGAAACATGTATCACATAATTCTGGTGTCCTCAGTTTTTTTATATTGACACAGCTAGCGCACTCAATGATTCACTTCGCTGTCAATATGCTACTTTCAGCACATTATCTAGATAACATTTCACAGAATGGGCACAAAGTCCGTTTTCCTTTTGCTTTCATCCAAGTTAACTTTGATAAAATGTGTGTCAGTGATTAATCTATTCAGAAAAGTAAATGAAGTTATTGTAACCTGTTGTGCTGTGGCTTAAGTAGGTTAACTGCATTAGAATATAATGCAACTGGGTTTCAAGAAAACACTTAAGGCAGGAGTACAGTGTACCAGAATTCAGGCTACATTTTGTTAGAACGAAGCTCAGTCTCACACTTTTATTTTTACAAGCAGACGAAAAGGCAGGATATTAATTTTTCTTCAAAATGTGGGTCAGCTTATTATGTGTTGATTAACAGTACAAGCCAGAAACACTATAAGCTGCCAGGAGCCCTCAATCTCATTATGTGTAGGTGTGTTCATTATATTTCAGTTCACCTAAAACATTTTGCATTTAAAGCAATCTGAAATATCAGCAACCCACCCTGCAGACATAAGAAGACGTTTTCTTTCCCCAAAATGTGTGCGTGAGAAAAATAACTGATTAAAAATGGAAGAGTACAGCCGTTTCAATTGGGACCTTACATATGCAAGCTTAGTCAAGTATTCCAAAGAGCAGCACATTTCTAAAGGGGAGGAAAGATTAAAGTAGAGTATTGACACATTGCAAGAAAAGAGCACTACGAAAATCATTATATGAACAACACAGGAGCTTGATTTTTAAGCCAAGCAACATTGCTTGGGTTTCAAGCCACTGCTTGTATACTTTTCCTTGTTAAATTTAAATGTGAAAATGCTTGTGTTATATAATTTAACTTTAATGTTTGAACAGAAATAGACCAAATTAACATTATTTTTGTTTCCACTGCCAAGGATGAGAATGAGTGAAATGGGGCATGGCTGTTAAATGTTTAAATTCTCAATAGGCTGGAAGCTGTCTGGCAAAGACAGCAAAACACTGATCTCAATTGGGATGCATCAGACATAATAGCCAAGACACAGATGGCAAGAAGGCTAGACTCTTGGGCCAGACTCTTCCTGATCAATACTTCTTAGACTGGAGGGGATTTTCTTTTTGTTTGAGCAATGTGGATCTGAACCCAAGCCCTGATTGCAGGGATCTGGCTTCAGAGACACTTACTGTACGGGCAGAATACTTCAAAACATAGAAAGGAGCCTGGAACCTAGGCTGCAGAACAAACATATAGTACAGAAACTCTTTTAGTAATTCAAAATCCAAGTAATTATTATTGTGCTTCTGCTGTTGCTGTTAGTGCTACTGATGATGATCTACTGACCATTTTTTACCCATAAATCAACACTGCTAACAGCCTTTTAAACTAAATATTTACTTTGCTATCATTCACATCATAAGCTTCAAATCCATTAGGAATATTTCAAACATTTCTGCAGACCATCTTAAATGACAACAGACAATTCTTCAGACCATGGGAACATGAATCAGCCAGTGTGAGATTGCTTCATTTACACCTTCTCTCCTTCAACAAGCCTGACTATAAAACAGATAAATTGCTTAAGAATTCAAGCCTGGGGTTAGTACATAGTCTGAATTATACTGACAATAAAGATAAGGCTCTCTGTGTGAGGTGGGTAGCCCTGTGCCTTGTAAAGACATTTGGGTCTCATCCTTGCTAAAGGGTTTCTATCGTTACTCCTATGACATATTTCAGCTCACAAAATATTCACCAGATAAATAATTTATGTTTAAATGAATAATATTTTTAAAGAATTTGAAACCCATCTCATTTATAGGGTGTAGTCTTTATTTCAATCAATTTATAAATCACCTTGGAGATACTTCTAAATGGATTCAGCACTAATTTTCAATCACTCTAAAAGCTTGATGTATTTTTGTGTATAACATCCTTTAGAGATTGCTATTGCTAAATATGTAGAATAAATTTTGGCTTCAAGTGTTTGCTCTTGCAATGCATTTTAATGAGTGAGACGCACACCGTGTGGTATGCAGAATATCTAAGAACAGCTTGATAGTTTATTTTTCCCTGAAGACTGACTGGATCACCAAATGATCAAATGCAATTTCATGCACAAATGTTGACAGATTTCTCGACAGAAATCTTTTTTTATGTACACAAAACTAAGAAACAATATTAAGAGGCGTTTTATTTCCATGGAAAAAAGTGAATATTATTGTAAATAAAACAACGAGGACATGAAAGACTCTAAATATGGACTTAACTGCACCAGAAACACCTTGACCAATAATTCTTAATTATGTAGTAATAACCAATTAACCTGCTTAAATTTCCAAGCTTCATAAAACGTAGTTTCACCTACAGTTGCCCATATATTTGGGTTTCCTGAAAGACTATGAGTCCAATTGCTATCAGGCACTCACTGACACCACTGCCAGTTTCAGTGGGTTTGCAGTTTGCACATCAACATAGTCCATATCCCCATGAATATTGGAAAACAGTATTGATTTACTGTGGTTCCAAGTGTCATTTTGAGATGGTAAACCATGTGTGCATAGAAATAGCCACAAAATATTTAGTTGAGGTAAATCACAAAGTGAGGTTTCATTTGCAGAATCGTATGATCATTCAAAATTAAAAATGAAAAAGACTCTTAGTACACCTTCTACCAGAAACAGGATACTCTTTGTACTCTGTGACATTCATTGCTACACAGCTTCTAGATCTCATTGTTTTACAGTAGATTTCTCTTGGCCCCTTGCCTACACAGTCAAAAGTGAAAGAAATGTATTGCAAGTTGTTTGATCCATTATCAGGAAGTTGCTGATTCCATTTAAGGGCTGTGATAATGCTGAGTCTATCCCAGCAAGACAGGGGGCAAGACCGACATGCAAACTGGACAGCACAACAGTGGATGTACAGATGTGTAGTTTGATTGTTTTCCTGAGATTTCATTTAGCGGATGTGCAGGAGCTGTGCAGTTCCCTGTTTGATTAAGCTTAATCCCATCTCAGCTGGCAAGACTGTCAAGTCAGAAAACAAAATGCTTGACTCTCGAAAGCTCGGTAGGTTGCACACAATCTGACATTTTGAAAATAATTTCAAACAGATGTGTATTTCTTGAGGTAAGGAATGAAGTAACAAGGAATTTAACCTTAAGGTATAGCTAAAAAAACATCGAGGCACCTGAAATAATGATGCGAGCACTGCAGGTCGGATAGCTGCCAGATATACTTCTTTTAAAAAATCCAATTATATTTTAAAACAGATGCCTACCTACAATGATTTGTAATAATGAAAACATGATTTTTAGGCCCTCTCTTTGATTATGATGTACTATAAAATTATTTTTTTCAGATGACATGCCACGTTGATTATTCAAGAGCCATATGCTTCATTTTGTAAGATGAAACAAAACCACAGCATCTTTGCCTATCAGAAATTCAAAAATAGCTGGCAGAAAATGCCTTGAATACTCAGGTATGACTGTTTACCATTCTCTTCCCAGCTCTGAATGTATCCAAGTGTTTGATTCATATTGAATGAGAACATAGGACAATGAGAGTGCAGAACATGTTTAATAAGTCCTGATAAACAGCCATTCAGGACAGTATGAAGTTGTTAAGCAAGTGGTAGCCATTCGGTTGCATTTGTCGGCCGGTTTTATAATGATGAGCTTAAATGCAGTGTGATTACAGTGTATTAATGTATCAGATATTAAGTGCTTTAGTGTTGCCCATAATGATTTAAAAATGTATGAGTCTTTCACTGGCACATATTTTGCCAATATGTCATAAGCACATTGTTTCAAACAAGGACAACTTTTACAAAATGTGTTCTTTGATTGTGACTGTATCTAGCAGGAGATGATTCTACCACAAAAGTAAAAAAAATATATTTTAGTGAGGCTATCCCACAGATAGAGACTTTTCAACTGCCATAGATTAGAGATAACTTGTGATGTGTTCAGGAGCTTATCAACTCAGCCAGCCAAGATCAAACTGTAGATAGGAAAATCTCCAAAGTAAATAGACTAAAAAAGGATCAATACAATGTTTAACAAGTAACTAACACAAGCGCTTCCTCATGTTATGTCATTCTGAACTAACGGTGACTACATTTTGGACCTAGCTGCCACAGTGCCACAAAACACACTGTAATTCTTATCAATTCTTTCTCTTTATTAATTTCAGGAAACATGTTTTTTCCCCTCTCATGTTTTTCATTGTGCTTAACATTTTTTGGCAAAGTGTTGTTCTTTAATTATGGTCTTTTGGAAATTCTGCAATGATGGTAGAAAATCACAAGATCCTGTGCTTGACAAACATGATCATGATGTTTCTGAGGTCTCGGGCCAATTCAGTAATAAAGTTAATTATCATTAACAGACATCCATTTATCATTGGCTCATTTTAAAAAATCACACAGCATAAACCTCGCTGTAATTTAAATAAAAAACAACAGGGGTTTTGTTGTATATGCATGACCTTGTTATAGAATTTTAGATTTAAGTGAAGGAGTGAAAGGAAATTACACAGCTACCAGTCCATTTCATGATTCTCAAGAGAGCTTCTTACAGCACAGAGGGATTCTTGTGAGGAAGAGACTATTAACAGGCTGCCAAGTCATGTGACAAAGAGGTACTGCAGTAGGAAGCTTGGTGTGTATGTCACCCATTTTTATTGTAGTGCTTACCCCCAGAAAAAAAAGATACAATGGAAGATCTTACATTTGTGACTTTGTGAGCATTTCTTCATTTTTATTTTATATTTAGTAGCATGGTTCAAGATGTTATTTTCTGCCTCTCTGGCCTGAATTCAGCAAACTGAAACACTGAGACTATCCATTGATGTTGCAGAATCAATTGGTGACTTTTTCTGCATCTGTCTAAACATTTCATGGTTGATTTCTGGGCGAGATATTGCTGAAAGACAGTGTATTAGCTAGGCAGACATCGTCTACAGAGTTGCAGAAGTATCCACCCTCTTTATACGATATCATTCATTCATTTTCTGACCACTTATTTCAGCTTGGGTCACAGGGGGAGTCAAATCCTATCCCAACAAGCATTGTGCGCAAAACAGGATACAGGCACTGTCATACTCACACCAGTGCCAATTCTCCCAGAAGCCAATTGACTTACCAGTACATTTTTGGACGGTGGGAGGAAACCGGCGCACCAAGAGGAAATCCACATGAAAACACAAAAACATACAAACTCCACACATACAGTATAGCTTCCCAGGTCCAAAATTGAACCTAGGGCCCCAGCACTGTGTGTGGCAGTGTGGGGGCGCAATGCTAACCACTGTGCCAGTGTGTCACCCCACAATATAATCCTCACACATTTATTTTTCTATGGAGCTATAGAAAGTTTGCAAGACATTTATTCTAATGGAGAAAAAAGCTCTGGATGGTTCCTAAAATTAGTTAATTCACTAGATACCTTACCTGGTATTTACTAGGATTAATAGAGGTTTAACAAACTTAGATGATACAGTATTGTTCATCTATAGCAGATAATATTATTTAAGATGGAGAGTGTCAACACTTGCAATTCATTTTCAAGAGACAGGGATTCTGAAGTGCTGGTTTACTTTTTTATGACCTCACACACAGAACATTGCAAAATGACATTTGCTGGCCTACCTGTTGTGAAACTTAACTGGCTTTGATTTGTTAAGACAGTTCCAGCAGTAATTTGTTTCAACATGCGTAACTCCTTACTTCTGTGTACAAATCATTACCTTGGCTCCCTGTTGAGTTTACAATTGATTTTAGGACACTTTGCACTTTTCCAACTGTGTGTCTTTGAAATACACTGGTTCAGCATTTTTTTGCTGAGATTTGAGTATTTGAGATTTGGTATAGACCTTCACTTAACATTAGCTGGCGAAATGCTTTTTACCTGTTTTGTGAAGCAGTTGATTTTAGGGAATTGTACATTAGAACAACTTTGAAATGTAATACCTTTTCATAAAGATTATTTATAATCAGTTAAAGTGGTGCACTGAATTGAAGTGCAATACGTTTAATGTAAAGTAAACACTAGTTTTAGTATTGTAAGATATTGATGGTATCGTATTGGATGTACACACTCACAGCATAAAATTAAATTGAAATTTGTCAACATAAAAGGAAAAATGCCATAACCTGTTTACTGTTAATTGCTGTTAAGTTAAAGTAATAGTTTACTTCACTGTAAATAAATGTTTCAGGACTTTTCAGATTTTTCATGATGATAAATTAACACATTGGGGTTAAGATATTTGTCTTTGAAGATATCAGTAAGAAATAGCACCAGGAAACCTGAACTGCAAATAATTTCAGGGGAGAAAAGATGAAAAATCAAGAGAATTTCACTCAAATGGAAACGAAACAGAAATCGTGAAGCTGGAGAGAAACATATAACATTAAATAGATTTTCATGAAGTGAGGAAGTTGAAAAAATGAAACAATCTTTTCAGTAAAGTAACAGATAATTAATAAAGTAAGAGATCTCAGTTAAAAAGTTAAAGCTCCGTGTACATCAGACCTTCAGTGCCCTCCTATATAAAATAAATCTGTTTTTTCCTAAAAGGACATTATATGCGGGTAGTAGCAGATAATTTTGTACACTTTGGCAAGACTTAGAATAAGAGAAAACAAGAATAATGTCTGCAATGTTCTTATAAGTATATCAGAATAAGGATATCACCGTGGTATACACAGTTTGTAGAGTTTAGCTTCTTATATTCCATTCCTTGCATGCAGTATGCAAAAGCACTGCAAATTACACTCTGTTTTGCATATTTATTTTGCCACACAGCATGAGTGTGCATGTATTTGTTTACACAACACAGTTTTCTCAAAATAAATGTCCTTAATGTAATAACATTTATGAAATTCCATTTTGCACAGTAACAGATACAGCATGCAATAGAGACAGGATTGGTGGGCAATTTAATCCGCTCAGCCTGTCCACTAGGAAATTTGAAGAAAGACAAGAAACAACACACAAGCATAATGTATGTCCTCAGTTGATTTATGTGTTTCCAAAAATAACCGGAGTAAGACTTTGGGTGGTTGAAGCCATGAAGCACAACTTCACAATATAGTAAAAACAGAAATCTTACATAACACAGTAACACAAAACCCGCTGTGTGTTAATGCCTGCATAAAGTCAGCTGCTGGCTTTGTTTTCGTATAAAAAATAACAACAGGGATTTCTTGATACTGAAAACAAAGCACAAATTCTTTACATCAAAAAAATAAAAATAAAAATATTGAAAATAGAAAGTCAACCCTTAATTTTTGAAATGTTCAGAATTGGGGGAATACAAGTCACAGGTAACAGTGCCATGCACTTTCTCAACATGATGTACAACCCCACAGAGCAGAACGACAGCTTTTCATGCCAAGCTAATCAGGTTTGAAACCAAAGACTTCCTGCAATCAGATGGAATTTCACTGGCATCCCCTATGTTAGTGGAAGGCAATGTAAAATGTATGGAGGTCCAGATCTATGACTGTCAAGCACCCTAGAAGTCCCCAGCAGACCTCTAATAAAATTTAAAGAGAAATGGAAAAGCACAAGCCTCATTGATGGAATTGTTTTGAAAATGTTTTTTGTAGGACCGCACCGTAGCACAGCGATTTGCATTGCAGTCTCAGAGCTCCAGGTTTACATCTCTAGATCTGGGGTGTTATTTACAGTGTGTGGAGTTTGTATGTTCACCCCATGTTTGTGTGGGTTTCCTGCAGGTGCTCCAGTTTCCTCACACAGTCCAAAGACACAATGTACAAGTAGGTTAATTGGCTTCTGGACAAATTGGCCCTTGTGTTAGAAAATGAATTAGTTGGATGTCTTTTGAATTAATTAATGATATTGGGGAGTTGATTTATACCTCCTAAGACAGCAAATGCCCATCAATCTCCATATGATCCACCTCTATACTATTCTTCCTTTTGAAGACCCTTAGATTTTGAGGCATGGATATTCTTGGTAGATCGTTTTACACTGTAAAAATGTTTGAAAAACAACCTTTCCTAAGACATTTTTCTTCATACGCAATCAAGGATTTCATCTCTCCCAGGTAGACTTGCCAGGTTCCCAAAATGGAAATTTAAGAGAGTTTTTTTCTTTTCTATAAATAATTCAAACTGTCAGAGCTTGAAAAAAAATCTGCTGAATATAATTCAAATGTAATTTACTGGTTATACTTATATAGGGATTATAACAAGGCATTACAACACAACAAAATCTGCTGTAAGAGATTACTTGCATATATCATTAGTGACATTTCAATTTAGGTTCCCAAAGTTTCTGTTGGCCTTTTTATAGAAACTTGACAACAGGAGGGGCAGAAACAGTAATTGTTTCAGTTTCTATGTGAGATGAAGAAAGAAAAGTGAATTGAACTAAAGCAGTAGATTTCAAACTCACATCGAAGCTGGGAGGAGATGTACAAATTTAGTTCTTTCCGATAAAGACAGAATTAAAACTAAAAACTGGGACAATCCCAGTTTGTACTGGGATGTCTGATCAAGTTAGTCCCAATACACCACTTTAAACCTATTGATACAGGCTTTTCTCACCTCCTGAGTCACGGTATACTACAACTGACACTGTGAAGCACAGATATAGTGTGCAGCCATTTCCCTTGGGTCCAATGAAACACATGTGTTACCCTGATATAGGTTTCTAAGGCCTATAAGTTTGGTAATATTCTTGTGTATTTTCCAGAAAAGGCAAATGATTCATTTCAGGCACAGAAATCCTTTCAGAACAGATACAGCATTGGATGTGCTACTTAAAATTCAAAACAGGTTCTACTGGAATGTCCCCACACTTTTTTTGACCTCTAGCACCACTGCTGCAAAGACACTGAATGGCTTTCGCTACTCATTTTATACCTTAAAGACACATCGTCCATTTATGATACTTTAATCTTAGTTAAAACAGGCTGCTGGCTGTCAGCAACAGTTAATTCAGAAACAGCTTGTTATACCTTACACTTCTTCTTTTCTCTTCTGATATTAGAAGAAGACCGCACTGTTTAATTAAACCGTTCGAAATTACCAAGCAACTGAGCAAATGAAAAAAAGGGACAGTAGGAAGGATATGGCTATGACCCCACTGCTCAAGGAAGGAGTGTAATTACTAAGACTATACATCGGTGCTTACCTGAAATGCCTGCACAACATCTGTCTGGTGAGCTGTGACGTGAGAAGCACTTAATCATCCTGTTGTCATTTACCACCAGGACTTTCTCAAAAGGGTGTTTCAATACACCTCATAGCGCCTTTGAAAAAAGAACACTCTTTAAACACAAAAGAGAGAAAACAAATGTATCTGGTTTGTTATGGAGAATAAAAACACATGGAAAACGTTAGGTTCTAGAACATACATAATAAATATTTTTGTTTTAAAGCAGCTTGGTTGTTATTATGGTTTGTTTTTTTGACATCTGTAAAGTTCAGTGAAATGATCAAGGTTTTACAAAGGAAGGAATTCTCCCTTTCCCTTTTTTTACATGGTCCCTGCGCCGACTATACATTACAGCTGTCTGCATGTCAACATGTTCTTTACCATAGGAAGTGTTGACATCACCTACCAATGCCGTCAGAAAGGTTCCATACAGGATGCACTGAACAAAAAGATTTTCAGTATACTAAACCAAATGCACGACAATCAACGTACATGTATACATTTCATGTGGTGTACAGTAACTGCCAGCAGTATCTTCAAACACACTTTTACACAATTGAATTTTACACAAGCTTTCACTGGGGCACACACTACAGCTGCTTGTGGAAATAAGATGAGGCATTTATTGTCTGTCCATTTTCAAACCGCTACCTCCAAATCTGGTTCATGAGGCAGCCAGAGCCTATCCCAGCAAGCAATGGGTGCAGGGCAGGGTACATCCTGGATGGGACGCCAGTCCACCACACAGTTATTTATTTTAATATGACATTATATATACTGTGTACGTTTGCATGGGTACCTGTAAAACTGGGGTTTATGTATATAAACTACAGTTTCATGTTGTGTGTTGTAATATTGATCCCCAATTAAGTTTTAATGGTCTATGTAAATTATAAAAACATGTTCATATTGAATCCTAAAAGAAAAGATCGAGGAAGGACAAAAAAACAAGACTTCTCCTGGAATCCAGAGAACGGACAAGAGAGATCAGATGATTTAAATGATTTATATGCGAGCCTCTTGAAGGTTTGTGTCTTTGTCAAACCCAATTGATATGGATGAATTATGACCCAATTTGCATACACATTTCTTTTAATTCAAACATTTTCATCTTTTCATCAGTCATGCTTTTTTTAACCTTAGATGCTCTGGATTTGATTGGTGCACTGGCCTTGACATGCTACTTAGTACTGTAGGTCTCAGTCATTTATGAGTGAACTCATTCATAAAGGAATCTGAAAGATAGAACCTAAGACACTGTACTCTTTTTGTTGGCACATTAATTCTTCACAATTCAGTATAACAGCAATAGTTGCTGGGGCAGGGAAACAGCCTGCTTACCTTCCTGTTAAGAAAATGCAACCCATTCAGATCCTTAGTTTTCTTCTATTTAAAATGAAAGAGGGGTGTACAGAATTGAGCTGGTCAAACAGCTTGGGTTAATTTACATGTTTCCACAGTAAATTATCTGACGGGAAATATGACACTTCTCTTCCCACATGACGTTGTTTAAGCTACTTCCAAATCACTTTGGAAAGTAGAATATTTTTATATGTATATTTGTAAAAGAAGCAAAACATCCTAGATATTTCCCATACGTTCCCATAGCTCCGAGACACTTCTATTCATATTATAGTTTATAGTTTATTATAGTTTATTTATTGTCATATTGTGCAATATGACTTGTTTGTGTACTGTTCTGTTCCGGTTTGTTCTTTGTGTGCTCTGGACTGTGAGTAACTCTTCTTAGTGCACTTCTCACTGTACTGATTGTATTGTATGTATTGTATTATTATTGTATCATTCATTACACTGTGGCTGTGTTGTCTGTGTTAAGCTGCTGTTGCACTGCAATTTCCGGGATCAATAAAGTATCTATCTATCTACAGTATGTATCTATGTATCTATCTACAGTATCTATCTGACACTTTAAGCATTTCCTGAAAGGAAATGATCATAAAACGTTAACTGTAAAGTCTGCCATTTCGTTCTAGTTGACACTGCTCTTGCCCCTATTGAATTTATCTCTACAATAATAGCAAAGAGTGGAGACAAATAATGACTGGTTCAGTTGAAATTTGTGCATGACAGGGCTGTAATTTTCCAGGCCAGGCCTCTCGTTAGGAGGTCCGATGCCTTGGTTCCAAAGCAATCTGAAGAGCTTCATACGCAAATGAATTGTAATTTGTTTCTTAACAACAACTGTTTGTTGAAATCTGATCGTGCGAAAAAAGAGAAAGAAATTGCTGTTCTGTGTGGAAATGTCATACTGTTTGTAGCAAAATGTGGTTTTAATAAAAGAACCATAAGAACAGCAATTTCCTGAAGAGTTAGCAGAGGCAGGTGACTTTCCTTTCTAAGTGCAATTGGGAATGCAATTGTACATTCAACAAGATTTATCCACACTAAAGAGTGTGTCACACACATACGTGTCCAAACACATACCTGTACATTGAGTTATCAAGCAACAGGCGTGAGATTTTTGGAGAATAAACTCATTTCGACTATTATTGAAATAAAACGTAACCTCTTTCTTTGGAAACATAGTTAAATGTAATGATTGTCACGTCTTTTTGTTATTGTAATTTCTTATTTAATAAAATGACCACATACATTCCACTATTATTCATGGCTAAAAAGCTTCAAGTTAGGCCTAAATTTCAGTGGAGAAATTTGATATAGCTTTGCTCTTATTAATGATTAAGATGAGATTTACTTTACCACTCTTTCTAATGGAGATCCATGGACTCTAAAGGAGCAGAGACAAGTAAAAAAAAAATACTGCTCAGATTTAAGGCATCAATGTGGGAGCAATATGTTTTCACGTTTGTAGTAGTTGATAGAATGTGAAAATGTTGCCCGTCTGAGATGATGAAACATTCTTTAAAGAGTAGTAGGTTATGATCTGTGAAAACAGAAACTCTAAAGCCGAACAAATACATCTTCCTGGTCCTTGCACTCTTCAAACCAAAGAGTTTTCATCTTGTAATTTTTTTTAAATAAATAATGTACACAGAGTCACGATGCAGAAGCAGGACAAGTAGTCTAAAATGGATGGATGATTTCAGTGAGGGCCACAAAGCAATTCCTTTCCACTGTTCTGAACTCCTGATTTATACCTGAATACAACAGAGACCTATGTACTGCACTTGATACATGTTTGTTTACAGTTGTTGCTTGGCTTTTAACATGGCTCTGCTCATAGAAAGAAAAGTGAGCATCTGTAACCTTGGCTATCGCACCTCTGCTGTCACACAGGGTGCTCATTAGAAGTAGCTAACAATGCTCTTACGAAGCTCATACGTCTGTAGCTGCAGTTTTGATCCAGTAATCCTATTATCATGCACATAGTAACCCTCACCTGTTCTGAGATGTTTAGATCTCCCTTGGCTCTCATAATCTCTGGAGTTGCATCACACCCTACTGTCAGTGATCTGAAATGATCCAAAAAGTGATGGTTCTGCGGTATTTTTGTTTTAAGCTCCGCTCACTGAACTGTCCGTTCCTGTCAGCAGGAAAAGCGAAGTGAAACAATTCAGGCTGCTCACTTTTCACTCAGAGGGGAAGCTTGCTCAGAAAAAAAAACAGGCAACATTTAGAACAAAAAAATAAGCTCGACAGAAAGATTGCAGCAAATCATGCAGTGTTCATCTGAGTCTGATGGAGTTAAAATTAACACCGAACCCCTATTTTGAACAGTGACAGAGGTGAATTAACATCAGCCACTTTGATGTAGGTTGATGTTTTGACAATACACACATATTCTTTGTATAAATATTTAAATATGTGATTTAATCCTTTTCTCTTTCTGCTCGTGACAGTGTTTCTCATACTTTAGCCATAGCGTATCATCGTTTCAGAGTGAAGGGAACAGGTAAAAAGGTTTTCTTTTAAGAAAAGGGTATTTTGCCTAATTTCTTATATGTTTAAAGGACCCTCTATATAAACAACTTAAAAAATACTTTCATGTGGTAAAAATCAATAAATGCTTTAATCTGTGTAGATCAACATGACTTGATCCAGTGTACATACAACAATAGTAGCAGTACTGTTTTATATCATTTTAAGAAGGATTCCCAAATTATGACTTAATTTTCACTTTATGTCAAGACATTCTTTTGTTTGTGTGCTTGTTTCTTTCCCATTTTCAATACTACAAACATAAAAAAACACAATCACAACTCCAGCTGTCAGTGCTGCTTGTGTTCAACAGAACTTATGCCCATCCAATCCATTATCTGGAAACTATCTATCCCTGATAAGTGTTACAGCAATCTGTAAATTTGTCATGAGAGCCTAAGAAAGATTACGGACAAAAGGAGGCCTTTTAGCTTGTCTCGGCGGTTTGGTAAATTTTAAATGTGCAAGCATTTTATCCTAGAATAAGAGACAATGCATCAAAAGACAATTTCTTTCCTTGAACCAGCCCACAAAATGAGAAATTTGCTTGCCTCTTAGCAACAAAAAGCAGTGTGGGTCCACATGTTTGAGATATGCTGCCCAAAAGAGGTTTACTTAAGCATACAAGGATAAAACATCTATTTAATAAGGTTGAAAAAGTATATACTGTTTGTAATCCTTCTATGAATGTTAAAAAAGACAGCTACCATAATAGGTTTGGTGTCAAGGTACCGTTGATGACATGCAATTATCATTCCCAAGCCTTTACATTATGCAAGACCAAACAACTTAGTGCCTCACTCATACATTGCCAAATATTGGAAAAGGTTGATATTTAGTCACCTTAACAAACAGATCAGAAAGGTGGTCACCCCAAAGTGGTTACACATTAGTTCACAAATGTGGTATCTTATCAACCTGAACCGCAATGGTAAGACAGCAGTTCAGATGGCTACTGAGACTCATCAGTGTGGATGGACCAAGAGGGTAGAAAAAAACATGGCCTCCAAAAAATCAATGCACACCAACGTGGAGATTCAGGTTCGGCTGCCTTTTGCACCAGGGTGGCGTTCAGCAAGAATTCAAGCACGTTACAGCTCACACGTCCACATCAGTGCTGATAAATGAAATACTCCATGTAAATCTGAATGAAGAGTCTGATTGTACTCGGATCCAGCTCTCTGGATTAGAGGTTAGGGCTTTAAACTTGTAGGTTTACAGTACCTCCAAGGTGGGACAATGCTGCTATAACCTTTTGCAAAGATTGATTTAGTAGTGTGCCCAGCTCTGTAACAGGCTATAGGTATATAAAAAAAGTGTCAGCCAGATAAATGCTAATGAAGAGAAAAGACAATTTTACTCACTACATTGAAAATGCGAACAGTGTTAAGATATTTCGTGTGTGTAGTTTTATTTTTCTGCTGGTTAGGCCATGCTTCAAATAAAATTCCTTAATTCAGGCACTTTATGATTTCTCAGGTAATGTTTCAAAATAACGCGGTTTATAAGGAATGTTTTAAAAAAACCCAAGTCAAACAATTGCGGACATGTATTCAATAGAACTATTGACGCACAAAAATGTTTTTCCTGCGATAGATGAGAACATTTTTGTTTGAAACAGTTCGGTTTTTAGGTTTTGGAAATGTGCTCATTTCTTGGGGGGCGGAACATCGCGCTTAGCACTACTCAAGACCTTTAACGTTATTCGACAATTCATCCGATAAATTTTTATAATAATAATTGCACTGAAAGGATGTATAGAGACACCTGAGTAAAACGTATCCACGTGTTCTGAGACCTATTCAAACGTTTCACTCAACGAACATAAGGAAAGATGGCCATTTGCTTTAGAAATGTCGAATGATAGTGCAGGTATAATATGTATCAAAACAAAAACGGAATACGCATGACGCGTTTATATGTGTCTGGCGTTATTCACATATTACCAAGACAATTTAGAAACAGGAAACCGCACAAGAAGTAAAAGCTAGAAACCATCTTGCTAGAGCACAGCACAGCCCGGAGCAGCCCCGCCCTGCCGAGCTGCCTGTTTGCGCGCAGCCCCATCACTCTTCCTGACGTCACCACGGCGAGTGGCGGTTCCCCCCCCCAGTCTTTGTTAAGAGCGCGCGCCACGCCAGCTCAGTCCGAGCTCGAGCTGGGAAGCGTTGTCAGGGTGAGCGGAGAAGTAGCGCGCCTCGTGTCCTTTTGCCGGCCGGCCTGTCTGTCTGTCAGCCTTCAGCGAAACGGGAGAATACTGCAGCACCCCACAGCACCAACTCTGAATTTACAGTATGTCTGCTATCGTCTACTGTCAAAGAAAACAGGTAAAGCGTGCCCCTTTTCAAATGTGCGGCAATTTGTAAGTCGAGAGAGTGACGTGTGGCAATTGGCCGGCGATGTGGTGTGGGGCGGCATCGTATTGTTCGTGTCCGGTCTATTTTCCTGTTATAAAATAGAAATGACCGAGACTATTTTATCAAGCCCTATAACTAGTTACAAATGGCGACAGGTTTACGTTTTGCACGGATACCGAAATTCACTTTGATGTATCCGGATGTATAATTCGTCATCTTATTTTTTTTAAGAAGGCCTTGGGGGTAGTAAAGTCGGTGGTCACTGAAAGCTGACTGCTGCACCGAATGTGTTGTCCGTCAGCCTTGACATTAGTGATCGGCTTGTATTTTAAAAAGGTTCGTTGCTTCTTCGGCATCTAGTCGTAATCTGGTTATTATAAAAGCTAGCGGATTGCAGAATGAACTGGACAAATGCACGTGTGATTAAGATGTTCATTTTTTTTTACAGTAGCATGGGCAGCTCAAGAAATCGAATGACAGTCGGGCCCTACCCTCTTCGGAAAATGTGTATCCATTATATTAACACACTTGAAACTTTATTTTGATTAGCTCGTTTTAAAAAAACGCTTTTCACTTGAATACGGTTGTAGTCAGATGGAGCGATTAATGATTTCTTTTGGCTCAGGAAGTTGTTTTAGAGTGTGGTCTATTGCGATGATTTAATCGCCCATCACTTGTATTGTTTTTTTGCTGAAATAGCAGTTGATTTTTTTTTTGTCTGAAGAGAGGCTTCAAGACTAGAGGATGTCTTGTGTGCGGTGTTTGGGCTCCAAGTGGTCTTGTGATCGGAAGGACATGATTCGTGCAGATTTCGTCTTCATTTTAACTAGGCAGCAATATCGTGACGTGCATGTCCTTTTTCATTTCTGTTGTGTAGCTTTAGGGCAGGGGAAGAAAAACGTGTCTGTCTTATATGTTATTCAGTACACGCTAGAATCCCCCCCAAACCAAAAAAGCAGAGTGCGATCTTCAATCTTGCGCACGCCTGACCCAGTTTTCGGTCTCCATAGTGGGGGTAGCTAGAGACGGCACTGGAAACCTTGAGCTGCAAGTTTATTGGCACTGATGCAATCTCTCACTCGAATTCATTAAAACTAGCCTGCTAAACTGATTTACAGTTTAGCCAGCGAATCGGAGACCTGCATTGGGACGTTGTCTCGCTATCTGATTGGAGAGAGTGGCCTTTGGAACAGTGGTCAGGGGGAGAGGTGGGATGACAGCTAGTTCGCACTAGGATCGTGCTTCAGGGTGGTTTGTTAAAGGGACAGTTAATCTAAAAAAAAATAGGACCGATCGTTAAAAAAAATGCACAACAAAATCCTAAAAAAATGCGAATCCCGTTGGAAGACGTCCTTTGTAACGTGGATACAGGAGCACAGAGCGAATTCGTGGTTACAGCTTCCCTAGAGATTGTCCTTCGTGCGAGCACTGCTTTTAATTTCGGGTTTTAAGATTCGTGGGAAATCCACGTTTGCCCTTTCTGAAACGGTGTGCGTGAGATCTCACGCATTATTATATGAAAAGCACATGGTGGCGAGTGTGTACTTCACACCATCGCCATAATCGTCATAATTCTTTCCTGCTAAAAGCAAAGGGTGCGGATTGACAGCTGTCGGACAAGATGTCTGATGTGTGAAAGTGGGGGCGCTTTCAAGACTAGAGGATTGAACCGGGAAACGTGACTGAACGGTTCTTGCTCCGGAATCGGGCAGTTCTGCGGTTTATGACTCAGAAGTACAGATTGCATTGCCGATCTGATCTCGTAGAAGCGTTTGGCCGTGAAATGTAATTTTTTATTCGTAGCGGAAACGCCGCTGGCAAACCGATTTGAGTCGGTTGTTTCTCACTGACCTGGGCTGCTTCTGTCAATGGCATTGCTCCACAGAGCATGCAACGTTTTAGTGGGCCCGCTTTTCCATGACTTAATGTTCTAGTTACAGCGTACTGTCATAAATATCAAATATAAAGGGCTCTCTTGGCACGGCTGGTGTATTACAGTGTCGCCAAAGCAATAATTAGCAAAACATTTACAGGCGCTTGCAACAAAAGCGCTGAGGCTCCCCCTGTTCCCAGGAGAACAGACTGGGCTGCAGGCTCTGTTGAGTTCTCATCTCTCTTTGCTGGCTTGGAAGCTGTGCTGGTTTGGGCAGATGTGGGGATTCTAGTACTGGTAATATCTCTCTTCATGGGATTGTGCAGTGCCTTGCATTGCTACCAGCAATTTGCACATTATCACAAACTGGATTGCGCAACAGAAAATAGGAGTACTCTGCCTGTAGGATGAGTCGGCCGCCTCTGGAGAGAAATATGTACACCTACCCAGGTGAACGATCAACACCGCAGTACAGGAGAAAGTGTTGTGAGAGATGTGTCACGTAGCAACTGTAAGCAGAGTACAGAGCATGGTTGAAGAATGTTCTTGTGGTTGCTTCCTGTGTTGGCAGGTACACACCAGCAGCATTGCGTTTGTTTGTGGTTGGCGTGTTTTCCACTTTGTGATACTGGCTTGCAGAGCTGAATTGCTGCGATTGCAGGGTATTCGACGAAGGTAACATTGCTGGTTAAAAGCTAAAAACAGTCAAATGCTGTGCATTTCCACAAAATGCATTTGCAAAGCCTAAAACAGTAGCCGCCTATTGAGATTTGAGAGAACTGCTTCTGGAACCGGAAATAAGGTGTCTGCTGCACATCTTCAAATATTTACTGATTCACGATAATAGTTGGATGAAAGGTTAGAACTTTCCGGATTTCTCAGACATTGGTTATGATGGGAAGGTTAGATAAATCCAGATTAGTGTGGATTTGTGTGGACCTGTTGTGTTTGTCCAGTCAAGACATTTGCTCTCACATCCGTTTATCTGGTTTATTTTAGGATTACTGTATATTGTAGAGGAATGAATAGGGGTTGTCACACTGAATAATTTTTTTAATTTCTGAACGGTGCAACAAGATAATGCGTTCAATAATACGGTATGTTTTGGCAGTCTTTGGCTTTGTAGTAATTTAGACTCAGGGGCCATTAATGTATGATTTCAACAAAAGTGGTTTGCCTCAGAATAATATGGTTATTTATGACATTTAAAATGGTATACATACTGTATATCATTAGGGAAAGTTGAAAGATTAAACTGTTTGCATTTCAGTAAAAAGCAATGTGATTGCAGTATAGTTAGCCTTTTTCCTCGTTTTTTAAGTTAAAGAGAATAGCCTACTCACTGTGAAAATCAAGAGAACTATTTCTGATGTTCTGAGGCAAGCTCAGAGTTCTAAACCTCCCTATCCTATCCACCGTCTTATTAATGTTGAGTTCTTCTGCAGTTACATGTTTTTAATTCTACAGTCAATTCCAGTCTTCCTTACACAATTTAAAGTTTTATTTGGAAAAACAAAATCTTTGTAAAACCTATTGGTGTTTGTAAGCATTTGGAAATTCCCCATAGCTACTTGAGTTTTTCTAGAATACTCTAGTTCCTGCAGGAAAGTTCCTGAGTTTCTTTGGAAAGCAGCTCATACTATTGTTGGCTAAACCAGCCTAGTCTGGAAAGCCTGAGCAAGATTCTGTTCAGGGTTCATTTTTCCTACTTTTAGAGCTTTGGTAGAAGTTGATAATAAGAGTAACATTAATCTGGTGGCTAGCCTTACACCTGTGGTTAAAAAGCATTAAAATCAAAAGTGTAAAAACATTTTGATTGCTCGTGTCAGAGAACCTAAAATGTTATTTCTAAAACAGTAGAGTAGTTTTGATCAGACCAGCTCTGTGTTCTCAAGGTGGAACTGGGATTAAAGGTGTATTCAACTCAAAGCTTTATGGACTGCTGTGGTGGGAACCCTTATTCATGTGGCTGGTGCTTCACTGCTCTTCAACTTGAAGGGGCCTCTTGAGTCCTTTCATTGTAAAATCAATCTGAGGCAGACGAGGAATCGATTTGTTTATGCTTTGAAGTGAGATACATGTCTTGGCCTAACTCTGGGAACATTCCAAATCTTGAAGCGATTCCTTTTTTTGAATAAAATCTTTCGACACGTATTGTTTCAACACGGCGTTACATGGGTTTTCGTGGTGGAACATGGAAAATGGTAAAACATCTGTTTCGTTATCCTGAAACTATAATCTCCAGCCTGTTGGTGCTGTCTGCCAGCTGTTGCATAACCTGTGGAAATGAGCAAACCAGCTTACATCTGCCCAGTGCCAGCATTCTCCCCACGCACTGCTGAAACCTCCACCATGGGATTGCCAGATTCTTAGGGCTGGGGAGCATAGGAAGTGAAAGTGCTTTACAGACGAGTTGTCCACAAAAATACTCAAATGTTTTTTAATATCAAACACTGTAATCTTGATAAGTCTTAGTTTGAACAGAATCCTGTCTTTTGTAGATATGGGAACAGCAATGTACACTAGGCATACAACACTGCGTAAAGATCCAAGAGTTTTGATGATTACAATCAGCTGATCCTATAGCCACTTCCTGAGCATCGATGCATTTGATTTCTGACTATTCATACTTTATAAATCTGATGTTTATTTTGTCATGCAAGGCTGAACTGAGACTGTATAATCCTGAGGATACAAAGTCACAAATACAGTTCTTTTTCGTTGATTGTTTATTGGTTTTTCAGGGCAGTTCTTTTAAGATGTGGCCTCAGCCCTGACTATATTACAGAGCCTTAAATGCTTGAGATTGTTATTCCTTCCAAGTGAACTTGGTTCATTTTCTTCCTTCCAACAGAATAGGGCCTAGCTGTTTGAAATTGCAGGATTAGGAAACTTGCTCATTTCTATCATGTCCAAGAAGATTTCCTAGATTATATTTGCAGTTCATTTGGTGGCAAGTTCAAACGTGAAAGGGGCAGGGAATCGGAACTGTTGACAAGCAATTTTAAATGCGTCAGGACAAGTTGCATCTTACTACGTACAATTCGAATTTAGTTATTAACTTGTGAAGATGCACTTAAACAGTCATTTTATAAAAAAAGGAAGATTACTTGAAATGATGTACTTTACGTCATGTATCATTCCTTATTACAAACTAGCAGCTCCCATGCTTTCCTTATTTAAAAAGAGATGATCTCGTTTTAACTCAATGATGTAATAACTTTAGAATGACAGACAGGAGGAAAAAAGTCTCTGGCTGTTGTAAATCTCTACAACACTTGGAACAGGCTACAGCCGCTATGAGTGGGGAAAATGAGGAGTAGGGTGTGCTTCTCGATTTACATGCAAGCAAGGCTATGGAACTTTCCTGCAAGACTGACTAGCATGCACTGTCGAGGACATCAGCGTTTGGAGTTCAGATGAAGACAGGCAGTTGAGAAGTGAACGTGGATATTGCCTAGAGGGGAAGTTTGGGCTTACTAATTCCTTACAGAATTATACGGCTATAAGACAATGGTGAAATTCCACGCCAAAAGTTTTATTGATGAGGGACTTCGAAGTACCAACTTTGTGTAAGATTTAAAAAAGATTAGAATGTGGGAATTAAGATGCATTGGTAAAAATCAAGAATTCTATACTATTATGCTAACCTTTTAAAACAGATTTCAGGGCAGTAGAAAAAATAAGATATTATTCAACTAAATAGTGTTTTATTCAAACTAAAGTGCTGATTTGCATAACCATGAAAGATACGCATGGTAAAATGATGACTCTAGCCTGAGCTGACAGTCTTTGGGAATGTAGCTTAAAGTATTGATCCTTTTTTTTAATCTGCTATTGCAGGGCAAGTGCTTGACCTGTGGGAGCTACTAAAAAGCACAGTATAATTTTTGGATTTTCGGCTTGTTTTATCGCCGGAAATCAACTTTGTAACAAACAGAATTAGTGCTGAGCAAACTGTTACTCACATGCTCTGTGGTCATGGTGCTTTTCATTTTGATCTCCTCTAAACATTACTCTTTTTTTTTGTAGGTTATAATGCAGGATCATCGCAGAAGAAACTCATTTCTATAGCCACGGGGATACCAAGGACTTGATTACAGTCAATCTAAGCCTGCTAGTTTTGCACCCCAGCTGCTGTGGCCTGTTTTAGCAGACTGTTGGCTGGCATTTCCTCTAACTCCCTGCTCTGCAAACGAAGACTCGGAACCCATCTTTCTTGGTCTGGTGCCAGTGCCTTCGTTTTTATTTCCCTTGGCTGTCACCAGTATTCTTTTGTCAAGTTGCATCATTCTTCGGTAAGATAATTAATGCATTGGGGATTTGTGCCGTGAAGTCAGACCACTTCGAGTTCATGTTGCCTAAGCATTTCGTTGTGCTATAATACAGTAAAGACGTGATTTGTTTGATCTTTTCTAAGGCCTGAAACAAAGTACCAAAATGGTCCCAAACGGATATTTAATTTTTGAAGACGAAAGCTTCCTGGATTCAACTGTGGCCAAAATGAATGCACTGAGGAAGAGTGGGCAGTTTTGTGATGTCAGACTTCAGGTATGTTTCGTTTACAGTTAATTAGTAACTGTACTAAAAGACCCTGGGAATATATTTATTCAACTGGTCTGTTATGCGTTCTGATATCATTATTGATATTACTAATGTTGCTTTTGACCATTCTTGAAATGTCTGTAGGCCTAGGCCTAGGCATAACAGCATAACTTTGCTCTTAAAGACTGATGGTTTTAAAAATGTACATTTGCACGAATATCGCTGGCCACTAAGAAGAAGAAACCTCCTGACCAATTATTTCTGACGTGCGATTTCATTGGAGTGCAATTTTTACTATCTTTTCAGGTCTGTGGACATGAGCTTATGGCACACCGAGCTGTCCTGGCTTGCTGCAGCCCCTACCTGTTTGAGATCTTTAACAGTGACGCAGAGCCTCATGGGGTGTCCCATGTGAAGTTCGATGATCTGAACCCGGAAGCAGTTGAAGTCCTGCTCAACTATGCCTACACTGCTCAGTAAGACTTGCTTTTTAACTAGTACGCTGCAATAATGGTCATCTTCAAAGGAGCCTTTATAGATCAAATTTGAAAGAGCTTGTATGACAGAGCAGTGGTGTTCCTTGTATCCATGTTACAATTCTCAGAAATCTTAAGGACTCCTAACTTGGGTTATCATAGTTCTTGAGTAATGAGGCACAAATGAGCTTGGCTAGTCTTTCTTAAGTAACTCAGTGGAGTGCATTCTGTACATTCTTGACACTGTTTTTTAAATATGCATAAATCATGCAATATGAATCTTGGAATTGTATTTTCCACTTACAAATGCCAAATACCTTTTTCTGTTACAGACTTAAAGCTGATAAAGAGCTGGTTAAGGATGTGTATTCTGCATCTAAGAAACTCAAGATGGAAAGAGTTAAACAGGTGTTTCTTCCCATTCTTGTGGTTGCTATACAGTTACTGTTGATTAACTGTATACTGTTAATCAAATCTCAGACTATGCATGCATTTGTATTGTAACATAATGTGAAAGTTTTGTTTTTTTTAATTTTATAGATTTCATACATTTCATTACAAGTATATTTGTTTGGAATCCCCAGTCTTTTGGGTTGCTAGTTGCTGTAATATTTAATTTTAGTTACCTAATAGTGAGAAATTAACATGATCTTTCAAATAATTAAACCCTTTTTATTAAATGAATGTAAGGAAGCTAATCGTTAAGTCTATTTGTGCTGTCTAGATCTGCGGTGACTACTTACTGTCAAAGATGGACTGCCAGAGCTGTATCTGTTACCGTAACTTTGCAAGCTCCATGGGAGATGGGCGACTCTTGAGTAAAATTGATGGCTACATCCAGGAGCACCTGTTAGAGATCTCAGAACAGGAAGACTTTCTCAAACTCCCCCGTCTTAAGGTCTGTACATATCTTTTCAATATCCACCCATAGTGATCCTCTAGATTTTAAAATGCTCTGTAATGGACAAATCCTTACGAAAATAAAAACTCCCAAGATGCTTGTGGTTTGTAAGATTCATTGAGGAAGACAAACTACTTCTGGGACAGCATATTTAACTTAATGTACTTTAAGAATGTCTATTAAAATTTGTAAGATATTTAGTCCCTGTAAGGAGTTCTGTATATTTCTTTGCGTTACAGTTGGAGGTAATGCTTGAAGACAACGTCTGCCTGCCAGGAAATGGTAAACTTTACTCCAAGGTGATCAACTGGGTGCAGCGGAGCTTGTGGGAAAGTGGAGAACAACTGGAGTCGCTAATGGAGGAGGTTAGTGTAATAACCAGTTTGTGTTTTGTCTTTCAAACATTGTAACATTGAAGGGTTGATTTCCCTCTTTGGCACTGTTTTTTGGTTTTGGTTTGTTTGTTTTTCTTTTTTTTTAAAGCCTTGGCCCTAAAGAATGTAAATTTTGCAGTAGGTGCCCCTAAACTGAAAATCTGAGGGGTTATCCAGGTGAGCAGAAAGAACCTGTTCAGTCTGTGTTTTTTTTTACCCTTCTTTCTTGCTAAGTGCTTTTTCAGCTCTCCTTTGCAATATTAGCATAAGGAATAGATACAAAAACTGGCAAGGGTCTTACTCGCTATTGATGCTCCTTCCTTTGCAGGTCTTAATATTTTGTAAAGTAGGTTAAAAATTCTAATGGCTCTTCCTCCCCATTGATTTATCTTTCCTTAGGTTTATTAGCCAAACCACTGCAGGATTTGCAAGACAGAAGAAAGCAAGACTGAATCCTCCAGGGTAATGAGTCATAAAGAAGCAGCTTCAGTCCTGCCCACAGCCAAAACACCGCTGCACTTCCATCTGTTGGCAGAATAAAAACAACAACTACTAAACAGACCACACTAATCGTGTTTACTTCTTCCAGCACAATTGCCAAGCTATCGAAAAACGTGCTGTTGGAAGTATTTGTGTCACCTGCCAAGTCTGCAAGCCATAAAACCATTGTAACAAGTTGTGTGCTTCATGGATTATGTTTGTTCAAATCAAGTGGCGCTTGTAGGATTTGATTATTTATCCATTTACTAGCATTTATTAAGTAACCAAATTCAAATCTGGAATTCCAACTACAAATGAAAGGCCGAAAAGTGAAACTTTTAAGCAAAACTAATTTATTGGTATATCACTTTTTTAACATTACTACATGAATTATCCCAAATATTTCAATGAGTACTGTTTACCTACAGTGAGTATAGCAACACTTGTAACTACAGTGTAATAACTATACAGTGCTAAGTGGTTGAGATGCCATAATTTATTGGCACCATCTTGCTAATCTATAGCTGCAGACTTGGTAGTTCGTACATGTTAAACAGTCTGCTTTTCCCCTCATGCAGCTGTTTAACTCAATTGTAAATACTGTTTTTTTTGCCAGAACCTTAAAAACTGTTCTTATTTCTTTGTATGTCTGATTAATGTAGAATATGTTCTGTACATCTGTATTTTCTGTCACTGTATTTGGGATCTACTCATTGATACTGCAAATTGGTATTCGCCTATCGGAATACAGTACAGTAATTTTGTAGTTTATAATTTACTAAACGAATCTGTACGTTTTCAAGAAAACCATCAACAAATTGTAATTATCTGCAAGTTATCAAGTATTTCAAAGTTTTTGTCAAACTATTATCAAGGGTAAGTGCAGCATCAGCCAATTTAGTTTCTACTAACACTGCGTTAGTCTACTGTAGTGTAGGAAACTAGTAAAGCTTTTTTGTTTTTATGGTGAGTAGCAAAACCTTTGAAACATGCATGGTTCTGAGGAGTATTCATTTTCACAATGTTAAAAATTCACCATTTTAGATGGCTGCTTTTGTGATCCTGCCTT
Source organism: Lepisosteus oculatus (assembly GCF_040954835.1). Classification (NCBI taxonomy): domain Eukaryota; kingdom Metazoa; phylum Chordata; class Actinopteri; order Semionotiformes; family Lepisosteidae; genus Lepisosteus; species Lepisosteus oculatus. The sequence continues at coordinate 8,192,158 of NC_090704.1, read as the reverse complement.
AATAACGCCCTCCTTTCCAGCTGTCAGCCATGACGATGGCTCTGTTAATTAATGCTTGATGAGAGAAACCGGAATTACATGGATGACTTTGCATTGGCCTGAAGGTTTATTCAGCGTGATCAAGATCCCTGCAGAGTTTCCTTTAAAGCTGTATTTTCTCTTTAAACACCTCTTCCTCCAGCATCGACCACGCTTGTACCTGTGGGCCTTTGCGGAACAGGCTTTCAGTTCCCCGGGTTTCTGTTGTCATGGAGACAGCCACATGGGTCTTCTGTTACTGTTTTGCAGGTTCAAACGCTGTACTACTCAGCTGATCACAAACTGCTTGATGGGAATCTGCTTGACGGACAGACTGAGGTGTTTGGCAATGATGATGACCACATCCAGTTTGTTCAGGTACAGAACCCACACAGTCTTGGTGATGGTTCAAGTAGTCTTTTATAGCACACCTGAATTGTAGTACTAAACAGCTTCATGGTGTTTAATTGAGTATTTGAAATAAGGAAAGCTTTCACTGGTCTATTTTGCTAATTAGTTGTGTAGAAGCTACCCAATTAGGATAAATTTAATTTTGATTTTCTTGTTAAACTGAGCCCGAACTTTAGGAATTTAAATACTTATCAATAGGGAATTATTTAAGAGAATTATTTGGTCATTTTTGTGGAAATATTAATTGGACAACACTGGAAAATTTCTTAAAATCTTAAGCAGTGATAAGAGGTGGTTCTAAACTGAAAAGCACAGTACTATACATTTAGTCTGTAAAGGTTAGTGTTAAAGAATACATCTTAAACGTTTCTAGAGGAATCTTTTGGTGTGCTATAAAAGATTTACTGAGCAGTGTGAGGTTTGAGGGTAGATTCACATCTTTTAAGGTCTCAGATTGGAGTACACCCTAGCTGATTTGGTGTGTAGTATCCTAGAGGTGGAGGAGACTCCTCTCCTGTTTGTGTCTGTAGCTGCGCTTTGGTTTTGCAGAAGAAGCCCCTTCGCGAGAATGACCACAGGCCAATGAGCAACAGCTCCTCTGGAAGTCTGTCTCCCAGCTCTGTGAATCAGCTGTGCAAGCACGAGTGGAAATACATAGCCTCTGAGAAGACAACCAGTGAGTGAAGGATTAAGCTGTAAAGTAGTCTTTAGCACCCATAAAAGGGGATTTTTAGGATTCTTTGTAATCTCTGTCAATATGAACAAATGATTATAATTGGTGCAGTCTTTTACTCTTAGGCTTCCCATCATTCCCAAGACCAGCACATGCTGGATAGGTTGCAGCTGAACATTAATTTATATAGTTGCAACACTTAAATTGACCTAAAAGGATTAATTGTTTTCAGTTCTTAAAGATACCGGATGTTGCCTTTAAACCTACATTCCATAAGTAACAAGTTCTCCAGCTTTTGAAATGGTTCCAGTTGAGCAACTTGTTAGTTTAGTGACATATTAAAGAAATGACCCTGGCAGGAGTGAACACCAGCAGGTGTATGGGTTCCCAGGAAACCCCCTTCTACTAAGCTGTTCGTGCACAAGTAATTCTTAAGACCGAATTTTTCTTAATTTTCTAAGGTCTCATTACTGTGTAAGTAACGTCCTATTATCTTCACCCTAGACAACATCTACCTGTGCCTGGCTGTCCTGAATGGAGTGCTGTGTGTTATCTTCCTGCACGGCCGAAACAGCCCCCAGAGCTCCCCATCTGGAACACCCTGCATGCTGAAGAGCATGAGTTTCGAGGTGCAGCCAGAGGAGCTGGAGGAGAAATTGCTGTCTCCTATGCACTACGCTCGGTCAGGCCTGGGCACAGCAGAACTCAACGGCCGGCTTATTGCAGCAGGCAAGGCATTGATTTTGGTGATCTAAGGAGGTGGTAAAATCCAACAACCTTGCACAAATGGATTTTCTTAAAGCCCTTGAGGTTTAAAATCCAATCACTGCCTACTGACTCTACAGGCACTCTAGCATATTAGATTTGAATTTATTTCAGTAGTTTTTCTGTAATGAGTTTTTTTAAGTTTACATTTGTCAGGTGAACTGAAAATAGTGAAGTTCTTGCAAGATGATTAAGCTGTGATACTGTTAAGGTTGATAACCTTATACCTTGATTTTAATACCTTTTTGTATAGGTGGCTATAACAGGGAAGAATGCTTGCGTACCGTGGAATGCTATGATCCGGACAAGGACAGCTGGACTTTCATTGCTCCAATGAGGACACCAAGAGCACGCTTCCAGATGGCAGTGCTAATGGTAAGTGTCGCTTCAAATGTCTGCTTCATGCACTTCCCTTCAAAACGGTACTTCTTAGATATTTCTTGGACATGGTTTCCAAATCTCTTTTTACCTGTCTTTCTTAGGGCCAACTGTATGTGATGGGAGGTTCCAACGGACATTCAGATGAGCTCAGCTGTGGAGAAACGTATGACCTGAATGCTGACGAGTGGACTCAAGTGCCAGAGTTAAGAACAAACCGCTGCAATGCAGGTAAATATTTTATGAATTGGGTATTGCGACCCATCCTTGAAACTAATAAATATCTTTAATAAGAAATGGCACTAGAACAACTAGAAAAAGCTATTAAAATAAATAGTAAATGGGCATCTCTGTGTAACTCATTTCACCTGATCTGCTGTGCAGTGGAGTTTCTGTGTCATCCAGGTTGGTGCTGTGCTTCTGGGATGTGTTGTCCTATGTGTCGAGCTCTTTGGAATGAAGAATGCTATACTTCTGTTCTTCTGCCTCACAATGGCTCATGTTTTGTTTTTAGGTGTTTGCTCCTTAAACAACAAACTGTATGTTGTTGGTGGATCAGATCCATGTGGCCAGAAAGGCTTGAAGAACTGTGATGTTTTCGACCCTATTACAAAGATCTGGACAAGCTGTGCTCCACTTAATATAAGTATGTCCATTTTGTTAATAAAACATACTTTTTGGTAACATATTTTAGCACTATCGTAGCAATTTAGTGTAAGAGCAGCTTAAAATCTTTTAAACTCATTTCTTCTTTCAATCAGTTGAACTTTTTTGTAGTGATTACACAAACATCCTACATGCCATACAGTTGGAAGCAGGATTCAAACAAACCCAAGCATGCTCATGGAAGAAATGACTGAATCCACAATATAGTGTATTAGAGGTTAAGGGCAGCAAGTTGTCATTTCAGTGAAGTGCATTGAATTCCATTTCTGGGAGTCACTTGTATAACATTTGTATTGATCTGTATAGGGAGACACCAGGCAGCAGTGTGTGAACTGAACAACTTCATGTACGTCATCGGAGGAGCAGAGTCCTGGAATTGTCTGAATACAGTGGAGCGCTACAACCCTGAAAACAATACCTGGACTCTAGTTGCTCCCATGAACGTAGCTCGGCGTGGGGCAGGGGTGGCTGTGTACGAGGGTGAGTGTTCTCATACTGTTTTTTTTGCAAGGCTTTCCCCACATCCAGTGTAATGATACTGCAAAGTTGACATTTTGTGGTTCAGGAAATCAAAAGTTACAGCAGATGGAATTTTCCTTCTGTGATGCAAACAGAATGTTCATTCAAAAGCGCACATGTCTTTGCAGGAAAGCTGTTTGTGGTTGGAGGGTTTGACGGCTCTCATGCCCTGAGGTGTGTGGAAGTGTACGACCCAGCCAAGAATGAGTGGAAGATGCTGGGGAGCATGACATCAGCTCGGAGCAACGCGGGTGTGGCGGTGCTGAGGAAGTTCATCTGTGCAGTGGGTGGCTTCGACGGGAATGAGTTCCTCAACACCTTCGAAATATACGACCCCGAAACCAATGAGTGGAGTCCCTGCATTGATGCCTTTACCGTTAATTGAATGTGTGCAGCACCTTTCTCAAACTAACAGGCTTAGTGATGTAATTGTGTTTAGTGAAGTTTTACATGTGAGCAGGTTTGGGAGGGGGATTCTTCAGTGAAGATGGGTTTATGAGGGTGGGAAATAAAAATTCAACTGGGTTGCTGACTGCAACATAAATCCTTTGCATATTGCATACAATATATTGTGCTGTATATATTTTGTTTCATTGTTTTTTTTTTTTTGTCCTTATAAGAATGCCAACATTTAAGTACATTCTTTCTGGAGCTGAGTTTTTTTTTTCAGGAAAGGGTTTTTGGAGCAGAACAGTTTTCACGTATGTATTAGGTCATTTTTTCCCTGTTCTCTAGTGGTTAATGCAAGAAGTACTAACCAAGTTTAGAGCAAAATAAATGGTGATAACTAGCTGAGCTTTACGTTCAAGGATTGTTTCTAAATTGGGGAAATTTAACTTTATACTTTAGTTTCTAACTGGGAAAATCTGCAGTTAAGAGCCTTATTCACAAAATTATATGGCTGTTTTGTGTCATTTAAACTAAAGCTGAAAATGCGTATCAATATAGTGTATCTTTTATGATGGCCTTTTTTATATTTTTTATACACAGCTGAGCAATTTACCAATAGATGTAAAACCTAAGTGTCAGATTTTTTTTTTCAAAGCATTAAATTACTTTGGTTGCATCACATAAACATGCTACAAAGCTTCTGCCTTTGCACAGAAAAGTTTGGTACTGCAATTTTACAGATTGTTGTTGAACTGCAATGGCATTTTTGAATGTTAAAAATACACTTGTTCAGTATTTAAAACTTTCTTTCTGGTTGTAATTTTTAAAAGGATTTGGAGGGTGTGAAATTCCATATCACTTTTGTTACAAGCTAATAAGTTAATATTCCTTAACTAATAAACCATATCAACTCACAAAACCTGCATTTTTACTGAGCCTTTATTTTGTTTATTCCAGTGTGAACCAGAATAGAGAGGTGTTGCTATGTAAACGACTCCTCTTCTGGTTAACATTTACAGTACCTAATCAACCTTTTAAGTACCCTTTTTTGGTTTTGTTGTAAAAAATATCGTGCAAGAAATTGACTCACTGCAGGTCTAATTTGAACATTTCGAGCTGGCAGCATCAAATTTCAAAAGGGTTTTGGTGGTTGTGCCATAGTCCATTCCATGATAGTAGCCAAGCTGAAATAACTAGTTTCTGTCTTTAATAGCTCTGACTGCTTTTCTTGCACACACAGTAACCCATTATTCCCAATTTTCTCTAAGAGTGAGTTTTTAATCAGATAAAAAATGTAAAGTATACAAATAATCTTATAATGAAAATGTAATTAGAAGATTATTTCTATTCAAAATGTTCTTCAGTATTGATTTCAATGTTGGAAACCCACATCAATCTTCTTTTATATTATTGTTGGTGTTCTTCCACTTGTAGGCTGTTGGTAATATTTAAGACTTTTTGCTTTCAGTGCTCACTTTTCATCACCTGTTTATGATTATAATAAGATTGGTTTCCAGCTAAAAACGAAGCTACCTGCCAGTTAGGCAAGGAGACACAGAGAATGGAAAATTTTTACTTCTCCGAGTGGAATTAGTATTTCTATTTTAAAAGCAATAAAAAGAAGTAAAAATGCACATAACCTTAAAGAATTGCACTGAAGGGTTTAAAGAGGGGCATTATTCTTTGCGTGGGGCTCTGCTAGGAGCTGCAATTTTGGGTTTAGTATTCTAAATTCATAATTCATGTACCTAGTTCTAAGTCATTCTACAGTAATTTCTGGTACTTTCATTCACAAACGTTTAATCCTAAATCTTGTGAATGAAGCTTGGTGTCAGAGGCTTGGAAGGCCAGTCAATGAGAAGGCTAGACTTTACTTAGCAAGTAATTGAAGTTGGCACTAAGCTTTGCCCTTGTGTTCTTTTGCCTGGGGACCAAGGTTAGCAGCACTTTTATATCACATGATTACTTGAATCACTGCTACATCAGAATTCAGATTCCAGCAAAATGTCAAAGGAAAAATAGAGGCTAAAACAACACCAGGTCAATTCTAGAATGGACTTGAATAACCGCTAGCTAACTTGAATATGAAAGGCCAAAAGTCAACCTGGTACGCCTCTTCCTGACCTAAACAAATACCTAAGGCAATAAATGCCTCTTGCTGCACTTTAATGAAATCACAAATATTAGCAAGAAATATTCTATTGGTCTATAAAGCTGTCTGGAAGTGGTGGACTTGTTAATTTTAATCTAATATTAAACATATTAAAAAAAACATTTATAAAACTAATGGATATTAAACACGAATCCCCCTTTGTTTCATCAAGACTCTATTTTCTTTCAAAGAGCAAGATTCCATGCAAGAAAACAACGAACTAGCATAAACTTGTAATTGCCGTAATTCAGAGCTCAAGAAAATACTGAACCTGTAGTTTTGCTTGCAAAAAAGCCTAGTTGCTAGTGCTACTGCGACACTATCAAGTTACTCCCTACTTAACAGTATGATTAAACACTGAAGTCACATGATAACCCACACCGCATTCCTCCTAGAAAATGACAGCAGGTCTACAGTACTCAGAATTGCACAGTTAGTGTATCAGCTTGTCCTCACTGTAATCAAGCCAGTGAACTGGAATGTTGCTGCATCATGCTGTTAAAGGCACAGCTCCATGCTAGTATGTGATCAAACTGTCACCTTGACCTTAACACGTCCCAGACAAGAGATTAGAGTGAAAATGCAAGCTCTTTTCAGACACTGGTTTTCCTCCATCGGAAAATTACTTGCGTCTGTTTCCTTGTTTAAACATTCTTCTTTGCACCTTGTAATCTCTGCCTGCTTTCGTCACAAATCCTGTAATCCTCTCTTCCTTCTTTTACAACTGCATTGGCTCTCACATGACATGGAATTACAATATGCAAAGGGGAGAGACACAATGCATTCCCGTGCCCACAGTATGCCTCAACTAATCTGTAGCCTCAACTAATCTGTATTTATCGAAGTTGAATAAACATAAAATAACAAAAGGCACTGCGGTACTACTGGGGTTATTTGCTGTGGTACAATATAAACTTCAATTTCTTTTTACCCTTATCTCCCCATCTAGTCCAAGCAGTACTGAATACCTCAGCTGTCTTTGATTTTGAAAGACTAGCCTTTCAGATTTTTAAATTAAGCCAACATTTCATTTACAATGCAACAATAAAATAACTGCACTGCAGGAAACTCATAAATTACACCACCACATATACACAATATATGTTAGTTTCTCAACGACAAAACAATCACTTCGAAGAGAAGTCTTATTTGCACTGCAAATTTCATTATACTATAATCACAACAAGGTAGTCTGATTAAAACCTATGGCATGATGACAAGTAGCAAATGTATATGAATAAACATTTAAAACATCTGAATTTAAACAGTATAACTTCTTAGGTCCCCATCACTTTATGCAAACTGGTGTTTTTATATATATATTACTTAAAAACAAAACCGTATATATGTAGTATAATCATGATGTATATGTAATTACAAAAGTCATGTCTACAATTTAAAAAAAACTTTTTTTTATATAGTCTCAAAATAAACCTTTTTCCACAAACTTCAGAAACTAATCATTTTGCACTGGTTAAAACCACAGAAACTCTTAGTTTTGAGGCTCATCCATGAGGTCGGAGAATCCTGTCGGATACTGAGTATGTTTTACTAGGCTTAAATCTAGAAAATAGTGAATATAGGAGTTTGGAAAAAAAAGCGATGAGTATTACTGCAGTCACACAGGAAATTATAACAAGGCACTTATAATTATAAGGCATATGTTTAAAATTTCCTTTAGAGAAGATATTGAATACATAATACGGATTCAGACTAATTCTAAGAAACTTAAATTCTTAGCCTACTTTTTCACTTAATTTTGTAATGGAATAACCTACACAAACATCTCTGTGGATTAAGAAGAGAGGAGATATTTTAAAACAACTGCCAGATTAAACACAAGACACAAAGTGCAGCACACGCGCTGCAAAGTGGTATGTAAAATAAAGGAAATTTGAGGAAATTCTGCAGAACATATTTCTTTTAATGCATAAAGAACTCCTTTACAATTTAAACAGACTTGTAAAATGTACATTGCATAGTTCTATGAACAATATACATGTACATGTTGTAATTGGAAAAAAATGGAAATTATTTCAAGGTCTCATATACTGTGGTACAATGTACATGAGAGTAATATATACTGTATTTGGTGCCATGCTGTTTTTGTATGAAGCTCAGAATAACATGGTCAGAAAATGAGCAAAACATAGGCACAAAAATGGTTTTACCGGGAAATAAATATTTAATACATGAAGGCTATTACAAAGAGAAAATTACTTCTGTCTGTAATACAGAAAATCCTGAGTAATGAAGCAAAGTTTAAGTTTAACATGAAACTTTGGCTAGATCAGCTAAGATTTTATTAATTCTGGACATGGTGAAACAATATTGCTAACTGATAACATCTCTTATTGAGAAGTCCTTTGGAGGCCCTTAGATTCCCAAACCCACAACTCATTTAACATCCTTTAATAAGGGCGTTGAGTAAGGCAAGGTGTACAAAAGATTGAGATGCACCTGATATGGGCTAACTTTCGAGAACAGCGCATTTCCAGATTAACGCTCACTTTGAAGTTCTTAAATGTTTGTGTGCCTCTCAACAGATTCACCTGACAAGACATCCTACCTGCCACAAAGAGTAAAAACTTCATCAACTATTGGACAGGGTGCCTGGAACACCATGACAAAGTGATTAGTGTAGTGGCACTGTATAAACAGCACTGGCTTCAAATATATTCATGGCAAAGCATAACTTCAGTTTAGCATTGCTTTCCTAGTCTTCATTACACTGACACACTTCTTCATGATATCAGAGGTCGTGCAGATAGGTTGGACTGATGAGATAGGGGCCCCACTTCTGCTCATGGAAAACGTAATTTAACATAATCGGTCAACACACCAATATACAACATCTTTGGGAAATGGAAGGACAATGGATAACCCAGAGCAAGTTCCAGTAAATCAAGGGAGATCATGATAACTCCATACAACTTCATACAAAAGGCTCCCCAGCCAGAATCAAACCCGAGACTCTAAACTGTCATGCTAATATGTTGTCCATATTTGACACCTGATTAATCAATACAGTTCTTAAAATGGGGAAAACAAAATTATTCATTGCTTGCACAATACTATTATTGTAGTAAATATCTAACATGCAGTATTTACTGCTGCTGTTTTGCTTGCAAATGTGGAAATGCCAGATCTTTTAAAAAAGATTTTGGATCGATCAACTGTCTTTGCTTGCTGTTAAGACCCTCTTACCACAACAAAGTGAGGACGAATGGGCAAACTTTCTCTACAGTGAGTACAGAGGAAACATCATCTGCTTGGGACCCTGCAAGATCCACAGTGCCTACAGCACATCAGGCTTTGAAAGGTGCACTGATGCTGCTTTTACCGACAGCGCTGCAAGCTCCTAAGTGCCTGGCTAGCTCCATGTGATGCTGTTGCAAAGAAAGTCAAAGCTACCAACAATATTTGATAAGGTAAAAGGAAGATTAACAATCTTAAAACCTTTACTCCTCCAATATCATATAATACAAATCCAGATTGAAGGCCAGAATGGTGGGGTCCCTTTAGTTATTCCCTTTGATGTCTCCTCCTCCCCCCCTTTTAACACTGTATCCTGCAAGAGGGCGGCAGATACAATGAAGCACAAACTGTAATTGCTGTTATAATATGCTTTAATGTGTATTATATCACATTAAAATGAATAAAAACGCAAAATAAAAAGGTTAACCTGGCCATCTCAACCCAAAACCAGCACTGCTTCATACCTTAGACCTCTGGTCTGTCTGCCAGCTTTGAACCATTGAGGACTGGACTATATTGTAGCTCAATCTACACTTGCCTTTAGTGAGCTCATCCACTCATGAGGCCACATAGGGTACCTTGTATAAAGGGCTTTGATTACACAGGGGATATTCACCAGTGCAAAGATTCAAAGAAAGGAGTTTGAGTTTGCTACGTTCCCTGAGAACTAGGACTGAGAAAAACATCTGGTGTTACTTTAAATGGCAGATCAGAGTAATGTGGCAAAGCTGGTAATTAAAACTCACAAAGTAGTGCACATCTCTTCCTACCGCACAACCTCACCAAAGGTGCTGAATCATGCTGCTCAAGAATCAAAGTGCTCTGGTCCAAGCCTGTAGGATTACAGCCCAGGCTCATTCCCAGCCTGAGTGCACACGGTTGTCCTGCACTGCTCCAGATTGATGCTCAGCTCCACCAGCTGGCCCCAGCCCACTTTTAGCTTCTCCCTGAAAGGCACAAGAGAGAGGCTGTAGCACAGGTGAGCACTAGGGTCACTCAAAGGATCAGGTCTGGACCCACACACACAAGAGCACAGCGTTCCATCTGGCAGCCTTTAAATGAAGAAAACCTCTTCTACTGCTTAAACCGGACAGGTGCCATGAATCTTTCACAGCAAAGAGAAAGAAAAACATAGGTATCACTGTTGTGGCGATTCCTGAATGGTTTCCCCTACATCCTTTCTGTGCCGACATATTTCAATTTAAAGAGTCATCACTAAAGGTCTCAACAAATCTCAGTTTAATCATGATGTTCCTTTAAATCAATAGGCATTAACCAGGTAAATTCCAGGCACTGATACCCCATGTCTCATATTTGCTCACCTTCAGAAATATAAGAGGGTGAAGATGTACAGAATCCTACTATCACAGGAGGCCAAGGGGAGACAAACCTCTGAGGGATTAATTACATACACAGCAGTGGCATGCTGTGCTGGTAATTGTTGTGCACAGCAGGTTTCCAGAAAGTGTTCTTTTTAGCTCATCAACCTTTAACTGTGCCTGCGCTAAGCAATTGTTTTTTAACCCCTGATACAAAAATAAAACGGCATTTGGGAATAAAAGGAAAAGGGGAGATTGAAGAAATTGATTATTTTGTATTATTTCAACAGCTGACAAAAGACATAAGACACTCATTTTCCTATCTGCTTCCTGGGGCCTGGAAACAACATTGCTCTTTTAAACAGTTTATTTTACTACTGAAACTGATTGACACGAAAAGAATCAGTTCTGACGAGTCAGTTTAAAGCAGGGGTTTCCAGTCCTGGTCCAAGAGGCCAATGCTGCTTTTCTAAGTCGCCCTACAGTTCTAGCATCTGAAAAGCTGAACTGATCCAACTACACCAATAAAAAAGTTGATTCAAGTAATTAAGAATTAAGCTGAAACAGAAACCAGCAGACTGGTTCTCCAAGACCTGGACTGCACACATCTGATGTCAATCTCCTATTGAGGAGCTGCAGAACAAGTGAATACTTTTATCCTTTATTGGACTGTAATAGTAATAGAAAAACATAAGGCAGGTATACCTATTTGCACATTTTTTTCATTTTGTTTATGAAAATATATTCTAAATAATGTAACATACTGTTAGGAATGCACTGATGATGCTGTTATTTTGCATTACTGTGGCAATAAGTTAATGTGAAATGTTAGAAGTGACAATTTAAGGTTTTGGCATGACTTTGTTTGGAGCTACCTCTCTCTGGGGGAAGAGGGATTAAAGAGGTATATGTACTGGCAATTAATTCTACAACACCAATTTAATTATAGATTATTTCCTCCAGATATACATATGAAATAACAGTAATACCAATTACTTTTAAATCCTCCTATTGTCAAAAAAAACTAACCATGCTTGAATTGCCATGTAAATGCTGTTCACAAAATAATGCAGGCATTTTGTTTTCAAGACAAAGAACTTTCTCATATTACAGTACAGGAATGATAGAGTGATTCTTGGCTAAAGATCCTCACTCAACATACACAGCACAGCCACTTCTGTTGGTTCCAGTTCCTACTTAATGCTTACTTAAGTAAATCTCTCTGAAGCCCAGGTTCGGTTTAAATCAACATCTCTCCTTCCAGATGCAGTGCCACTATTTATAGTAGTGACTGTACCTCCAGGCAGATATGTAGATTTTAACAGTAGCACGCAAGTTTCAACTGGAAAAACACTGTTGTGTACACATCAGCTGTACATAAATTCAATAAAAGGTCACAACACATTTTCATTTCTGAAAGACCAATTAGGTACATGATTCACAGGATAAAAAGAACGTCTGAAAAGGCTTTAAAATATCCTTCATCTGTTCTATGGACTCCGTGATCACATGGAAACATGGAAAAATCAATATAAATTCATACATAAAATAATCCATTGATTCTTCATGAATAACATCTTCCTCACAGTACTGCTTCATGCCGCATCTAGTTTACTATTCAGGCAAAACAAGGGATTGTCCACATCCTGCTATACTGTTCACATTTTAATTTTTACAAACAAATCAGAGCATTTCATCTAGTAGCTTGGACTGAGTTTTTATTTCCAGATAATATAGAGGAAAATAAGCTCAGGATTAAATAACTTACAAATGTAAACCGCATGGCTCTTTTTAATTTGCCTACTGACCTTTAACTTACTATAATCAAATAATTCAAGCAGGTGGTATGGAACATGTGGTCCACTGCCAGTCTCATTAACAATTTCATTACCTTCTGCTGAGGATTACTAGTGCACAGTGGATATTTAATATCCATTACTCTATTTCTGTTGCTTTCGCTCTGCACGTAGCAAAAGTGTGTAGCCTCTCACTTCCAAGTAAAAACACAAACGTGCATAAAAATAGCATTAGAAGCCAAAAACACACTCCCCTGCGGCATTATCAACAATCTATGCTGCTTACTTCTGCGAAAAGGAATAACAATAAAACAATTACAAGACATTTCTCATTGATTTATCATGTACTCAAAATCAAGAACATCCATGACAAACAGTTGTCAGGAAACGATTAGCTTAAAAAGCAGTCCAGCGGGCATCTTTGCCAGACACAAGTACTTTATTATGTCACATGGGTGCTTAACCTCCTTAATAAAATTTTACCACACTTGCAGATGACCTTTTATAGGAGGACTGATGCATAATGTGCTTCTCGTGAAAGTCCACAGTTAAAAGCAAATGAAAAGTCAGAGACTAGCGATTGAGAACAACTCAATCATCATCAATTATTTTAGTTCACGTAGGGAGCTGCATCAGCATGTGTTGGCAGCAAAGGAACACGTAAAGGTTTATTCCATGCTGAAAAGAGAAGAAAAGAAACACAGCATTTTGGCTGTGGAGCCTTTTTCAGGTGTGACGTTAATTGGGTGTGAATAATCAATTATCTTAGACTTCCTTCTAATTCATTGCTTTACGAACATCTCCAATAACCAGTGGATAAGCTTTTTTTTGCATATATCAGTTTCAGAGAGCCCAGCAGTCCTGTTCATAAGGGATATGGCAGTGACCTACCCTTTAATTTTCACCTGCTAGCAATCAAATTGCATCACACTGGCTGGAAAACTACCAGTGCTTGTTAATCTTCAATATTTATTTTGTGATATGTAACAAACACAATCGCAGTGCAGTAAGTGAACTGCCAAATAATAAATAAATAAATCTCACTGTGTCAACCATTTCAGGGACTGATCTGTTATTCTACAATTAAAATACTATTTTAACAAAATATCTCTAAAACAGATATTCTGATTTTGAATATCACTAGGAGCTCAACTGATGCTTTAGTGTTTATTATTCGTAACCTCAAGTTTGTGATCCGTAACCTCAAGTTTGTGATTTTTGTGTGTTTGTGAATTTTGTGAGCTCGCAGAAAAAGTAATTTCATTGCCAGCAGGTACTGCTGCACGCTGCATTGTTGTGCATTTGATAAATAAACTTTGATTTGATTTTATTCTATTTCCAAGACTTATATGGTTCGCTTTTCTTCCAAGGCCTGACAAAAGGATTTCATCTAGATTTCTAAATGCTGTAAAAAAAAAAAATCTCCCTGGCTGAACGACTAAAAGTCCACAAATGAACTACAACTCTATTTTGATGTTTCTGATTAAAATGGCTGGATCAAAATGCCATCCACATTTGTCAGATGTTTGTTTTGACCCCTTTGCAGCTCAGTGAACCAGTAAATCTCTCCCGCTGGGTGCTAGACTTCAACAGCCACCTGTTTTGGCAGCATGTATTATTTATTTTGTAGGGTAATGGGGGTTTCATCATTCCCTGGCATTCAAATGTCAAGAGCCAGAGAACTTCCTGGTGGAGGAAGGGAAGATGATCTGTTGAAAAAAAAAAGACTGACGTTCTGAACGTAAACATAAGGCAGAAGAAGGTGCTTCGCAAATTCATACAAATGTCACCATGGAGACCTACAGTAATAACATGGTGCTGCCGCGGAAAAACACAGGCAATCGCATCCTCTCAGATTTGTATAGGTGAAGTTCAGTGAAGCTTTGAGCACTTAGCAAAACTATTCCACTGCATGGTAATTATTTATACGCTGCATCACTAATGTAACACTTCTGTTTTTCAACATAGCAACTCACCTCCCACTCCTCCAAGATGTTAACTGCTAAGACGACTCTTCTTCAACACTTTCAGCATGACTAGGCTTCTCTAACCGTGGAGAAGGTGCCAGTGGTTAAGATTCTGTTTTTTTGCGGTTGTTGGTGGCCAAGCTTTCTCGCGCTTGTTAAGGAAAGAAGGAACAGTCCTGTCCTAGTCATCCCAGTAGAAAACACGCTTGTGCTTTGTTTGCTATTACTTGAAGGTCCGCAGACGGTTTCTCAGATATTTGAGCAAAATATTTAAATGCAAATATACTGTAATACCTCCTCAGACATACCATTAGTACCAACCAAGTGGTCAGAGAATTCTCAAAAGATCAGCGATGAACAGCAAGCACAGTCTGCATGAGAAATGGGATTATTTACAGTTTCGTTTTTGTGAGTGAAACACAAGCCTGTCTTTCGGGGATATAAAGACACCAGTGGATCTACACTTGTCAGCCTCAAATACCTATCCTTCTACCTCTCCAGCTTCATCTTGGAAGCATCTACCTGGTTGTATTAAATATTGCAGAAACCGCCAACAAAAACCAACTTCACCACAATAATAACAGGGAAAACAGTTCACAACGAACAAAAAGACAAAATTTAGTACACCTAGAAACTAAATCCCATACCCTGTCTGAAGCCTTATTCTAACAAGGACATTGCTAACTATTTCATGTCAGGATTTGCATCTTAAAGGTAAAATGGATGACTTAATGACTCTTCTGATACTCAAAAAAGCTACTGTGGCTATCACCAAAGTAAGATAATCTTGTTCAGGTGCTTAATTTTAGAAATGTATATCCCTAAGAAGAGGAGTTTACAAATGACAGAGTATCAGGGTTATGTAACCGCCCTTGAATCAAGGTAAAGACGGCAAAGAGAAATTGATCTCTTGTTTAGAGAGAGGATATGTAATGCAAGGAGCCCCTTAATCATCCTTCAGACTGATTAACGGGAACTCTTCGGCATGATTCCAGTACCTCGGGTACGACAATGGCTTTGGCTTGAGCCATTCAACCCAAGGTGCTCGTCTCTCACACACATTTGTGAAAGGCACTTTGTGTTACTAATTGTTAATATTTGCTCAAGTGTATGTTAAAGAAAACTAGATCAAACAAGTCAGCCTCACATCACTTCTTTTCCTTGAAGAATAATCATGAAAAAGATTACACGTTCTATAAAAACACTAAAAGAGGCATTTATCACATTCATAAATTGACAGACTTAAACAATTGCTTATTTGAATGACTTTGTGCCTGAACATTTCTCTTGAAATTATTCGCTTTGTCTGTGTTTTTAAGCATTAACATGTATTATTTTAAAAACTTTTATTTTTATTTTTCATGGAGCAAAAAAGGATAGGAAAACACGAGACACATTACAATTCACAATGGGATTGAACAGATTCACTTAAAATACTTTAACTAAAAAATCTGTAGTTGTTGGAGGTGAAAATACTTGAACTGCCCATCAACACTTTTGAATGACATGAATTTTATAGATCTTCCATGATATTTGATTGTTCAGTTACTGGGAACAAAAGGAAACATATTTGAAAAGTGTTGAGGATAGTAAGAACAAATCTAAATAATGTATACACATCTGGGAATTAATATTCCTGGGCCAGGAATAATCATGAATCACAGGTTCACACATTTTCTGAAACATCTGAGTAACAAAATAACTTAAAATTCCTTGAAAATAATTTTCTTATGTTCATCGGCATTGGATCATAGCATGGATTGTGGGCTTACTCTTCTTGTTTTAAAACAGAGTGTATCGGTGCTTAAGCTGGGATTTAGAGTCACTGCCAGGAAAGACTTAGGAGAAAACGATGGAATGCGTCATGTGTTCTGAATCACCAGAATGGAAAGTTCATTGTCAGCTTTCATGAAGAATTCAGGTGCTTATTATGCATTGCACATCTAGTTCCCATTGAAAGGCATGGTGAACAGGTTTTCCACACGTACCACTGAACCATAGAGCCCTGGTCAAAAGAACAGGGTGTAGGAACAATGTACTGAAATCAGATTCCAAAGCACAACACTGGCAACTTGCCCAGACCCACAGTGCTAGTCTGCAAGGATCACTTTAAAGTTCCACTAATGTCGTTCTCATCACGTGCTCAGACTGTGCCCTAAAGCACCAGTCATATGAGGGCTTCACTAAGCATTTACTATGGTAGCTTGATGGATTAACTCATGATTTACTCTTGGGCTCACACCTCAGCTTTCCGTCTGTAGCAACACACACACTATTATTTATGCTGTGGCTGCTGTACAGCTAAGTGGAAAAGATAAATGATGAAGTGGTTAAATCCCAAGCTGGGGATGACTCTCAGAAGACTGGGTCTGGGGAAAGATAAGGCTGATTTACTTCTGCCAGTGGGAGACAAACACCTAACATGTCCTAGTAGGATCTTTATTTAATCTGATTAATGCTCTATAACAGATTTGGCACCTATCCTTTTTCTGACCACTTTATCCAGGGTTCCAGAGGAGCTGGAGACTATCTCGGCAAGCAACTGATGCAACACAGGATTCGCCAGTCCACTACAGGGCAGATGCACAGACACAAACAGGCGAGCACCCAGGGGAAACCCACGCCAACATGAGGAGAACATACAAACTCCAGGCAGATGACACCCCAGTAATGGTACCCATGACGTCAGCGCCTTGAGGCAGCAATGCCAACCAAAGCACCACAATGCCGAAAACAACAGATTATACACTACGGAAACATGATTCTACATGGAATGTCAAGACAATCTGTTTAATAAAAACAAAGGAATTAATAACTGATGTGGCGGGAATGTGTAATGTGTTTGGTGAAATGGGTTATTTCAATATAAATATTGATCAATACTGTCAATATTGATCAATCAAGACTGTCAAATGAGGTCAAATCAGCAAGACGTAGTACTAGTTATGTCACATTTAGAATATTTTTGCTTCATCTACGGTTAGGATAAATAAAGCTGGGCTGTTTCTTAAAGGACAATTGAATACGATGCCAAAGCCTTTTTTAACAAGAACAAAAATTATTGAAGATGTAAAACGGTTTAGTCTCAAGGGCATTAATACTAGTTGCTAATTGGAGAGTCACAATAAGCAAACCTGTAGTTTTTTTCCTTAAGACTTGATTATAAAAGCAATATTTCAAAGCATGGGACACGAAGGACACTTAAGACGCTGATGATATTCTCGTAGTGTATGAAGCTTCAAAGTAAACTGCCGCTCACCTGTACTCCTGCCGAGACAAGCATTCAAACAGCTCCTGCGCTGTAAATCTGGGCTTCATGCTGGCAATCTGAACATGGAAACGGACAGGAATCTCACATCAGTGAGAGAATAACACTTCATATCAATTACGAAATCATTCATGAAACACAGCAGGATTTATGAGCGTCATTATTGTCTGAAACAATATTAATAATGTGGTGGAGCAGTGAAAGCAACAGGATGTGTCGAGGATGTATGTATTGGAAACTGATACTACTATATTAGTGATATAGAGTTAGATACTGTAATCCCAAGTATGAACGTAACCGAGTTTGATGAAATGATGTTGCTGAGTAGTTTACCGGAGCTACAATTTTATACCAGAGCTGTATTTGGTACATGCTTACAAGGATCCCTAATACAGCATTTCATCTTATTGACGATCGCTAGGTCACTATCATAAATTCCATAATTATCATGGCACTGTGTTTGAAAAAACAGTATCAATTATATTCAAATTATTGTGAATCTGGACGGTAGATTTAGAGGATTCTCCCACAAACTAAAGACCTCTCTGCTGCAATACATTTTTACCTGAGGTTACACTGGACTAGACATTAACTCCCCCCCAACCTTAATTACCACCAACTAGCCTTAAACCAAACCGCAGCCTGAACTCAAACCCCTGGCAAGGGTAAAGAAAGCGTTAAATCTAGGGTTATGGTTGCTTCTAACATCATTCAAACACTGCTGCTTAAATGCCATTTGGCAATATTACCTACTGTAAATATACCATGGAGCACATAGTATATGGAGCACAAGTCTTCAAACATAAAAAGACAAAAGTGCAATTCAATAGTCATTATTGATTTATCTTTATTGTGTGATTGTATGGTCAGATACACATTTCCAGTTATAGTTGACTCCATGTGCTAACAGTTATTTCTCACCTCACTGGTGGTAATGAAAGTGTGCAGCACGCTCACATCTTCAAAGCCACTGTCTGATGCCAAAACCCTAAAGGACAATACAACATATCATTCAGAGAGTTTGGAAACCAGCTGAAGATGTATTTTCTTGTATGGAACCTTTAGTCACTGCACAAGTTCTAAAAGAGCAAAATGCATTTTTGAGGCCCCTTCAAGCAGTTTTTGTGAACAGTGAAGAGCCCCATAACTTAGTGTAGCCAACACCACTATTCCAAAACTGTCCTGGCGAAAGAGGAACCTGTTCTAAAGAGCAGGGAAAGGTTATGGTCCTTGAGTAAATAGTGCAGAAAGAAGGGGAAAAAAACACTTTCACCAGGCTTTATGCATTATACATGTCCTTTCCTTTCAGCTTCTGAATAATGGAAAAATCATGTGGCCCATGATGAGTCACTGAGAGAATATGTGATCTGAATGCTGGTGCAGTATCTTTCCGTCTCCTAGGCAACAAGAAGAATTTGCTAAATCTACCCTTCATCAAAGGAATATCAAAGGACAAGCAAACCAACATTATTACACTGCTGTTTAAAACGAAGGAAGTCTGAGTCTGGAATAACAACAGGACTCAGTACAACAACAAAAAATGATCTCTAATAATTCTACTGTCTTTGACCTTCTTATACCACTTAAGAGTTTATCCTGCTTAGAAAAACATAAGAGTAAAAAAGTATTATGCATTTAGTTAGAAATCTATAATGTTCAGTTAGTTGATTTAATTCGGTTATAGTCTTAGATATTTGATGAGAAATAAACGGCTTCATTATCATTCCTTTTAATATATTTAAAAAAAGAAGTCAATAAGTATGTGATTTCATGATTACGTACAAACCTGCCATTCAATATGTACTCATTTATTAATTCACTGATGTATTTCCAG
Source organism: Lepisosteus oculatus (assembly GCF_040954835.1). Classification (NCBI taxonomy): domain Eukaryota; kingdom Metazoa; phylum Chordata; class Actinopteri; order Semionotiformes; family Lepisosteidae; genus Lepisosteus; species Lepisosteus oculatus. The sequence goes on along the minus strand of NC_090704.1, from coordinate 8,172,744 downwards.
CAACCTCTTTTATAGATTTATATTTGTCTTGTAAACTCTAAAACCACAGAAAATCCAGTAGGAAATGAATTGCATCATTTAAATAGCTGTGACAAGGCAGACAAGAAATAAAGGGCATTTAAATCGAATGGAAACAATGTTTTTCTTTCCCTATGGAAAATCCCCAAAATACAGTAACTAAAGCAACATCTGTATTTGGAATATATGGATGCTTTTGAATACGTGTTCATGCTTAGTTACTGGAATTAAATAAAAGTGATTTTTTTATTGAAATTGTTTTCAACTTTTTCCAGTTTGTGGCTGCACTAGCGATGGCACGTACTGTTTATTCACTGGAGGCTCACAGGGCTGGAGCTGGGTAATTGCACAGGCCGGGGCCCGTCCACACACTGACCTACATTCACACACAACCTACAGCAATCCCAGTGGAGTTAGAGGGCTGTGCTGTTCATAGCAGGCATAGTGCAGGATCCCATGTATAAAAAAGGCATCAGAAAAACTCAAGAGGGGCAAAATAAAAAAGTTTGAGTCCAGGGGAATGACAGGTAAATTAATTGCTGAGCTGTGTAAATCACCAAATTCATAAAACTTCATCTATCCTACAGATTTTATCAAGATACCCAATTGCTGCTACAAAACCACTCTTTATATGCAACTACAAACAGGCCTCTATTTGCAACTGGTCTAATGCTTATACAAGCACATTTATTCCCAAATACATATGTGTGCAAATATAATAATCCTGTATGTATACATACACAATTATGAATATATAGAGGTGGTCAACTGTAAATGGAAAAAAAAATATTTCCTTTTTAACATTTTATTGTATTATTTACATCTGATAATTTGACTACAACATCTTCATGAAATGGTCCATAATTTCTGTCCCTGGTATTTACATATTCTATGGAACAGATCAGTCTTCCAAAGTTGTGGATGGAGCATTTATTTTGATCTGTTATCTTTTTTTAGGTGTTGATAATGTTTTTAGGTTTCTGGGTGTCTGCCACAAATAATATGATACCACATTCTTACAGATCCTTTCACACCTTCAATGCATACATTGCTGTTAACCCCCTGAGATCCCAAGACAGAATACTAATATTTCTGATTCATTTACACCTACTGCTATAGACCTCAAGAAAATTACGCACATACGGTACATGTAATTATACATACATAAACATAAAATACACTGGACTGCATAAAGGAATGCAATGCACCCAATACCCAGGGCTTAACATCAGTATAAATGCACCGAATTATGTCACGAGTTACTTCAGCTCAGCTGAAAACCATTTATTCAACCTGGTCTCTCCTCTGCCTGTGTGCTTGACAGCAAATACAAATCACATTAGCAGATTCCACAGCAAAAGATCCTACTTATTGAGGTCTCTCTCAGACGGGTGATGACGCACTAGCTCTCACTAGTAATGGCATAACATTTTTTATAGTAAAGGCATAGCCCCGATGGAAACTAATGGTTTCACAAATTTCTACCTGTTTAAATATAATGTATATGGCCAAAGTCTGTTTCAATTTCCCCTTTCAAACCAAATCTCATTATTTTTAGTTGAAATGTCAGAATCTACCATAATAAACTGATATAAAAAGATAATTAATTCAATCAAGAAAACACAGTACAAACAAAAATTATGTCATCCCTCAACTCTTTAAGGAACTATAGACAAGAAGAGAATTATTAAAAAACTTACAAAAGTATCCTATAAAATGTTTAGAAGGAACACAATGGTATTCAAACCTTCAATATAGAACACATTTGTCAAAGTATTATTAACAAACCAACCATTTCCACTTTATCTGAAGCTGACTGAAAAAAAACACGTATATCCAATTATGGAAACATAAAACTTTTAAATTCTAAAACTGAACACTCTTATACAAATTCAACAAATCAAATACGTATCAAACCTAACACTTAACTGTATCAGATTGTTTCCTGTTCATAAAGTTACAAAGGAGTAACTGGAAAGGGTTAAAAGCTTCAACACGCAACACTTGTGAAATATGTGAAAGAACAATGTTTCGCAGGCTGTTCTGGCTCCATTTGATCACTGAGAACAAAAGACCCCCCCATGAAAATCTGTTCCACAATTAGCACCACAACTTTAATTTGTATTGGCAGTGCTGAAACCCTGTAAGGCACTGAATATTTGAAGGGAAGGTTCTCTCTAAAAAAATCCATCCTTAAAAATGAAAGCAGCTACAACTACAAGGCACAATACGGAGCAATAAGCTTGAATCAAGCTTAGAAAATGAAAACTTAAAATCTCAATGTCCTTTCACAGACATCTCAATTCCGTTAAGTTTTGTTGTGATTTTACAGGTTCAAATGTGCAGTGACACTTGCCTTTTGTCTGTTTTAATCCACAAGGGTTTTCCACAAAGCTGTCACATCTGTTGTCAAGTGTGGGGGAGTTCAAACTCCCTGGCAAAGCAAATCATTTCTCGATGAATCTAAACATTCCATACTTCGTAACAAAGGATATTTTATGTTGGCTTTGCGGCACACAATGGTGGACACTACAGAAAAAGTAACACATTCAACATATTTCAAAGTAAAATAAATAAGGAATGACATTAAAAAAGGGTTTGAAATGACAGCTTCCTCTCCATTTATATTTTACACTAGACAAAAGAAATTCATTGAATGCAACAAATTGCCCAATCATTTGTATTCAAATGAGTGGATGCTTTGCTTAATGCGTGCCCCTTGTTTTGAAAGATTCACATAAAAATATTATACATATGTGTTTGCATACCAAACCAAAGGAAAGCAGATAAAGTGCAGCTCCAAAAAAAAAGCGAACCCACAGGGAAAAGCACTGACTCCTGTTTTTGTCACAGTTTTTGTCTCTTCTGAAGATACCTATCGATCACTTCTGAGGCTGGGCAACGATGGATGGAACATTCTGCAATATTTTTTCATTTTCTATCAGCAGATGTCTTTGCTGTATGTGAGTAAGATTCAGTAGCTGTGCCATTTGTATGGTGCTGAATGGTGGAGGACTTTTTTCTACGTCTTCAGCTTTCCACTCCAGTTATAAAGGGAGGATGGCTTTATGAATTTCAAGAATCATACAAAATGTGTTTGGCATTTGTGTTAAAAACCTTAACACATATAAGGCCAAAATAGATCTTTTATAATGTGGTGATCACAAAAAAAGGCTTGATCTTAGTCCCATAGGCAAAATAGGAAAAAAATATTGACAAACCAGACATACAGCAGATATTGATTTCTGAACTTACTGCTAATAAGAACTTCTGCCAAACAAACAGAAGATTAAAATGTCTAAATATTCCTTGCAAAAGTTCTAATCTGTTTTATTTTATTCCTTTATATCGAGGATTAAGTGCCATGGTACAAATAAACTACTGCAGGTTACAACAAAGTCTTAAACAAAACAAAGTACTTCTTCAGTTAAGCAGGCAATTGTGCCTTCTGGAAAACCCGAATATAATGATAATGTTTGCCATACTTTCATAAAAAGTAGTGATTCGATTAGCGGTGCAGTCATGCGGGCCTGCTTTGTTTGCACTGCACATGACCTGTCAGTAATGAACATTTACTGTTGAGCGAGTCTTTTCTCACTGCAGAAATAGCCTGTGTCATTTTTCAGAAAGGTTGGAAAATACAAACAAATACTGAATGTGTCATTTTTCAGAAAGGTTGGAAAATACAAACAAATACTGAATTACAGATTTTTGGAGGATGAACAGAAATTACTCGGTAGCTGCTGGACTGGATTACATGTGCTTTGCTGGATTTTAGGCAATTCCAGACATAATACTTTATTTCCAACGTGTGCCACATTGGAAAATTATCACAATACAGTAGCAGTTTTAACTCCAAACAGAGAGAAAAACACAAAATCAGATCTGTATTTCTAAGAAGGAAAAGCAGGAAGCTCAACATTAAATTACTGAGGGCATGATTGATCTAAGATAGCAATTCCTAGAAAATGAAAACGAAAGTGGCTAAATTTCCCAAGCAACCTACCATATATCTTGGAAGATTTATAAATATTTTAACACACAAAAGCCAGAAGATAATAATTTCATGCCTTTTCCCCTTCAATATAGACATAAAAGAATGATTCTAACTGGAAAATACAAAAATCCAATCACCAGTAAACCAATGAGAGGAACACAGGAGAAGCAAGCTTTGCTAAACTGAACAAAAGTAGTTAAAAAAAACTTCAGTTTCACAAGTACTTAGCGACCGTATCACACACTGACCAGACAAAACACCAAACCAGAGCCCTCCAGCCCTGTAGAGGTAAGTTTACATATTAAAACAGTCTTCAAATGTCCACTTCAGACAGTGTATAAACAAAATAACCTTATTTTGAACACAAGGGAGACAACATAGAAAAGCTTATCCTGTTATTTACCCATAAACTATGATATTATAAGATGTAAATGGAAAAATGATGACAAAAAACTAGAGCCTCCCCCTCCAAAAGCATCTTCTTGGTATTTATTGTGGATAATTGGCAATATTTAAGTATTAAAAACTGCCCTGCAATGAACTGATGTGCAACCAAGGTGCAGTTCTACATGTGCCCTGTGCAGTATGTACCTGTATCTTAGAGCCTCAAAACCTGACCTAAATAAGTATATTCTTCCCTAGCTTTGCTACCCAAAAAAGCACTTGATTGTTAAAAATACTGACTAAAGACATATGTCGAAATATGTGGACTATCATGGTCAATACAAAAAAGGATAGCAAATTACAAAATAAGTACATATAAGAAGACAAGGAAAGAAATGCAAAAAAATAATGGCTAGAATTTCTAGCCAAATACTAGAGTTTAATTTCAAGCTAATTAAACTCCAGCACCCAGTTGTACACCTCCCTGTGATAATGCTTAATAGTAAACTTGCTGCACTGCTCGACTTTAGAACCAATTACCTGCACTATTAGTTTCGACTTCTTTTCATGGGGTCTAACACACCAGCAGTTTTCATTGCATCTAAACTTTATGGGAATAAATCCTTAACTGAACCAACAAATCACTTGGACAGACCCTTTGCAATTTGGGAACTAACCTAGGTTATAGAATCACTTAAGCACTCTGGAAAGAAGCTTAGTGTGTGCAAAAAAAGGTCAGGTACCAATGTGGGTCAAAGCAAGTAAAGTAAATACTGGCTAATAGCAATCCCCTCTTCCTTTACCTCTGGAAGGAATCCAGCAGCCCTTTCACGGCAGCCAGGAGTTTCTGCAGGCAGGAGAAAGCCTCATCAGGAGAGGCCAGTTTCTCTCCAGGCCCTCCTGTCCCCTGAGGATCCAGAGGAACCTGGAGGGCTCCTAAGACCGCAGAGCTGAAATTTAGAGAAAATAAAATAAAACAGATCTTGACAAATAACTTTTCTCAGAAGATTATTTTCACTCCAGTTGCCTATGCAGGTTTTTTTATGATATTCTCTAGCATATGAAGGCCATATGCAGTAGCTAGCTACATGATTTGGGTGTTAGGGACTAATGTGCTTCAAGATGTCACTGGTGTGACAGTGTGGCTGAGTCCTTTACTGCTCCTTCTCACTAACCACGATCTCAAGATCAATTCGTAATAATTTTGATAGTGAAAAAACTGACAGAACCTGTCTGATTTGACCCTCTTTCCTCATTTTTTTTCTTTCTTGTGAGATCCCATTTTTTGGTTCCATTTCTTACATTTAATTTTTTTTTAAAGCACTAAAATAGCAGATTCATGGAGGAGGGTTTATTGTTGCAGTAGATGGTAGCTTGTAGGAAGGATGTGAAATACCTCTGAGAGAGGAAATACATTGGACAAAATCAAGGTGCCGCATAAATAAAAACTTTGATATTTGCACTATACTGAAATAAGTAATGGAAGAAAGCAATGTTGTTTTGTTGCCTTTTGCAACAATATGCCCATTTACCTGATCTGACACGCATTGATCCAGATGTTCTCAAAAACAGCCCAGATATCAGCATGAGAAGAGTGTGGCTCCGACAAACTGTGCTCTACTGCCATGAGGGTCTCAGTGTCACCTGGCTGCAGGCTCCTCGTTCCATTCCCTCCTTGGGCAGAATCCACAAGGCCCTCCTCCCCTTGAGCTCTGCAGTCGGGCTGTGATCCCCAAACACAATTCAGCACAAGTCTTTCAACAGATCTGCACCAACTGCTATAAGACACGCCATTTGCAACCATTTTAAAAGAAAAACAGAATTTTGTTAATATTAGTTTCTGGACCTAAAGTATTCTTTGCTGATCTGCATCTAGAAGGAATATGTAGAAAGTGGAAATAGCTATGCAACTAGAGATTAATAGTACAGGGATTGTGTCTATGGATTTCTAAAGCCCTCCAGACAGGATTCAAAGAGGGAAATATTAATAGAGGTGTCCATGCATGAGCAGGAATTGTGACCTAGAAGTATTATGTACTAAAGGGGAACTTAAAGAGACAGACTTTGCTCTCAGTAGCTCTACAGCACCTGCAAGTAAAATGTGTTGAAGGAGAAGGATATGTAACCAGGAGATGCACTAAGGGCCCCAGTCATACCTGAGAAGTGTCTGGCTGCAGCTGTTTCAGGGCAGCAACAGCTTCAAGGAGAACGCTATTATAGCCTGATCTGGAACTGAAACCGTGCAACAGAGCATGGGCTTCTTGCACCACCTGCTTCATGGAACAACTATCAACTGTTCTACCTGAAGAGGAAGGACATGTTAATGCCATATATCTGAAATTGTAATGCATGCCTTTGAATGGAAATGCACAGTTCTCTACAAAACTCTCCATTTTAAAGAGCAATATTAAAACAGATTTTTTTTCTTGTGCTTGAGCAACTTTTTCTACTACAATTAGCACTGCATCGCAAATTTATACTAAGGTGATATCAGATTATTCATAATATGAAATAATCAGAAAGAATTATATTTTATGTACCAAAATGTACTACAACTACAACTTGGTTAAAATGAAAGACACAGATGTGCCGTAAATACAAAGTTAAAACAGTAATGAACCACACAGAATGTATTTAAACTATGGAAAATACATTTTGAAAAATAATAAGTATTTTGCAGTACCTGCACTTTTTAAAAGGCACAGAAAGCAACAGGAAACCAGGTTGTGCAATCTTGAAGCCAGTCTAGTTTATCACTTGTGAAAACATGCTCGTTAGGGTCATAGTTCCTTACACATGAGTGTACACAGACAGTCCCAGTCTGTTAGATGTTTTGAGACAATATCATAACAATGCCATGGAGATTTTAGTCTCCCACACCAACCACCATGTTATGGAATAACATTCATTTACATTGTGAATCGCAAATGACTACAATGTTTTTTTACTTTTATTCTTGGAAATGCAAGTAACTGAAAATGGATTCATGCAGCCAGTTCAAAAATATATTGCTCATTTACTGAAAAAGTTCTCGTATCTGTCCATTCTTCAAAGAGTGTAATACTTTGTGAAGTACTTTGCTTGGCGTACTGAATCATATTAACATTCCTGGTAACAGTGAAACTTACCTGGCATTTAAAACATTTCAAAAACCTCAGCAGATTGTTTTGAGTATCTTAGTTCATTATATCACATTTACCTTTACAAAGGCTGTCGCTGAGGAATTCAACAGAGTGAAGAAGATTCCTGCTGACAATACTTCCAAACACAGCAATCCAGTGTTTCTTAAAGCACTGCAGTAAGTCACTCAGGGACCAAGGAGGCTTTATATACACAATCTAAAGGCATGGAAATACTCAAAGGTAATAATTATACACTGAAAGGTCTGCAGCAAAATAGAAATTAAGTCATTACTTAAATATACATTCTTCATATTTAAGAAAGGTTAGAACACACTGGCATTATAATTTCCTATCTTAAGAAATTCTGAGACTGGACATATAATTATAAATTCTGACATTCCCTGTTTGGTGGCTGTCTGGGCTTTCTTCAATTCTTTGGGAGGTTAATCAACACCTTTAACCTTATCTCTGAACATAACTAGATAAGATAAGATCACTTTATAAGCCCTATACAATTTCTTGCATCAGGAATTTGTCTTTTTCCCCATACCCCAGCTTGCCCTCCATGAGACACACAGACAGGGAGAGACAAGCCTGGGGTCAGAACGCAGGGTCAGCCATTTATACGGCGCTCCTGGAGCAGCTGGGGTTAAGGGCCTTGCTCAGGGGCCCAATGGAGTCGGATTCCTCCTGCCAGCCGCGGGATTCGAACTGGCAAACTTACAGCCACAGGCGCAGATCCTTAGCCACAGAGCCACTGCTCCGCCCCTAGAAACTAGAGACTGACCCTTGCATAACCAGAGCCATAACTATAACATCTAGGCCTGTAATACTACTACTAATTCCTTACACTTATAAAGGGCTTTTCTAGACAATCCACTCAAAGAGGTTTACAGGAGCTGCAGGTGATATAGCTGCTGACTACCCTTGCACTAACAGGACAACCTGTCTACACTTAATCCAAACCACGTATTTGTTTCTAAATCTACTTCTCCCGAAATTGCAGAAAGTATGGGTGGTTTACCTCTAGCCAAAGATCACCAAATGCCTCCTTCATCTCTGCCTCCAAAATCGCACACAGCGCCCCCCTCAGGACTCCCTCGATGGCAGAGACAGAGCTCGCCAGAGCACTCCCTGAGACTGTTGCTTCTCTCGCCTTTTCCTCTGTCACTCTGCTGTTTGGGTCCAGCTCTTCAACGGGAACGCAATATGCTGGTCAATAGTGTCACAATGCCAAACATTTTTTATTTCTTAATTACATTTCAGAGCAAGAGACGTAAAAAGAGACATTTGCAAAAGAAAAGGCAATCTAGGCTAAACCTTAAAATTATTTTTTTTACATTATCCCTTCTAAACATCTTACACAAAGTATCTTTAAAGCGATCTCTCATTTTTTGTCATTCACCTTTGTGTAAGCTAAATCAGAATGAAGATAAAAACAGTAATGGATGATACAGTATATTACAATGAATATGTCTTGGGTCACTTTACAAACTGAAGCCTGGATAGTGGCTAATGGCTTTTTGGAAGGCTTAATAACCAGATTCTTCCTTTAAGATCTGCAATGCAACATTTAGGACAAGCCTGATTTTTGCCACTGTATCATATCCTGTTTAGACTGCAGGAAGTTTTTTTTTTTAATTCCCAAAGATCCACTGTTGTTTCTACAGTACATGCAATTAAACGTGCTGCAAATCTGTACCTGTCTGTGGGTGCCACGTGGGCGGGAGAGACTGGTGCCAGAGTGTATCAGCCTCAGATTTCAGCTTATCAGCTTCAGAAACAAGGTCTGCTTTGCTTACAGCTTTCACACCGCTTAGCAGTGCTTTACTGCACAGATTCTTGTCATTTCTGCAAGGGGGTGAGGAGAAACAAAAAAAAAGTAGGAGGTAGTCATAATAATGCATATGGTGGTAAGAATGGGGAAAAAAAGACCACGGTTGATCAGAAAAACAAGGAGGTCAAAATGCAGCCAAGTTTAGTTATTCCCTGTGAAATAACTGAAGTCTTTTTTTTTTAATGATTGACCTAGTCATAAACCTGGAAGAAAACCAAAACCTGCCGGTCTGGTTTAAATACAATTATACTGATAGAGTTCGGAGAAAGACCCTCCCTGTTACTGTACTCACAGTGGAGGCGTGGCTGGAGCTAAGTAGCGATGCCGTACATACTGTACTGTATGGAGTTCCCTGTAGAAAGTGTCAGAACACATTTGGAAAGACCCCCTTTACTGAAAATCACTTTTCTAGCCTGAAAGGCATTTACTAAATCCAGCTGCCCTTAACAAATGAGAACCAGCCTCTTCATGTTTTAGTCTAAACTACAGTATATTTTCATTCTACATAAAACCACTCAATATAAATCACGAAATGAGGCAAAAACATTTCTCGGGAAAGGTCCAAACTCTATATGAGGTAAATATGAAGAGAAGTAGTTCCTTGAGTTCCTATATTTATAGCAGAAAAAGAACGACTGGCTTTTAAAAATTGGAAAGTGACAAATGTTCAGTGGTGAAAATAAAATAATTCAATGATGACTCAAATAAAGCAGGGTTCATATCCAGCAAAAACTGTAAACAAATATTCCTCCCAATAAAATATTAGGCTGCAAGTGTATGTGTTTAGCATCTTTAAAGGTCAAATTATCATAACAGGTAAATACAAGATTATTAAGATTATCAAGTAACAAAAAATAAACATGACATAGAAAATTATTTTTCTTAACAATCTGGACTGATGATCAGTAATCCTCTCCACAAGGGAATAAGAAGCTGTGGTTTGCTGACACCTCGAAATGCATTTTAGAAAGAGTTGCCCCAGCATCTCACCTGGCCCACCCACAGGGACAGAGAGAGAGAGAACCTCACTCACGTGCATAAGATCACAGGCACTCCCGGGAACAGGCTCTGGTACTGCACACAGCAATGCAGCACGCGATCATCGTTGTTCTCGGCACTCAGGCCACCTGCATGACAAACCAAGCCAGGAGAAAATTGTGCTTTTTTAATTAGCACTCGTGTAACCTCCACTGTCCAGTACAGGAATTCATCTTCTTAACAGAGCACTACTGTGACAAACGGACATGCAGGCTTGTCGGGCTTCTCCTGAGAAGCAGACAGCTACTGTCTTACATTAAAATTGTCTCGGAGGGCAGACGTTTTCTTAATTGAGTTCATGTGCCACCCCTTTTAGAGAAACGTCCATCATCGTAGGTGGTGTTGAATTTTATAACTCATGAGACAAAGTGCTCCCTTTGTGCCAACTTAGATCTTTTTTTACAGTCTTTGCACAGCCGGAAACACACAGTTCATTTAAAAGCAACTTTTTAATACAAGACTTTACACAATCAGCTCACTTGTTTGATGCCACTGAGCTATGGCAAAGAAAGGGGAGGACTAACAGCATGCCAAGTAACTTCTATAATGTTTTCACGATCAATATAAGGGAAAAATACACTGCACTGTTATTTTATTTATTACCATAGCCTATTCTATGCTGAGAGCTCTGCCTAAAATAAACCGGAAATGTGGAAGATAAGACGATGCAAAACTACACTTCAAAACTAAAATCTCAAATTGTGGCCATACTATTGCTTTAAAATCCCAGGTGATCCCTTCGATAAAGCCACTGCTGATACACAAATACACAGAGGGCTCAGGATGACAAATCCGATCAAGCTGACTGAGCAGAACAAAAGCCTTTCAATGCTTCACAACCTGATTTTGCTTCCACAAACTAAACACTTGGCCTTCATCTTATATTATCCCAGACATGAAAACAAAAATAAAAAATAAGGAAATGAGACCATTGCAGTTATTGCTTTTTTAAATTTTAAACAATTCACCACTGGAATACCTTCTAGAGTAAAATAAAGATGATGCTTAGCTTGTTCCTAGTGCCATCTGCTGGTTGGTGCCAGGAATAATCAATATATTTAATAATTTATGTTCATACAGTATGTTACATAAACATTTAATTTATGAAGAACATTTCATTACAGAGAATCGTTATGTGCTTCATATTAAAAGATAAAGTTAAAAGAGGATGAATTAACTTTTCAGCGTCTACCAAAATGAGAAAAGACCTTAGCCAGGAGATTTTTGCGTATGAAATATGAGTACTTCAAGATATTTTTTATATGATCCCGAAAATTGAGAGAAGCATCGAACATTACAGATCCAGAATTACACTTTACTGATACGAAGACAAAGTACTTTATACATGACATAAACAATCAGAACGTTACATTGTTATGGGGCTCAAGAGAAGTCTCAGCAATGGGATTTGGGTCAAACATGTGGACACTCACATATTTTCTGAGACGCCTGCTGCATCGACTGTCCCCAGAACCGAGGCTCCTGGCTTTTCAGGCAGGTGTAGATGAAGTTCACGGCAGGTATGGCCTTATTTACCACATGGTTTGAAAACTTTCCATTCTTCAACGAATCCAGTTCCTGTAGCACCACCCAGGGAATGAGAATGTTGGGGAAACCAAAAACTGGAAAAGATCAGACAGACAGCGAGAAGAAATCTTATGAATGTTTATGGAACTTTAAAAGAAAATACATTAGGCTTACATATTGACAGCATCCATCAAATTACAATCTGACAAACCTCCGAGGCCACATGCTTTTATCTTCTTGACAAACTCAAGGTGACTGAGCAGAATGTTGGTATCCAGAATGATGATCAGGTCCTGATGCCGGTTTTCCTTACCTGCAGAATTTAAGAAAATAAGAGTTTCACATTTTAAACTGGGCTATTGTACCATTGCACTAAACATCTAATCTATCACTTTGTAGGCTGAACAAAATTTCAATCTATTTAGATGTTTTGAAGATTGTCATGTAAATACAGGGGCATACTCATTACTGGGCAACAGAGTTAAGCCCTGTTCACACCCCACATGACATGGGAAGAGGGGAAAATAACCCGTATTTCTGCTGCCTACTTTCACACTGGACATGAGACAACAAGAGATACTAGAGAATTGCAGGTCTGACACTGGGACTGATGATCTGTGTGAAAAAAAAACAACTTGCGTACTATTTTTGCAAGTGTTTCACCTGACAACTACAGTAAGTACATTATCTGTCAGCCATCAATATAAAAACAAAAAAATCAAACAAACAACCCAGCAACTGGAGCAGCAACCCAGCAAATTTCAAACAACTGGTCATACCTCTATGCATGAATAACCTTTGTTTATTTATATAGGTCATACTTCCATGCACAAATAACGTTTGGTTATGTCACATACTGTAAATGTAAAAATGCAAGTACCTTATTTTATTGGTTCAGTGAATGAAAATTATGAGAATCTGATGGGAAAACACAAATTAGTGAACTTGGCTCCTACAGGACACTATTACAGATTTTTTCAATGCTTATAAGGAATTCTGTCTCAAGGATCTGGCACTAATCTATTGATGCAAAGGGCAACTGCAGCTGAGAATATAGCATTATTGTGGAGAGCTTTGCAAAATGTTGGTGTGAACAGACCAACAATGTAAGTATAAATCTTTAATCTGTGTTCCGGGAAGGACACCCTTAGTGCATGTACAAGGCTGGAGAGCTCAACTTACGGAAAGAAAATACGCTCTCTTCCTCGGGGGGATCAATTTCCATGCAGGTCAGCTCCCCATAGCTCTCCACCACATCCCCAGCCAGTAGCCTCTCTGAGCGAGCCAGGTGGAGCTCCTCCACCAGGTGCATCTGCAAATGACCAGAGACCAGAGGACGGGCGACAGAAATCACTGCCTCAAGTAGCATTCAGAAAAAAGGGCTTTCTGCTGCTGCGGGGGTTACTGGTGAATTCAGGGGGTATCATGAGTACCTCTGCCATGGAACAGAGGTCGTTCTGGAATGAGAGAGACCTATAATACATGCAATCAGAGTCAGACCAGCTGTGCTGGCGCTATAGCCAGAACCAGCTTCTCTCACAATATCCAGTCCTGCATGACTCCTCCTTGCAAAGACCTAGCAGATGGGCTCCACTGCAGGAGCCCATTTTGTCTGGTGATCTCCAGGCTGCAAGATTTATCCTGTACTCGGGGGACAGGCGATTACCACATCAGTGGATGGAAACCTGGGGTGAGTGTACCTATAGTGGCACATGAAAGCCTTGCCGCTAAAGTGCCTTGTCTTTAGCTGCAGGCCTACCCATGTCCATCCCCAGCTGGCCCTCTTCCCCCGATATATAATCCCCTGCCTACTGACAGTAGTGTTTAAAGTGGAACTGCAGTCCCAAATTCTCAGACTGGTTATTACTTCTCGGCAACAAAATAAATTGACGGTACAAATTCGCAACATTTCACAACTTCCGACTTAAGCACAAAATCGTGAACTTTGTGAAAGTACTGTGTAGTCGCAAAGTTATCAAGGAGTTTGCGAGAACTGTGACGTGACCCTTCCTGCTCACTAGTCACTGTAACGACTAATGGAATGTGACATACAAGCGAATAAGGACAGGTTTTGAAGCAGACGTTTCACCTTAGAAATGTTTCAATGTGATCCGCATGCAGAGTGAACAAGTAAGTTGTATTTGTCTGCAAAACCGTCTCAAAGTCGAGAGCAATTTTTCTACTGGATTAAACGAGATGTCCAGTGTAACAAGGCCTCTTCACTTCACCAGATTTTGTCGCCTTATTCTGAATCTCATTCTGTGCATACCTGGGAATTTTGTGATTGAAATTGGAGGTTTTACATGTTACTTTGTGCATTTTACTTTCATTGTGGTTTGAAATGCACTCATCCAATGCTGATTTTTTTCTAAGCATGTATTATAAAAATTGAGATTATAATAATAATAATAATAATAATAATAATAATAATAATAATAATAATTGCTTACACCGCTCCACTCAAAGCGCTTTACAGGTAACGGGGACTCCCCTCCACCGCCACCAATGTGCAGCCCCACCTGGATGATGAGACGGCAGCCATAGTGCGCCAGAACGCTCACCACACAAGCTCTCAGTGGGGAGGAGAGCAGAGTAATGTAGCCAATTCATAGAGGAGGATTATTAGGAGGCCATGATTGGTAAGGGCCAATGGGAAATTTGGCCAGGACACCGGGGTTACACCCCTACTCTTTTCGAGAAGCGCCCTGGGATTTTTAATGACCACAGAGAGTCAGGACCTCGGTTTTACGTCTCATCCGAAGGACGGCGCCTGTTTACAGTATAGTGTCCCCGTCACTATACTGGGGCATTAGGACCCACATGGACCACAGGGTGAGTGCCCCCTGCTGGCCCCACTAACACCTCTTCCAGCAGCAACCTTAGTTTTTCCCAGAACGTTTCCCATCCAGGTACTGACCAGGCTCACACCTGCTGAGCTTCAGTGGGTTGCCAGTTGTGAGTTGCAGGGTGATATGGCTGCTGGCCATATGTGGCCTTAGCTGATGTGTGGTGAGCGTTCTGTCACACTATGGCTGCCGTCGCATCATCCAGGTGGATGCTGCACATTGGTGGTCAGTAATAAACTCTAACTTGCCCATTTCCATGCTGTTCATGATGAATGGATGCTGGGCTGATTCACTAACAGTAAAGAGAAATGCAAAATTCTTTGAGGACAAGCCCTGGAAGGAAAAAAACAATACTCATTCAAGGGGAGCCACCTCATCATACCCCCTCCACCGCCTTGTCGCTGTTATGTTTGATAGCTGCTGCTTGAAGAAGAGAAACTCAAGATGACAATGTTGAGAACTACTATAGTAGCGGGAGATAGCCGCAATTAAATTTAAAGAGCTGGTTTTAAATGCAAGTTGATTCTATTGAAAGAAAAAACAAATCTCGGCAAATAAAATGACTACGGGCTACGGAAATGCCCCCATTTCATTTGTTAAGACAAGGCACAGTTTATAAGCTGTATTTAGTTAAAAAGGATGAATCACAGTTTAAAAGAATTCCGTACCTCTTGGTCATTGTCATGGTTGTCTGGTGTTTGAGATGAGCGGCTTGGAATGTCGGCATACTGGTATAAAAAAAAAAGAGTACAAAGACATAAGAAACCTCAGGACACAGATACGCATCTTACTACTCACGCCCCGCTGTTCTTATGGTGCAAAACAAAAGGTCTGAAAGGAACAGAGATGAAGGGTGCTTTTTAATTTTGTTTTTACCGGAATTACATAGAGCAACTGTATGAATGTGATCATTTTATATTCCCGAGTAACCCATTAAGAATTCATTAGGAGAAATCCAGGCAGAAAAGAGAAATGACAATCAATGGAATTTATACCTAGATAACCACATGCAGTCAAGTGTCCGGAAAAAGGAATTCATATGCATTCAATCCTTTTTAGGATTGTACGTGGTAAGGGACACTTATGTGGGAAGGCATGATATTAGAGCTATTAAAATGTATAATTAACTGATCAAAAATACTATATGCAGGTAATAAAATGCAGAGAACAGAACGTCTGCATTTTCAGTACAATTACTGAGTACTAGCATACATTTCTGGTATATCCATGACAATTCGAAGCAGTTATAAGTTATTTGTAAAGGCAACACACCTTGCTAAATGACGACCATGTCCCACTGTGAGTAACTGTCTCTCCCCTTACCCCCTCTGTAGCTAAGCACTCCGCCTTCTCACTGAGGCTGGCTGTCGGCCTTGAGATTCTGGATGAGTGGGATCCTGAAGAAGTGGCCTCATCTTTATTCCGAGACGTTTGCGTGGAGGGCCTGCAGTCTCTACGCAGATCCTTAGCCTTGAGTGCTGCAGCAATTTTACTCCCTTTAATTTTTTTCAACAGCTTTGTAGGAGAAAGCGGAGAAAGTTTCACTCCTGAAAGGGGCTGCTTTTCCAGCCTCGGGGAAGTGACATTATGCCCACCCAATGAAGACCTTTTCCAGGTCTCGCTAGTAGCATCTAATCTACTGCTTTTTTTCCGGATTTTGAAACTAGTAAAACTGCTAGGGGGCTTCTCTCTTGGGCTGCTTAGAGAACCCTCAGAGCTTTCCTGGGAAATTCTCTTCAGCAGTCCTGAGTGTGTTTTGCACCTACTAGTTTTGTGTAAAGTAGCAAGTCCTTCTTCTTGGTTTTCTGGGAGCCCTTTGGTGCTGCTACTTTGTCCCTGAGGAGAAGAGGGGTCACTTTTGGAATACGCAGTATCCTTTGGGGATAATTTTGCACTGGTCCTTGCAAGTTTCCCTCCATCCTCCCGATGTTTCTCAGAGAAGGGCTTTTCTGTAGATTGTCCTCTAGACAATGGCTTTTTTCTGCTGTTGGTCTCTTCTAGTCTGCCAGTGCCACTGTAGACCTGGCTGTGGGCAGTGCCTGTGCTGGAGGGTATTTTCAGAGCCTCCCCAGTGTTTGCGCTTTTTCCCCATGATGTGACAGCGTCCTGCTTTCGGTAGGCTCTCCTAAACTCCCTATCTTCTTTTTTGCCACTGTGGGTGGGTAGGGTTTCCCCTGTGTGGAAAGAAGCTGCCTGTTCCTTCCTCCAGACATCCTTTTGTTCAGAACTACAAGCAGCGAGACAGAATGTTTTTAAAGTTAGAAAACTTCACTCTTAAGAGAACTTCCTTCAGAACCTATGTTGTCTACTTGCCCCAGTGGTGTACATTTTTGTGTGGAGATAAGAGGAATGATATCTTCATTAAATGGCCAGATTTAGCATAAAATTTAGCACAAAGGATTTTTCTTTTTGGCAAAACTGCACCCTTACGACATGTGCCTATATATGTATTCACCACACACGACTGTTAGAACAGCAGTAAAGCATTTAAAAATTAAAAAACTAAACATATATATTTTAATAAAATCAGCTGTCCATGAAACAATGCAGAAGCACAGAAAACATGTTAAAATGTTAAAAACCAAGAAACCATTTTCCATAGAATACTCCTCTTTAAAAGATATTTATAAACTTAGCATATAAAATCAATGTATTGGATTTCTAGGTTGTACTAAAAAATTTTTATAAATGCTTACCTCACACCACGTATATCACAGGTCTTGGAGATCTTTCTTTTTTTAGTATATTCTTCTTTCCATGACGTCTGCAAAATTGTAAATAAAATTTACTTTTGTTAGAGAGTCAAAGCTGAGAAAGAATCCCACTATGGTTTTTCAGTTTCTTTTAACCTAGTGTCCCCAGGTAAACACAATAAACCACATGGAAACGATCAGACTGCAAAATACCATTACAATAGCTTTTCACGCCAATCTGCTGACACCTGACCAACAAATCTCCTCACCTCATCATCGGAGGACGAAGAAGACTTCTTTCTTCCTTTCTCCTTTTTCTGCTTCTTCTTCTTTGACTTCTTCTTTGGCATTTTCCTGCACAACATGCACATGCAATGAGATGCAATCTTTGCTTACTCACTACTGTATATCACCCACATGCTACTCCACAAATGCTTTGCAGAACAATGCTGTGTCCAATATTTCCTTGACATTAGTATCCAAGAGCAAAGTTCCTTGCACTCCATAGATCTGTAACTCAAAACAGGATGTCTTGTAAGCAGATCATTTGCAACTCGTAACTCATGCTGCAGTAAAATACTAATATATACATATTAATTAACAGTCATTCTTAGACATCCATCCATTTTCTAACTGCTCCTTTCAATTCAGAGTTGTGGGGCAAATAAGATGCAAGGCAGAGCACACCTTGGGCAGGTCGCCAGTCCATCGCACAGCAAACACAGAGACACTCACACCTAGGGACCCAAGTAAACCCAAGTAAACACAGGGAGAACACACTGCACAAACACAAACAATACCACCCCAGGAGTTGTAGCCAGGGCCCCAGTTCTGCGAGACAGCAATGCTAACCAGTACATAACCGTGCCACCCATTCTTACACATTAATACAGCTATTTAACTTTCTGCATTTAGAATAGTTGCTTACATTTTATTTACAACTAATCTTTTATATAACTAACAGTAATTGATTTGACCCCAGCTGACGGGTGACAACACTGACAAGAACAAAAAGTGCTTTAAAATAATTTTTTCTATGCCTGGGCATGTGTTGCATCGGGATCAGAAATAACATATACAGTAGTTCATTCTTAACTCTTATTTTCAAAAGATGCATGCAAATTACTTACTGTGATTACCCACACATCATTAGAGACCTCTTAGAGAAATCCGACTGATTGTCGTAACTTATGATGGAGACATGGGTGAATACAGAGATTGATCAGGTGCCTGCAAACTGCAAATAGTTTTAGATTAAACAGGATAAAACGTCTGAGTAACCTGAAACAGCGAAAATACAGAAAAAAAGTAAATATCGCATTGCGTTACTGCTCAAGCAAAAAAAAAAACAGCGTTATCCACCCTCCAACAACCTTAAGAAAATATTAAATCTCATGAACATATGTGTTTTACCTTGTAACGTTAAACTACTTTTTCAGTCTAAGCACCAGTGTATCCCACACGTCTTTGCATTTGGAACTGTGTACATTTACCTTACTTCACTATACAGTATACATTTTATACTATTTAAAAGGAAATACATAATGTTTTCATATAACAAGTGCAAAACCTTCCATTTTTATCTGTTAACATTTCATTCGAGACTTACTGAAACCAACCCGACTGCAATACCAAACTTCCGTTTACACACCGGAGAGAGCGTAGTATTGCAATGGCTTATGGGAAATGTAGTTTTGTTTGTGTATATAACGGAACAGAAAATAGAAATTACGACTGAGAAGCATTATTTGACTGAAATTTGAGGTTTACAGGTATAATACAAAATAGAAACATCTGAATTACATACATTTCAGACATCTAAGTGTGGTAAAATAAGAACAGTATGTAACACAACTTTAATGTAAAACTAAGGGACATTTCGCTGTTTACATTTTAATCTTGTATTTTAAGCAATTTAATATTGTTTTATAATACTAATAATTATTAATAATAACCTTCTTCTAAATACTAAAAGTAGACTGGATGACCACAAGGCTGTCCAGGATATCAACGCAGAAACAGTACAGAATAAAACTCGTACGCTGTTTACGTTACTTTAGTAAAATGGCGGAAAAGAAGGAAGGAGACAATTCGCAACAACACCAGGAGGACGTTCCTAAAAAGGGTAAGAAAACACAACTTTATAAAAATATTTAATACTTAGTAAAAGATATCTGATGTAATTTAAGATTCTCCTTTGATTCTGCATGTGACCCAGAAGTGTTTCTATTTTTGTTCGACTTTTTTTATTAGCCAAAATAACAGAGGGCCTCATCACGGAGCTCCGCCACAGGACCCACTAATAAATAAACGAAATTTCGAGGACTCTAGTCGCGGTTTAAAATATATTTGTGATAACCATGAACTGTAAAATATTTACAATTTAATCTCGTTTATTTAATGTTATTTTTACTTTAAAAAAAGTAGTTGTGATTAATCAGCTTCAATCATGGTCTAGACACGGAGCTCTGCAACAGGACCGTATTGTTGTGGTATTACGCTAACAGTATACTCTAATATATTGACTCGCCCTTTTAATATATTACCTCTCCTCCCCACCAAATATTTATCTTTATTTTCCGCTGAGTAGATTTTGGTAAAAGAACATTTAATTTAAAACATTTGTTTATGTGTTTATGTGTTATGTGTTTACAGTACTCTAGTGTTGGATTATAGTAAGTAAAAGTTGTTTCTTTGCCAGTTTTTCACAGTAATTAAATTACTGCTACTCTTAGCCTTCCTATTTCTTAATGTTTTTGGTTGTTTGTTGTAGTAATTATGACATGAACCCAGGTATATTTATCCCTTACACTTGCGTCTGGCTTTGCCTGCGTATCGTTATTACCCTGCACTGCATTGTGGGAGGGGCTTACCAACACCCTCCTCTGCAACTTCACGCCCTTTGTGCTATGCTAGTATAGAAGACCATTTCTAAACAAAAAACTACAACCTTCTTTCCTGGAGAAAAAAAAACCCAGACATATTTTAGTATGTTACCTATAAAGTACTCCAAAATCTGCAAATTTGAATACAGTACAGAACAGAGATTCCACAGTTCCTGCAGTACTTGAAAATCCAGCTTTGGCCTTTGTCCTTGAAAAATGTGTTGCCTCAAAGTCTGCATGCCAGATACATAAAATAGCTAAACAGAGGCACAGGAAGCACTAAAAAGTCTGTTACACCCTCTTTCTGATAAACAGGTAGATGTGCCGTGCAACAATAAAACTTAGTGAAGGTTTGGAACTGAATACTTTTTTTTATGTGCAGAGGATTCAAGAGACTGCAAAACGAAGGCAGATGATTGCAAATCCAAGGAGTTAAAGCACGAACACAAAGACAATGCAGCAGAGGCCGTTTGTGAGGTGGAAACAAGCAACAGCAATGTCGGAACTGAGCCAAGCCTAGACAATGGGAAGACTTCCACTCTGCTCACTTCCACAGGTGAAGATTATTACCTGTTTTGCTTTCCTAGAAGGTGTTCTGTCCTACACTGGATCGGTAACCGATGACAAAATCATCCTATTTCTAATATTGATTTATTTTCTGGTAAATTTAATGTCAACACAGTGGCACAGTGATCAGCATTGCTGCCTTGCTGGGACCCTGGGTTCAATTCTGGACCTGGGCTGCTGTCTGTGTGGAGTTTGTATGTTCTCTCTCTGTTCCCATAGGGTTTTTTTCCAAGGTGGTCCGGTTTCCCCTTACAATCCCAAAACATACTGGTAGGTTAATTAGCTTATGGGAATACTGGCCACAAGTGTGTGTGCGCGTATTCACCCTGAAATGGACTGGTGTCCTGTCCAGGGTATACCCTGCCTTGTGCCTGTTGTTTGCTGGGATTGGCCCCACCCAAACCTGAATTGGAAGACTTTGTAAGAAAATGGATATTGAATTTAAGCAAAGGGAGACAAAACAATCTTTTGATTATTTGTTTCAGAGAAGCATATTTCCATTCATACTCAATTTGAAGGCCTGGAGAAGCTGGTAGACCTAAATGGAGGTAAGTCATACAGCACATGTCCCTGATTAGATTCAGTCTTGACTTCTGTTCCATCTTTTTTTTTAATAGTTGATATCCACATAGGATCACCTAATGTCATACAATTAAGACATAGGCCTTCATATGTATTCTGAATTCATATAAAAGACAGGGGAGTAAATAGTTTTTTCTATCTTACAGCTGGTAGAAAAGCATGCCCACTGTGCCCTGAAGAGAAATTTAAAGCCTGCTACAGTCACAAACTGCGCCGACATTTACAGAATCTGCACTGGAAAGTTTATGCAGAGTTTGAAGGTAAGGCTTTTCATACTCTAAACCTTTTTAAGATGGTATCCAAAATAGAGTCTGACTCGAGAGGAAGCCAGCTCTATACATAAAGGATGGACTTTATGTCTCTGTTCCAAGTTTGAACAGTGCATAGGTTTCTGGTTATGTGTAACACTGGATTTCTGTTTGTTGTGTTTGATGAAATATCTCAAATTAAGAGTATATTTATATCTTTCATATGAATAAAAGAAATATTTTGAATAATGTTGCACAGAAACCCTTTTCTCCTGAACGCAGATGGGTGTTTTTATGTTCTATGCTTTTGTTATTAACATTGTGACTGAATAAACAGTGACTGTATTGGCTTTCTTCTTGTCCTCATCCAGGACACCGAATGTGTATCTGCCATCTTCCTTGCCGACAGCTCAAGCCAGGCCTCAGCGGAGATCAGGTGTGGTCTTGTCCCAACAGATGTTTTCTTTTCAAACATTGTTCTAACTGTGTTTTAGTTAAGCACACCGTCTGTGCTGTTATTGTAGTGTTCCTGTTGAAGACAATACAGCAGGCCAGCTTCTTCTACTGATTGAGACCGAGATACTGAGATAGTGACCAACCAAGATAATTCCTTACACTTATTTAACGCTTTTCTGGACACTCCACTGAAAGCGCTTCAGAGGTAATGGGGACTCCCCTCCACCACCACCAATGTGGTGATGAAGCCAACTGAAAAACAATAGAAACAGACTTCTTCTATTGACAGTTTTTACACTGCTGACCATTTAACAACTTCTTTTTTTTTTTACATGGCAATGTAACCTAACCAAAGATCTGTCTGGGTGCTGGTGTTGCAGTTATGGGATGACTTCTTTCTCCTCAGCTGTCAAGTCGCCTGGTAGCTCATTACCACTGTGTCGTGTGCTCAGTTACCATCGCCCGCAAGACCGACATGATTAGCCACCTCAAACGCCACGTCAACAAAGGGGAGACCGAAGCGAGTTACACAGGAGCCACTGATGTCCCTTTTGAAATTGAAGGCAGGGGCGTCTTTATTATGATTTGAAATACAGCACAATCTCAAGCACTGACACTGCTCGACATGATCTCCCCTTTCAGAAAGGAAGGCCTGTGGCCATTTTCCTTTAGGATTGTGTCGTTTGTTTTTTATTAGCTGAATTCCACATGAGCTTGCGAGGGATTTTTTTTTGTGGTGGTACATCCGGCTGGAATTACATTTGTGATGGGCTGGACGACAGAGAGCCCACGAAGCTAGTTGAAACAATTACAGAATGAAAACCGATATACAGAGCAATGAAATTTTGGGTCCCTGTAAATGGGATGATCCTTCCCAGACATGGGCCCACATTTCTGTCCACCATGGCCTGTATGCACCACTGGATGTGGTCTTCAGCTGCTTGAGCTCACTAGTATATAACATCATCATTCCTGGGAATGTTCGTCCTGTGTGCATACCAAATTTCTTTGCACCTTTTAGGCCAATCAATTATATTGGCACCCTTTACTAGTCTTAGTTAGAATAGGGTTATATCCCTGTATTTGGTTTGCTGGACTCTGAACAGGTCTAAAGACGAGCCCCTTGGATACTATTGATCATTGCTGCATGTTAATTATTTTTTATCTCCCTAATCTGTGTGTTTTTTTTTCTTTTCTAGCTCCTGCTGGGCAGGCCTATGAAGTAATGAAGGAGCTGGGCACTAATGTCCAGCTCCTTCCCAACCACAACACTCCACAGAAGAGTGACACCTACTTTAACCGCAAAATGAAAATTAATAGGTAAGAGAACACAGACCCTTCCATTTCCTGCAGAAGCCCGTCGTCTGGCATTTTGTCACGCAACATTCACTCATAGTGGACAGAGATTACAAGAAAGATTTTCCCTGAGATACAGCCTGTACAAATCTGCAGTCTTATCGCTTTCTATCAGGCAATAGTGGCAATTTCTTAGAATTGTCATTTACTGTATCGTTTTTTATATACTTTTATAGAGGGGCCTCCAATCCCGGTCATTCAGAGTCCTAGTCCAGCAGTTTTATAGGTAGCCTTTAAATCACTAATTTCTAAAGGTCTGGAAGAATTCAAATATGATCAGATAAACAGGCAGTATCTTAAATTAAGTAATTAAGAGATCATTTGCAAATAAAAACCTGAATATTCTTCAGCCCTCAAAGACCAGTGTCCCTCTCCTTCATTCAGATCATTACTTGATTCAAAACATTACCAGGCCCATTTGCTTCATCGATCAATTGGCTAAACAAGCGTTCTCGTTCTTTAAATCAAAGGCCAGTTAGGGTGACCTAAGAATAACTGGATCAGGGATCTCCATGGCCAGGCTTGGAGACTGTTGCTGGAATTTCTGCGTCTTTCATTTTGTGTACGTGACACATTTCCGCAAGAATCAAGTGACGCGGGCTGCCTGCCTGTTTCTTGTTGCAGGCAGCTGGTGTTCTGCTCGTTGGCGGTGCTCGGAGAAGAGCGCAGCCCACTGGAGTGCCTGGATGCTTTTGGAGCCACAGGCGAGGACTCTTTGCTTTAAATGCTGTGGAAGCCAATGGGGCTCGTCGAGCAGGAAATTGAGCTTGCAGATAGAATAGACGCATTTCAATTCAGAGCAGACTTCGTTCCTAATACAAATGAAAGTCAGGGGCCAAGATTAATAGTGTCTTTGCTGCGTGTGGCATCTTAAGCATCCCATACATAGCAAATTTCATGTTTAATTGATCAATAGCTTACAACTTTACCCAATCTTTAGAAATCGATGATTTGGGGTGACCTGACCTATAAGTCCATATGGATAGGGCCTCTGCAGGACGAAACCTGCTGACCCCTGCCATTGAACATGCTGAAAAATAATGTTTTTTTTTCCTTTATATATTGTAATGTTAACCAGCACAAGCAAGGAATAAACTGTAAACTGCCTCATATTGATATAGATGCCAAAACTCAAGAGGGGTCTAAGCTGGTCTGACCCCATAGGCTGAACAACTTCAAAATTCAAGGGTATTTCCACAGGAGAGACTGAAAACAATTTCCGGAAAAATGCCCCATTGTCAAAGACTTGTGCCGAGTATGCAAATGTCCCATTTCATGCTATGTGCAGTTTTTAAATACACTGTTCAGATAAACTAAACATTTCTGAGCGGGTTAATCGCTGATTATATTGCCAACATGAATGGATAATGTATTCAAAACCTGATAGGCTGCACATTTCTCATGGCTGATTGGTGAGGAGACACTCCTTGTGAAAACGGCATAGAAATGGCTGGGCCATATGGCTTACGCTAAAGATTTCCCGATTGGCTTCGTGAAGTGAATAATGGATGTTAATTTGCCCTGGAGAAGGGTATTGTCTGTCTGCACCCCGAGGCCCGCGTTTATCTGTACAGTTTAATTAGGCCAGGCCCGCCAGCGTGAGCGCATACTGAGCCCGCACGTCTTCCTCGGTGCGCAGGAATCATGGGATTGCAGTGGGCGAAGCACCTGCGCAGCGCCGTGAAGGTCACCATCAACGACATCAACGAGGCCTGCGTGAAGATGATCAGGGAGAACTGCCATCTCAACCACATGAGGGTGGAGGGAAGCCGCGGCTCGAGGCACACCGACGCAGAGGGGCAGGAGCCAGAGGAAGATCCCATCGCCACCGTTGAGGTCACCAAAATGGATGCCAGTGTCATCATGCATCTGCGCCCCTTCGATTACATGTGAGTTGCAGCAGGATCACGGGTTAGGAGTTCAGAAACTGAAATGCTGTATTCATAATATTGATATTGTTAAGTATCGGTAGTTTTAAGTGGGTCAAAAGGCCCTTTTATCTGCTTGATTTGTTTTTTACATGTAGGGTGGAGGACTAATTGTGGTGCGCCAGTAGGTGGCGGTGTGTATCAGCAATGGTAATTAAACATCTTCACATCTGCATCAATGTGGCCAGAACTCCATGCTGTTTCCAGGCATGTTGACTCTCATCTGCCAACCGTTGGACTTTTCTGTTAAAAACAATGGTCATAAACCTGCATTTGGTTAACCCATTAAATCTGAGGAGATCATAGATATAAAGATATAAGCCAGTTTATGTAACTAACAGTATAAAAAACAATCTTTTACAGTTTGTACTTTGCGTTGTGTAATTAATTTGTAGACTTGGTTCATTAATTTAAATTCAGTGACACCGGATTTTGCAGGTTAATCAGGTTTTTTACTATTATTTTTAAAAGACAAATCCAACAGTTGATCAGAGCCCTCCATTCACAAAAACAATGTGGAGTCATGGCCACATTGAGATAGCACCCCCACTTGTGAAAGTGTGTATTAACATTGCTAATACACAGTGCCACCTAGTGGCACACCAGAGTACATCCTCCACATCCTCCATTTGTCGTATGCACAAGTGCAATGAAGTGCTTATTTGCATGTATGCACCAATACAAAGACATTAAAGGAAACACCGAAAACATAAACACAGGACAGCTGCAGCAACAACACATGTAATAACCTATAGCTTATAAAAGAGTCAGATAAGCAGTGTGAGGAAAAAAAACCATCAGTCTAAGCCAGTGGTGGGGGTAGAGTTCAGTAATCTGACAGCTTGTGGGAAGAAACTGTCTCTGGATCTGGAAATTTGTGCCTTTATGCTCCAATAACGCTTACCAGAGGGAAGGGGAAGAAAAGTTAAGATGATTTTTCAGGGTGTCATCAACTTAAAGAGTTGAGTACAAACCCTTAGAACTGGACATTCTGGAAAGTCCGACAGAAGAAAGTACAATATTGTGGTAACTAAAAGGTGTAGTTCCGAAATCGGAACGGCTTTTGATATTTCAACTAAAAACACGTGTTCAGTGTCCAGAATTCCTTTTAATGGCACGAAGTGTCGGCTGGTGTTTTCAGCCACCTGGATCCCTTCGGTACAGCCGTGAATTACTTGGATGCGGCCTTCAGGAATGTTCGCAACCTGGGGATCGTGTCGGTGACGTCCACCGACACTGGCTCTCTCTACTCCAAGTCTCTGAATGTGACGCTGAGGCACTACGGCTGTCAGATTGTCCGGACGGAGTACTACAAGGAGCTGGCGGCAAGAATGGTGGTGGGCACTGTGGCGAGGTAGGGCAGCATATACAGGATGCTTGACAGCACCAAGGGACAAAACACTCATTGCCTGTAATGGGGAAGCTGAGTTGTTGTTGTTTTGCACATTGCCTGTTGTTGTTGTTTTGCACATTGCCTGTTGTTGTTGTTTTGCACATTGCCTGTTGTTGTTGTTTTTTGCACACTGCCTGTTGTCTCTGTCTTTCTTTTGCTACACAATTGTATTGTTGTTGTTGTTTTTTTCTCTTTGTACTACTTACGTCCGAGAGCTAGCTAAATAGCATTTCGTTATACCATATACCATGTATATGAGTGTAATGACAATAAACTGAACTTGAAACTTGAAAACTTGAAACTTGGGTGCTGGGAAAGCTTTCGTTCGAAATCCCTGCGGCCTGTGGATCTTTACAAGTCAAATGTTCCGATTTAAATGGGGGGAGAGTGTTTGGTTTGGGGAGCGTGGGTTTTGAAAAGCTCCTGTTGGCACCAACCTAGAGCCAAAGAAGACGCGACAGCAGCAGAGCGCGCGTGGGTGTGCGCGTGTCCTGACCAGGTTTTGGTCCCCCTTCCAGGGCAGCGGCCCGCTGCAATAAGGGCATCGAGGTGCTGCTGGCTGTGGCACTGGAGCACTTTGTCCTGGTGGTGGTGCGGGTGCTGAGAGGCCCCTCCCAGGCCGACGAATCGGTCAAGAAAATCCGCCAGCTCATCCACTGCCAGTGGTGTGAGGAGAGGGTTTTCCTGAAGGCAGGCAGCATGGTGGAGGGTACGTGCTTCGTTCCCACGTTTTGCATGATGGAAAGGAAGAGCTTTAATGAAAAGGATTAGCTTTGGAAATTTGCATTGGCATGCAGCCGTTTTTTCCTCTCAGCCGATGGAGGTACCCTGTATTCTAATCCTTTCAGTGCATTGTCATATTTTGCACACATCTCCACGCCTGCTTCCTAACCATTGCAATTTACAAAAGCAACAGAATAAGTGAAGAAGTATGGACTGATACCCATTTTACAGGGTTAGAAATGGAAGTCTGGGTGAAGGGTAAACCTGTTAATCAAGCCCCTGAGGTATAAATACAGAACATGGGCGTTTTTATCCAGGCGTTCCCTACTACCACCTCCAAGGAGCTGAGATGTCAGTCCTCTTGCTCATCATGTAGAGGAGGTCTGACTGCTTTGTTCAAGCAGCACAGCTGAACCCATCTCAAGTGGGTTCAGGCTAAACCTGTCTGTCTGGACTTTTCACTCCTCTGTGCTACAGACCTTATTTTTTAAATAGGAAGAATACATATCGCCTTCATCAGATTGTCAGTCTGTTGTCAAGGTAGCAAAAGCACCTGGAATGAGGGAGCTGTTATACAACATGACTTATTTCTTGCACAGGAATGATCTGTCAACTGCTCTACGTTTGGGCCTTCTACAGTTTTTGTAGTTCTAATAAAATGTGTTGGGATGCTGTAGTTAAGAGCCTCTAACTATAAAATAATAAATTTGATAGTTCTATAATTTTGTTATAATTTAAACAATTTATAAAATGAAGGTTTATGTTATGCACAAGTGGTAAGCTTTTGATGGATTGACTGTGAACATTCAGGACTTATTTATTATTCAAGTTCCCTTTGGGTTACTGTTTCTACCTCTCTTTTCTTCTATCCAGAAAACCTCTACAGACAGCTGCCATGCAATTGCCATGAGAGTATGCCAGGCAAGACAGCTGTGGAGCTGGGGCCACTCTGGTATGTAAGGCTTGTGTTGCAGTGGACGTCCTGTGTCCCTGCTTCTTCTTCTTCATCTTCTTCCTCGCCTCGTCCTCTTCCAGGGCTGGATCTCTGTTCAACACTGGGTTTCTGAGACGGATGCTGTATGAAGCCAGTCAGCATGGCATGGACGACATCCTGCCGCTCGTGAAGACGCTGATCTGCGAGTCGGAATGCACGACGCTCAAACAGTTCTCCGTGCATAGCCCTACATCGCACGTCAGCCAAGGTACTCAGAGGCGAGACCCGGCTACCGTGTCCTCCTGCTAACCGACAGCTCCACGTGTGCAGCTCTCTGATTGTTTTGTTTTGTTTTTCATTCCTCAGAAGAATGTGGCGTAGTGATTAAAACCTCTCAGAGAGTGGAAGACGCGTCCAGCAGTAAGCAGTCCGTCGCACAAGGTCCTGAACGGTTGCACTATTGTGCTACCGAGAAGTAGCTGTCCATGCATGAGTAACAGCAAGGGTTTTAGTGCACTAATGGAAACAAATCCCACACTCGTGTGGCCGATGGACAAAACTTTCAACAGAACGTTTAACCCCATACTAATCTATTTAACTCTTTACTGGAATTTGTATATTGTCTGCATGCCTGTAGGAAAAAACAAGAGCTGGAACATTAGGCTCCATGATTACACAGTGTTGACTAGCGCCTTCACCAAGCAGAAAACCTTCTCCTGTGTGAAGAGTCTCTGTATGTCTGCAGGCAAGAGGAAAAGCAGTGAAGAAGCAGGAAATGTGCTGAAGAGGCAGAAATCCGAGGCGCCATTAGAACACCCTCCTTTCTACTACAGCATCCACCGCCACAGCATTAGAGGCATGAACATGCCCAAGTAAGGGGATCTCATTGATTGACCACATCTCTTCGTACCATACAAAACACACGCTCAGTCTACTGCTGCATACAAAATGGAACTGTCCATTGAAGAGTGGGGATGTTCTGAGTAATATTTGAGTAATATGGCTTCATATTCTGTCATCACCTACAAATCTCTTCCTCCCATGAAAGGGGCTGGAAGATATTGCCCGAGTTAGATCTGTCACTTTCTTGAACATACTGAATCGCATCAGGCTGAGAAGTGGATGAAAAACTATCGGGATACCATTATTAAGGAAATTACTGTGCCATCAAAAATGTGGTATGACACCATTGTCAGTCTGTACCCAAATTCCGGCCTTACAAACACTCTGCTTAGAATAGTGTGGAGTCGTCATGTTGTTATTCTGCAAAAGATTCTAAAAATTTCACTTTAATTCAGTGTACCATGTTTTTCTTCGTAGTTTATTCACTCCCTCGCTTTGTCTCCTTCTCACCAGGTTAAATAAGTTCCTACAGTATCTCACAGAAGCGGGATTCAGGGTCAGCCGGACCCATTTTGACCCGACAGGAGTCCGCACAGATGCCACCCTTGCCCAGTTTAAGTCCGTCCTCAGCAAGTACAGTGTGCCCACCTACACCACGACACAGACAGGCAGCCACGCTGTCGGCGCCGACGAAGTCAGTCGCAAGACGGAGTGAAGGACTGCCCGAAATGATTAGGTTCTCCCTACACTGAAACAGTTTGCGAGGCAATTAGCGAGACTTACATACATGTAATGACCACATGAAACAAAGATCAGTATGCACATATAGGCAGACAACAAGGCTGTGCTGCACACAGTTAAAGCAGTATACCTAGAAAAACAGGATTTCTATTTTTACATCAGGAGTATTTAGTCAGCATCTGGGGTTCTCATGGGTCAATTTTGAGACTGTTCAAGAGGGCCCCCCTGCACCTACAAACATAGCAATACAAAGTCAATATCATTACAGGGGATAAGATGAACTGCGGTTCGCTTATTAACGTTTTGTAATGGAATAGTAAGTTGATCTTGAGGATCCGTCAAAGGGATTGCTTTAAAATTAAAAGAAAGTTGAAAGCCCATATTTTAAGTGATGCGTGTCATCTGTGTTTTTATTTTTGTTACTTTATATGTATCCCTCCACACTCTGCATTCTGTATTTTGCTCCATTCTGACTAAAACTGCCAGGGAAAAAAAAAGGACTAATAATGTGGATATGTACAGTGTTTTATTGTACACGCTGTGGGCAAAAAGCAGTGGTGTTTCTACTGTAGGTGTGTAGCAAAACAGTAATTAGAGATGGAACAGTCATACAAGAAATACAGATGATTAAATGTTTGCATTTCAATTGGAGGCAGTGTTTGGTTTGTCAAGCTAATCAGAGACATGTAATAGGTTTATTCCATGCTGAAAAAAAGAAGAAAGAGAACACAACGTTTCGGCCGTGGAGCCTTCTTCAGGTGTGAGAGAGACAGGGCAGTAGGCAAAGGTAAAGTAGCGGGAGAACAAAGGTTGGGAGAGAGGAGGAGTGAGAGGCGGGAGCAGGGGACAGAAAGAGAGGCCAATCAAGAGGTGTGAAGTCAGAATGGGTGCAGAGAGGTGTGAAATGAAACTTCCAATGAATGGAGAAAATTTAAAAGAACAGTAATCTGTCGTTAAGGGAAGGGAGAATGTGTGATCCTAACTGCAGAATAATTTTAGTTTCGGTGGTCTTTCTGATGTATGAGTTCGGAAAACCGTCTTTGAGAACACAGACGGAGAGATTAGTGTGGTCGTGGCCGTGAGAGGTGAAATGAGAAACAATGGGCTTGGAGAGATCTTTAATCTTCACAGCCCTGACGTGTTCTCTGAAGCGGTCTCCGACATGCTGTGTGACCACAGTTCCACAATTTCATTTCAGCTGTATATTTGTTTTTAGTGGGGGGGTTTAATCTGAGATTGTAACCTAGAAATGTCTGTAAAGAAACGTGCAGCGCTAAGATGTATATAATGCTCATAAAATCATCTTGTATGTTTTTGTTTAGATAATGAAATCGTTGAATATCTGTGTGTGCATAATTTGAAAGTATTAAAACTAAGGGGATTTGGGAAATGCCTCCTAATAAAAACAAAATCTGACTTTTCAGCCTCAAAGTACTTCTGTCTGCAATTATGGTACTATACACTTCACATACACTTCCTGTTTGACACATTGGTTTTCACCAAAGTGATTGCTGAGGGAGATACTGAACATACTGGGAGGTTTTTAGCTGATTTCTAATATGATGGCTGATACTACTCCCCCCCCAACAACAAAAGACAACTTTAAAAGCAAAGATCATTATACAACAGCCAGAGAAGTGTCCTTTTCCAGGTTTTAAACTAATCCAAAATCCTTTAGGATCTAATGTCATAGCATTCTAGTCTTCTCCACAAGCACCCTGGCTGGACTGATGAATGAAACTACAACACAGTGGCACTTGAATCTTATCTGGCATACAAATCTTAGAATGCATATTATGCATGTTCCAAGTATTAATTCTAAACCTTCCACTGGACTGATTTACATTTTAAACTAGTCCACATTGTATTCTTATACAGTTATTGCCAGTTGACATGATGCTGTAATTGGTAGTTCTCTCAGCTGGCTTATTCATTTGACCATTAAAAGGGAGGTGCCTTCTACCTTCTCAGCATTTTTCTCCTTAAGATTTTACAATTATTAGCAAAGAAATAAGGCCATTTCAAAGCATTCAGTTATAGTCTCCAGCTTTAATGGTCTACATACCATGAGTTGGAGACAGACAAACTTTTTTTTTTAAAAGGGGGACTGCAGTCCCACTTTCTCAGACCAGTTATTACACCTTGGTAACAAAATATAAAACTTTAGAATTAAGCACAAAATCATGAACTTTGTGAAAGTGTCGCAAGTTGCCATGTTTTTGCAAATCCCTGGTCTCGCCCCTGGTGAGAGTTTCCACAAATCGTGGTGGAAATTTAGTCTTTTTTTTAAAATATAAATTGGAGGTTTTAAAAGTTACTGTGTACATTTTACAACATATAAAAAAAGCGTTGCAGTTTCCCTTAAAGAGAATGTAAAGGCTGTGCTTGTGATCCCATACTCCAGTGCAAAGGCCGCTGAACTAAATTGCTCCATCTGTTCACAATTTGCTCAGCAGTACCGAGATAAAGATTTTCAGGGAAGACAGACAAGGAAGTAGCAATAAACAAAGTGGAGAAAATCATTGCCATTCAGTAAAACTACTCTGATTGAATGTGGGGAACTCAGTCACCACAGATTAAACAACCTATGCATAATTGAATCTAAATGCAATAAAATGGGACCCCTGCCATTTTTTTTACAAACAGGACAACAAACTAAGGTCCTGACTACTTCATTATTGAAAATCCCACAAAACTTCTCAAAATATGCCCTGGTAAAATTCTATTTCAGTCTTATACAATCTGGCCCACCTGAAGTTTACCCTTATTTCATGAAAGTAATTTAGCACTTTTTCTCTGCTGTATAGTGGGACTCTAGCACATCACTGGGTGCTGCACTACAGTGTAGGATATAGGTCTTCCCCAGTGTGTTAAATGCTTTAGGAGCCTTTGGGATGAGAAGAGCTATATAAATTCAAGGAGTTATAACTAGTACCCTTGTAACTAAGGTCTGGAAACATTTTTGAATGGGTTTTGAAAAACCCTTAAAGACATGATTTGGTTCACATTCAAAGCAAAGAAGAGATGTACAACAGTTGTAAAGAAAACTTCTTCTGTAAAGAAGACCACATAAGGAAAGCAGAGAATTCATTCATACAGTATATATATATCTTTTTTTAATTTTTTCAAACAGATAATGCAGTTCAACCTTTTCAAACAACATCAAATTTAAAACCTGGTAACTATGTTTCATGTAAAAGATGCCTTCAACCCCCCCCAAAATAATAACATGCTTCAAAGATATTCAGGTCTTCAGTAGGCTTTTACTTTGCATGATCTTAAGGAAGCCGGTTTCATTCCCCTCCATTAAAGCTGAAACCAGGTTAAAAAATTAATTTAGAAAAAGAACAACCATCTCTAAATTTGTTTTGTTTAAGGATCTCACATTTAATATCAGCAATATTGCTTTGTCTTCTGAACCCGGGCATTTTGACAAACTATACTTAATTTTCTTTGACATTTGTAAATACTGCAGCTGGGGAGCAGGTCAGTTTCTGGGAGGAGGTTAACAACAATTTAACCACAAGCCCTTAAAAATCCAAGTGAAGGTCAGTCTGGCAAACCTTTGAGTACTGGCAACTCAAGAAAAGCACACAGGTGAAAAAAGGTTTCTAAGGACTGTCCGATCCGTAAGAAAGTAAAACATTGTTCGTCCGCGTGTTTTTATTAACAATGCGTATTGATCCTTTCTGTTTTCCATTTTATTAATAAGCCCTTCATACTTATCTGTAATGTTAACATGAAAGGCCTCTTTACAAATTCATGTTTAGAAATTAATACATGCATGTAAGCATATTTTCAGTTATAAAAGACACTTAATATTATCTGCAAATTCTTTACAAACTGATTATTTTGTTGGTGTGCACTCACATTGGGTACCAGTTTGTACTCACTTGTGGAGCTCTATTACTATTAATGTGGAAGTGCATTTAAAACTAAAGAACCCTTTACGCAAAGGGTTGTGGGAGTACTGAACTAGCAAGCCAGCCAAGTTGTTGAAGCCAATGCCCTAGCTTATTTCAAGAAATGGCTTGACAACATTCTTGGATCAATTTTCTACTACTAAATGGGAAAGAGAAGCCACATACCCTCCTTTGTGACCTGTTTGTAACCATGTTCAAGTTCTTAAGGAGCCTTTTTCCTTCTTTCATACAGAAAAGAGTGTATGGTTTGAACAGAAAAATATTTATGGGGATTACAAATTACTCATTAGCACCCCCCCCCTCCCTACATCCATAAAAAAAGACTGTAAAAAACAAAAAAGCAGCAAAAAAGTGATTCAGAAACATCTGCTTCTGAAACTAGTTAATCCAATAGAGAAATGACAGAGGAAGAAGATTCAGTCCGTTGCACAAGTCCCTCGTTTATTTGTGCTCCTTGGTAGGTGCAAAGTAGAGCTCCATTGGTTTGTTAACCTTCCAGTATTTCTCACTCACCAGCTCTAAGGAGAAGGACCCATTCAGAACCTGGTAAGGAGCCAAGAAAGACACTGTAAACCTTTCAGAATAAATTCAAACTCAGCTGGAGATTCTCCAAGCAAATGTTTATCCCTCCATCCCTACATGCTTACTATATCACATCTACTTGTCCCTCACTTAGTAACGCTCAATGTAGAACAGCTTTCTATTATAAACTGTGCCAACTAGCTGTCCCTCCCAAAAACGTAGTATACTGACCCTGCAGTGAAATCTAGCACATTGTTCCATAAACTGCACAGATGCAGCAAAATACTCACAACCACAAAATGCAGCACGCATTTCAGAATTCCAAATGGGTAGCAATTAAAAGCCTAGAATACTTTTAAGGTGGAAATATTTTCCCAGATTGCATCACAAGAGAAGTGTCCCCCTGTCTCAGCAACACGCTGAAGGAAATGACTGTGCCAAGAAATGCACAGCTTTTGTATGCAATATTCTGTGTATATTTGTAGTCCTCATTCCCATACCCTTTCTGTCACATGACTTTTCCATGCTCATTACATTTTAGATGGCTTTGCTGTTCATTCTAAAGATAAGTTCCAAAAGAACACCTTTGGGAGTAAATGCGCAATAAGAAAAATGTTAAAATAGTTTTAAAATCAGTCCATGCTCATGGAATAGACAAAGTTGTCATCTTGAAAAATGCAGATTTCTGTCCCACTAGGTTGTACGTACTGTGAATTGGCTGTTGGCCGTGGGGATGTAGATGGTATACTGCTTCTCACTGGCAGCTTCCACATTGATGGGATTGGCATCACCATTCTTCCGAAGTTCTTCTAGGGCTAATCTTACAGCCAGGTATTTAGAAAGGTGGTCAACTGTGGCATTTCCTGAAGTCTTAATGTACCTAGGCACAAATCCAATACAGCCAAGTTACACACACAGATAGAGAAACAAATTATTTCTCCATCAAGATAAGAATGCTCAAGACATAGACAAAGAAACACGCGATGGATCCATTTGTTATCAGCACAGCTTAAAGAGATCCCGGACACTAATAAGCCTTAAATAAGAGCTATCACTATAAAAAGCAAGCATTGAAATATAATTCTTATGCTCCTTTATAATCTCTTTTACAATTAATGGGAAATTATCCATCCCCAACTAAAAACATATTTAATTGAAAAGATTCTCTTCAGTGATAGTCAGGGTTTTGTTTTTCCATTTGCTACACTCTCTATTCATTTGTTGTCAGCTCCCAGCAAGCCCCAGTAAAAGAAGTCCCACAAAATACAGGCTGACAGAGGAAACCCACCTTGTCTGTGCAGCATCGTCTTTCTCCATCAACATGGGGTGAGGCCGAAACACCAGTTCAATCTCGCTGGCCCCATCCAGGGCCATGTCCCCTGCCCCGTTCTCGTTGGCGTTGTCCATGTCGAGGCCAGAGTCGTCAGACGTCTTGGTGCGTTTGATGCTGGGCCCTGCCTCTTGGTTACTGTGCACAGAGGCATTGCTGCAATGGGAGCTGTCGCCATTGTCCTCTGCACCGCTGCCATTCTCAATCTGGTGCTTCTTCCCCCTTTGAAGCCTACAGGAGAGGGATGTGAAGGTTATTGTCCCTTAACACCTATCACTGTTAACTTAAACTTTAATAGGGTGAACCTCAATGAGACCTTAATACATACAACTGTACAGCAGCCACTACATCTAAGACATCTGGTAAGAGAATCTCACTGCAGTGTTACAGTTTATCCATTCCGAATTCTATCTAAGATTGTATGCTCTGCAAAGTGTAAAATAGTATAGCTTTGACCTATTTGTTACCAATCATTTAAATCTCACATGTCCCAGAATCTGCAAATGCTAGCGTCAAACAGATCATTTTACTTCTGCACTCCAGACAGTGGGGGAAGAGATTTATGAAGATTATGCAGAGCGAACAGCAGATCTCACCGGTTAAGGGCCTGGATCTTCAAGCCCTCCTCAATGCTGTGGCTCAGAGCCTGCTGGTTGTTGTGTTTGCTGATGCGGGCCAGAACTCGCTCCTGGTGGGCCTCGTATTCATCCCTGCTGGGGTAGATCTTGCTGATCAAGGCGTCAAAGTTCGGGTCTGGCCGAAGCGATCGCTTGGACACCAGTTTCTTACGGCAAGTTGGACATTCTTTGTTCCTAAGAGACACAAGTGACACATTAGTAAACAGTCTAGATAAAATGCCTCACATGCAATTTGTACAGTTGCACATGTACCATGAAAATCATCTCATTTATAAAAATATCTAGGAAAACCACACACTATCTTCACTTTGAAAACAGTCAACGCATCTTTCATACTGCCACCCATTTAGAAACTATGAACATGAATCAAGCTCCATAAATAGGTAATGAGTCAGCCCAGGATGATTCAATATAACAGGTCATTTTTAGGGGAAAATGCCTGGTCCAGAAATTAAGGCATAAAAGCTAGGTAGACACATACATATTACAATACTATGCTCTGTTTAAGAAGAAAAAAAAATGAAAATCTATTAGGTTGAAATATCCAGGGGGAAAACGGCATTATGGTTCTAATTCTTTTCATTAAGCACTCATTAAGCTAATGAGGGTGAGTAGCAGGCATATAGAGTTGTCAGCTATGTTTTTCTCCGACACTTTGTTTTCACATTATTTCTACTTTTTGTAGTACTTTCAACCCATTATGTTTGGATCAAGATCTGCAATTAAAAGCAGAACAAATGTGAGGGCAGAGAATCAGTGTGTATGTTAAAATAAGGTGTGAAGGTTAGAGATTGTCTTGTTGATATAGGTCTTCTTGTTCTTTATCAGACGATTTTTTTAACAGTTATGTGTAAAGGATCAGTAGCATCAGTTATTACTAATAACCCAATCACATCTTTCAATATCTATCGCAGGTTAACAATGATGCTGCCAGAAACACAATGAATGAGCCATGTTTTAGAGTAGTTCACAACCCTGGATCGCAATGAGATTTAAAGATGACGCATTTTATCTCTTGTTACATGGGAGCTAATCTTAATGGTTTCAATACTGGAGAGCGTATACCTAGCTACACAACAGACAGAATGAAGATAGACTTCAATTCTGGAAAACTGCTCTGTTGTTTTGAAATACCTGTATCTCAAGACAAGCCACGAAACTGTTTATGTGCTTTTAAGGTTACAAGCAGGGTCCACTCTTGCTTCAGACGCCCCATACAAATAAAGACCTTAACCAATATTAACACCACTAGCCACTTCTGACCAGGATTCCCCAAGCAGAGGTGAATTATAGGAAGAGTGCCACATGGGAGAATGTGAACATAAGTCAGCAAGGGAACAGTTTGTTGAAATTTCAGGTGCCTGCAGGAATGTAGAGACATCAGCGTGTGATGTGCCTTGCTTTATGCTCACTCTCCAGTAAGGTACCATGGAAACTGATGCATGACAAAGGATGAATAGCTCTGACAGGTGGGTGTGAAGAAGAATGCTTAGAGGTCCTACTACTCCCAACAGAGGCTGGTGCTGGAAAGCCAAGTCACACATAACTGGTGACTGAAAACTGGGTGTATATACACACACATACACAGTTCCACACTTTAATAAATACAACCCAGAAGACAGCTGGTTGCAGATATTTACCCTACCCATAACGAATGACTGTTTGTCAGCGTAGTTATCTCAAAATAAACCATCTACTCAGAAGAACATAGGTAAGGATACATGCAAGAGGTCATTCGATCTATCTGATAGTACTGTAGCTTACTGATCCGACAAACTGAACAAATCCAGCCGTTTCTTGAAAGAAGCACAAGTATTGGCTACAACCCTATGGCCAGCTAGCTTGTTCTATATGCTCTCAACCCTCTGGATAAAGACGAGCCTCCGATTCTCAATTTTAAAAGCACTTCCACGTAATTTCCATTAGTGTCTTCTAGTTCAGTTTCCCCGTTCATTTCAAAGAAGTACACTGCGCCAACTCTGTCAATGCTTTTGAGGATTCTGAACACCTACTGTGCGTCAAGTCCCCTCGCTCCGTTTCCTGTTCAGCTCATTTTGTAACGCACCGATTCAAACATTCAGCTGGACGTTTGACCTCAGTGGTGCTAGAAACTTAGTGATGGTTTCCACAGTTACAGCAACTGAACAGACTTGATATAACCCACAGTATTCTGAAAGTAAGACGAGAATGCTTTCTCCCTTACACTTACAGAGGGAAAGTGATCTGCCTGGCAAGTAGTCACAGACGATTTAACAAGCATGGTGGTAAGCATCAGAAAAGGTGTTTTTTTATTTTTATTTCAGAATCTACTTCCATTCCACTTTTACTTCGAGGCACATACCCACTGCGGAGTGCTGTGATGATGCAGTCGGCACAGAAGCGATGTAGGCACTCCTTTGTCGTCATGGTGTTCTTCAGCATGTCCAAGCAGATGGGGCACATCAGCTCACTGTGCAGACTCCTTGGAGAGACCGCGATCTCAAGCCCGTCTGTGATCGCTTCCTGCGGGCAAAACCATACCATGCAGGTAGGTTTATAATAAGAAGGTAAGTTGCCGCATTAAAAGCATTACTTCAGAAACAGCAAGTGCTTTTTAATCCAACAAGAAAGATAAACTCTTAGCTACTGTAATTCCTTTACTAACTGAATGCAAATATGTACAAACTTACATTCTTAAATTTATAAGGTCAACTTTGAGGGAAGGAATGTACATTTTATTAATCTGAAGACAAAAATTCCTGTTTCAAAAAAGCCAGCGCTGGCCGTCTTACCTGCGGAGTCCTCTGCAGTTCATACAGGCTGAGTTCCCAGGTCTTACTGAGAGGCTGAACGCCATTGGTCTGCACTGTCTGAGTCATTCTTTCAAAACTGGAGACAAGGACAACAGTGTTTCTTGGCAAAACTGGAGGATGGCCTGCTTCTGTTTTGACATGAGAGCTCACCTTCAGAGAAGCCTTAAAAGCATGATGAACTGTTATATGCTAAACTCGTTTAAAGTGTGATTTTTCAAACAGTGAAGTGCCTTATGTTGAAACGAATACCTCAATATGTGTACAAATGACCATAGGAAAAGAACTCGCTTTGTCATTTTGTTATACATTTAGAGCATCTGCAGATAATATAGCTTGCCATTTTACCTGTTTGCCTTATATTAGTACTTTTATGCATTCTCTAAGAACAAGGAAAAAAGCTTAATTTATGTTAAAATCAAATGTGCAGATTCCACTGCGTACTAATCGTATTCGATTTTACAAGCTTTTCTACCGACTGGTAGCGTGCTTACCATTGTAAATTTGGTCAGCTCACGTTTAACAAGACATTTAATAATTTTCTATCTGCAGTAACAGACACGTGTAGCACCTAAGCTACAGTATAACCTTAGTCCTCCGTTTCACACCTAGCAAAAATTACTGAGATAAAATAATAACAGGAAACCAATGGGTGTTAATGAGTACCCCCACCTTAAAAATGAATACAGAGAATATTTTAGAGCCTAATTCAAGAAAAAAAGAGGAGGATGTGTGTACTGTTAGGTAGGTTAGCAGTTCACAATCAGCAATGCATCCTTGTGAATTCGCCGTTTTGAATAGGAAGACAACTGAAACATCAAAGTGGCTGCACAACTAAAGGTTGTTCAGTGAGAAAAGGGTGCCTTAAACATCAGTAGAAGCTAGAATTACTCATTTCTACACCTGCCATGATTTCAGACAACGCTCAATTACAGTTCTTAATATCCTTTGTTTGTGGCTGACAATTTACTACTAGCAACATCGCGTAAACGCAACAATGCGCTGGTCTGCAAATGGCAGTTTCGCTTTAACAAGCATCGCCGATGTTGCATATACACGTAAACATCAACGATAAAAAAAATAATTTCAACCTCTTTTATTGTATTTCAAAATGCGTTATACGACGACATAGCTCTCTAAAACCTGTAGTAACGTTGAAACGGCTAAGCCGGTATCTACATAGGTAGGCAACATCAAACCGAAGAGCATGTTATGATTGTGCATTTATCGTTTTCTTCGTGTTATAACATTAATCCAACCCTCTGCAAATGCAAAACCGAATACACCACATTACTGCTTCGTACTCGTCTGTGTACTTACATTTCAGTGTTTTGAATACACGGCACTTCCAAACGCTCTGTTCTTAAATCTCAATATGGCGAGCTACGGCTCCGCAATGGAGTTTGGGAAACGTAGGGAAATAAATATTCATTACCACACAACACCACACGAGAAAAAAAAAAGAAATATCTATAAATGCAAACCCCTATTACTGAAGGCTTATTGTTCACCCATCCTTTACGAAATTTGAAAATTACCATATTCTGTACTCCAGACTACAGACGTCAATTTAGCAATTAAACAAACATACAGGTAAACTGAAATCATGTTGCAGTAGGGCAAGACTGTGGGTGGTACCTTTTATCGCCACTTTGCCTCTGATATTCGGATACTAGTACTGTAGTGCAGTTTATACATTTCTGTGCAATCTATTGCTGGCCCACGAAAATGTGATTTTCGTGAAAAAGATTTTCGTGAAACGTCATCTTCACTTAGAAACCATAATGAGAAACAGCGCGGGAGTTTTGAAATGTGCCCTTTGGATTTCACAAAATACTGTATATAAGAAAGAAAACATAAATAAAAAAAATTTAAGACGCATACAGATTACTGTGCATATATAGTCATTAGCTGAAGAACACAGTGTGTCTGAATTGAATTCATATTAACTGCAACCTCAAATATTAAAAACAATGAGATGGTAAGTTATAAAATAGTGCTATGCAAGACAGAGCCGTTATATTTATACCTGCTTTGTACATTAGAGCAGAAATAGTATGCAAGAGTATTTATTTTAATAAAAGCCCAAACGCTTATTAAACGCGATTTAAATAAAGGCAACCACGACTCCTTCCTTCGTATTAATCATAACGGGAAGAATGAGTTTTATTTTTTGACGTACTATTTTATGTCTTCTGGTAATAACCCTACATTGACATCAAGCGGACATAATTATACAACGATTCATGAAAATGAATACAATTACACAAATACAAATAATACAAATTAATGTCGAGCATTGTATTAATTGTTGGTTAATAAATCATTCTTCATGTACAGAAAAAAAAGATTAGTAGGAGATTCAGTCAAATCAAGAGTCTTTAAAGTTTTCTAAAAATCAAGAACTCTACACTACTTTTAAAAGTTTCACATAAAATAGGCTCAAACAAAAAATAGCAGCTATTTTGAAAGGCGTGAACTGAAGCAGGATCACACGAAATGAAGAAAAAAAAAACGAAACCGACACGAAAGGCACGAATCTTAGCAGGA
This sequence comes from Lepisosteus oculatus, assembly GCF_040954835.1. Taxonomy (NCBI): domain Eukaryota; kingdom Metazoa; phylum Chordata; class Actinopteri; order Semionotiformes; family Lepisosteidae; genus Lepisosteus; species Lepisosteus oculatus. Next base: position 8,130,874 of record NC_090704.1, on the reverse strand, counting down.
GGCGCTGCAGTGTTTAAGGAAGTTTGTGATAGATTTTGAGGACAGGGAGCTCACGATAAACGCCAGCGATCTTCTCCACGCCCGTCAGATCGCGACAGCCACGCAGCAGCAAGGAAGGGGCTGTTTGTGCTGCTCTGCAAGGCTCGACAGCTAGAGCACCTGAACCGCACACATTACCGAGGCAGAAGCTTCTGTGAACAGCAGCGTTCCAGCATGGGAGGGTCTTCTTCCAGTCTTCTGGATGAAAGCAAATGCAACTACATCCGAGGTAAATACAGATGAAATTGTTTTATTTCCCTAACAGCAACTTTGTTATGGTCCGGGTCTACTTTTGATACGCTGAAGCTACGCTGTACACCCTACTGGCACTGCGTGTTGAGCGCCTTTACCTTGAGCATGCCTTGATTATTGGTGCCTTTTGGAGTCGATGCATTCATAGAATAGGAAGTATTTTACGAGCTACACGCAGTGAAACAGCTTTTGAAAATAAATTTGTTTCCCTCTTAAACCATTAATGTAACGCTTATTTCCCGTATTTTAACAAAGGAGTCTATGTTGCCTGTAAGGGCAAGACAGCCAATGCAAATTACACCATACAGTAGTACTTGCTATGGTACAACAATAGTACAGTATGAGGTACCCATGAGTGCAGTGACTCTTAATTGTCATCTACAATTTCATCTGAATACATTTTTCCGTTTTGCCAGACGTATTTTTCGGTGATTCCTGTTCTTCTTCATATTTAGTTTCTAGTTTTGGAGTTCGAGAGGCATCTTTTCGTTTAAAATGTTATATAATAATTAGCCTACAGTATATGCTTATTAAACACACATATTTAAAACATATTTTTGCATCCACAAAACATTCAGTTGGTAAGGTTTACTTCTGCCCAGATCTAAACATTCCTAGCATTTTTTCCTAAATAGTACTTGCAGTACAAAATGATAACACCACTTACTGTAATTTTTTATCCAATTTTATTTTCTGTACCCAGAGAAACTGACTTCCAAAAATGAATGTTAAAGTTAACTAGGGTGTGCAATCGCATTTATACATTATAATTCATAGCCTAGGTTTATATTTGGGTACACCTGATAATCTAATAGCAAAGTATTTTAAAAAGACATAGCATTACAAACATCTATGAACACACAACATCTGATTTGCTTCTCACTCGACTAAAGCACAGTCCTATTTACTGTCAAAAAACATTTTCACTCCAGGCTTCTCAGGATGTACAGTATTTTAGTCAGTCTTTATTTTCTAAGCAGAACTTAAACTTTCAAGTCAGAAAAACAGAGGGGACAGAGACTCTTACGATTAATGAGTTTAATGAGAAACTCTGAATGCAAGTGGCTGGCATTGACTGATATAAAAACAAATCAGAATGCCTAAAAAAGAACTTTATAAAAACATGTTTAATTACTCAGCTAAGTCTTAAAACATCAAACCATTACCATTGTAGGGTTGTAAGAAAGCCCCTTCATTCCTGATCCTTTGTGTATTGTTGGATATTTACTTTTTGGAATTTGGAGAGACAGGCAGTACGAGATACGATGTACAGAAGCAAATTAATCCATTATATTTTGTAGGATGAGACCCAATTCAAATGGCTTCAAACTGAGCAATGATAATTTTAGTATACTGCTGAAGATACAGAGTTCTGTTACTTTATATTGATGTCTCCACAGACCACATTTCAGTCCAGAAAGTAAGACATTTGGCCAATTGAAGTATATCAATAAGACCTTAGCAGTCCGATCCAAAAGCACACCCATATGAATCATCGAGGCATCTGTCTGCTATTTGTACTGAATTTTTCTGTGTGCCAAACACCATAACCTCATTTCAGTTCACATTAGTGAAGCTGGAGAGACATTTTGTGCATGCACAGTTTTACATTTTGGGAACCGTGCTGATCAAGTCAGTTTTAAAGAGTAAACGTCGTATTTAAGATCTGAGTTTGGTTATGAGTGGCAATGTATGAAGAATAGAAGCAGCTAATTTTAGAACACGTTTCCACCGGCATAATCAGATTAATTAATCTGTTTTACAGGACACCAGTTATCAAGAAAAAAAACTACCGATTCCCATGTCTTTTGCTTGAAGCAGTGATGAATTCTTTACATTTTAGTTCTCAGCATTGATTGGTTGTTTTGGATTACTGTTTTGAAGTATGTTGGCATCCTTAAATGTGATTAATTTGTATAAGACTATTAATTCCCTGAGGGTTGATGTTTGTCTGATACATGTTTTTCTGTCTCTCTCATGATTGGTGAAAGCTGGAGAGCTTCATCCCTAATCCACAAAGAAGGAAGAAGCAGTTGGAAAACTAAAGGCATTTAAGTGTTTCAAAACTGTAATCTTCATTTTTCTTTAATCTCTGCAAAACTGTGGAGTTTGCTTTGAAATCTCAAATGCCCAGTGCCGGTACCGTTGTTATTAAAACATCCCCAAAACCACTTAAAAAGGCCTTTGCTCATTGTGGCGCCATGATTCTTTTTAACAATTAAAAAGCACATAATTACATTTTGACAAATGAAATCTACTTCACAAAGCATTCCATCCTTGTTTTATACGACCACATTCACATTTCCTTCCTAATTATGCATAGCACGATTTTTATTCCATCCCGACTCACAATTAAGGGGAAATTAATCAAAACAACTCTCTAAAGAAGAAAATGAATGAAGAATAAAGAAGATAAAGAACGAAAATGCATGGAGATGCTGGAGTTTGAGATTTTTTTAGATTCAGCGTTCCCACTAAAAGGTCTAGTGCATAATACTACTGTACATTTTCTTAACCTGCAGTGTTTTAGGGTTTTTCAGCTCTGTGTATTTTGGTGCAGTGTTGCCGGGCAACATCACAAATTGGTAAGAGTGCAGAGAACAGAAGCTTCTAACCTAGATTCACTGTCCCATGATGCTTCAGCATCACAGTATGCAACACATTTAGCATTAGAGCACTTCAAAAGTGAAACATCTTAACTTCTATTTAAGTCATACTTAAAGCATCCTGTATCTATTATGAGATCTGACAGCCGTTGTTTTTCATGTTGTGCTAACTTTAGCCCACTTGAAGTCAAGTTGCGTTTAAGCTTATACTCTTTGAACGTAAGATAATTAAAAAATAGTTTGTAAATTAATACACACCCATAGGAGGGCAGTCAATGGAGATGCCAGACGGAACAATATGTGAGTTCACCTGCTGTTGGTTATAGACTCATGTTTTGTTATTAGTGTTTCTCTTTCTCTTGCCTAGTTTTTATCCTGTCTGAAAATAGGAATTTATAGAAAACAGCTGTTGTGACCAGGGGATTTCGAATCAATCTTATATTTCCCAACTCTGTAGCAGAAGTTGGTTATATTTTAAAGGAAACCTTAAAAAGGTGATAAAACAGTGAGTTATTTCACATTGACAAAGAAACACTGAGGATGATAGAATAAAACCTAGTCTGGAATCTATACCTTTGTCGGATTCCATTAAATTAGATACCTCTGTTTACCACACAGAGAAAAGGATTGAAGGATTTTCTCTTCACGTACGGTAGCATACCAGTGTCTGACTCTCTTGGTCCCCTGCAAGAAAGCTTAATGCAGTATGATAACTCCTACCCACCTCATAAGCATTTTTATTTCAGCGCTCAGTAACAAAAAGCACTGCTTCCCAGTTTCACATTTCTTTGTTCAAACACTCAAACAGCCCAACCCACAAAACTGTGTATCAGGAGTTTGGATCAGGACACTCAAGTCGTTATCTAGCTGACCGACCTGCGCTGGGTAATCCTCTTAAGGGAAAACTCTAAAATGTGTCATGCCACTGATTTCTTGCTCTGTAGCTCTCTGGATTATAGAAGGCCTGGGCTTTGTGGCAAGATGGGTTTCTTCCTTTTGCTGTGTCAAATTTAATTGTGTGCAGTCTGTCGCAAGACAGTTCTGATGCAAGTTCAAAGGCATCTCTTAATATAGCGTGGACAGTATCTCATTATTCTATTGCAGAACCACTGAGCCCCTGTGAATAGAGCAGGTTGTGAATATGTGTCCATTTTTCTTTGTTTGTCTCAAGAAATCCCTGTTCATCCACATGTAACACGGAGTTGTTTCAGTTTTGTCCGCCATTTCACCTTTGAATCAAAACTCCATACGTCTACATAGCTTTTCACAAAGTGTTAGATTATAATACAGGTCATAAGCTGCAGGTGATTTCTTTATTGTGAGATATAATGAAGGAAATCACCGTTGTTCACAGCCGTGTCTCCAAGAGCTCAAGTTAAAGTAGTGATGAGTCTAGCTTGGCTGAGGGAGAGAATATTTTAATTAGGTGTTTGTTCACCACAGTAGAAATCTTAATAAGACATGTATCAGGCATTTGCTAGCAGCCAGCAAGCTGTGTTTCAGTAGTAAAGTACTAATACATGCTTTTAAGAAGTCATTTAAATTACAAATCAAAGAGGCCCTGAAGTGTATAGGTTTATTGTATAATTTGGTCATCTACTTTTTTCTAATTAGTTTTCAGGTATCTGTGTAGTTGTTGCTTAGTTGTGATTCCTTTGTTTCTGTTTTAATATCTCAGCATATACAGTATAAACTATTACAACGGCTAAAATGTCACTTAAAATACAATTTGCAATCCTCATATTTGTAACTGCTCTCCTGTTTTGGGAGGGATGATTTCAAACCCGTATGTATTTGTAGATTTAGTTTTAAGCTTTTACACTGTACAGTAGGTCCAAGTGCTAAATACAACTGAGTGTGTTTAAGTGTCCAAAAGTATTTAAAGCTTTATTTTAAGGCAGCATACTGGTTAAATAATGTCATTTACTTTTTTTTTTGCAAATGTTGCCTATGCGCTATTCAGACAACGCCTAATACGTGTTATTAATCAGAATAACATACTGTACTAAAGATTTCCTACATTGCATGATGTAATGTGTATAAAGTGCAAGTGAGTAGTTTCATAACACTGAGCACTCTATAGGGAATTCCTGCTTATTGCACTTTATGTATATACAGTATATGTGCTTTGCTCAAATACATCTACCTCAGCATGTGGTTTCATTAGCCAGCATGTATTATGTAGGCATGGACAACAACAAGGCATTGATTAAACACCTACTGTACAGTATATATGACCTTGGATGCTTTCATTACCACAGAAAATTTGGGATTAAAACTACATTTATAGCTGCTAACAGGGTTTGACAGAGTATTCAGTTTTGTAAACTAGCCCAAAGAAATATTCTTAAAATATGAGACACTGGTGATCAACATTTTAGACAACAGTCATTTCCAATTTTTAATATTAGTCAACTCAGGAAATTACTGTCATGTACTGAAGAATAACCATGGCTCACAAATGTAGTAAGATCTAATTAATTTGAAATCCAATTAAAGTGATCTGCTTAATATCTTCATCTTGCTTAGGTTTTGTTAGGAAACAAAGTATAATATCGATGATGATATTTGAAATTCACACAACATTATTTTTTTTCCAATTTATATTATATAATCACTATAAATAGCAGAAGCACAATACACTGGATATTGTTGAGCTCATACTTTTTAACTAAGGAAGTATAAACATCTGCAGGTAGCAGAAATTAAATGGTGTTTCCTTGCATGAACCGAGAAGCAGAATCGTACAGCTGCCCGATACTAATGTGCTTTTTAAATCTAGACTGCAGGAAATATGTGGTCTTTGCACAATCAAATTTTCCTGGCAATACATTTTTAAGTACAATAAGATCTATTAAAAGCTGAGATGCTGGCCTTATTCATATGGAAGCAGTTTTCTCTGCTGAAGAAGGCTTTGGAGCAGATTTACCTAATGTCTTTATTTAATAAATCTTTTTCTGTGTTGAATGTGACTGCATGAAATTATGTGACAAGCTGCAACAGTTTTTGATCTGGTAGTATCGCTTAAGGAAAGGCTTTCAGTGTATTAAAGGAGACATATCAAGCATTGCTAGTGCTCATTATGGAGTATTATAAAATAGGGCCACCCCAGATGTAATGTAAAATGTAAGGAGTGTTGTATAATCAGTGCATTTTATAAAGAAATGATTGCCCATACCTGATTTAGTGAATGCATATCAGAAGTTGGAAAATTGAACAGAAATTAAACTGTGCTGAAACCACTCGATGGCTGTCAAACCCTATGCCTCACAGGGAAAACAGGGCACGTAGTAACACTATATAGTACAAAACCTGCCTAGGAATCAAAACAAATACTTTCCTACTCCTGTGATTGCGCTGTGTCTGCCACCGTTTTGAACTTGAGGATTTCAAGGTGACCAATATTTGAACCAGTTTGGAGAGAATTAAGAGCAATTAAGAGGCAAATGAGTTCCTACAATGAATAAAGGGATAAGTGCTATGAACATCTGTTGGAAAGATTTGTGCTCCTCACAAAGTAGCTGTTATTGTGAAGGGAGATAAACAAAACAGCCCAGGATAGCTAGCACAGATAAACAAAGCAGCTTTCTGCTCCAGAGAGGAGGCTAAATGCTTTGAATACTCACTAGTCTGTAGAAATGCCCATGAAGCAGTAGCTCTGGAATATGAGGGAGCCATGCAAGGTCTGCCTTTATTTTAAACCTGTTCTATTTGTGTATCTATAATCACATTTGATTTTGTAAGGATGCAGGTGAAATATGACTTCATCTATAGTCCTGTGTCATTTGTCCTAAAAACGTTTTTCACTCCTTTCTAATTGGCTTGCAGCATTGCTCTGGAGAAGCCTTGGTATTAAATAACATAGTTCCAGGACCTGGAATGAATAAGCTTTTAACTGCAGAAAGGCACTGGATCTCATCTCTCTACACTTCTATAAGGGTAGGTTAAGCAAGCTGGTTGGCTCCTGCCACTTTCACTTTGTATGATTTTAACTGGATCACTGGGCAGTGTTGTTTTTACCCCACCTCCTCATTTACAGAAAAAAAAATGAACTGCTTTGTAACAGTTCATTTTACAGCCCAAGGCTGGGCAAGACTCACAAAAGTCATTGTCAGCCATTATATAATACTTTCTTTAAAATTATATCTTATCCATAATCTTTTGAAAAGGAGATACAGAACTCCTTTCTCTTTTCCTTGTCGTTTTTTTTCTACCCTTTCAGGCAAAAGTGCAAAGAAAGCACTAAAATATTAAAAAAGACAAAGACCAAGAAAGACCATTCTTGCTCATTGTTTTGTTGTACCTCATAATCCATGGAACACTCTTTGAAAGTATTCAGAGATGCTTTTTTTGACGGATGTGTGCAAGGGAATTCCTCCTGTTTTCAGTCTTGAGTTTATTTGCATCTCATAGCATAAATGAAGAGGCAGCAGGTCATTCCACACAAATTCTAGCCAGCATCATAGTGTGAATAGACTCACAGCTCACAGCAGGTCTTTGAAGTCTCAGCGCTGACATTTGGAGTTTCACAACTCAACAGCGCTTCTCCCCATGAAATCTCAAGGCTCCCTGATTCATTGTACTGTAGCTTTCCATCACTGCTAGGAGATCACTTAATAATGTTTAAAAATAATTTGATGAACAAGTTAGGCAAGATAGTTTTAAGTGTAGGAAACAGCAAAAGTACTATATTTATTACTGACTCAGCCCTGTTGATGTACAGAGAAATTAAGACATGCACTTGTGTCGTATTAGAAATCCCATGCTTGAAATGTGAAATGTATGTTGTTGGTTTTTCAACCTAAATAGATAAGAAAAAATTTTATCCCTGATTTCATTTTTGATTTGTCTTTGTATAATATAAAATGACAAATACAGTTTTTGAGTTATGTTTAGTTTCTGCAAGACATATTTAGAAAGATATAATATACTGATAAGGGTGTTACTCTGTGGTTTTTTACTTGTTTTCTAGTAGTTTTTCACCTCTTGTTTTCTATTACTACAGGTAAACAAATGGTACCTTTCTTCTACTACAATTTCATATATGTATTTACTCAGTCAAGCTACCTCAGAGTGTTCAAATAATACTTCTCATACAAATGGACAAATAAACAACATACTCTAGGTCAAACACTGGATGCTCTGGAGGTCAGAGATAAGACTCTCATGTTTAAACACTCATGGTTAATCATGGGAGTGACTTTTGTTTTTTGAAAGGAAGCACAAATTAAACTGCAATCATAGATTACAAATTTCTGAAAATACCTCAGTGCTGAATGCTAAACCCTCTTAAAGGGTGTGTCACACAGTCAGGGAGTTAAGCCAGCACCACTAAGTCTTTTGAGACATGGGTGGAACATGGATGATATTCCAAGGAGATGTTATTGAGGGTTTACAATCCTGTGCTTTTGGGAGTGTTGATTATTTACTGGCTGAAGGAAGTTTGTCATGGCCAGGCTGCTGACCAGTGATGTCCATTTTTTCGTGTTGATCATAATAAAGTAATACCTAGATAAGCAGCTCTTACCAAGTGTAGCTGTTTTAGTATGTAATGTCAGGTTCCTGTGTTTCAATAGATTAATATTCATTCTTATGAAAAACGATTAGATACGGTATGCAAAGTTTGTGGATTATCTTAGAAAGCACATCCTGCTAGCTCTTAAAGTAAAAAAAATGACAATGAATCAACACTACTGTGGCTACACAGAAGTAACTAATTGTATAATATCTCCCTTTTATTTAATCTTTTGTATATGTGACATTTCCCATTTGTGCCACTTGTGCTGAAAAGGTTTTAAAGGCTTCTTGTTAGAAAAAGAGGTTAGAAAACCTCTTAAGACTAATATTAAAATTTAGTAGCAGAGCGACCCTCATCACTGCTCCCTGCTTCAACAATAATATAGCTGAGCACACTGTGTTAATTGTAAACAGTGGTCAGAACACTTATGCACATTTTGCAAAGGCAAAATCTGTTCCTTTTGCTCATTAATCTGCCTTTAGCTTTCTGTTTTCATATTCTGGCTTTCGTCTGTTTGGGTTGGATCATCCATATCCCTGGACCATATCCGACAATGATATCATACATGTCTTTATGACTGCTGTTGTCCCAAAAGAAAAATCTTTCAACTGAATTTCAAAATATCCTTGCTCTTGCATGAATAGCTAATGAGAGCCTAAATGCAATTCAGTCACGTACAGGAGAGTGGGATTTAGTACTCATGTATCATGGAAAGCTTACAGTGCAGTATATCATGTACTGTATCTAGCACAAATGCACATCTGTGACTTGGCAAGGACCCCATCCTGAATTCAGAAAAGGAATAATAATTGAAGTTTTCAAACAAAAGCATGACTTTTCCAGCATGATTTTCTCAGCTGTTTGAGGATGAAAGGAAAGGGACAACATTGCTGAGCAGCATTGCAACATACACATTTGACAGTTTAACGAAATGAAATAAATGCAGAGCTAAGCCTTTTTCTAATTTTAATCGCACTGTGTGGCTAAATACCGTCGTTGGTAGCAGTGAAAAGACAGGGGTCTGAGACGGAATGCATTGTAAGCAGGAACCTGCTGGACTTCTGCATGTTTGTATTAGTGGCAACAGTAAATTACACATTGCCATTTCTAATCTTCATCTGCAGTGAAGGCATGCAGCTTTTTCCATGGGTCTGTTTTAATGAGTCTTAAACGACATCACTTACTTTCTCTTGAATTTAGGTTTGCTTTTTTCATTTTGGCAAATCAGAGATATTAAAAAACCCATGCGTTATTACGTGACAGGTGAGGCCTACTGTAGGTGTGTCAACTGTGATTGAGCTGGAAATCCTAAACGTATCTACAGGTAGTTGTTCTGCAGGGAAGCTTGTTTTATTCCCTGAAACACAATTAAAAACAGATTCTAGGAGTCAGGGTGCCAGGGCACTAAACCTTATTCAAACGTTAGAAGGCCTGCTCTGGTTGGGAAGTGTTGATGCATTTTCCAGGTTTCTACACAGATAGGAAAAACATATCCATTCCAGTAGGTCAGCCAAGCCTCTGGGTCCTACCCTGTCTCAAGCTGTCTAATCATTTATCTCTTTGCAACCACTGCAAGATTTATTTTACCTCCAACAAACCTCCTAGAAAACTCTCTTTTTTAATTGGAAGAGGGGTTCTTGAAGCCATAAACAAATTTTAAGACAGCAAAAGAAACAAAAAAACAATAAAAAACTACTTTTATTTGAAGACTCAAACACCACTTGGAATAGGATATAAGGCCATTTCTTTTAGTTTCTTTTTTTCCTCAGAGAGGTTGTAAAAACAAATCAGGGAGCTTTGATTAGTTTCAAATTTAATTAGCATCAGTTCTTTACTGTTAAGAGCCATTTTAAAAACCACAGTCAGTGCATCCAGCTATAGCTGGTTTCAAGAGAAACAGTGCTAGGATTTTAAAAAGAGAACTTGCTTCTGTCCTGTTCACCACAAGAACCTCAGCAGTTTTTAGACCCTGCTTTCTAGATTTTCACATGATAAATATTGTACATTCAGGACATTTTCTATGTTCAAAGGTTTTCATTTCATGTGTCTCTTACAAATGCCAAATTTGCTATACAAATACTTCCCTTTAATTAAATTTTAATTTGGTTCTATTTATGTAGGCTATATCTCTTTGTAAAATCAATTGTTCATCTTTTCAGTGTGTGGCATTAAATGGAACTTCTGCTTACTTGTGCTTGTATCGGCATTAGCAAATGCTAATCAAGAGCTTACAAAATATTTAGAGATTATTTTCAAAAAAGGCTAAAAAGAAAAGTGTATTATAACACCCCAGAGAGATTTATTTTATGTACATCAACTCCTTATTTTTGTCTTCTTCTGCCTGCCCTTGGAGTTTTTGCCATATTTGTGAATTTTTAAATACACAAATTGGTTTTAGCATGGTAATTTTTTACAGTTTTTAGTACATTCTATGGAACACAAAACAAAAATAAAGCAAGCATGTTCTAAGTAAATGCATACATTGACATACTGTATGTCTATTATCACTATATCCTGAAGAGCACTTTCTTTCCTACTTGAGTTGACAACAAATCCAACTTGGATTTATAACACTAGTGTAGGACTTTATGCCCTTTGTAGAGATTTATAACAGTGATAAAACCACTAGAGTACTGTCCGAATGCAATAAAATGTTTTATTATTACCTACATATTTGCACCTTTCAGTTACAATTTTGCTTATTTTGACACCCCTTGTGACATCTATCAGCATCATTTGAACTGAAGTTCTGCCAGTTCCGTTCCCATAGGAGAGAATGGAGGTCAGGACTGCTGCTTCTCTGTTGCAGGATCCTGGCCATAATTGCAATGTGGAGGACCTGTCTGTGTGGAGTCTATATGTTGTGGTCCTTGTTTTCATAGATTTTCACCTAGTACTCCAGTTTCCTCCCATCACCCAAAGACCCAGAAGTTTAATTTGACTTGATGATCTAAATGTAATGGTGTCTTTCGTGGGGAGTTAATAATTTTGGGGGAGCGTGTGTGTTCAGTTGATGCTCTGAGATCTGATCTTGAAAACTCATCAGATCTCATGCAAGGCTATACCTTGTCACTATTTCATGTAAGAATTTATCTCTGTTTAGCTGAAGCTACTTAAGACAGGTAAAACAGGTCCCACCAGTCCAGATTATCTTTTAATGAGACAGCAGCAGGATTCTAATCCAGTTTCTTAAGTAGTCCATCAAGAAAAAACACATTTGAATGGAATTTACAGTGAACAACTGTAAGAGGTCTTTTAAGGAAGAATTTGTCAAATTCCACCTTAAATTCTAGATAACTTGTTGAATACATGAATAGGCTTTCAGAATATAAATACAACTAATTTAAGCAAACTTCAATATATAAATAAAAGCATGACACTATTCTCAGTGCTCACAATGATCAGACAGTTTTCAATCTGTAGCTACGATCAGAAATTAAGAAACAGAGATTGAATTCTTGCCAAATTTCTCCTATTGTATGGCTAAGGATTCTGTTACTAATTGGTCTTGAAAGCAGATCACACACTTACTGATTCGTAATAATTTATTTAGCTCTGTCAGCACAGAAGTAGTAATGAGTATCTGTAGAGAGTTTGTCCTTCCTCAATTGCAATATCTTATATTTATCTGTGCATGTGTATCTGAATGTTATTACAAAATGGTAGTTAGAATTAGCCCATATAATGAAATTAAAAATCAGTTTTGGTTATATGTTCAAGACTTCAGCTGCTAAGACAAGTGTTAGTAATTATAATTGGAGTTACAATTCCAGGTTTTAACTGACTTTTCTGATCTTATCCAAGGCAGCGATCAATCAATGGTAACATAATAACAATGCCAAATGTAAAGAGGATGAAACAAAAGGTAATATCATAATATCATACTGTATACTGTACTTCAATGACTAGTACAGAATAGCAACAAGTCTGCAGTCACTGATTAATAAAAGATACCTCAACTTAAACATATGTCTGTTTTTTCATCGCATGCATATGCATACATCTCTTATGAGCTCAGTCAATTTGAGGGAAATGCTCAGCAGGAAATATATGGTAATCGTATGCTGAGAATCACAAGGAGTATGTACAACAGTACAGCTCTGAATATGCAAACCCAAAACCCAAAGAACACATGACTGCTTAATGAGCAATCACATTGTTCAAACACCATATCTTTCTTAGTCAAGACATGATTCTTCTTTTATTGCATTTTATGTGAATGAGTCTCAGGAGAAAAACATGCTCTAGCTGTCCTGAATGCAACCTGTCTTTACTACTGTAAATTGTATTTATTGTTATTTAAATAATCCTAAAATATAAACCTCCATTAGGCATCCATGTGCTGAGAGACCCTCCTGATCTGATCTCTCACTCCTTTTAATTTCTCCCATCTCTGGAGACATAGCTCAAATACTGCTCTCTCCTGGGTTTTCTACTGCAAAGGAAACCATTGCATTCCTTCACACACATCTGTACGTGCACTCCCCTAAAAAGCCACCAGTCTAGACACTGGACTGCTACAGCAGGATATCCATGCTGCTTAGATGTTCCTGTGTAATGTGTGTGCTCTAGTTATTTGTCTAGTATGTCGTGCATTAGGAAACAACTTTGTTTAGGATGACCTCATTTTACAAGCTTATGGAAGGTAATCCATGATATCTTAATATTTTATGAAAATGACTTTTCCTGTATTTTATGACACTTAATGTGTGGACTATTGCAAGTGATTTCTCATTTGGAAGTTTTAATACAGCCTTTATACAGTCTTACACTACTTATGTAGATCTAGCTTGAAGCTCATTAACTACAGCACCTTACAAAATTTACCTTCCCTCTGTCGTTTCTCTTTTATAGCCCTTTTCCCCCACTTTGTTACCACATACACTTTTCTACTCTCTCTTTATCTACTCAAACACATCCTGTCATTTGATTTTGGGATAATTATAGCGCAATTATACCATTTAAAATCATTATCTGGTTGGAAAAATGCTTTTGAACTGTCCTTTGTGGCAAGTCGATGCTTAGTACTGGGTCTTGTTGCTTTTCCATGAATTTGCATATGTATCTAGAAATATGAAATATTTTAAAAAAAGTTAGAAATATGTGGCATCGTGCTAAGATGTATTGTTTTTAAAATATCATAGACGATTAGAAAAAATAATAATACTGGTATAGTTTTAGACTCATGCCTTAAACTAACTTCTTTATTACTCTAATGATAGATATATACGTTATTGATCCCTTGAGGGAAATTGCAGTGCAACAGCAGCTTATTACAGACAACACAGCAACAGTGTAATAAATGATACAATAATAATACTAATACAATACATACAATACAATCAGTACAGTGAGAAGTGCACTAAGAAGAGTTACTCACAGTCCAGAGCACACAAAGAACAAACCGGAACAGAACAGTACATAAAAAAGTTGTATTGCACAATATAAATATAAATATAAATATAAATGTATTGCACAAGTCCCTGGCATATATTGCACAAAAATGGCTGTAAACGGGAAAAAGAAAAAGAACAGATGTATCCGTTTACTGTTCAGTCCAGAAACAGGTCACTGTCAATTTTGCCTCTGCCCAGATGCAAGGTGGATGCGTTGTACAGTCTTATGGCAGAAGGCAAGAATGACCTGTAGCGCTCCCTGTCGCACCATGGATGGATCAGTCTACAGGTGAACGTGCTCTTCGTTTCTACAAGCATGTCACAGAGGGGATGGGAGACGTTGTCCATGATAATCTAACAATATCACAGCTTTAAACATTGTTACATGGCACATGCACTATTAACTATATAAGGTGTACCTAAAGCTTTTCCCTCTCTACATCCTGCATAGTTTCACTCAGTCATGGGACCAAATTCCTTTCTGAAAATCCAATGTATCTTTTTTGATAGAGTGAAGAACATGGCATATGGATGTGTTTAGTTTTTAGCTTAGTTCTGCACAGGGATACCTTCGACATGGAGTGTGTATGTTCTCATCAAACTTGCAGGTGGTCTGGTCTCCACATACTTCTCATAGACATGCAGGCTATGTAAGATGATGCCTGTCTCTTTGTCTTGTGCCCATGTGTGTCCTGTGATTGACTGGCGTCCCATCCAGGGTGTAGTCTCAGCTTGTACTCTGTGCTTCCGAGACTTTGACAGGAAAAAGCAAAACATTTCTGAAAATGAATGGAAGTCAACATTATTATTAGATTGATTGCACAAGTAACAGTACCTTTGTTTTTTGCACAGCACTTACTATTAAAAGAAACATACCCACTGTACATGCATACAGTAACTTCAGTACTTCAGTCGTAAATATTGCAGTAACGGATTTATCTGTTCTGTGTGGTCTAGTTTGAACGTCACAGTAACATTTTATTTTACAAACTACAATTAATGTGCGTGACATTCAGTTGGTAGCTCTTACTGAGATTTTTATAAATAAAAAAATGTCTGATTCTGCTAATAATCACACCATTAATTCTTGCTTATGGTTGTTGAGAATATTATTGTCGTCTTCTTGTAATATGTGTTAAAAAAGTGTTTAATCACGGCTGTGTAGGCCTTATACTGAAGTGTTACCAACATCACAGAATGCGTCTTGGACCAATAGAGTCCCAACCTCTGCACTCCTAAAGACAAACACTTCAGTGCCATGGCTGCCTTCATGCTGCAGGAATGCTGGACAGCACAGGAAATCACATTCTCATCCTAACATTCTTTATCCTGGCGTTCCTGCTTTTTAGCTTATTTATTAGTCTGTGGCACTGAGTGAAAACCTCTGGGGTTTTTCCTCTGACAATCCATTTGTCTATTCCTATTCAGTTGCAATTCTTTTCTGTCTGTCCATTCTACTGATGCTAGCAGCTGCTAGTTTCTTTGTTTCCTGTCGTGCCCTGGAGAAATGTGTAGAACCACGGTATGCATTGGGCATCTTTAGATGCTGTAAAAGTCTTTTGGAACTGCTTTTGTAGGGTTCTAAGAATGTAAATAACATTAAGCAACATATTTCACTTCCAAATGTATGCAAATATGCAGTGAAAATCTGAGTTGAAAGTCTCTGCAGTTCGGTGCAAGCATTTCCAGTATGCAGATGATTGCAGAAGTTTACAATCGAATATGATTTTGTATCTTGTACGTACAGTATATAACCCTATTGTTTATTTGTAGTGTTCAGGTTGAAATGAATGATAATATTTATGTACCATTTACCAAAAAGAGAAGAAAGAGAAGCGAGGAAGCACAAGCTTGAAGGGAATTAGGATAATGTGTCCATCTAAAATCTCCACAGAGATTTGTTTTTGTTTACATGCTATCGCAGTAAAATACCTGTACAGTCTGGACAGTGAGACAGTCAGAGATAAGGTGTTGTTTCTCCTTTGCAGAAATTTAACAGTCGTAATCCAGGCTTGGACCAATTAATTGCATACCCTGATAGAAAACCCAAATCATCAAAAATAGTTAGCAGACGTGGCAGGGAATCTGTATATTTTACACATACATCATCATAGAGTGATTTTGAGTACTGTTAATGTAAATGGACCCAGAGAGATTCAGCAGGAATTTGTCGAAGCAATTTAAAGAAATCAAGTTTCAATATCTTAGGGATATAAACTGAAACAAAAGCCAATTTTTGGACCTGAAATATTGTTTTTTTTTACGCATGGCAGTCTCCTTTGTTGATCGCTCTTTGACCCCAGCACAAAAAATCAGAAATGTCTTTGTTTTGTCCTCTGCAGATGAGGAAGCTGCTACACTGTAATACTTACCGGTATATCTGCCCACATCGTGTTGTTTCAGATGAGATTCTGGTATCATGGCAACCTGTGTGTTGTTCCTTTTGCTGCAAGACTCTACAGCTAGCGTGTGTGGTAGGAGAAATCAGCCTGCAAGCACTGAAGAACAAAACAGGAACATCGATCAGGGGACTCAGAGTCTGAATCCAACATCTAATAATAATGCTAAGATAGAAATGGAATCCTTAAATATGCTTCCTAACAGGGTCTACCCCCCATGCCAAACAACCCAAAGGAAGATAGGGGATCCCAGCCGTGAATACATCTCATCCCCTTCATCTCCCCATGCTGCTTCCATGACACACCTCCATGAGAGGGGCTGTCCTCTGATAATTCATGTAAAAAAAGATTCCCCTAAAAAGTCCATATCTTTTACAAATAAACTACTATTTGCCTCAATCAAGATCCACCAGGATAACAATAAATAATCCCACTCTGCTACACTCAGAACAAATACAAATATGTCACTTTGAATCAAATAAATGTCAAATGTTAAAGTCCATGAGATGTCAGCTTCCCATGGGGATTACCATATTACAAAAAAAAAAACCATGCATCCTATGCAAATAAAAGTCAGTGTTAACAACGTGGCACAAAAGAAAGTGGCATTTTAGTCTGGTCTGCCGCCCTGTACAGACATCCCTATGGGGAAATTACACCATTGGTTCTGATGAATTTGAAAAGTTCCAATCATTTCCGTTCTCTAGAGCCAAAATATCACTTTGCCTACTCTGTCCTGTCTACGTGTTTGTCCTGTTTTGAATTTCTGTGGCTCTTTTATGGCGGCAAACGAAAAATAATATTTGTCTAAAGCAAATTCTAAAATAAATAAAGCAAGAGAGTATGAATGCATTCCAGCATAGAAAAACAAAATGCTCAGTGCTCCACTGGTGTGGTGGAAAATGTACAGTAACATACACACGTGTCCCTGATACATATCTAGAGGCCAATGGCTCAATGCTTTGGCTGTGCTTTCTCCTCTTAGTCCATCACAGACTTTTTTCATTTAATTTTCACTCCAGGAGTAATCCAAACCGCTATATAAACTTGACGATCCTGATTGCACAAATGAATCATTCATGTTTGATCTCGGAAGAAAAAGAGTTTTTTGTACCCCTCTTGTTTGACAGCTGCACAGGGTGAGAACTGAGTCAGAGGTCATTCTAAGGGACAAAGGCATGAACTTAAGATTCCGCTTCTATTAATTCCTATATCTTAGCTTCTCCAATTCCATCTGCAGTGTTGATTATTCTCTTGATGATGGAGTGTTTTCTACCCAATCAGAATCAACTAATTAAGAAACGAAGAAGAAAACACATTTCATTTTCGTTGATAAAAATTAGGTGCCGCAGCTGCAGGTTCAGTCATTTTTATTCTTTGGGATGCAAAAACAGTAGCTGATAGTTATAAGAGGCAACAGGTACAACTCTGTAAGATGAATTGGCTGGGTAAAAAATTCTAGAAAAACTGCTACTCATTTGGAATTGTTGGGCAGGATGTGCCACGTGTTTTCATGAAGATCAAAAGAATACTCTCCCTGCACTTGTCTGCAAAGTACTATAGCTCTTCTTGCATCATTGCTGGTTCTATTGATGCGTACTCTTCAAGACCAACATGTTACCAGAGAGTAACAGTAACCATGCTGTCTACATTTAATACAGAAGAGATGTTTCTGCCAACTTAATGGAAGAACTATAGCTAAGCGACACTAATCTATATACAGTAGCTGTATGACACAATAATACAGAGAAAAGCATAGCCTTGGAGATTGCCATAGACACTGGTCAGTTTTATGTGTTAAGCATTAATATATTATTTAACACTCTGCCAGGATTAAAAGGCAAACCCACTGGGGACCACAAACAGTAATGTGATCTGCAAACTCATCACAAAGTGCAGTGTAATCTAGAATCTGAAATAAGACTTGAGTTCATTAGCCAAAAAGGCACGGTTCCATATTCTGCATTCTCCTTGGTAACACTGTTATTTCCAGGGAAAATACATGAGAATGAGAGAAAAAGTATGGAAATTTGTGACCAGTTCCAAGTAAACAGTTGCTAATGCTGAACTAAATTTGGAAGGAAAAATGCAATGCGGAGAAAATAATCGGTTGGAGGCTAGACATATTATTTTGGCTGCATGCTGGGATCGTCAGTTCCAGCTGAACGTGCTAGAAAGTCAGCTGCAGCAGTCGATATGAACTTGTGTCTTTTCGTGCATGCTATGACCTGATGCCACCGAAATTCAAATACATTTTATGTTGCCTCCCTTTGAAAATTTTAAGTATGCATCCGACTGCCTACGATTTGCGTTATAATAATCATTCTCTACTGAAAGGCATTAAAATGCACCAACTTTAAAATTAAATATAAAATTCCCTCCAAACCATCCTCTGAGTCTTTAATACCTCTCGGTATATTGAGCTCTTCCCTTCTGCTTTCCTGAGGATTTTGTGAAATAGGACTTCTTTCCACTATAATGATGTCAGTCCCAAATCACAGACGTACCGTGTATTGGAAGCACTTTATTAAGCAGTGTAAAAACAAACCTTCCGTACACAGCGAAGGTCAAGAATACCTGGACTTTTTCCAAACCCAGCCAAGCTCATAAGCATATATATTGTGTCCAGAAACTAAACAAGTCAGGTTTGTATAGTAACATTAACAATGACAGGCAAAGGAAGGCGTTGTAAAGCAAGCGTGAGTCATAAACAGTGTCAAGCTGAAAAATGACACATGGAAAAAATGAAAAGTGCACCAACAACTTAGGGGGGCAAGACACCACCTTTCAATTTTAGAGTTGTTTTCGTTATGAAACAATTTACCAACTTCAGCATTGGCCACCCTTCCTCCAGAAAAAAAAAAGAAATAAAAATGATATTCATTTGGATTGTGTTCCAGGCCGGGCTGAAGCAGAGCTGAAGAATTTCAGCCCTCACTACAAACGCCAATATGCCATAGCCTTTTTCTCTGAGATTCACGATGAGGTGGAGCAGCACAAGCCGGTTCAGACACAGCTCCTGAAACAAAGGGTAAGTTGCAGCAGAGGCTTTGCCAGTGCTGTAAAGAGTCCTGTATGAAATAAATATGGAAAATAAGAATAATTCCTTATACTTATATAGCACTTTTCTGGACACTCCACTCAGAGCGCTTTACAGGTAATGGGGACTCCCCTCCACCACCACCAGTGTGCAACCCACCTGAATGATGCGACGGCAGCCAAAGTGCGCCAGTACTCTCCCCACACACCAGCTCTCAGTGGGGAGGAGAACAGAGTGATGAAGCCATTTCAGAGATGGGGACTATTAGGAGGCCATGATTGGTAAAGGCCAATGGGAACTTTGGGGTTACACCCCTACTCTTTCGAGAAACAGGGATTTGTAATGACCACAGAGAGTCAGGACCTCAGTATAAAATCTCATCTGAAGGACAGTGCCTTTTTACAGTGTACTGTCCCCATCACTATACTGGGGCATTAGGACCCACACAGACCACAGGGTGAGTGCTGCTGGCCCCATTAACATCTCTTCCACCAGCAACCTTAATTTTTCCCCAGGAGGTCTCCCATCCAGGTACTGGCCAGGCTCACACCTGCTGAGCTTCAGTGGGGCTGCCAGTTGTGAGTTGCAGGGTGATATGGCTGCTGGCGAAAACAATAATAAACTCAGGGACTGAGTGAACAGCTCTCCTGATATGTCAAAGCAGTGTGACTTACGCTCCCGTTTTACTCTGCAGGATGCCCTGGAGCCCGGGAAGGTCCTGTATGAAGAGAATATACTGCATTACAGCGATGAAGTGAAAAAGTGGAAGGAAAGGTTCGTGGTGGTGCGGGGAAACTACAGTTTGGAATGCCACGACAGCTACGAGGTGGGTTGGCATTATAAGCCGCAAGGGGCCAGTGTCGTTTTTCCAGTGGGAGGGCCCCATTTCCCAACCAGCCATGTTGGAACGATTGAAGAGGAAGGCGAACAATCACCGAGGAGGGCACTAGAACAGCACCTATTTCAAACAGAGACATGTGCCCTGTGTGCCCTGTTGCCCAGACTGTGCTGGCTTGGGTCTGGGCTGTGTCAGCAGAGCGTGACTGGACATCCCTGAGTGACAGTATGGCCTGGGTGTGCTTCAGATGTCCAGGGTATTGTTGGAGACCCCTGTGGCTTGCAGATATAATTGAGGCTGTGGTATCACAAGTGATGACCATATCTGATCTCCCTTGCCTCGGCTCTCCCATTGCTGCTGTGGGCTTATAGAATGAATACCAAGGCCTCACAGTGCCATTATTGATAGATGGCTTGCATGTTGCTTTTATATTTGCAGTGACACTGTCACCCAAGTGACGTGGGGTGTTCTATGCATTGCATAATCAACTGAAAGACACATTATTTCCTCTTCTTCTTATTTTAAAAACCTGTGGAAGACTATAGCAGCGAGCCGAGATTAAAAAAAATTGGTGTGTCCAACTGTCCGCGGCGCGGGCTGAAAAGTTTTTTAAATATAAGTAAAGGACAATGACAACAGTGGAGGCCCCTTGTGTGTCTTTAACAAGCCAGCTTCAGATCGAAAACCACGATTTCTTTTCTTTTCCCCGTTCAAGACCTTCGTGAAAGGAGTCGAGCCCAGGCTCAGGCTGCTCCCAACAGGAGGAACTGTGGTGACATCGCTGGATAAGTACAACACACTGGTAGACAGGTCCTTCCCCGACCCCAATAGTGAGTGTCAAACCTGCCAGTGACTTGTGAGTAGCACAGCTCAGTGGTCTGTGGAATGGAAAGTCAAATTACCTGCTGCCAAGCTCAACCTACTTTGCTTTTTTAAAATTCAGCTTTAGGACTAGTGTCCTGTAAGGTGGCACGGAACAGAATGCCTTTGAAATCCTAGAGTTTGAGCTTTTGAAATTAAGAGGTGTCTGATAGCAATTCTTATTCTTTAAGCGAGGTTCATAGACACCTATACATTTATTTGGTGCTGCATTTCAGATCACACCCAGAGGCTGACTTCAGTAGGTATCTGCTGAAAGCACTTGCTGGATCAAATCTGTGTGTAGTTCTACAACAACAGAAGCAACAGGGGTGCCAGCAGTCTGCAATCATGTGCTTATTTTGCTTGTTGAAAGCTTTAATTTGCCACCTCCACAGCCAGAGTGAATGGAAAACAACTTTCAGTAGCTCTCAGTCTGTACCTGATGACTCTTACCCATTTATATCTGGAGCAAGGGGAGGAGAACTGCAGCAGGCAGACTGTTAGACTGGCTGATCTTTAAGGGAGAGGTTTTCGTGACAGTCAAATGCCAAACCCAACACAATAACATGAATTGCCCTAAACTCCCACATCCAATTCACCAGTGGAGTTTGCTACTCTGAAATGTTCTAAAATAATTTTGGATAGTTAATAATCGTGGCATCTCTGCTTGAATCCCCTGGAAAAAAAGGCGGTAACTAGGATGTTTTTTGGATGTCTTTCGGAAATAAAACAAAACCAATAAGGAAGCACTGCGGTGTTCTATACACTACAAAATCAACTGAAAGATTATTTCCTTTCCTTTTTATATTAGAATCTGCAAGCATTTTATCCATTTAAAGCAATTTTTGGAAAACCCATATGGAATACCAAATTGCAGTTCAGCCCCAGTCACTCCTACCTTCCAACAAAAACTAAAAAGAATCAAGCATACACCCTCTGACACAAGTTTACAAAGCGAGGGACTTTAGTTTTCCTTATAACTCTGAAAAAAAACATGGTTTGGTTGTAGTTCTCTGTGGCTGGCCAGCTGTTTATGGACACCACCACTTGCACTGCCACTACAGGATACAGGTGGCTGATGGGATACATGGTTTTGGACCTTCACTCTCCAGAAGGAATAATCTGTTGTTGTTTTTTTAAATAGATGAGTTGCTAAAGTGTTCTTTCTCCACCTTCTCCAGCTAAAATATGTAGTGTATTACCACACTATTAGCAGGTATGTTTTTATTAAGCAGACTGACTCAAAATGACTTCAGTTCAAGGCTGTGTTTTCTCCTGCAGGTATGAGTGAAGAGGCTTCTCCTCCCCTGGTCACTATGCCTGACCAGTTTCCTGTTTACTTGCATCTGCCTTACCGAAAAGACTGGTACTTCTGCTTCCACAGCGAAGACGTCCAGAAACACTTCATCTCCATTCTGGAAGACTGTATCAGACATCAGAACCAAGGTATTTCAGGGACTGGAAGTGAATCAGGACTTGGGTTGGGTCAAAGTCAGAGAAATAAACCAACACACAAATAAGAAAAACGAAAAAGAAGGTGTTAGCTACAGCCCTCATCGTGCAGTATGGGTGAAATAATTTTGCATATGCATGGCAGGCGTTAGACCATAGAACACTGAGGTTTCACACCCTCATAATTATAAGACCAGGTGCTCTAAAACAATGAGCAAAGAACGTGTGGAACTTGATCACCATGCTTCTTGGTATTTTTCAATCGGCTTTATGATACTCTAATAATAACCAGTAGCAAGAGACCTGCTTCCTGTGTGGAAATGACTTCATCCTTTTCTTGTCGGTTAGTGGTTAGCAGTTTCATTAACATGTGACTGCAAGAGAAGCAAAAAAAGGCCATTTATTTTTACATTGATTGCAACTGATGATTTTTTTCTTTTGCTTCCCAAAAGATTGGCAAATATTGCCCTCAAAAGAGGAAGGTGGCACTTTTTTTTGTTCAAAAACTGAAAAACCACAGATTCAAATTGTATGTAATTGTGAAATAATCCAACACAAACAGATTTCAGACTGTGGAAAAAGTTTCAGTTTTCAGTTTAATCAATGTCAATGAGTCCTGTTAACCCACCCTTTTGCTTAACACAATGAATGGGGTTACCCTTGACTGCCTAAGACTTATTCTTTGCAATGTACAGTACCTCTTACTGCTACAACAATATTGGCAGAAATATTAAATCCACAAGCTGGGTAATAGTGGGTGATATAATGACCACATTTTTCACTAATTCCACACATCATAACAGAATAAAATACTGTAATAAGTACCATTCACTGTTACTATTCAGAAAAGTCTATAATACTCTCGTGTTTGAGAATTTGAGACCTAACGTCACAATAAGCTCAGTGTGCCGCAGGAGATAAAACACTTCCTCTCAAGTGGGCTGTGTTTCTCTTTCCAGACTTTCTCAAGAAGACAACATGTGATGTGCAGGCTTTCCTAAAGGCAGTGCAGTTCTACAGACAGGAGAAGAACCACTATGAGTCATGGGACATGTTAATAGGAAGTGATGCGAAGGTAGGTTATTTGTGGACAATCGATGTCATTTCGGTTTTTGAGTTCTTGACCAAAAAACAACAATGACCGAGGCAAACGTTCAGAAGTGTGATGGGAGTTGGCATACACACTTTAAGAATTAGGAATGAGACATAAGAATTACCGTCTTTCAAGTGAGACATTAAACCGAGGTCCTGACTCTCAGTGGTCATTAAAGATCCTCAGGAATTTCTCGACAAGAGTAGGGAGTTATCCCGGTGTTCAGGCCAAATTTCCCCCCTCAGCCTTTATCGTGGCCTCCAAAGTATCCCCATGTATGATTGGCTTGCACTTGCCCTGCGATGGACTGGTCCATGGTATAGCCTGCCTTGCGCTCATTGCTTGCCGGGTAGGCTTCCCGCGACACTGTATGGTATAAAGCAGTTTGGGAAATGACATGACGTTAGAATTAGAAGAATTAGCGTTTTTCACTGGGGGCAGAAAACGAAAGATATTCTCTTACACCCCCATAACAGTGCAAGGACAAAGCTGAGCGTCTGAATGGGGCCATTTATTTCACAAGATCTCTGTACATTGCAGTAACATAATAGTTAGTGTTCCAAAGTAGTCAGTTGCTGAATAACATGAATGGTGCATTTTGAAATGCCAGATCAGGGCTCCAAAATAATCAAATTCATCATATATCATTGGCATTGCCACAGGTATAATAATTCCAAAAACGATTATTCCTGCAGCTTTGTTATTTTGTAAACAGGATACATCATAACATTGTGAGAGAAAGCATACTTCCACGCACTTAATGATAGAGACATACCGTTCACTTCCTTTGACAGGAAGAATATTTGGGATTCTGTCCGATCTAAAAATATTTCATTTATACAGTGGTTAGCCACAATAAAAAAACAGGTGTTTCTTTCTGTTACTTATAAAGTTGACACTTTTTTTTCTAAATGACTCACATCCATGCATCTGGGCATTTAAAATGATGTCAAATAACTCGGGAGAGTGTAAAAAATTAAACACTTGTAAGTTCTCTGGAATTTGGTGTGCTTATCCCCACCGTTCTTTTCTGTTGTTGAGCTAATCTTGTTTGGAGGAAATTCCCTCACCGTACAGGAAATTGCTTAAAACAACTTTTGTTGATGTTCACACTTCAGCACAGAACACTGTGACGAGAGAGCCTTGTAGCCATTTGCTTTGCAGATTCTGTACTGTGCATCAGTCTACACTTTTCAATTCTGTGTACATCTGTTAACCACACAATCATACAATATTATACAAGTTATTCAAGTTAAGAGCATTTTATCACATATTTTCTGACAATATAATTGCATTTGTAAGATATGGGGGACCACATTCGTTTTGAAAAATGAAACTCTTTTCAGTTAAAAAAAAATATACGCTGTCACAGAATCTACTTGACTTTTAGATTTCCTGAGTTATTCTATTTTGATGTGTTTTCTAAACCGTTGAAGATCTCAATCTCAAGAACAACACATCTGAAAACAATCTCAGAGTCCCCCCCTACAGTTTGGTTTATGGTGGGCTGTACGTTTTGCAATAAAAAAAAACTTTAACTCGCCTCTAAACAACTATAATCCAAACTTAAACATTGAAATGAAAATTTAGATGATGTGGACTCTTTAGACCATAACCCTGTCACAACAATAATTTATTCCATGCTGAAAAAAAGAAGAGAGAAAAAAAAGTTTCAGCCGTGGAGCCTTCTTCAGGTGTCACACAGGTGTCACACCTGAAGAAGGCTCCATGGCCAAAACGTTGTGTTTTTTCTCTCTTCTTTTTTTCAGCATGGAATAAACCTATTACTTGTTCCTTGACAGCCTACGCATGCTGACGCAGCTACCCACCTGAAATAATTTATTACGCTGAGCTTCATTCACTAAATCGTGTTTTAAGGTTTTCAAGCTGGTTCCTTTGCACAAAACGTTCCATTAGAATCTTTTTCTGTGTTAAAAGGGTCATTGGTATTTGTCTGCTTGACTTCAGTCTGTTTTGCAAATGCAGTGCCTTGAAATGTTGGCCTCACTTC
This sequence comes from Lepisosteus oculatus, assembly GCF_040954835.1. NCBI lineage: Eukaryota > Metazoa > Chordata > Actinopteri > Semionotiformes > Lepisosteidae > Lepisosteus > Lepisosteus oculatus. The sequence continues at coordinate 8,105,369 of NC_090704.1, read as the reverse complement.
AAAATTATGTTTTCATGTAGCTCTACACAATAATAAGAGAAGCAGGCAATACAATGCGCTCTGAAAGTTAGTTTAGCTGGCAGTGAAAATGATAATCATAACATCACAGTATTAATAACAAGGTTGTGCTGTGAGATTGCGCTACATTGCTCACTATTAGATAGCCATCAGTGTGGGGTGTTGGATAGGGCACTGGACTCGTTTGGGGTTCAGTTGCTGGGTGGAACACTGCCGCTGTACTATGGAACAAGACAGACCCCTCCGATTGCGCCAGGAACAGGCCCAGCTGTCTAAACAAGAAGCCAGTACAAATATGAAATGCCTTAGACGTCAGCCAAAATAATTAACACTAATTTCTGTATTATCACCTCACGCCAGAAAAGAAAATACGCAGTAAACTGTAAAAGTGAAATAAAAGCCAAAACAAACTTCAGTTTCCTGTAGAATATAGGAACATTTATCTTGCTTCTATACTGTGTACTGTATTAAGTCACCACTAAAATATCAGTTGTACAATGTGACGTAGCACAGTAGTAAACCACATATACTGAAATCATGTACAATATTCAAATTCTTATGCAGGTGTGGGGAGGCAGCAACGTCATGAGCAGGAACTGTCAGGTCTTTTGCTCTGTGTTACATCAGGCTCTGTGACACTCAGGTGTTTTTTGCTCTCCTGCCTGGAAACGTGGGGACAGATTTACCAGAGTCCGATGTGGCTTCTCTCAGCTTGTGAAAAGGCCAGCTGTGCTGTCTGTCCCTCAGAGCCCCCCTGTTCCCTGTGTGTGGCAGGTGCTGAGTAACCTGGTGATGGAGGATCTGCTGCCCTCGCTGCAGACCGAGCTGGTGCCCCGACTGAAAGGGAAGAAGAACGAGCGGAAGAGAGTCTGGTTCGCTGTACGTGGGCTTCGTACTGTACAGATCTCAACGAGCAACTGTTATTTTTAAACTGGCCACCAGGGGGCTCATCTGCATTGACTTGTAATACATCCCCCAGTGAGCATAGGCAGTAGATGCAGATCACTCAAATGTGCTTCTATGAAAGCCAAATTAAACAAAAACGTTTTTTAATATCACAATCTAGCAATATTATTCAATGGTACACTACATACCTTTTTTAAAATATTTTACTGGGAGAAGTGCAAAGCAAGGAATGAAAGTTTTATATGACTGGTGACTTGCATATACAGTGTCCATTGGGGTTTCATACATTTAAGTAAAATAATGATTCTGGCATCTGGCCATATTCAACATTACTCATGTCAGAATTTAGCTCTCCCTCTTCCACTTCCTGCTCCAGACTGTGGAATCCGCCTACACCCTGGTCCAGGAGCAGGTGGCTGAGGGGTTGAACGCTTTGAAGGAAGAATGCAAGGAGACAGCCAAACAGCAGGAGGCCCGTATTCGCTCAGACATGGACCAGATTGTCAATTCTAAGAACTTCCTGGCTGGAAAGCTGAAAGGTACATGCCACGCTGCACGTGACAGGAGTGTTTTCCCCTAAGGATGCCCGTAGCTCCAAGCTAGCAGTCTCATGAATGGCTGTGAACCCAACATGTGACCTGCCCTAGAGAAGGGAGTGTTGTCTGGTGCTTGAGAGAACACCCAGATGGGTCAGCAGACATGACGACTGCTTTACCGGTGGCACTTTTAGAAGAGAAGCTATCCCTTTCGTTCGTGATTCAGTGTTAGCACCAGACGTCATACAGGGCACACTGAGATGGAAGCATGCTGGGAAGTAAGGGATTTCAGCAGATTTTTCCAGAAGATGGCATCATACGTCATCCGGAGTGTTCCATGAATAATCAGGGAGCACTCAAGGAATTAAGAATTTGGAAACAATTGAAATAAAAAAAAAAATCCTCATCATATTTTTTCAGTGCCTAACCTTGGAGACTTTTAAAATGAAAAATAAGCAGGAACATTAACATTGGTTTGTTAAATCACTCTTCACAGTGTTCTAAATCAACCATCCAATTCAGGGTTACAGGGGAGCTGGAGTCTATCCAGGGCACAAAGTGGGACACACCCTAGACAGGATGCCAGTTCACAGCAGGGCAGAGACACACACGCACACACTCACAGCAGGGCCAGAAACTGGAGCACCAGGGGGAAACCCACACAAACACGGGGAGAACTTACAAACTCCTCGCAGGCAGATAGCAGCCCAGGCCCGGAATTGAATGCAGGGCTCCAGCACTGTAACCACTGTGCCAACGTGTCGCCCACTGTTATAAGCCTTTGTTGTTTAAAAAAAAAAAGTTGTTTAAAAAAAAGGAGTATGGGCTGCTTGAAGTGGTGTACCAAAGCAAAGCACAGTTAAGCCCTTTGAAATGCAAGTATAGAGGTGAGGAACATGGCAGGTTGTCGCACTGTTGTTTGAATTAGGCATGGCCACGGCCTGTCTGTAGTGACCTGTTCCACTGCACCCCAGCCACAGTGTCGGAGCCCACAGTGAAGTGCTGCCTGGAGAGTGTCCAGCCCTACCTGGCCTCCATCCTGGAGGAGCTCATGGTGCCCATCAGCTCCGGATTCCAGGACGTTCGGGTCCTGGTGGAGAACGAGATTGACCAACTGGGCAAGGACTACCAGGAGAGCAACAGCACTGAAGAGCTGAAACAGGTGAGACTGGTCCTCATGCAACATCAGGCTCACAACTTCCCGAAACACAGCAGTACACAGCTGCTTCTGAGGCAGGTTGGTTGAGCATCTGCGCCTGCGTCTCCTGAAACTACTAGTGGGGTCAGCGGGGGGGGGTGTCCGGGAGGGATATTTTGAGCAGGCTCAGAAGGATGCTAGTGTTGCTGGCAGAAGAGATCGGAGAGTGCTGGAGAGCTCACCCCACCCTCTCCTCCACAGGCCCTGGGAAGCCTGGGACAAGTGAAGATGAGAGACTGCTACCAGCAGGTGGAGGTCCTCCGGGAGCAGCTCAAGGAACTCAGAAACCGCTTCAAGTACTCCAACACCACCCGCCTGGTCCACAGTACACAGAGCTACATGCAACAGGTGGGGCCTTCCTGCAGACGTTTGATTGCTGCATTGAATACATCTCCTCTTGGAATTTTCAGTTTGGTAGAAAGATAGGGACATTAAGGTTTACATGCCATGGCTTGGATATTCATGCACTGCATGGATAATGTATTCAATTCAAGAAGGTAGCTGCGTCAGCATGCGTAGGCTGCAAAGGAACAGGTAAAGGTTTATTCCATGCCAGAAAGGAAAAGACTCAACGTTTCGTCTGTTGAGCCTTCTTCAAAATGTTGAGTCTCTCTTTCTTTGAGCATAGAATAAAGCTTTACCTGTTTCTAATGTATGCAATGTCATTATTTTTAATTCAATAGATCCACATACATGGGTCTGTTGTCATTTTTCTATTTCCTTCTTTTCATTTATTTTTTCCCCCGAAAGCACCTACCTCAAACCTACGAATTAACACTAAGAATCTGGTGAAGTATAGCATTATTAGCTAGATTATAGGTGCACCACAATACACCATGTTTCAGAAACATCAGATGTCTCAAAACATTTAACGTTCTCAATCTCTGCTGCCCCCTTGTGGTCATTGGAGTTTTAAAGGGAATTTGTTTCAGTTTAATGATGAGATAAGATCACTTTATTAGCTCTATACAATTTCTTGCATTAGGAATTTGTCTTTTCGCATACCCCAGCTTGCTGTCCATGAGACACACAGACAGGGAGAGAAGCTTGGGGTCAGAGCGCAGGGTCAGCCATTGTACAGCGCCCCTGGAGCAGCTGGGGTTAAGGGCCTTGCTCAGGGGCCCAACGGAGTAGGATTCCTCTGCCGGCCGCGGGATTGAACCAGCAACCTTCCAGTCACAGGCGCAGATCCTTAGCCACACAGCCACCACCCTTTAGTGACACTAAACACTTACAATTTAACAAGGTTGTTAAAGATTAGTGTTTTCTTCTTCTGTATTTGAATTCTTCTCTTTAGCTGATGGATAATGTGGTGTACACCTTTGAAATGCTGCTTTTCACTGCCCTGAAAGATAACCCTGCCAATGTCCCATCTGCCATTGAGAAGGCCAAGCAGAGGGTTCTAAAGGTAAGCAGCCCCTTCTATACAGATCAGCCTCTTAGAGAATTGGGAAAATTCTCATTTCCACTTAATCACGTAAATGACAAGAAACAAAAGCCCAATGACATAAAGGTGCTATGGCCTATCTATGGTCTGAACACAGTATTTTATAAAAAGTGACAACAGATATGCACACAGAAAATGGCACAGTAAAGAGTATCTACCTCACCACAAAATGTCCACATTACCTTAAGGGTTCCCCGGTATCCTTCAGATCACTGAATATAATCTAACGTGTTTTAGCTTTACAAATATCCGATACTATTAAAATAACAAATGTATAAAAAATGATTACATCAAAAACAAACTCAATTTCACAATAATGTGTATGTCAATAATTTCATTTTAGTAGGGTTTACAGTGTCAATAAAGCAGAGCTCATTTTTAAAATGAAACATGAGTCATCTTCCCTTTGCTAAGAATGTGATTTCAGACGAAGCAGGCTTGATGGTTGATAGTTATCCATCCTGCACATCTGAATTCTCTTCCATCTCCCCTGCTCTCTGTCTGACAGCAATACGACTACGACAGCAGCACCATCAGGAAGAAGATCTTCCAGGAGGCTCTGGTGGAGATCACATTGCCTACAATACGGAAGACTCTGGCTCCCAGCTGCAAACCAGTAAGTGATCCATTATTCACTTTCCTGTCCACTACCCACAATCAAACAGGCTTCCACAGAATCACATTTTCAGTCAATCTGAAGGCTGATCTAGTAATTCCACTTTGAAGGCAAGGTGCTGGCCATACTTCTCATTGAAGCAAACATATCATCATAGTTCCAACTAAAACAAACACCTTCCTCCAACAGGTGCAGTTTATTTTTTACTTGAACAGCTCTATGCATGAGACAAGGGCTTTTGAAGATGTATTCTGTCATTTAAATGACAGGCATAATAATATACATCATAGATGTAATGCAAGATAAAGTCAAGAAGCTGCCCTCAGTGGGCCAAAAGACAACCCTGGCCACACAAATACATAGACATACAGTATCTTGAATTACAGTGATATGGAAACTCTGTCATGACTAAAAGAAACATCAAACAAATAACTACAACTATGTTTCTATATTATGCACAAATCTGTTTTGTATTGATTTTTAGGAGCTTCAGAAATTTGACCAGTACATCTTTGCTGATTATGCTAACTTTGTACAAGTGGAAAATGTCTATGAAGAAATCCTGTTGGAGGTCCTAGAGAGAGAAGTCAGCAAAGGTGAGCTGTCTGCTAATGTCATGCCTAGAAAACAAATACATTTGTTTTTTGGAACACATTTGCTACTTTTTTTTCTGTGTGCAAATTCTTCTTCAGCTTTACTACACTATTAACTTTTAGAAAGTCTTTTTCTGGATAATCTTTAATGCCTACACTTGCAATCCAAAGTGAAATGAAAGTGGTGCGCTTAGGTTCTTCCCTGCAATGAAAAAGAATGAAGCATTTTCTTCTTTTTGTTTCTGGGGCCATTTCACACAGTGGTGAAGGAAGCTGCGAGTGCAAAGAAGCACAACCTGTTTGTAGACAGCATGGATCTCCCCTGCGTGAGCCAATCCAGTTTGACTGACAGCAAGACCCCACCAGGATCCACCCCCGCTAGTCCAGCCAAGCAAGCAACAGCAAAAGAAACTCCAGCCCCTCAGCCTCAGGGTAACGGGATACACGAGTGCTTGGACCAGCCAGACACATCAAGCGTGTCTGTGGCAGAGAAGAAGGAAAATGGTTCTACGATCAGAATGCAGACTGACACAGCGGTACCTAGCTTGGACACAGGCAGCAAGGAGTCCTTTGCTAACAGTGTGGCAGCGCTCAGCCTTAACCCTGCCAAGGAGGAATCTCCAGCTAATTTCACCCCATCACCGAGTCAGGACACTGCTGGCAAACAGCCCGTTGCTGACAGCACAGGTCTACTCACGATCGGCACAGACCACGCGGTTAAAGAAAGAGACGAGAAAGCGGAGGAGAAGTCAGGCGAAGAGACTGTGCTCGCAGAGACGCAGGCTCCCGACAGCCTCCACGAAATTCGAAATCTGATGGCTGGACAAGGAGAGCTGGTAGAAGAGGAGTGAGACTGTCATGCCCACAGCACAGAGAAACTGCACAACAAACCCTCTGACAGCCAACAGAATCAGATCGCCCAAAGAGCAGAGAATAACTGCAGCATCAGCCAGCGATGTACATTTTCAACTTGAAACTTCGATATTAAATGAAAAGGACTGTATGATGATCACACAGTAATGGTTTAAGACACCATTTATTAATAACTGTATGTTGATTTAACCAAGTTCAGGATACTCGAATTGAAGTGTAAGATATTTCTCACACAGTTGCATTTAATGGAATTTGATGTCTAAATCTTTTCTTAGAGGTGCTAACTAGGACAATTGCAAGTAGTACAAGTTATTGCAAAGAAGAAATTTCACAAATTATTTAACAGCATCACTTACCTGATAAAACTGATCGAAACCTCATCCTCGACATTCAATTTTTCTAACTCTTAACTGAATTTGGCCTTAGCAAAGTAACATAAGCATTTTAATGACTGTTGCCTTCATAAAGACTATATAGAAGACTATATATATCAGTGCCTTCATATAGAACTATAAAATGCTAAAGCAAACCCAAAAGGGTTTTACATTTGAAACAAGGTAGATATGTAATGGTTAATTACTCCAATTAAAATGTGCAAATCCCTCATTTAAGACACAAGGCTTGCTTGTACACATAGTTGACAGGTTTAAAATGAAATAGTTCTAGATAATGCATTTGACAGATAATTACTTAGTCATGTAGTTTTAAAGGTCGCTATTTTCATAATTCTACTTGTTCTCTGTATACAGTTTAACATATAATTGTCATTCTGACAGACCTCTATATTTGACATATACTCTTCTGTCATAAACTGATGCATTAGCAGTTATTAACATAGATGCAGGCTTTGCATATTGCTGTGGTATAGTTACAATATAAATTTTTACTTTGTTGTGACTTGCATAGGTTAACAAAAATATTACAGTACACAGGGCTTTTCCATCTTTTCAATTACTGACTAAAAAGTACTGTACCACAAGCAATTTTCCTTGAATGCTAGGCAACACTGTCAAAATGGGGACAACTACCCTATTTCTTTCTAAAATGTTAAGTTATTGATATATAGGATCGCAGAGAAAGTGGAAAAAGTTAAGTATACATTTACTATATAGTTGTACATGCCCTCCAATCTTTTCCTAGTTGTTCAGAGCCTAATAGCTATCATATAAGCAGCATATTTCTTACATTGCCATAACCTGTTTTCTATGTAGTGATACATAATGTGGCAGTATGTCAATACAGTAGTTGTATTTAAATTACCCAAATTCAGAGTGATGAGTTTTGCAGTCTTTCTAAGTAATTGAATAGAAAACCACAAAATACTTGCTTTATCAAGTAATTTGCTGGTTACAAATACAATGAAAAAAGATTCACACACAGTTGCAAGCTAGTATCATTATCGTACAATTATTAATCTCTGAACAATGTTCTAAACCTTTAGAACAGCAGATGATCTTGGACCACTGATTTCTGAAACATTCCATGACTGAATAATAAAAGTACATAAAAGGACATTTTTTTACAAAAACACTGAGAAGCTATAAACACATACCTGTATATTTACTAGAGGCCTTTTCTGGATTTGTAGAGGGTTAAAGTCGGAGTGTTGCTTGATGATAGGGGATTGTTAAAAAGTGAACTATGGCTTTCAGATACTGGCTATTACATTCGCTGGCAGAGCGATTAAAAGAAGATTCGCAACAAACAATTGATCACACCTTTAATCTAAATATTTTAACTATTGCAATTCTTATTGTTTTTTTAGTTATCAATAGAACCATTGTCAATTATTGCCCCCACCTGGTTTTCTGTTTAAAATGATGGATAATTCTTCATGTTAATGGTCAAACTGGACCTTAAGTTAAACCACAAATAAAGAAGAGTCTTTTTACAGAAGTAAGTTGTGCTGATTAACAAAGCATGAAGTAAATTATAAGCTCTTTCTATGTGGTCTATTAAAATAACCAACACTAAGTTACTAACTGCATAATGTAAATATAGGAAAAAATGATATACAAAGATTGGTTTTGATATACACCCAGTTTAAGTTACATTACTCTAGATGAAGGAATTATTTGAATTATCTAAAGATTGTCAAAGGTGATGACTGACTTAAGAAACTCTCAATTTATTGTAAAGCTCTTATAGTACAATGTATAATAAAATATTAAACCTTAAGAGGGAGTAGTCCTTTTAATCTTCTGTAGTTTCACATGAAACTGTGAAACTCATTTGTTATTGATCTGACAAAACTCATGTGACATCTGTCAATTTCTATTGCCATTTCTTATCTGTTTTGTTCAGCTATGTTCTCCAAGTGGTAAATTCTGTAAAAATTAAGTTGCTTCTCCAAAATTCCATGTTTGGTTTTAAAAACATCATTTTGATTCAGTCAGGATTAAAATGTAAAACCAGAAAAAGCAAAAACAATTGTCAGAAGTAAATGTGTAGATCTTCAAGTCCTTAAAAAACAATTACAACTATTGCACATTCAATTTATTCACACTCATCCAAATGAATGAACTTATCAAAACACATGGATCAGAAGTTATATACTGACCTACTGTATACCTACTGTAGACCCACAAATACAATAGTCCATACAAAAGAAATATGTTAAGGACTGTTGTTTATACACTTTTTCACACAGCCCTTACAAGTAAATCAAATAAACAGCAATGGTTAAACTCATATAAAAATAATCTTAAAAGTAAACAATCTTGTTAACCAGTAACAAAAGTGAAAATGAAAGCAACGGCACAGTCCTGTAAAAAAATGTAGTGCCTGTTCCCCGTTCTTACCAAAAACAAGGAGTGCCCTTTCACCTCCTCACAGTTAAACTTTGTAATTCTGAGAAAAAAACATTCATGACAGATGGTCACACTGGGGAAGAATTGCTACACAGTGTTATCACAATTTACATGTATAACAGAATTTAAAAATCTTACAAGCACACTTCATGCAGAAATGCTGGGTTAAGCCTAGTGTCAAATGGAAAGTGCCACCAAAATACTTTTTAAGCAAAATCTATTTTTCCTATTTTGATGAATGTTATTTAAATGCTGTATGATAAGCAGAGTTACCAATTACCATCTGAAGATACAATGACTAAAAGCAAATTAAGATTCATTTATTGACAAAAATACTTTTTCATGGAGTTTCTAAAGGACAATGTACTTTTCTTTTAGCATTGTCCTATACTGTTTCTATGCCTTTACCATTTTTAACAAACATATACGCTTAAACATACAAGCATTATGAATCATTTAATAAATATACCACAATAACACCTATTAGCAATGCAATTAGAAATGCACTGGTTCCCAGCAGATAATCTTTCCGGTTTCCAGCTTTCTTATCAGGCCAATGGTTCAGCTATCAACCAATGATATGGTTGAAATATCACTGGAAAGGATAACATCCTTGAAGGGAAAATATTGGAATGTCCTTTATTTGGGAACCACTGACTTAGTGTATCAGATCTGTAGGTGTCTGAGATCAGGTTATTATTAGTGTAGCAAAGTGAAAAACGTTCATGCAGCTGTACAGTGTCCACTCAGTTTATCTGGACCCGTATCCATAGTAAAATTGCTCATCTGGACGATATCCGTATGCTGTAGCAGGGCGCCCTGGAACAGCGGCTGTCTGGCCAAATCCATCCACACCCGCACTACGAAAAAAAATAACATTTGTTAAAATTTACACCATTATAGGCTCCCGAGGAATGGGTAAAAACACATGTATGACGTATACTCAGCCCAACTCCAACAGGTCCACAATCCTGACCCCTTTAATGTGATCTTATTATGGATTATAAACATTATATCATACACTAAATATACATTAAAACCAACATTTACACCAGACGTTTATTTAGAATTTCTTTAATTCCAAAATCAAATATTTTGAAATTTGAAAGCAGTTTTACAGTGATCTTAAGAAGAGAATAAACACATAAGATTTCGCAACTGATGTTTAAAACTACAGATCTCAGGCTAAAGCATCTCTAGACTGGAATTGTCTTTGGAACGGTTGTTTCTCATCATAAAGTTAAAATATAGGAGCTGTTCACTCTGACACCACTAGGTGGAGACACACAATAGGTTTTGGTGTGTTATTGTACAGTATGTCCAGATTTATGCTTGAAGGCCTTAGCTGAAGCTTTTTGGACAATTATTAAAGGTGCAGCAATTCCAATTTGGCACAAAAAAAGGACATAGCTTTCAAACCCCACCTTTCATCTTTTCCCTCAAATAAATGTAAGTTATGCTTTTCCCCTCATGTATTTTAAAGACTGTAATATTTTGGTGATTGAGCAGTTTTGGCCCCTTTTCCTTAAAGGAGTAAGACCAGCCTTTCTTCCAAACTGCAAATCCAAAATGCATTTTTTCTGAATCAGGTTTTAACGCAGTCATTTCATATACATATAACATTTAGCCAAACAGAGCAATTGCTTTTAAAACCAACACAAAATTAATACCACAGAAATCAATTGATGTCATAACATGTCAATAGAACACATCTCCATCAAAGATATTAGGGATGGCTTGTGTATTTATATTTTGAAGTATTACTCTCTACTGATACTGAAGACCAGAGGCCCTGTAGGTTGATCATCAATACAATATAAAATCTGGAATCAGATATCAATTGGTCTGAACCAATCTACATATAAGGATCACCTTAAAATTGCAAATCTCTTGGTTTGCCACCATCAGGAATATTTTAAGCAGTGATTTAACCAAAGTTATGTAGCCATCCTGAGTTTCCACAAGTTACCACTTTGAAAAGAACACAGACTTTTGAGACCACATTACAATCCCATTAAACAGCTTAGAGAAAATGAGTGAGGGAGATTGATAAACTGTTTTTTTCTCAAGTTTAAATTGTAGCCTTTGGTTAGGACCAATAACCTTTAAAATATGAGCTGTTTGCTTTACCCCTACGCGCTTACATAATGACTTGTTGTTTTTAGCTGAAATCACTTCCAGCAATCTGTTACACACCGCCTTTTCAAATGCACCGTTCATGGGGCAGAAAATGTTTCTTTTTCCTATCGGCCTGCCAGTGCTGTCAAAACAAATTTCATTTTAAACTAAAAAGCTCTTATACTTCAAACCCTCTACATTACAAGGGCTGCTTGTGTGATCTATGACCTTCCAAATGTGACAGCTGAAGACTTCAACTGGCTGGAGGCTCCCTGGGATGGGACAGCACATTTGAGACCATGTCATCCTAACAAGAACTGCGGCTGTCCTATCCAGGGCTCAGGGGAACCATGACTTTAGTCACGCACAGACGAATCTGATCCAGATCTTTCACGAACATCACTGTTCGAAAATGAAGAACCAGGCAAAAAGGGAATTCCCTTTATCCAAAAGCATGCAGTTCAGGGTTTAAAAGGACGATGGTCTGTTTTAAACATGAGAAATCTTCATAAACAGGAAGATATTTGTAATGGAAATACATACATCAAATGAATATAGTAATGACATCAGAATGCCAAATAAGAGAAGAACCAATTTAGAAAAGAAAAGCAGAATTAACACTTCAGTTGTCTAATAAATGTGAATTAAAAGAAAGAAAACTTTTAAAACAAGGTTTTAAACTTTTAAAACAGGCCAACATGCAACTGGCTCAAATACTAATTTCTTGCATTTTTAATGCCACTCAGTGCATCAAACAACCACTGCAAAATCACTGGATATTACATGTCAAAATGATTAAGGGACTTCCATATCTGTAATATTAGTCTAAAAAAATCAAAACAATACTAACTCTCTGGCTTATAAATGTCTAGCATCTAAAGTTTTAAGATTCTCAAGCAATTAATATGTCACCCCATTTTGCAAAGCGGCTCCAAAATCAATGGAGACCAAAGGTCAAAAAAAGAAAGAGATCCAGTGTCTAGGTATAGCAATGTGGCTCAGTGACACTGGGGTGAAAGCCCATAAAAACGCAATGGAACTTTAACTAGACTTTGTTTTACTGTGCTGAAGTGGGCTTTTGCACAGGAAACATTCAGCGGTTTTACTTGTTCTCCGTCCTGTGGCTTTGATCTCGCTTTCTCTCTCTGTCACTTCTCAGGTTACACACCCTCGTTTTATAGCACTAAATCAACAGCAGGCGTTTTAGTTTGAACTGATTACACTTTTTTGGGGGGAAATGTTCTGCTTCATAGTTCAGTTTAAGCAACACTGTCACAATTTGAAAAGGGCTGCTTTCAAAGCTACATTGATTTCAGGGAAAATGTTGAAAAACAAATCTTACGGAACTTTTCTCGATAACTACCTTAATTTAATACAACAACTAGAAACCATAGTACTGTATTACTGCCATTAGGTTTTATGCTCTACAATATGACAGCACAGGTTGGTTCACTCAGTCCATATATCCCCTTTTACCCTCTTGGTTCTTTGGCAAAATAAAGAACCAGACATACAAAATAAAATTTCTGCAAAGGTTTGCATTATTCACATGCCATAACTGTTAAGTGATATGCAGGGTGGCCATTAAGAACTGGACACCTACAGACAGACAGGGGGTTTAAAGTTGCTCAGAAACTGAAAGTAAACAATAAGTAAAATTAGCACTAGAACTCTGCTGAATAATAATTATGTGTCAACTGTGATATCAGTTTACAAAGTTCAGAAAATATACTGCATTTTGCATATTGAATTATTTATTTTTAGTGTGCATTACTTAACATTTTCATTATCTGATGAATAATAAACTACAGTCGTAATTTGCAGTGACCCTCCCCATCAAATACTTTCAGAACTAGCGCAGCTTGTGAAGTGGTGCTTTTCCTGGAATCTAAAGGCCATCCCAGTGGTAGGGCATTCACTTACAGTTTCTGGATCAGAATAATAAATGCAATGGTTACTTCTGTTTATCCTGAAGCAGATGTGGTGAGTAGATTTTCAAGGACGTTTGAGCATGCAGCCAATCTCATTTGTTTTTAGAGTTAAGTCCACTTATTGAATTAGACATGCACCTTCAATTTGAATTATTCATAAAAATAGACTCTTCCTTTGAAGAGCCTAGCATTCAAATGAATAATTATGTTTTGGGAGGAGCAGAAAAATAAGCATGACCTTAAGCACCCAAAGAAGCTCATTCAATTCTAAAATTCAATTTAAATGGATAATCAATATTTGTACTTATTTAATAAATAATACTCTGCTCCTATAAAGGACTCATTGTAGAAGAAGCAGAACAGAGTAGTAGTCTGGGGTTCTAACTGCAAGGCTTTGGGTTCAAGTCCCTGCAACAGAAACTGCTGTAGTAGCTTGCTCACATTAGATAACATGTATGGAAAACATACATGTTTATCCATATTGCTCCAGCAATGATTAAAACAAAATGATTCTGCACATCTCTATTAATGTGAACCAGAATTCCTGTTACGGACTGAATCCGATCCAGTGGATTCAGGACTTCTAAACGCTAGAGAAACTGTAGTGATCCCAGGCTCGATGAGCCTCTAGACTTAAGCAGTGACTTCACCATTGTTTACCATTTTACAAACCTTAATTTTTAACTATTCAGAAACATGTAAATCTGCTGCTCTTATGTTGTAGCACACACAAATGCAATGGCACTGACACCATCACCATCACCACCACCAGAAAGTAAAAAGCAGTACTTTCACATAAACTGAAAGAGCTGGTAAGAGGTTCAAATATAAATGTTCTTTACCGTGATTTAGTAAGAGCAAATTACCATTTTTTTGCTCTTACTGCTTACTGCTGGATGGAGCTTGCTAAACATATTCAACCTCATCATCACTGCTACTCATCGCTTAGTAGACACAACAGACTAATCCTACCTCATTTGCCTTGCATGTGTGGTTGAAACTATTCATTTTTGGCTAGGCTTGTATTCTTGTCCTGTCTTGGAGCTGAATGACAGCTCATTTCTTGATAGTATATGTAAAGCTATGGTCACCGCATCCAAATAGAATCCGTCAACTATCATTACTCTTCACTCAAACAGAGAAGTTTGTAGATTTGGAGATCAGTGACATGTGGCATGTCCAAAAACATAATGAAAAATGCACTTAGAAATCAGTAGTGTGTGTGTCTGTCCTAAATCTCTAAAAAAAAAAAAACTCAAACAGAATGAAAAAGGCACAAGATTAAATACAGTAAGATCTATTCTGATCTACATTCTTTAATCTGTTATTTTAAGTTGACCTAGACAAAAAAAAAAGATTGAATGTTTGTCTCAAAGGCCATGATTAAACAGAAGGGTAACTTTCTGTGAGACACCAATGCAGCATGATGGGGCCAAACATTAAAAACCAATAGAGATGACCAGAACACTTTAATTCCATTTACAGAGCCAGTAAGGTTTTGCAAAAAATGTTAAAAGTGAAAAGTGAAGTTTTAGCCATTCCCCAAAACTCAAAAACAAAATAGATTGCCACGAATGTTGTTGCAAACATTTTTGTATATTAAGCATAGTCCAATACAGCTATAATGTACACTTTAGGTTGTTATTACTCTTTTAAAATAATGAAGAAACCCTGGCTTTAAAATCAAAGAATACTTCTTAAACGATCCATTAGTAGGTCTCCACAGAGTGCTGTATAATATTCAGGCAGGCAGTAATGTACTCCAGATGTAATTACCTGCTAGTGAAGGGATGCTGTCCCACCATGTCTCCATTCTGTACGTGAAAGTCATTGAAGAATTCAGGGCTGATTACACCATCAGAAGGAATTATTCCATCTAGGTCAAAGAATTGTTTTAAACAACTGAGATGCATATGAAGTTAAGATTTCTAATACAGAACGTCATAAATTCATAATTAAATTGCACAGGGGGATCCTGGTAGTGGGCAGCTATACACTTTTTACAAATTACAGATCACTAGATATTTACCCCCATCATAATAATAACAACCTTGAATCTAAAAATATAGAAATCCTTTATCTGAACACATATTTTTCAAACTGAAATCAGTTACTCTTAATCTAACACTATTACATTGTTCAGCTCTAACCCTAACTTCACCCTAATAAACCTTAAAACAAAATAACTCTAATCCTATTTCTAACCCCTTCGCACAAATAATCCATCACTTAACCAATCCACTTTAATGCTAACCTTAGCATTGTTTAACTGCTCTTTCCTTCATTAATCCTTTAATCATCATTAATCTATTAATAACTCATAGCTGCTATCAATATAACGCACTACAGATATTCTAACCTAATCTTAGCAAAATGCATGACCACTCATAATCATAGATAATCATAACCACAAGCCTCAGTGAGCAAAAACACAGTCCTGTCCTGGGAGTTTCTAGTCCTGATCCAAACCCAGCTGCTCAACCTTCTGAGACTGCTTCTTTAAAATAATACCCTCTCTTAGTCTCTAACAGCAATGAAGATCTCCGTTACCAGCACTGTAGAAAAGATCAGGCCTCTCCAAGATGTCGTTCTCATGGATGAAAGGCTCAATGCCATCATCTCCGTACATGAAGGGCTCAGCTTCATCCATCTGTCGGTTTTCCACCATTTCCAGCCACTGGGAGTTGTGCCAGCGGAATTTCTCACTCTGAATTTTCTTGGCCCACTCCTCATCATACTCCTAAAGAGAGCAGGGTGCAAAGTGAGGCACTGACATTTGCTCCTCCAGTAAACTGGCTTTTATAGAATCTGAAAGCAAAGGCCACCTGTTTATATATCGTACAAAAGGAGGTTAATGAATTAGGCATAATCCCAGAAATAAATAGAATAAAATGATATGTTGCAATCTGAAATTCAAATAAGGAATTTTTACAGGTTTTCACAGAAAAAACACAAGACCTATCTGGAATAAACAGGCTCTCAACCATTCCAGGAGCAGCTGATGTATGTGCAAGGGAAGAATGCAAGGATTGGCAGACAAGCTTCTTCGACACACCTGTGTGAAAGAGCCATTCATCTTCTGAGTTGAAGCCACTGCTTGAGGAGTCCTGGTCATAGTCAGCTGGTGACATGACCCAGACTTGAACCAATAACATCTGGGCTCAACTTGGGCTCTGAATGAGTGCTTTGGCTGGTGGGAGCCCCGTAATAATATTAAAAAAAAACCTGAAATAACACCTTTAAAAATATCCAGAATCTAAAATGTGGATATGCTTGTTTTGGTGATGCAGATTGGTATGTTAGTATGTGAGTTGGTAAGGCCCACTGAATTTTCCCAAAGCTTCAGGCTGCTTCTCAAAATCACCACACTAACCCTGAAATATCACAGCCTCTCTTGCTGTTGAAACCTGCTGAAGCCCCAGTCTGTCACCATGCAGTCTCCTACATTGATTTCAAGCCCCAAGCTAGGCCAACGACAACATTCAGTGACCAACATGGGATGTGATTTACCGCTGTGAACTACGATTGAATTTAGTGGCTTCAAAGAGAGAGTATTTGCTTTCAGACATGTCAGCTGTGCTGAGGGAGGTCACAGTGGAGGACTGGGCAGGGCATGAGAGCCCAGCCCCTCTCAACGGGGTATCACTGCAGGAAGAGCGCTCAACAGTGGACCTTTCGCTAGGCCACAGTGCACTGCTGTGTTTCAGCTGCAACACAACTGCGTATGAAAATATGAATTAATCAGATGTGTTATGTGTAGCTTGGCTGAGAAAATGTGTTGTTTTCTTTTCTCTCCAGCACATGGCAGATAAAGCCTTTCTTTCAGCTGCCCCTGTGTTGTGAATGCTTTGCTACTGATTAATCATTGAGACAGAGAGCAGGGCCCAAGAGCAATGACAAGCAAGGCAAGCTATAACTGAAACAGCTACATTGTTAAAGGGCTCACTGCCATAAAATTGGTAATGACATTTTGGTCAATATATGAAATGCTAACAAAATAATAACTATATATCAAAACTTTGTCTGCAAATCCCAACTACCTCTTAATAATCACCTTCACAGCTGAGTTAAACAAGAAGAATCAACATTCTCCTTATAAATGGATTCCCGAAATTGTGAAATTCAAGTTCTCACCAAACATTAATACTTAAAACAAGTAATTTTCTAAAATAATATTAAGTATAAAAAAAGGTTTGCGGCAATTGTTATGTATGAGAAGAATATTTTTAAGGGTACCTTATTGCGGAAACAATACTGATTAGTACAGTATGAAACCTAAGAAAATGAGGTTACACACAAACATTATGGCTAGTTATTTTTCTTGTCGTTTGTGGCTACAAAAATCATTTTAAGAATAAGAAAACAAACAGATCCTGCTATCACTGAATTCACTTTCAGCGGTTGCTGGATTTAATCAAGATGTGTACATAGCCAGCACATTGCAGGATAATGGACAACTACAGGTCTGCTTTCTGTTCTGCCATAGTTGATAAAAAACAGACTCCTATCTCACTTTAATGTGGTTACAGCTTATTAAGCTTACTAATAAATTCAATTAGAAACTTCCCCATACAAAGCTGGTATATTTAATTTAGCACTAGTTATCTGCTGTCAATGATAAAACGATGTTTGTCATTTTACGATTTGTGGTTAGCACACACCTAACAAAAAATAATCTAATTTTAAGATGCAATTGTTACTGCAAGTAGCAAGTCCTCAACTGAAAGGGTGTTAATCTTCTAGTTAAGGAAGTATTTAGTGTTGCAGATACAAAGTATGGTAATTAAACATGCCACAAACAATAATTCAGAGATTCTGAGAAGAAAGTGATTACAATAGAAAAAAAAAAGGTACACATCAAGACCGTGATCTATGAAGAATCCACATTAAATTGACAAAGGATACATCTTGCTACGTCTAAATATAAAAAGGGAACTAAGATAATCTAATTAATGTACCAAGCTTTTAGTTAAGTGCACTATTTTGTAAAAAGTTTGTGATTAAGGCAAGGTTGTATTATTCTAAGCCATCCGCATTTGTGCTATAACCATTCTAAATATCGCTACAAAGAGAAAGATGATACTCACATCAAAGCTGAACATGATCACAGTTTTATAAAATACTAAACCCTTGCACAAAGAGAAAGCAGATGTTTACTTTGTTAGAGTACGATCATTACCGCAATGATGTCCAGTGTGTTATCACAGACTTTTCTTATTTCTGCATTCTTGTCGTGCATCAGGTCAATGAGATAGGCTGGAGCTTCTGAGATAGAGTTAAAGAAAGGACGGAAAGTTGCTGTGGCTCACAAGCTAGGATGACACATTTAAAAACACACTTCAACAGAGACAGTCCCCAGCATTACATGTAGTAATTAAAAAAATAAAAGACCTGCAGAGAGACTTTGTAACGTAAAATTAACCACTCTTGGCTCTAATAGATAAAACTTGATCAAATTAGCTTAAAGCAAGAGTTAATGGGTGACCTCAGTAATCAGGGCAAATGAAAACACATCCGATCACCCACCTCATCCACTTAAAAAAATTGCAACTGATATTATCATGTTACATGCACACATTGGGGTCTTTCCCATTTAACTGTCTATTTACATATTTTTGGCTAAGAAAAAGGATACGGGTTTCTTTTATGATAACGTCTCTGGTTGCCTGATGAAACACCATCTGGTAGAAAACGTAGACAATCTGACAAACAAATTCATCATCTTCCTGTTCCGCTGCAAAAGAAAGTAAAAAAAAAAACAACAAAAAAATTATACCAAAATACAGATGGAAAAATATTTGCCCCAAAAGTTATAATTTATATATAGGAACGCAAAATTTAAATTGAAAATTTCAGTATAGTATCTCATGGCTCTCTTTATGAGCTTCATTCAAATCTTAATTTTCATTATTTTTTATTTCTATTTGTAATATTAAAGGTTCATTTACTATGTTTTATACATTTAGAGGATGTTCTGGGATTGTAATTTTCATTACTAACAATGCAGCCTACTAGGTATTTTGAAGTGTTAATAATCCAATCAAAATTCTTTGGCTGAATTTTAATACAAATTTGATTCATACTTACGGAGTGTACACTTAGTTTTGATGCGTACTTGAAGAATAATTTAGACACCAGTAACAGCTCACAAAATCATCCACAATGTAAAAGGAGAAGGCAGAGATAATGTTGAGGCTATTATAATTTTTAATAAATGGCATAAGTGTACACAATTCATTTAAAACTAACTTCTTAACACATAGGTATCGGTTTCACCAAGTCTAAAAGGAATACACAGTATATGAAAAATGGTGCAGAGCCACAAATCTTTCTAAATCCAGGCTTTTATTTTCCTTTTCTTCCAGCTCATTTTAACCATGCCTCCTGGGAAGCAAAGGTCTTATGAAGATAACAATGCAACACAAATTTGGCTTTCACCCACAGCTATGAAATAAAATAGTTTACAGACTGTATTTAGAATTGCTGCAAAATCAAACCAAAAAAGTGTTTTTTAAAGATATTATAAATGGCTTTTTTTTCTGAGCTGATTTTCATCACGTAAAACCATGCCAATTTCCTTCCTGGGATATTTAACATCTGCATTATTGGAAGCACACACAAATATTCAGTAATGTTGTAAAGGAGGTGGGAAAATCTAACTTTTCAAGATTCTCATGTGCTGTGGGAAAAATTATTTATGTACTTATAGACTTTTCAAGCTTTCCATTAATTATTTTGGTCAGGTATCTCTGTTTTCTAGTATGACTGAGAAAACAAAACGTTTTTTGAAATTTTGAAAGTTTGTAATTCAGTTTTTCAAGGAATATTCAATGAAATTCTCATTCCTGGTTATTTTTCTCTAATCATCAAGTTAATGCAGTTAAATAAAACAGACAAGTTGAATGCTGCTGTGTGTAAGAACTACATCTATTAGACTGTATGTCAACAGAAAAGTCACCTGAAAATCAATACCTGACCCATATTTTTGCTTGAACTTTTTTGACTTTCATATTAAATTCTAGTTAATATTTTAAAAATCTATTTTGAATAACATTTGTATACAAGGCAGTTTAGCCTTTGCCAACATGGTTCAGACTATGTACATTTTTCTGGAATATCTTTTAAATTTTAAAACTGAATTACAAAACAGATAGATGGAAGAGAGATGGAAGAAAAAGAGCATTGGGTGTTCTTGAACTCCATACTTCACTTGAAAACATTCGCTCACACAACCTTAGTCTTCCAACCAACTCAGATGATGCTTGGTTCACTAGGCATTTCTAAATCATATCCTAGAGCTAAGTTTTTTTCAAGGAGACTGTAATGCTGAATCTAATCGAGTTAATTAAGTGAGTGAAACCTGCTTAGTTCACCAACCAGAAGACAAAACAGACATGAGCTGAGCTGCTTGACCTAATGGCTAAAATGGGTGACCTACCATTAAGCAGTTCAATGAGTGCTGGAATGATTCCAGATTTTGCTAGCATAGCTGCACAAGAGTCATCCATTGAAACTGTCCCAATCATAATCACCACCTCTAGGATCAGGTCATCCTCTGCAGAGCCTGAGAAAAATGCAGAGGAAGAACAGAGGTTTGATACTTAACATCTCAATTCCAATGAAGCATTTGCAATTGGAAGATGGTGCAGCAGAATTGTGTTTACCAGGTTTGAGGCGGTCCTTCAGATAGGGAACCAGGTTGTACTCCTTCAGCACCAGCTCCCAGTCCAAGTCTGGGATGGTCAGGTTAGCCAAAGTCCCCAGGCATTCAATCACAAATTCCTCCTCTTCATCTGGACTAATCTGTGCTGCCAGGTCACCCACATAGTCCTAGAAAACAAGTCAATTAAAAAGTGGACTTCATTAGCCTAAATATGATCATTTACAGAAATATCAGTGACAGTGCTCTGAGGTAGCACTCATCAATTTAACCAAAGCATTGGCAAAGATGGAAGAGAAACCTTCATGTAAATAAATTCATGTTCATTCAATTCATAAAAAGGAAGGACATTGAAGCAAAAATGTGCTTACAATAAACAAATTCTTAGTGGGACCATCATGCTGAGAGATATTTCTGATCATTTTCATCAGAAGTGGATCTTTTAACTTCAGTGCCCTTTTCATTAGCATCTTCAAACCATTGCCTTAAAAACAAAGAAAGGGTGATTATGTGATTCATCTTAACTGGTCTCATTAAAAAATAAATCGTGTCTAGCACAACTTTTACCTTCACAGATCAGCTGTGCATTTCTCTTGTTGGCTGCCAGGTTAATACAAAATGAAATTAGTTCTGCTTCCATTCGCTCTTCGGCACATTCAAACAACATCTTCATCAGCTGGCAGGAAAGAAATATTGATCATGTCTGAACTGAAAACGATTCCAATACAGATTACCAATGTCGTCCTATATTAGAAATGGGACAAGCAAACAATGACTAATTTACAAATAGGAATGATCAGTTCTTTTCTAAAGCCTTGAAGATTCATTACAGTGCATTTCAAGTGCTCTCTGCAGATCACACAGTGTGTTCTCAAATGAACTACAGAGTAATTTGGATTTTCAAATATCTACATTAGGAAACACATTACAAAATACTTAATATTTAAATTTTAACTCTTTAGCCATCAATTGTTATCTTGTGATATATGTACAGTATAAAGCACTTACGTTATGCATTTATTAATCACAGGAACTGTTTTTGTCATTTCAATTTAAATTAACATTCAGTCTCTTAAGTCATTAAAACCAATGGTCTACCATTAAAACCAAATGTCTAATGCATATAGTAACATTACTGAAAATTAGCATGGCAACATTTAACTGTCGATAATTGTTAACAGCTCGATAACCGAATAGTGTTAAAAAACACCAGAAATTTCATATGTTTTACAGTTAATTTATATTTAAGAAAAAATGCTTATTATTACTATTGCTTGCAGTTTTTAATAAATCAGCCACTTTATCACAATAACTGGCACGAGACATTTCATGAATAAAATGTCAATGCACTGCTCTCTGGAATGGAAAATGGCTCACTAAAGAGGAAAAGTCTCCAAAGGTAAAACTTTTTAAATGCCCACTTGTAATTTGTAAATTTCTCTAAGATTCAAAGATTAGTGATTTGAAACAGTATCCTGCAGTCAAGTCAAATCAAGTCAACACGTCCAAAGAACTGGATCCGAGCAGTAACCCCTTGGCTGCTACCTATGGTGAAAACCAAAGCAATCACAAAATCACGCAGGAAATATAAAAAAACGGTCCAGCTCTAAATAACAGTCATCGTCATCGTTCGCTGATTTAACATTAAACAGGAAAGCATTAAAAGGCTGAGCGGGTTGTGAAGAGGCAGCAGTGTGCAATCAGACAAGTCCCATATTGAGTATCAGATACCATAGTCCCAGGACTGAAATCACCGCGTCTAGACTCTCTGGCACCTGACTTTACTTATTTACCAGCGACCAGAGGCCAACCCCCCCACTCCTCCCTCATTGCACACACCTCTCTCCCTCTCTAACATCTTTGAATGATTATGGCAGGACCTTTCTGTTCTTAAGGAATTTGTCCCCATGACCAACTACTCCCCAGCTCTGCTGTTTGATCTGCTGCTCTGCTCTACAAACTCCTGCAGATAGCTGGACACGAAGACGGAGGCTGTCATGAGGGAGGAGAGGCAGGCAGCATATCTTCAAAGGCATCAGCCTGCAGATCAAAGAGTATCTTGGTCCAAGCAAGACTGGAGCAGTACCTGGGGAGCTATGAACTGCCAGCTCGCTGGTTTTCGGCAAAACTTGTATTGAATATCATAATGACATCAGGAGTTAGCCATTCACGTTCATTGGTTACGTTATTAACAATAAAATTCTTTTTATGAGCATCTGGATGGCATTTTCACCTAATTAAACAAAACACGCATTTTAAAGATCCCAACAATGAACAATGTTGTTTCTTTGAAATCACTACCAGACAAACAATCTTAACCCCATGACCCTGCAGTCCTAATTGGTGCCGATCAGGCAATTGACTTGGCTTCGGATATATCATTAGCTGGAAGTGACTGGATGGAGAACACTTTTCATACTCTCTTTGTATTTCTCACTAAATTCCATCAAGAATCCGGTTACAAATGCCTCTTGTTCCGAGATTTCCGATTTTTCATGTAAATATGTTTTATACTCAAACCTATGGGATGGGTATACTGCTATGTTTTGAATACTTAAAAATTGTATTACAAAATTACAAAACAGTGAGTTTTGTTCCAGAATCTTTTAACACCTTAAAACCAACTATTGTGACTGCAATTCAAATTTGAAAAACACTGTAAAAAGGAGCAAAATACAGTTAAAAAATCAACTTGAAAGCTGATCAATTTATATAAATCACATATATACTGTAAAAATAAGTTGTTAAAATTGGTAGGCAGCAAAAGAAAGTGAATAAAATGCCAAGGTTTCTAGTGAGATGAAGACTAAAGTGATCATGTCATACAAATTAGATATAAGGCACTTAAACTGATGTGCACAAGCCAAAATTGCAAATAATCACCCTAGTTTCAAATTTTACTGTTTATCTGGTAGTTTTCAAACTACTACATAAGTACAAGCTTAAATAGATATATTCCATGGCTTTACAGCACAGCTAGAAATATGAATATTAGATAAAAAAAATATTAGAGGGTGATATTAATCAAAAATATTAATTTAAAATAAAATACAAAGTACTACTTGACTGACTAGAACTCAATGAAGTATTTTAGTAAGTAGCAATACATACCTACAAACAGTATTTCTTCTGAAATGGAATTGTTGTATCATTATATTAGTTCCTAATTGAGTTGCTCATTCATATGCTTACCTGGGGAATGCAGTCGGTATAAGCAAACATGGATTTGAACC
Source organism: Lepisosteus oculatus (assembly GCF_040954835.1). Classification (NCBI taxonomy): domain Eukaryota; kingdom Metazoa; phylum Chordata; class Actinopteri; order Semionotiformes; family Lepisosteidae; genus Lepisosteus; species Lepisosteus oculatus. The sequence continues at coordinate 8,081,430 of NC_090704.1, read as the reverse complement.
TATCATCCATACTTATGTGGTAAAGGATGCACATTGCTATCTGCTTGTGGTTTTCATTACCTGAAAGAGAATGTTTAAAAGATAATATTTTGATTTTTATAAATTGTTACCTTTTGAACAAAATATTAGTATAAGTTTTATCATTTATACCATGTATACAATGACTATGATCAGCACATTTTGCACACACCTATGTATTTATTTATTTTTTATTTATTTTGTTTTACAACTATTCTGATGTCTGTTTTGCCTGTCTTGGGCTGGACTGCTGTAACACATCAATTTCCCTACGGGATTAATAAAGTATTATCTATCTATCTATACATATGATATTCACATGGCTGCATGCACATGAAAGACTTTTAGCGTAAAAAATCATCCCGTCTTTAAAGGAAATGATAAAAGTTAGAAACATGTACAAACAACATTAACAGTACGACCAGGACAATGTTCACTGAAAAACTAAAAAAATAACCAACAGACAAAACAATCCCATGACTGCTGAAAAACATGTATGGTAAACTCGTGGTCAGGCTTGGAAACGGATGACTTTCTCCCTAATCAAAGTGCTGAAAAGTTCTTGTTCTCTTCACTTGGGGCAATTTCAAATCAGTGTGGCCATTCATAAAAAAAACCTCAGTGTAATTTTAATGGCCACCACAAGAGACTACAATTGCAAAATCATGCTGTACTGTGATCAACAAACCCACTGCATCATCTCATTCTTAAAAGGCTGATGAGTACTTTCAGATCTCACAGAGCAAGATAAAGCTGACCTCTGGATACAATTTCTAATGTCTCAAGAACTGCCTCTTTCAAGACAGCTCTTCTCAGTGCTAAAGAGACAGGAAGGCGAGTCTGCTCCATGCTGTGTTAACTTCAGTGGATGTCTCATCTCCTGATCAATTTATAACAATTTATAATTTATAACAGAAATAACAGAAATAATAACAGCTTTATTTCGTTATATTTTTTAAGGAATGATCTATCTTAAAAGATACAATATCCAATTCTGCCACTTTCAAATGGAATCTTCTTGTACGTCAAAGTGCTTAACTTCTCTGGAAGAGTCTATCTGTAGACTGCTATAAAACTTTGTGCTACTTTTAAGGGAATATACTCCAAAACAAAGAAAAAAAAAACGTGCTGAAGACATTAAACACGAAACAGAGGGGTACATTTGTTAAATACACTAATAAAAGCAAATATTCTGAGCCATTGCTCTCAAATATTAAGATTAAAAGCACATAGTCAAAAATCACTATATGAACAATATATTTGTGTTTTACTGAAAGTATTCAGGTACTTCCCTAATCTGCTAGCGGAATGAAACAAATCATGAAGTTTGAACATTATGTGAAAATGTGAGAGCTAAGAAAAGAAAGCACTGGTTAAGGAATAAAATGTGGATATTGCGCAGAGGGAATTGTTCATGCCAGACTTGTACCACTGATAAATGATTTTGGCACAGAACTGCTGCAAACACAGTGAAATAAGGAACAAACTGAAAAACAAAAATTCATATAAATCCAAACATTAATTATGGCTGCCCCAGGGGACCTAAAAATCAGACACACACTGACCTATTACATAACAATTCATTTTGAAAGGAGACTGTACTAAAAAAGATTGAGACGCTCTAGGCAGTATTATCACACAGTCTATTGAAACCATATGGGGTTAGAAAGACCCCAGGAAAAAAAAAGTCGTCTTCGTTTAATTGGGAAAACAGGAGGAAGCATAAATTTTACTGCCATTAATAACTTCAAGCAATCCCGACCAGTCTTTACCGCACCCTGATGGCGGAGACATGTGCTTCTCATTAGAGCGATTGCCACATCTGACCCTTATTACTGCCTCACTTCATCGGTAGGAAAATGGAAGATTCTTTATGGGTTGAAGAGGGGCCTATTAAAGTTTCAAAATACTACTGTAGCCAGAAAAGGCCTGTTTAAAAAATAGCTGTTAAAAATTAATTATACAGGTTAAGGATAGTTATTGTAATATGTACAGTAAACTTTATAAGATGGATTTAAGCATTTTGCCTTCTTGAAGTTTACATGCATCAAAAGTACTTGTGTCAACAGTTATTTTTTTAACTGGTACTGAACTACTGTTTATAATGATGCAAGATTTTAATATGTAAAATACTATATTATAAAATAAAATCTATATATCTATTATATAAAATACTATATATAATACCATATTATAAATTCCTCATTTAAATAAACACTAAGAGTTTTCAACATTAAGAAGCATGACCAAATCTTTATTTAAAATACTGTATTACTTAGCATTGTGATGTACCTCTAAGAGAATATCTAATATCTGTATAATAATGTTGAAAAACTAAGACAGAAGACAAACTATTTAGGAGATGAATTACAGAAAAGTATCCAGTGCTATTTAGCTTTTTGTCACATTTATTGTTGAACTAATAAAATGTTATGTTTTTATATTAATGACCTACACAAAACTGAAAAAATTAGCAGACAAAACACTGACTCACGATCAATAATTTTTTTGATGTCTGCTTCTTGGTCTAATTACGTACATTGGTCTGCTGAAACCTGTAAGATACAGCCATTCAAATGTTGTGTAAACCTTAGTGTTAAATCAGAATTTGATAAATCAGTGTTGCCAATGTATACATTAAAAATAGTCAATAGTGAAAGCAGTTAAAAGATTAAATTATTGATTTATATTATGTGAGCCATTTGTGTTAGAAAGCAGGATCAAGGAAAAGTGTCCTGTCATACTGATAAATGACTGTTCACTTCAGGATAGATGTCAGCACACCCCTAACAAAGATAATATAGCATCTGTAGAAATCATGGCCTGTTAGTAGACAAGGATTTGTGAAGACACATGAGAGAATTCACATATTATGGATTTCATTATGTCTACCACTGCATAGAAATCTAGGAGGACACCTGTTCAGGTACATTGTACCTGCATGCTGACTGACATTGTGACTAACAAAATCACAATGTAAAGAAAACATGACAATGATGGGAGCTTAGCTATGAGACAGACAGGACTGAAACTACAAAGACTAGCTCCATCAAGAGCCCAAACTGCTACTAGTCGTATGTATTATCTTAGCCCAATTTATTTACTTGAATCGCTTTTCAATTAATGGCTTGTAAAACAAAAAGGTTATGATGTGTGTTCAATCAATAATGCATTCCAGCCGCAGTAGCAAGATTTTTAACAAAGTGCATATTTAGTATAGAGAAATATTCCCTGCAGCAATGTGCAGGCATATCCTTTGAATTCTGCTACCTGATGAATGTGCACTGCAGTAGACAGGGATAGATTACTTGGCAGCTGAAGGTCATTAACAGCTAGTGAGCAGCAGATGTCACACGGACAGTAAACACAGCACTGACAGCTCATCCCAGCCTCTCCAGACAAAGTATTTTCCATGAAACCCGTAACTTAGTTTAAAAAGGAGAGAGCCTACACACAGTATAACATGCTGAAAATATATATAGTGTTTCAAGTATTAAAACCATTAAAAAACAAAATATATATACATACATTAAAACTATGCAGTGCTAAGAAAAAGTAACAAAAGTTTTTTTCATCTTCCTACTCTGGTAGCATAACAATACTTTAATGCTTTCTCAAAACTCCCTTGCTTTTGAATTAAAGATTCAAAATTGTAGCTTGCAATGAAACATCTGATATCTATACAGTGAACATCAAACATGACAAAACAAGACTCATGCAGTCTTTAAAAAGTTTGATATAAAATAGAATCGGCTCTCTACACAACACAATAATCAACACTAAGATGCCTGAAACAACACACAAGAGCCACAATGACAGAAGAATGGCAACATCCAACTAGTGAAACACTCCATTTACAGCAGTACATGGGAAGAAAAGGGTTAAAGACTGTGTCAGTCAGCAATCTCAAGGCTCTGAACATCAACTGGTGTGTTCAGAGAAAACATTTATTTTAAACAAAAAGTGTTATTCTATCAAATACACTGCATTAATTATCCCTGATACCTGACACCCACAGGAGACATTTCAAAGGCAGCTCCATCTAGTGACTCAAAATTACCCACAGAAAGACTTCACAAACCACATACTGTATATAATTTCAGGAAACAATTTATTTAATGGCTGCAAAAGCTAGTTTATACCCCAGATTTAATAAAGGATATAAAGTGCTTACACCTGTAATATCTATTACTATAAAGTGATGTTTTATTTTTCAACAGCAAAACACTAAAATAATTAAAAGAAAGCATACCTGTTTTGCCCATAAATTCTAAAAGAAACTGCACAAGACTGAAAAAAATATTCCTCAGAAATATAAACTAAAGAAAAATGTACATTTTCGGCACACTATCAATGGTAAATTTCTATTCCTTCTATTTTTATCTTTATTTTACAGCTACCAAATTAATCATGATTTTTTTCAATACATACATTAGAAAGATTAATCACAGTAATTTGGGATATATCATTAATAACAGAAGCATCTGGTGATGCTTCTGAAATTACATTTCATAAACTCTGAACTGAATCAAGGTTTACTCAGATTGGCAATTTTTTTCCTGAATTAAAAAGATGAATATAGAAAGGAGGCAATTCTACAAAACAAAGACAAGATGCACTATAACAAGGACATGAAAGCTTTGCTTGCTTTCACATGAAAGCAGACAACATGCATTCTATGAAGAAGAAATGTCATACATAACTGAAGATAAGTAATTTTTTTATATATATACACAGAATTCAAAACCTAGACCTTGAAAAAACAGAATACCTAGACAGATAAACACCACAGAAAGAAATCAAGGATGTCAGGGAAAAAATATCCTCCTGTGCTCAATCATCAACTTATTGTGAGCCACAGGGGGATAAACACAGCTAAGGGAGCAAAAACTAAATAAGTATGTCATACATAAAATATGGAACCCACATGCAAACAACCTTTAAGACAGGAACTATACAACACACGGTACTAATGTGGCACATTACAGCTCATTTTATCAAAACCTTTCCAATTTGCTATGGTTCTAATATAGCAGATTTATAGATTAAACAGGAGGAACATTTTAAAACAATTCTAAAGTGGTTTAAGATGTTGATATAACTATTACAGGCATTGCTGCTGAAAGGCTGCTGAAATAGTATACATTTTTTTCTCGTAGCTTAATTGAAAACGAAAATTCAGCATTGACCCACAAGGCACGAATGAGCTAAATAGCATGAAATATTGTATAGTAAATACCCTATTATACTAATTGCAGGTATATCTTGGGAAAAACATGAAATATATATCTTGCCACAACATCTTTGCCAAAAGTTATATTATTGCTAATGCTTCCAAATATATATATATACCTAATCAATTCTCGGACTGTTTATTTTTCAGCTTTATTCTGGTTTACATGTTTTACTTTATTATGAGCCATAACTTACAATGCATGGAAAAAGTCGCTGTAGATTATAATGCTTTAAAAATGATGAAAAAAATTGTTAGACCCAAACATATTAAAAGCATGCGATGGTGCATGGAAAAAAACTAGGAAACAATCTTTCCATCAATATCTGTTACAAGCTCTCTGTGACAAAATAGGAATCCCCTAAAATAATTCACTGAAAGCTAAAAGCTGTGCAACCTTAGCTATTGTAGGCAAGGCTACAAAGTTCTAATTGCTGACAAAATCCAAAACATTTTAATGCCCATCAGTGGAGCTCACTGCAGCTACAGCCTCCTCTCTTAATTACCGGTCCTGCAAGTTCCTGATCAAACCTCCAGATGGCCACGAATGTGCGCAGGCTTACATATGAGCGTAGTGAGTTTTGGCAGCAGCCCCACTTGCACCATCTTGTTGCGAAGCCCCGTGTCAAAGGAGAGGTTGAGAAGGAGGCGCAGCGTGATGTTCAGCAGATCCTCATGCTCGCATGGAACCAGTTTGGCCAGTTTCTCAATGATATCCATCTCCGCCTGCAAAACGCAAGTAGAAAAAATTTTACAAAAATACGGGGGTCTTCCTGTTTCTCCACGGAGCAGGCTGAATGCTCTGGTTCATGTTACCCTGGCATTTGCAAGACGTTTCTGAAAACAGAGCATTTCCAACAAAGTAAGAAACCCACTCCAGTGTTCATCATCACTCCTATATAATCCACTTCTGTTACACTTAATGTTACTTTTAATGTTGCCGTTCGTTTCAGGAGAATGAAAACTCTTTGAATTAAAGTGCTTTTTCTTATGTGTTTAATTTTAATCATTAATTAAAAGTGCTGCTGGATGAAATATGGCACATTAACATAATGAATTTATCAGAAAATAGTAAGTTTACATGATTGCACAAAATTATATTATACAAACATATTATTAATATCAGAAGAAATCTACTTGAAGAATACAATAGTTTTATGACAGTACAGGATTTAGGATTTTCTTCAAAACATCCCTAAATACCTCTAAAACAGACATTGTATAAGATGTGCATTATTGCACAGTAACAATAAACCAGAAAACGTCATTTAAAAAATGGAACATATTGTCAATAAACATTTTACAGCAATTAAAGGAAAATAACTACAATGATAAATCCAAGGAAAACCTCCGTGTAAAAACACTAAACACAACATTTTAAATCCTTGTAAGAAACGTTTGAGCCAGTCTCTAACAAACCTCATGTGCCTCTAAGCATGAACCATCTGCCCATCTAATTCACAGTTTCTGCAACTAATTTCTGCACTCCCTAAGTTGTTAACAATCTTCTTTATTTTGATGTGGTCTCATTCAGGCAGAAAGGATAGTGAGAAAATCTGCAATATATCATTTTTGAATTCAGTTGGTGCACTATTTTCCCTATGAAAAAAAAAATGTGGTACTAATTTATGCCAGTCCAAAAATTAGATGAAAAGACATTTTAAGAAGTGACTTCTGAAATACTTATTACAGCTTATTGCTTTGCTCTTCTACTTCATAATGTCCATCAGTCTACTACAGCTGCCTTTGTTCTATTTGTCAGTGGAAAAACTACAGTCCACAAAAACCTATTAATCTTTCTTTCACCTTATTCTGGTACTAAATTACAGTGTTGTTCTGTCGTACATTTGATTTATACCATTTTAAGACCACGTTGAAATATTTTCAAAGAGAAGCCTAGTGTCTTTCTTATCTAAAAGATAGAGCAAGGAGAGTTTACAACATAAAAAGCCAATGCTTTCATTTGGTTTTGATGAATGCATGCATTACTCAGTCAGATTGGTTCCAGGTGGGACAATAAAGTACCTAGCCATTAGAAGATACAACATTATGTTTAAACATTCATTCTCACTGTCTTACCTTGCACTGACAGTACTGGAATATACTAGTTGTTTATCTTGTACCAAAGTGGTTCAAATGGCACAATCTTTTACAGTAATGCATGAGAATTTGAAATTAAAAATGATCGGGGAAATGCTTCTAAAAGCTATTGCCTTTAATACCTTTTGTGAGAACAGATCACAGAGACTTAAAAAAAGATAAGAATAAACCTGTGTTATACTAGTTTTGATCGAATTTCTTCTCGTCAATTCATATAAATCTTAATTTGAAGAACATACTTGTACTGAGCTCTGCTCATCTACAGAAAAGTACTGGCTATGGTTAGGTGCAGAACCACATGCTACAGAATATCAGTGCTGGCAAAGTCAGGAAAAAAACCTACTTTGGGACCCAGGTTAACACTCACAAATGTGCTTAAGCTTGAAGGACTCAGATCCTTACCATATCATTTTTGTTCTCCATGAAGATGCTGAGTTTCTTCAAGAAAGACATCACCAGGATGAGGAGCTCAAAATTATCTCTTTCCAGCGTTTTGACAAGCATGTGGACAATGTTCTTATTCCTCATCTTTAGTTCTGTGCGTGTGTCTTCAGCGAGATTCAAAAGCAAGTACAACGCAACTAGGTGAAAATGACAAAGAAGTATGTTAAAAAACAAAGCTGTAGAAGACTGGGTAGTTAGGAGACATCAGGTGTCAAAAAAGTGCTCCAAAAGAAACACAATTTCTATTTGCTCTGAAATAAAATGAGGATGCAGCAATCATATTTTATGATGCATTGTATCAATGCAACACATACCATAGAGCAGCGTAGGATTTTAACAGCAAACAACCCAGCATAGCAAACAACCCAGTCATGTTGTTTAAGCTGATATTCTGGCTTCTTTCAAGAAACAGCTGGATAAGATCTTTTCATCAATTAACTACTACCTTCGAAAGGACTAGATAGCCTAAATGGCCTCCTATCCTATGTTCTAATATACACTACTATATTTTATGGCAGAAGAAACAATCTCTAAGAGAGGATCTATCTGTATATATACTGCACTTATTAAGACTAACTAATTCACAGATTATGAGGAAAAGATTCTGTGTGCTGCAAGCACACTGACATTGAGTTCACAGATAAGACACAGGTAAGTTAATGAGGACTGACAGGGTGTCTAATTCTGAAAGTCACAGGCCAGTAGTCAGTAGCAATGACCATTGCTGGAAGGTGTATCATGTGACAACAGGTTGTAGATGCTTGTGGAATTGTGAAATTCTCTCCCACTTCTCTCATATACAAGCCTATACAAGCACAAAATTGGGGCTCTCTTCAATTAGGCTCAAGACCTGCAAGTAGAGTATTCATAACATGACAGTCACATTCTTATCTTGCAAGACACCCACTGTGACATAACCAGCAAAAGAAGATGCTTTTTCCTGCTAGAATTTAGTCATCAGGATGTGCTCACAGGAAGAGCAGCAAGTGAGGTCTCAGGACGTGATTCAGGCAGGGCTGTTAGGCCACAGCAATTACAACAACTGGGGTTCTGTGGTGATTAGACACTTCTGCCCAGACTACCAAACATGGACCTCCCCATCAATTGATCTGATGTAAACAAGAAGTAGTGTATCATTCTGCATCTCTATCCTGTACTTGCTGTTGCCATGAGAGTGGTCCACACAAAGCCTTGATGCAACACTAAAAGGGTCTTAACTCCACTGCTGCCGAGTCCATCTGAGACGACTAAGTCCAGCTTCCAACAAACCAGTGGTACAAAGGCAATCTTCTCTTCACAAGTGGTACATGGCTCCATTCTGCATTTTTCTAAATTTATTTTCATCATGCTTGACATTCAACAGGTTAACTTCATCACCTGTGCCCAATCAACTACCTCACTAATTAGGAGATATAGTGCAGTAAAAGTCACTCAAGTGTGTTATGGGCAGTCATGAATAATGCCAAAATACTGCATCAGCATCAAACATCTGTATAATATTTCTAAAAACACACATGCATAGAGGTATATGTTTCTTTTGATTGTCAGCATATATACACTACATCAGAAATCAAGATTCTCACTCAAGAATTTTGTAGATTAAATCAGTTTTTCATGTAAGACAGTATCACACTAAATATCTTTACTAAAACCACAGACAAAGAGTTAAATAAACATTTTAATTCACTGAAATATGCTACTTTAATGCGAGTTGAAGCTGCAGTCAAACAATTCTGAAAAAGAATGTTTAATGTTCCTAATTGTTAAATGAGCAAAAAAAATTTGTGCTACCTCTTAACAGCTGCTCTTGTTTCATCACAAGACCTTGGTACTTCTTGTATGCTTTTTCATATTCTTTCTTCAGATTCTGGTTGTCAGAATCATCTTCACGTAACTATAGTTAAGGAAACTCTCAGTGACTAATGTATAGTGCAATATAGTATATTAATTCAGCATTCGACACAATCTAAAACACTGATTTTAAGATTGATCATTTCTTCCTAAAACATAAAAATCTTCCTTTTACAAAATAAATAGCCTTTACATAATTAAACAGCTGTAGACAGAGTATAGATGTATATTAGCACAGAAATTCTTCTTTTTGAAAGAAGTACAAGAAATGGCCTGTATTTGAACTGACCACATGCTTATATTTTGAAAATATTCTTTTGCATCAGCATTCTGTTGTATCATGAAGAATAGAATACTGAAGCAATCACCCTTAGCTCAAAAAGATTCAACTTTAACATTTGTTACTGCACCTCAACAGACCTACAGTAAGTATAAGACACCACAAAGAAATAATGGATAAAAGGATATAAGCCTTCTTCTTTTTCAGCAGCTCCTCCTGCCACAAGTCATACCTTTTCAGCTCATGCTCGATGATGTTCATACAGAGGGCACCGATTTTGTAATGAGTGATGAGACCGTGGAACTGTGAAAAGCTTGGAACGAAACAAAAAGTGAATGATTTCAAACTGCATAAAAATGTTAATCATAGTTAAAAAACGAACAACGCGAGAATGGGACCTTTTGGTTTTGAGATGGCCTTGTTACTGTATATGTTTGAAACTTTTAAATGTAGAAAAGGGCATCAATGTTAGAGGGAAGACCCTGGCTAACAGTGCTGAAAATGTTTACATTACAATGCATTCAGCTGTGTAAAATTGCATTATTTTGAAACTTAATAATGATTAATTATGAGAAATAGGCATGAGGATTAAAAGTAGCTACTTTGTAACAAAAATCAACTCCAATGTTTGTATCACAGACTTTAAGGAGAACTTTCTTTCTCTTCTGGTCAAATTATAAGAATGTGTTAAATGAAACTATTCAATATTGACTGAATGCCAAAAGAGAAAAAAACAGTCAACTTCTGTAAACCTATAAAACAGCAGATAACACCAATTTTAGATGCAGTGCAATTTAGTTTTTAAAGTGCAGCTCCTTCTGCCTTTTTAGAAACGCAAGCTGAATCATTAATTTCACTCACACAAATCATTTTGAAAAATATGTCCTAAAATCAACTCCATTTTATATCATAAGGTCTCAGCCAAAAGCACCCCCAGAAGTATAGGGTGCAAAGCTGGATAGTGATCTAAATTACTGAACTTAATGAAATCAACGACTGAATTCTTTCCATGTTAATAAAGAACTTAAATGTATCAAATAAAATTATTTTAGCATTTAATTACATTCACTGACATTTCTAATGTTTTTAATATAAATGTTCCAGAACTTCAGCAGTTGGAAGAGCTTCTTGGTCTATACTGCTTTCCTAATATTGGATCTCGCAACATCAATGTGAGGAAACTTTGAAGGTGGATTGGCTGTCTAATTATACTAATTCAATTTTGAGAGTTTAAAATTATATTTAGCTAGCAAATTGGTTACAAATGGCAAAAAAGTAAACAGGGTTGTCAGACGCTGAAACGTACTTTTTCCCTGCCAGACACATAGCAAGTATATTTCCAAATTCAATAATAGAAAACTGTAGTGGTGACAAGCCAAAGACTCACTAAATCGAGTAAGAAAAAAATGACAGAATAAATAGTATCGAAATATATAGCAGTTATGACTCACTATAACAAACTTGTGGAATCAAAATATTGCATAGTTTTATCCTGTGCACTGCTTACCACATAAATCAAACTCTCTGTTGCTTGCAGCTACACTATATAGCACTCTTGTATGTTCTAATGTTCTACATTAAGTTCACTCTTATGTTCTAATAAGCATACCATAATTTGTCAAGGTACATTTCTCTGTGCAACAGTGGTAGCTTTATCACATTGTCCCTGAAGCACTTTTCACTAGACTAACACTGTTGTGTAGTTTAATACTTTAAAGGACGAGAAGATCATTAAAATCAGACCTCCTGAGGAGAAAACAAAATGATGTTCGAAGCAAATTTAAAGACACTCATAAGTACCTGGAGAAACAAAAGAAGATATAGATGATGGTGGTGGCAAGTTCTACACTTTGTTTCCAGTCTTCTCTCAGGACTCTGGCTAGAGCTCCCAGTGCAGTTTCTGATCAACAGATAAGAGAAAATAACTGAAACTGGGGTGTGTACTAAAAGTCCCCATAAGAAAGAAACTGTAAATGTATTAAATTCCTATCAGACCATAAGAGAGACATTTTAAAGGTTTAAAATCCTCGTAGTTTTCTGTTTTTTACAGATCCATGGATTCAGGCCCAATGTTAATCCTTCCCCGCAGTGGTAATTGAGTTCATATACGTGGTTTGCTGAAGCAGGCATTTTTAAATTTAAGATAGATGATCTGTGATAAATTGTGTCTGGTCCCTGTGATCTTAACAGTGAAAAGGCATGACTGTTTTGAGAAGGCAATTTTCATAATTTCCCACAAGTGCAGTGCTATGGGAAAAGGGGGGATATGACTCATAGTGTGAAAAAGAAGGGGACCAAGAATTCCCCTTGCCGGTTCATTCTGGGTAAACTGGAGTTGAGCAAAAATCTCATTCCTGTACTGTCCACAGGACACTGGAGCACCAGCTCACCGTTCTGCAGCAGTTCCTCCAGATTGTCAGGGTTGCGAGCAAGCTGGAGGATGAGGGCTGAGCCTCTGACTTTTTCGGGGATGTCCTCATACAACAGTTCAACATAATCATCTATGTCGTTGATGTTGGCCACCTCGTCAATCTGCAACGACAAAGCCATGAAACCAGCCAGAGACAACAAACAGGTTGTAAACCAAAGTAAAAGTGAACCCGGCCCACATCTCCTTACCTCCATCCCCTCAAAGGGAGGTGGATCTTTCGGTTTGCTTGGTTTCTTCTCTTTCTTTTCTGCAAGAGAATGTGACACAGATCAGAACATCTACGGAACTCTTTTACATAGTATCCATTAATCACCGTTATATCAGTTCCATGGCAATTTGTGTGTGTGCGCTTGTCCGCCACATGAAGCAGTGCGGTGGCTCTGTGGCTAAGGATCTGCGCCTGTGGCTGGAAGGTTGCCGGCTCAAATCCCATGGCCGGCAGAGGAATCCTACTCCGTTGGGCCCCTGAGCAAGGCCCTTAACCCCAGCTGCTCCAGGGGCACCGTATAAATTGCTGACCCTGCGCTCTGACCCCAAGCTTCTCTCCCTGTCTGTGTGTCTCTTGGAGAGCAAGTTGGGGTATGCGAAAAGACAAATTCCTAACACAAGAAATTGTATATGGCCAATAAAGTGATCTTATCTTATCTTATATCTCATGGTCCTCACCCTTACCTCTGCCACTGGGGGTGTGTCTTCGATTCTGCAGGTAGTACAGAAGCTGCTCCACTTCAGCCAACTTGGAAGGATGGATCAGTTTACACTCTTCGACTACTTTTCGTGCTAGAGAAGCTATATCCGTATTGGCATTCAGGCTCTTGAGGCGAATACTGGGAAGCAACAATCATTGGCATGTTAAAACAAGAACTTTGTAGTTTCTTTCGCTCAGTTCCACATTGTTTCTGCACTGTATCTCTGATCAGATGTTTACCCATGAAAATTAACAAGCAAGTGTTTACATTTCTTGTGCTACCACTAGTTTTATTTTCCACACATCTATCCATCATTAATGATAGTTAACAGTCAAAATATAATAGAATTCCTCACAATGTTTTTTTTTTTAATCAAATCTATATGCAGATCAGGTAAGGCAAAAAGAACTTTATATCATGTGTGTCAGCTGGCTGTCGCAATTAAAAGTAAACAGGTAAAATGTTATACTGTAAACTTAACAGCATTGCGCAAATCATGTTTGTCATAATTGACTTGATCAGAGACTCCTCAATCATTTATTGCTAAAGAGCACTAAGGCATTGTCTCTACAGAAGCCTGTATAAAATAATGATTAAAAAATTATTTGAAGCTTGTATTGATCAGTACATACAGACAGTAGACTTTACTATTACATATCCAATATTTTATTATATTTATTGTAATAAAACCTGTTTTAAAAATATTTTACTTATTCTTTTTTCAGTGCAGAATAGAAAAGTATCCACATAATTCAATTCAGATTGTCATAACATGGATTGTCGTTGATGATGGATCTGAACCAAAGCTAAAAAAGAAAAAGCATTTGACCTGGTCTGAGTCCAATTTAGGTGATAACTGTCAGTCTCAAACATTTAAAAGGGGTGATTCAGAAATAACATTCCTGAGAGAACTCAGTTTTAGTGGGAAAGTGGCAAGTAAGCCTTAGCGAACTTCAAGCCCCGTACAAGGACTTAAACCAAGAGAAATATATTTATTGGCACCTATCAAATCCACAGCAATTCTTAAATATTTCAGTGTCTGTCCATGGAGATTTATTTTACAATAAATCCATTCCAACAGGTTTATATATATACTGCCACTTCTAAAAATGTAAAAAGGAAATAAAATATGAACATTAAAATGCGAACCAATGTAATTTTAAGAAAGCTAGGCTGCACACCAACTCTACAGAATATACCTATTTAAAACATCACCACTTCTTACATTTTCTGGCACTCTTTCCGTTCTCCTAGCATGGGGTCTCCCATCTCACCCAAAATAGTAGCTTCCACCTCATACTGGACAATAAGGGCTTTCTCAGTTGGATGGACATCAATGTTTCCTCCCTTTACTTTTCTGTAGGGGAGGAAAAAGGCACACACAAAACGACTGAAATGCATGCAAGGGCCAGGCTCGCCACTAAGCTTCAGGGAAATATTAAAACAACGGCTTCTTTAACTACTGCAATGGAAGCAAAAAGGGAAATAGATGCTAAGGACTTACCTAATATATTACATAGCGATTTTACAAGGACCACTGTTTGGGGTTATGTCTTTTAAAGCAACCAGATACTGTGAAATTCATATTTAATATCAGCATTTACCAAGTGGTATTCAATCATGTACACAAAAAAAAAAACATGAAAAATAAATTGGAGGTATTTCATAGATATTCTACTTTCTCCTGTCTGGCTCATTTGCTATCATGGCAGCTGAATTAACAGCAAGCAGTCATGCATGATATTGTTTCCTCATTTGTATGGTCTTCTAAGATATAAACTTGGATATAAGGTATAAACAAATCAAGACATAATTCTCTCGCAAACGTCAATTGTCTGTGCTTACAACTCTTTTTTTTTAATCATACGTATTGTGATTATGATAATAACATGCTGCTTAGCCAGACGTTGAGTGACACTTGTCCCTCAAAGAGACAATGGGGTTTGAACTGGTGCTTTAGAAAGCACCGGAGGACAACAACATGTTTATTTTAATATTATGTTTGTTTCCTATTGTGCTGGAATATAAACACGTTCTGCTCCCAGCACAATATGGAGCAGAATCAAACGATAACGTGATGACCTCAGTTATGTGAAAATAATCTAGGTTCCTTTTTTAACTGAAGAAGAAATTACACTAAAAACACTGACGGCCCACACCCAAACGAGCACATACAATGAATAGCAGGGATTCGTCTTGGCAAATGATTCAAACACAGAACTGCAATATTTTCCAGCAAATGGCATTTAATACATATTCGATGGGCACGTATCAGTTTATAGCGCATTTTCTGATAAAAAGAGATGACATGAAGCTATCCCATCTTACACAGTCGCAATAAAAAGCGTTTATTTTTGCTTGCTTATTTTGCTGACAGCCCCTGCAGAATTGCATCTTACCTTTTTAAATACCGTGCGTCTTCCGTTTGCATCGTGTTTTCAATTTTTCTAAATTCGACGATTTGCAATGTTTGTTTCTATGAATTCAACGATCTCACTGTACAGTATTCTATATTTTATGATACAGTAATGATGTGCAACCGGCTGTTTCCGTTGCCAGGGTAAGCCACTACTCATCCCAGCATGCAATGTAGCAACAGTGCAGATAGAGAGGGTCGGAGCTCAGCTGTTTCTGCCGGAATGATTTGTTCTTGCGCCTCCTAATGGCCGGGATGACAAAAACATTTCAGCAGTGCTGAAATCGATAGCTCTTACAGATACCGATACCAGTCATAAACAAACAAGTCCAACCAAGGCCTTTCCTCTTATTTTCGTACAGCGTAATTACTGAATTTGTTAAAGCATTTCGGAACCCCCCAATTTTCTCTTCTATGCCTTTCTGTTGAAGTAATCGCTTTTGACATAACGTCACTATAACCATCATTTTGACTTCAAAGTGACAAATCACCAGCGAGGGCGGTTTAAGGGGTAACTAGTTAACACTGTAGTTAACACTGTCCGTTGGTTTAAAAAATGTACACGTGTTTTTCTGGCATCACGATCGATGACAAGTATTACTTTTTATTTATAAATGTGGAAAAGCAGTAATTTTCTACCAGTTTCGTTTTAAAATGCATTATAAATAGTACTATTCTGATATATTTAAGCAGTTGACATCGAAATGCGGTTGGCAGGATGGCATTTACAAGCAGAAAACGATTCTGTATTTAAAAGAAATGAGATACAGTACATTCCTAAAACTTTTATCATATGGTGAAATTAACTTTTTTCCCCCTTGTGTGAGTAGCACAGATCTTTCAGGATACTAATTAACGAGTTAGTGAAATATATAGTACCCAATGTTCATGTCTTTCCTTTGAACTTGACATTATTTGTAATAGCTACATAATTGTTGTGAAAACATTAACTAACATACCATCTGAAAACGATATCCACTGAATACTAGACTGTGTGATAGTTGTAAGTTTTATTGATCTGTTAACTTCTGTTTTGTCAGGCTGTGGGGTATTTAGGTTGAAATGCTTTTTTCAGTTTTAGATTTTTGGTTTGCTTTTAACGTTTACTTTCCTACGTTTGTACTCAGTACTCAACTTGGCTTCATAACTAGGTTATGGGGGGGGAGGCTGAGGTTTTACAGATGCAGTATACACAAGAAAAACGTCTGCATTAAATTTTAGTTTATTTACTTACTGCACGATTAAATTGTAAAAAAGACGGGTGAATGGCCTGCCCCTGGTTCGCAAGCCTTCTTCTCTACAAATATTTTAAAGAAAAGGTTACAAAGTGTTCTTCTACTTCCTAGGATAACCTGTTGTAAAACATCTTTCAATTTTTAGTGGGAAATTCAGTTTAGTGGTATTACCTCAATAACTACTGTATGTATTTAATAGAGAAGTTTGATAAAAGTCATTTGTGGAAATTATTATAACATTGTTAAGACATCCATTATGAAATTCTTATCATTCAAGCTAAAACTGTTTTAAAAACATTTTTCATAACTAAATTCAGGGAGTACCAACAAAGACACAAGCACTGGCTAAATCAGAAACGTGGTGAATTGAGAAAATGGTACATAACCTTTGAAAGAAGAGAGCATGTTTGAAAATAAGGCAACAAAACCAAGTATGTGTCACAACATTTCACCATGACAGCAGTTAAAAGAATTTACACTGCAGTCTAAAACATACAATGCAAATGACATGCCATAGTGGTTAAAAAAATAAATACACAGCTACTGAAAATATATACACATTATTTTTTTTCTATGGTGTCGTTTTTTGGCAGTAATGTACCTCATGATAAAGGGAACACTGTTTTCACTGTACAAAGTGTGGTGGGAAATGAATTGGTTGCTTATGTGATATGACAACTGGGAGTTTGACACTAGAAGCAGGCAGGACCTTACCTTCTGGAGAAGGAAACCGAGAAACCAGCACACCCAACAATACTCAATTCAAACGTAGGAAAGCAAGACTATTTTTTTAAATGTATGGTGTTTCACATAAGAGAATAAATACAAACAAAAAGAAGATGTATTGATTGTGTTCATGAAATGAAATTTGAGAAGGATTACTTACCAAAGAAAAAGAGATTTCTAGTTAAAAAAATTGATTGTTATAATTAGAAGTAAATGACCATCTTTACATATGTGGAAGGTTTTATTCAATCTCTAATTACACTGACTGAAAGATGTTCGTACTTTAACTTTTTTCTTGAACATAAAAAACACCACAGTTACACAAAACTAGATCTGAACTTTATCTGTGTGCCTTAAATCTTGTTGAACTGAGCTGTCTGAATGCAGATATTTTTAGTTCACATATGGAACAAATACAATGTGAATACAACTACTTTTTTGTACTGTAAGGGTGGAATACTATGAATAAGAATTAAAGAGGAAATGTTTAAAAGCTGCAACATTAACCAGATGTATTATGGTAAATGTAGGTAAATTCTGCAGTGAGGTTTTTGGCACAGATGTGTGCTAAAATTGCTTTGACAGGTCCTTGAGGAATAGTGTTGCTTATAATGTTCTAATATAAAATATGAATTAAAAGATTGAACAGACTTAAATATCCAATAATCACAGCAGCTATTTTGTTCAAGAAATTATCAATACAATAGCACTAGATGGAGCCATGCATTTAAGTGAGGAATGATTCAGTTAAAAAAGTAAAACGTACGAGGCATTAAATGAAATGGGTCCTGCTTTATGCCGTTCTGCAAGACGGAATGTTAAAGCATCTGTATTTCATCAAACAGGGGTTTACAAGGATACATTCTTTCTGTTTGATACTTTCTCCCTGATAACAGCAGGTGGTAAATTTAAACTGTTATATATACTGCCTTCGGTTTCAATTATGCGTTAAGTGGATAAACTTTCCTTGTTGCACCAAAGTAAATTTACTACGTGTCATCTTATATTGAAAATATATATTAAAAAAACAAAGAAATATGAATTTTGTCATGTTGTATAGATAAAAACATCTTTTAAATAAATTTTAAAATAAGTTGTAATATATGACAACATAACAATCACAAATAGAAAAAAATACAGATAAATGACAGACTACCCACACAGTGCCTCTATCAATATATAAGACAAGGAGCAAACTAATTCATTTTATTACCTATGTTATGTATTTAGACACACAGGTTAGTCAATTTTATAATTCGTTAAAATTCTATTAGAATATAATGAAATCCTATAGTAGATTTTTAAGACTTTCAGTAACAATGTAGGAGTGAAGGAGGACAGTTTCCCAATCTTTGTCATCCCCAAAAATGGTGTTTGGCTGAAGAGAAAATACATGTACTCTGTGTAGACCCAAAACAGACACAAATGTAACCGCTTAAAAAAAGACTAAGTTTATGTTTTTTGGCAAATCCTCCAAGACCCCTCACTCTCAAGGCTGCAGAATCACAGCAGGATGAGCTGGTCAGCATTACCGCCTGCTAGTGAGTGACAGACAGATCTGTCTGCTGCCCTTCAGATGGAATGGGACTGCAGTGCAATGGCAGAACCTCAAATCCTGTGATGTCGGTATCCACACGCACCAAATCTGGGAAGGCAGGGACAACAAACACTGAGAAGCAAGGGATCAGCGAAACGCTAATCTCATAGACAGAAGCTAATTTGCACTTAAAGTTGTAACGCTGCACTTATTCAGTAATGTCTGAAACAACAATTATGATTTTTGCCCTTCATCTGGAGCAGCACAGACAATATAACACAGCCACTTATTTTCTAACCGTGTTATCCTATAGGTGGGGGGTTTGCCAGAGCCTATCCCAGCAAGCAACAGGCACAATACAGGATACACTCTGGCCTGAAGGAGACGCCAGTCTATCCCAGGGCACACACAGATAGCGCTAAGTTCACATTCTCACCATGAACAATTTTCCCATAAGCCAATTAACCCAGCATCACATCTTTGATCTGTGGGAGGAAACCAGAGCACCCAGAATAAATCCACACAAACATGGGGTGAACATGTAAACTCCCTGCAGACAACACCCCACACTGGGAATTGAACAAACGGAAACAGCACTAACCACTGCACCACCATAATGCAGTCCCTTTCAATTTAGGAAACATTTTACAATGGAATTTAGGAAAAAAGGCTCTTTTCTTTTTATTGTACAGGGGATTCAATGTTACACTGTATGCATTAAAATGCAAACATTGCTGAGAAACCAATAAATAAAATTCCCTGTGTGTGTGTATGATATGTTGCACAAGTGCACTTAACCAGGCGAACAGGAAAACAGAGCACTTGGCTCATTTTAATCTCCCTTCAGCTGGCGAGATTTAGAATGGTTCTGGCACTTGCTGAGTTTTGTTATGGCCTTCTGTGTGTGTACTTGCACATGCTGTAGGTAGCCGGTGTTGATGGTTGGGAGCTGAGAAGACAGCGAGGCAGCAGATTGGACCTAATGTTTTCTGGGCATGGAGTAATCTGAACAGAGAGACAAGCTTCTGAAATAACAGATAATATTCCTTCTCGCTAAGCACTCGATCTGCAGTGCTTCAGTAGCTTTCAACACTTGAAGGGTGAGAGTGTGGAGCTGATCAGTTACAATGTCAGTGCCAAGGGTCATACTGATATAGCAGTGACAAGGCAACTGTCGGACCGGCAGTCGCTGAGCTGGGGAGGACACTCGGAGACCCACGCTTCCAACATGGACTTCATGGGAGCTCATCTGGCGTTTATATCACGATGGAAGGAGACTGACGACGAGTTATGTCGGCACAGCATGTCATTTGTTCTCCACAAAGCCATCAGGAGTGACTTCTTTGAGAGCTACCTTTACCTGCTGGAGACACTCCCCCTTGGTAAGCAGGCTAGAGAAGCTAGCAGCCGTGTCTCGCGCCGCACAGAGGTGTCCTTCGCCAGAATTTGCCTTCTGCTTCATTGCTCTCTCGTCTCTCTGGATCACCCAAAGCTTTATCAAAGCTTTATGTGAGCAATACCCACAAAGTCCCTAACAGTATAGCATGAAAGCAGCCACTGTTGGCTCTGTGATTCTGTGGAATCCTGATGTTGTAGAGTTTATTTTTTTTCTTTCCAGAGAAATTAATTTTAGCAACTGCCTTATAAAAAAGCATTTAGGAAAAATAACCTCCTTTAGCATATTTTGGCACAGGATGTATCAGCGTTTTTCTTAGCAAGGTGTTTCCATACATATCTTACACACAGCTGTTTACGTGATCAAGTTTAAACCCTAGATTATAAAAGCGAATATATTTTCCCCTCAGTTTTATGATACTGTTTTATGCTTTGTATAGCTACTCTCCCTGACTAATTTTTATTCCAATTTTCAGACTGATCTTAGCATTTGCTGAAGAGCGTGTGGATGTGTAATAGACTTTGTGACAGTACTGTGATATTTTATAGGTGTGCTGGTTGACAGCTTGTGAATTAAGATTTATTTTCTATAAAAAGAGTCAACGCAAGTTGGTAAATAAGTTTAAAATATGTGACTGAGCTCGGACTATCAGAAGGAAATGAAATAATATCGTCAGCTTAGGGTGAAATGTGATGTTCGGACCCTGTATATGCCAAAGGGAGAAATGCTCTTTTTAGCCGGGGCCAGTTGTTCTGAGAAAAGAAAAAAACAATAATGGGGATAATAATAACGGACAGCTCTATCTGCACACAAACCATGGGACTGTTGTATAGATTGTGGATCATACGGCCAAAACTAATGCCCTTCTAGAATAGACCATAGGAAGTCACATTCCAGGAGATCAAATGTCTTCTCTGCCTCTAAAGAAAGCACTGCATGAGAGGCTAGCTGATGGCAAGTTTGATCCAGGATATGGAAGATATACATACATGGTACTGTACATTCAGAATATGGAAATTATGCACACATTGTATACCCAGAATATGGAAAATAGACATCTGTTGTTAAGAAGCAAATCAACTTTCAAGAAGGCAGTCTGATTCTGATGTATTAGACGGCACATGTATGTTTTCATACACTGAAAAAGGACCTTTACAAAAGGTTTAATGTCTGAGTTTAATAACGATAATGGTTTATAGCATGAGCAGTCCAGGGTTCCTTGCGTTTTTAGAAGAAACAAAGTAGAGATGATTTTGATCTTTATGAAAAGAGCCAGTTCGCATGAAAAATGTGGTATTAAAGGGTCACGTTGATCTCCCACTGCTAGAAACAACAAAGGTGGGATGCCATCTAAGCCAGGAGATTTCTGTTGAACCAAACCCTCACCCTGTTCAGGAGTCAAGTAAGGCAATTTAAATCAATTTAAGAGACCCTTGATCTTGGTCAGGTTTTGACTGGTTTCAGAATTATAAAGACCTGAATAGACTTCTTGGAAAATGTCATTACCTTAAGCTCATGGTTAGAGAGTATAATATCGTTATTTTCCTTGAATACGTCAAGTGAAGCCAAACGCTCATTTAATTGTAGTGTTTGTGTGAGTTACCTTCTAGGCTGTTCAGTATGTTTGAAGTACAGTGCCCCTGTCTTGTGTTTGAGGAATTCTGCTGGAACATAAATGGCGAGGCTTATAAATTCAATGTGCAGATTAACCAGATATCTGTCTTATTCTTCTGTAAGTTTTTTGTTCCTTCATCATCGCAAAAGTTTGGTTTCTAAGTGAGAAGTCCGTATGTTATATTTTATATATGTTTATGCCTTATCAAGTCCACAAAACTGTATCATAAATAATGGTGGCATCGAATCATGTCAAGTACAACTTAATTCTGATACTTCTGTATCATCACTAAAACTGCTGATAATATTTATCTTTTAATAAATGGCTACAAGCTCCCAATTTCTATTATTCAAAGGGAGTAATGCTTTAAGTTTTAGGATAAGACATTGTAAATTGCCATAATCAGAAGCTCCTAAATGTTTACACCCAATTCAGTTCCTGAAGGGCCTTGTGACTTCTGGTTTTTGTTCAAAATTGAGTAGTTAATTAAACAATTAACCCAATTCTTCTCCACTATTCATTATTGTTCCTAAGGTCTTTCACAGTTGATTACACATGACAATCATTAAAAGCACAGTCACCTATACATCACTTCAGACCCTGGTTAGAAGTATTACAATCATGCAGCTAATAAAATAATCAGACCATCTATGTAATTGAGAACATGGTTGGAACATAAACCAAGAGACAGAAGGTCCTCCAGGAATAACGATTGATATCCCTGGCTTACAACTGTTGTGTAAATGCAGGAACAGAAACAAACACAGACATACAGTATGCTTACTGACTGAGAGAACTGACTGATGACTGTGATGCTCACTGTTAGACTGATATTAAACTGATGTAAAATCCAACAAAATCCAACATGTAAAATACAAATCGTCAAACTCAAAATAATGAAGACTCACAATAATTTTCTGTAATGTATATTATAAAAACAACAGCACAGGACTTAACAGGCATTATAGTTAAGCAAAGCACAAAACAATTCCCTGTGCTCCAGAAAGGCAGCACAGCTCACTGTTTCACCAGATCACATTGCCCCCTCTCACACAGAAATCCAAACACGCATGACAACAACAGGCTGGTCTATAAACACATTACAGTCACAGAAAAAAAAAATCGAACCTCAGTCTAACAATAACGCAACAGGTGCAGTGCGCAAACCAGGTATTGCTTTCTAATACTGTCTCGGGTCCTCCATTGCATAATAATAACAACTTTTATTTATAAAGCACCTTTCCAAATCCAAGGATGGTGCACGTAAAGAGAAAGAAAAAAATGACAATAAAAATTAAAAGGAAAAAAATAAACCAGAGTTTACAGGTTTATACAGTTAGAATGCAGGGCAGTCAGACATAGTCCCTGGTAAAAAGGTCAGTTTTAAGTTTGGATTTTGAAAAGAGTCAAAGAATTTGTCTCTCAAAGAGTCATAGGAAGGGCATTTTATAACAGAGGGACAGCAACAGAAAAGACATGGACCAAAGACGTTCAAGAATAAACCCCAGGTACAGTAAGCAAAGGAGCAGTCTGAAAGAAATGGAGCCTACAGAAGGGAGTGTAAACATGGAGGAGTTCAGGGATGTATGATGGAGCCAGATTGTTTAGAGCCTTGAAAGTCAGCAGCAACATAATTCAACATTATTGAACAATAATAAATAAGTGACTTTATAGGCAACCAATGTAGAGACTTAAGTACAGAAGTGATATGCTGCCAAGGTGGTATAGCTTAAAAGACACTTTCCTTGTTTACAGACAATAGGCAGAAGCAAAATCCTCTCCTTAGCTGCTGAAGGCAAGATAAGATGATTCCCAGAGAGATGCAGATCATATCATAACCCCAGGGATAGGTTTGGAGAGAGTCAGCGACACATCCCACAAAGCAAAATTTCTCAGCTATTGCAGTTGTACTGCAGAAATCCCAGACAGCCCCATTAGCGACCATTAGCGAGACAGGGCTTTGAAAGACCCTGCGGTAGCTGAGTTCGGCCTTGGATCTGGGAGAGGAAGCGCCCAGTTTAATTCTTCACTGGGAGCTCCCCACTCCCCAGAGTTTTCCTCAAAGTGCTGTGCTTTGAAACTGACCTGAAACAAATTTCTGGGTGGAGTCCATATGCATGATTGTAAAGCATTTTATTTTTGCGGTCTGATTGTTTGTAACACAATGTACAGTACTACTCAAGGACAGCAGCTCCACAACTTGAGGGCTGGGATCCTACAAATCTTATTGGAATCAACAATCAGCAAGTAATCAAGACCTGAGGAATAAAAGTGAGAATGTCGACCAATGAAATAAACACCAAACTTCAAGTAGTAAAAGGCTGAGTTGTACTAGAACAGCCTAGTACAATTTAAGACTAGAATTATCAATTTCTGGAGTTCTTCTCTATCTAAATCTATATGTCCCTGTCCAGGATGCGTTTTGCACAGCTTATATTAATGACCACACACATGTATATGTGGAATGCAGCCTGTTTTCCAAAATTGTCACTCTGAGCTGCTCAGACACTAAGGAGCTATGACCCTTACCAATCTGTTGAGCACATGTTGCTTGTAACTGGAGAACTTGCGCACAAATGCTGGATTGGCTAGAACATCAGTTCAGTCCCCTTTCTACTTTGCTGCACCATACAGTAAATGCACATGGAAAGCAACCAGCTGGAAAGAAATCAGACAGGGATAATAATGTAAAAATAAAATGACATCATGTCACTTTAAATCATGTCATTGCCAAACGCCTGGCACCACTGCCAACCCCTGCAGAACCAACCCAAGGCATGTCATCTCATCAGTGCACTGAAAGCTGTCTGGCTGATGATCCAAGCCCATCATCTGGATTAAGGAGGTTGCTCAAACTGGGACATTGACATGCTGTAGAATAAATGCTAAAAATAGTCCTAAAACTGCATTGAAAATCGCAGCAATGCAAAGCGTAGAACTAAACACCAGAAATAGATATCTCAAAAAAGAATTTACACATTCGTTTTAGCGAGGATATCTGCCACTTGTTTTAGCTGTGGCTTTCCTTCATTATTCATTTATAATGTTCAGTGATGATGCCAAGTAATGACTGCCTTGTGTCACCCAGGTGGCTTCTCTGCACTTCAGCAGTGGAGGAAATGGTTCCCTTCCTTTATGTAAAAGCTCTTTGAATCGTTTCGGATGAAAAATGCTTCTCCAGCATGATTAAAAGGGTTCTGCGTGTTTCTAAATCCTTTCCAGTCCTGCAGTGCAGTTTCTTTATTTAAGAACAGCAAATACTTTATTGTCTTACTTTTTTTTCCTTTACTTTATGATTCTAGGACAATGTCTTTTTATTCTTCTGCCCTCTGACCTCTGAGAAGAATTAGCTTTAGAGAGACAACAGTAAAGGGTTTTGTAAAAATGGATCTCAATTAACATGCCATTATAATTCTATTGACTAAGCATTGGTGTGGGAACTGGACAAACTGGCAAAGTGGTTAGCATTGCTTCCTCACAGTGCTGTAGACCTGGATTTAATTCCTGGAGTGTTATCTACGTGTAGTTTGTATGTTCTCCTCGTGTTCTCATGGGTTTCCTCCAGGTGCTCCAGTTTCCAGAGTCCAAAGACATACTGGTAGGTTAATTGGCTTCTGGGAAAATAGGTCCTAATGGGAGTGTGTGTGTTCATGTCTGTGTGTGCCCTGTGGTGGACGGGCATCCCATCCAGGGTGTATCCTGTCTTGCGCCCATCGCTTTCTGGGATTCTGGGATAGGCTCTGGCTTTCCCATGACCCTGTGTGTTGGATAAAGCAGTAGGAAAGTGGATGGATGGTGTGGGAACCTGTTTAACTTGCTAATGAACTGACAATTTCTTCCTAGTGAAACTGTATGCTGTAACCAGTGAGGTCATCGATGGAGAAAAGCAATTCTATGCCAGAGCACAAAACTTCTACAAAGACGTGCCTGCATCAGAAGAGGGAATGATGGGAGATTACATAGAGCTCTCTGATGTTGACATTGAAGGCTCTAAGGAATTCCTGAAGAAGTTTGTTGGGGTATGTCCCTCAGATCTATTTACATGTATGTTTTATACAATTTCATTGTTACAGATTTGAAATGCATGTTTTCAATTTCTGCATCTGATAATTATGATTATGGAGAATACGTATTGCATAGATATTAAAACAATACTAGTGATAGTAATATATATATAATATTAATTTAAAAAATAACCAAAGTATGGATATGCATATTACTATTCTTGTGCAACACTGAAAAAGTCAATTTTAACTTCTCATAATGGGTTATCCTTGAGACAAAAGAGTTTAATGGCAACAGCATGTGTTAACTTGCTCCTTTCTGTAATAATACTTGGACCCTTAGTAAATGTCTAATCTAAATTATCAAGCAATCACTGTTGCATTTTTTTTTATCATGAACAGAATGTGAAGGGCTACTGAGCCTAAATGTAGCACACAACACGTGTGTATATTAAAGCTTTACGTGACAGCGGGTACCAAAAATAAGAATCTATTTTTAGGTTCCTTCACAAGCCTGTTTGCAAGCTTTTCGAGGTGTCCTTCTTATCATGATCTCTCGGGATTTACAAGTTAATGTAGGAAGTCAGTGTATCATGTACACTGGCCAGGAACTGCTGAGTAGACCCAGATTCTAATTATTGCTGGGCTAAAAGTCTATTTTAATTTAGTTGTTCTTTAGTTGTAGGTTCTAGTTAACAAAATCTAGTTAACAAAATCTTCCATCTGTTTTATATGTGCAGTATTAACAGAAAATCTACATAAAAACTGTTGAGTTTTTCTGGGAACAGAAGTTTAACTGAACCATCTTTATTCACACTCAGAATAATGCAATAATTAGGTTAGATTATGCGCAAACATGGTCTTCAGTTTCATTGTTATGCAGTCATTTACTTTAAAGCTCTACGCCCTCTGATCTTCTGCCTCTGTCACTTCTCTCTTGTTTGCGTGATGACAAGTTCTGGTTGACATCAGATTCCCTGAAGCTAAAGTGTGACAAAACAGAAATTGTATTGGTGAGCAGCAAATGTCAGCTGAAAAAAGTTGGAGGGCTTCACAGTAATGGTGGATGGCTTCCCTGTTCTAGCATGAGCTGTAGTCAGGAATCTGGGAGTCACACTCTGTCCTTACTCACACTCTATCCTCAGTCAAACTTAAAAAAAATGATTAAGACTTTTTTTTACCTTAGAAATACTTCCCGCATTATGCAGTTTCTATCAATGTAGTTGTCTATGGGCTCCCTAACACACATCTGCGTAGGTTATAATATGTCCAAAAGTCTGTCGATAAACTTATTACTTGTTCCTTTGCTACCTGTGTAATGGGTGCATCAAATTTGACCAAATAATTAAAGATGTCTTTGGTCACTAGCAACGCTAATGGAATGATTCATGTGATAAAATTTTGCTTTATTATACATAAATACCCCTTTCATGATATCCATCCTTTCGACAAAAACTTTGGAAGGCAACTTATACTTATCAAATTAAGTAAAGCACAAAGGTCTGGAAATGCCTCATTAGAATTCCAAATCGACCACTGGCTGACCACTGACTTCCCTGTGGCTCAACCCCAACCAGTTATAAAATATATGAGGATACCAGCCAATGCTAAAAACCAAGTACTTACATTCCAATTGGGTTATTCTAAGGAATCAGATGTGAAGTTTCAAGTTCAGGACCTGATGACTCAAGTTCAGATACATTTTTCTGCATGTGAGCCCCATTGTAGGCCGAGACAATTGCTACTTGTGTGACCTAAAAACAGCCCTTCTGATAATAATTCACTGTCATCTTAGAACGCATCTCATTTTCTTTACAGAAACATGAGAGAAACGAGTGGCATTGGGCTGATCTTGCAAAAATACGGAGTCTACTTTCACATCTTTTTCTCGTTTCGGATTGCACGTGGTGTTGCTCTGGGCAACAGCACCAGCAGTGCTGCGGTTTCGGCAGCTAAGGTGCATGATGGGATGCTAAGCTGCAGTATTGCCATGGAAACCGATGGGGATCGCTGCCCTGGAGCTGGCGTTTTCAGGATCATGTTCAAACCAAGCGAGCTTTCGCTTAACTTTCCGAAATTTGTTGATGACATTCTCCTTTCCACAATTTCTCACCTTTGGGCAATGAACTTACAGAAAGGCGTGTGTACAGAGAAGGCAGTAACTGGGTGATGAAACAGGTGTCACCTCTCTCTGTCAGGGTCCAGGGAAGGCCGGCACGGTGTGTGCTCTGGATTGCGGGTGTGGAATCGGACGGGTCACTCGCAATGTCCTCTTGCCAGTGTTCGAGACGGTGGACATGGCAGACATGATGGAGGAGTTCCTGATTCACGCTCACGAATGTTACCTGGGTGCCGATGCGGACCGCATTGAGACTTACTACTGCTACTCCCTCCAGGACCTCACTCCGCCTTGCAAGAAGTACGATGTCATCTGGATCCAGTGGGTTGCATGTAAGTCTGTTCTTTTCCAGTCTCATGCATAGATGAGCCTTACTCGTTCCACACAAAAAGAAAGTATGACAGGAATACCAAAAAATATACGTCATCGTCTATACAGGTGGATGTTTTCACCTTTTATAGTGCCTGGAGACCAGACCACCTGCTTGGTCCTCAACCAGGAAGCCACCTTTCATTGATGTTTCACCTCCTTGCCCTGGTATATCTTCTAGCTGTGGGGCAATGACAGGGAAGTCTCCTTGCCACCCCCTGCAGTTTGCCTCTCTCTAATTAGAAGGTTTTGGCCCCAAGCTCCTATCTGTTCTCCTCAGCCATAGCCAGAATTGTCCTTTTCCCACCTCTTCGCCCAGAACCTTGCCTGCCATCTTCAGTGTTATGCCGGCCACTCCCACATTTCTGATTAGACGTAACATTAATGTGCTTATAAAGTCTTGGCATCCCACTTCCACGGGGTAGATTAAGGATTTCCAGCCGCCTTCTCTGCGTTCTGCTGCAAGCTCGGAGTACCTCAGCCTCTTCCACACCTATGTAGTTTCCATTCCCTCCTCCCATGGGACTGTCAGTTCTACAAGGAGCATGGTCCTGGTCTCACGTAAAGCCAAAGCAAAATCGAAAAATCGCAAACTTTCAAGATATATTCAATTCTTTTTTACAATTGCATTATGTTCGTCGATTTCAACTTCTGCCACAGTAGATGACCAGTATGGATATAGTCTGAAACTTGAGTATAGACTTTCTAAAGTTTTTAGTGATTTTCCGGATTGAAGCAGCTACTCATTAGCAGTTGAAAATTCAGTTAAATGTACGCTTAATTTAACAGCATCGTGATCACATGTAATTGCATTGCAGTTACGTAAACATAATAAAACATTTCAATATTATATTATCTTAAACATCTAAAATAATTTAAGAAAATTCACAGATAATATTTCTGAGCTTCCTACAGTACACAGCATGTTGGAGATGGTAGACACAGGGTCCCTTTTCAACACACAGCTCTTTCACAGGAATGCAGTGAACTGCAGAGCATTTTGGGAAGTACCATTTAGAATAGTAACTCCTTTCTCTTGAATTTGGTAAATACTTTATTGGCATACACACAAGAGTTCCTCCTCTCCCACTCAGGGGTGTAACTGTAGCAAATTATATTTTTAACTCTCCTTAGTTGTAGTGTTTGGTTTCATCTTCCTCCGTTACACACATGATGTAATGTGATGAGATGTTTATTTAAATTACACACCACAATATTTAAAGGAATACTGCCATTCATCTGAGACATTTTAAAAAATGTCCTTCCACTACCTGCCCAGACTCTCACCGGGAAAGGTATAGTAGTCTGAGAATGGAAGGTTGTTCCATAGACTGAACTTCAGTAACAGGATTGATTTGTTTAGAAGGAAACTGGGGCCTTGAGCAACCACTTGCTCGGACTCATGGGAAAGTGGGAGACTATAAGGTAGCTCTTGCCATTTCACAGCACTGAAAAGCCGAACCAAAATCCCTACTTTTCAAAAGACATAATAACCTTGAATTGTCTTCCTCGTAAGATATTGTCTTATATTGCACTGACAGCTCCAATCATTGTTTCAATGATCAGAGTTATCTATGCCACACTGATGAGCCCTATTAACAATAAAACAGCCGTCGATGGCTGCTAACCTTATACAGTACATGCAAAAGTGGAATTAGGACGTTCAGCTTTCTTGCAGTATGAAACAGCCAGAACTAATTAAGGTTAACTTTCCCATAATATCTAAATAATATATGATGTATATGATCAATATATATATATAATAATGTCTATGTTTGTCTCAGGTCACCTCACTGACAGAGACCTAATGGAGTTCCTGATACGATGCAAAGCCAGTTTAAAGCTAAATGGAGTTATCATCATCAAAGATAATATGGCCAGGGAAGGCTGCAGGCTGGATCCCATCGACAGCAGCTTGATCAGGCACATTGACATTGTCAAGAGCATCATCTATAAAAGTGACCTGGAAATAATTGGAATTCAGAAGCAGGAGGGCTTCCCTGATCAGATGGTGCCAGTGTGGATGATTGCCGTCAAATAATAAACTGCAAGTGAAGGACTGATCGCCACAGGAAGACCAACGAAGATCCCAAGCCATCTCATTGTAAAAATCATTGTCACAACTTCAAAAGCTTCATCTGGGCATGCAATGGCTGGATAGGAATCCATTAATTCTAAGACAAGAGCAAAGAAAAAGGCACAAAAATGAAAGGTGGAGGTCAACTACGTTCCTAAAACACACATAACTGTGCATAAAATGAGCTCTGCATTAATGTGCGCAAATGGATCTTTCCATCGCATTTTAACTGTGCCCACAGCGTGTTCAAGCCAGGCTTATTGGAGTCAGTCTGTCAGTGTCACCACTGTCTGTGGTTTCATTAAAAAAGTCTGCTTTGTTCATCCACTGCCTTTTTTTTTACCAGTTCTTAGAACAAATATCAGTGACATTTACACAAAGCTGTTTACAAAATCTAAAACACATAAAGTGGCAGTCATTCTAGTTGTAATTGGACTAAGGACAAAACGTTAAACAGTTGGTTGGATAATAATTGGCACTACCGTATTCACAGAAGGATTTCTGGCCACTTTTCACTGAAACCATAAGCAATCTTTTGTTCACAACCTTTTCAGAGCTGTAATCATTTGGAAAAATCTCAAATAGTCTTTTGTCCTTTATTGTATGAGTGCAATTTTTACAAACAATTTTCCTCTTAGGTCATACATTGGAGAGTTTTTCAAACATGCCACACCACAGAACTTCATAAAGTATTTCATGTGATAATTATGCACATTTCAGAACAACACAAACAACTTGGGGAGGTCAAAGTAAGAAATGACACAGAACAGAATTCAAAAGTTAAGGCATGAGTTTGTGCAACTCTGGCACAGACTCTTCAAGTAACATTCTTGACTGATCTCAAAATCACATTACATAACCACTCCCAAGAAGACATATTATACAAAATGAACACTCGATATTTTGTATGCACAACAGAAAAAATATGCATGTGAATTAGTCCAAACAATTATTTCTGTTGTTAAAGCTATGCTTTTCTATGTTTGAGCTTTAGATTCCTGTATGTAATTATAGTGTTAATTTAAACAACCACTACCACTACCTTTTGCACATAACCAACTGTTATTAAAATATATACCCTTTCTTAATATCAATGTAGATCAACAAGGTGAGATGACCCTACAGGGTAATATTTTATCTTTACTTACATATTTCAAATCACAATTTTCCATTGTTTTTAATTTAAATGTGTTTTTATTTAATTTTTTAGAGCTTCTGTAAGAAAACCATAGTGCTGTTTGTATCCAGATGTACATATTGTCTTCTCTCTCTGTACAAGGTCAAGTGATTTATTGAATTTTTTGTATTATATAATGTCATAACTGTAATGCACACGGGTAAATTTGCTATTTCTAATTAACGTCAACCTAATACCATTTACATTGGTGAATTGCAGACTGGTAAATGTATGGGGAAGTTAAGAGTATGGAGCTGTGAATGTATTTTAATATCTTCAAAAACACATTTGATGCTATTTTTGCGATACTTTCATTCTTTAAGAAACCAAGAATTGTGAACACATGTTTTGGAGAATTTTAATTTAATTGTTTGAGAGGTTCTAAAAAAACATTTGTTACCAAGGTTAGAAAAAAAAAACATCTGTTACCAAACTCACATTGTTTAATTTGATGTCTTTCAAATAATAAACCCCTTTAGAAGCCTTTTAATTTTTATTTTATATGTGTTACTCAACAATTAGTGTGCTGAAAATACACTCCTTATTAAAAAAATAAATAAATCTTACACCAAGGGAAATAACACTAAAGAATAACTGTGGACTGTGAAGTTATGTTAAATTTGACAAAATTTCCAATCTTCTTTCACTCATTTTTGGGTATTGCAAATAGTCCATATTTTCTCTGGAAAAGGCTGCATCTTGCCAAAACTAGTTTTTTAATCTAGCATACAGTTCTCCCAAATTATAATCAGTTCTATTTTAATTAAAATGTAAGTTTTTCCGTAATAATGGAAAATAAATTGAAAGAAGCCACTGTAGTATCTACAATAATATTCTGAAGATGCTTTAACTGTCAATCCATCAAGATTGGATTTTTCAGAAGACTAATGTTTTTATCATCTCTGTAATGCAGACTTTATTAAAGATGGATCATCTTAATTGTTTTCAAAATGTTATTTCTGGACCCATGTGTTTGCAATTAGTATCTAGTCTGATGTGCTGGTGCAGTCATATGTAGGAATGATGTCACTCCATCAGTCAGATAACAGGAAATTGCTTAAGAAAATAAAACTATATTTTGATAAATAAAAGACTAACAGTAATGCTTTTGACAAATACTGCTCCTACAGAAAATGTAACATTTAGTGAGTGAAAATTTGGTGTTTACCCTTCACTTCGCTGAGTTATTTTGTTTAATACATAAAATGATGGATTTTCTGAGGAAGTCTTAGGTTTGAAAGAAAGATAATCTATTTTTATTGCTTCTTTTGCCGTTTTGTGAAATAGTGTACAAAATGCTGTTTCTCACCTTCGGTTTTAATTTGTGATCTCGGGCGTCCTCAAGCTCACTAGTTAAGTGGATAAAGAAGGCAAACGCACATCAGAGATTACATTGAAAAACTTGATCTCATTTTGCGGAGCTGTCCCACTGTCTTAAGCCTAATGCACAAAGCCATTTTCTATACCCCAGAACAGTTCTTCCCAAATAATTTCAGTCAGAGCCGGACTTTCAAGGTCCCAAGCTTACTGCTACACGACAAATCGTTTTTATAGTAAGCAAGAAATTGCAAGAAATATGCCAAGATATAAGTTTTTATTTTTTTATTGCAATAACACTGCAAGAAGTAACATGTATGAAGGACTAAGCATAAACTTCTTCATGCAGAATGTTGTCACCGAATGCTTTACTTACAACTATTGTTGCCTACTATTCCACAGATGGCATTTCTACACTGACCTTTAGTGCTTTCACACACTTTGTTAGGCATTTGTAAGAGCATGTCAGTATAGTGGTAGATATGATTCCTGAATCAAGTGATATTAGAAATTACCAGCATGTAATTTCACAATTATCTAATATGCTTTAAATTGCAGTTTGGGACATTTTGTGTTTGTTTTTGTCTTATGAGTTTGAATTACCCTCCCTTTTTAAGAGTTTTTTATTTTCTGATAATGCCAGCAATCGTCTCCCATTAACCTTAGTCTTTTCAATGAGAGAAAGTGTGGAGGTGATTGTAAATAATACTGAGTAATAAAATTATATTGCTCAAGATAAGTTTGAGTACTACTCACCAAAAGTGAAAAAAGAGCCCTACTCAATGTGTTTCAGATCTGCGCTCTCATTAAAATAGGTAGAAGTCCTAGGATATTTCCTTATACAATTATCAGCTTGAAGAGCTTTGTTTTTGAATTTTGCGAATCGCTTAGCCCTGAAATATTGTTGGACAGGGAACAAAAACAACGATTCACTCATAACGGAGAATCATAATTGCCTTTCGCAGGCACACATGTTGAGTGCTTGCCAAATTGCAGCAGAATATATAGTATATTCAGTCATCTCTCTGACCTTTCAGGAGGCCATGTTTTTATAGAAAAACAGATCACTGAGATCTTCTCAAAGAGTTATAAAAACGTTCATAAGTATTTTTCAACTACCAATCAAAAACCACATTGTTCTGAGAAATTACTTTCAGATGGGTCTGTAGATAGAGGAGTGCAATTGTTCCTAGTTGAACAGACAATGCATGCTTTTTATCTGCTTTGGCTCACATTCAAGCTTGTCAGAAATTATCTACATGAATGCATTATGTAGTTTCCTCAAATATTCAGTCTGAATGCCCCAGTGTAATGTTTGAAGTTGCACAATGTGGAACCCTTCTGCCTCTCCTAAATGCCTCATGAATGGACAGTTTAAAAATGTAAAGTGGTTAAAAAATGTATCCAAATGTTTAACAAAATCCCACTAGATTGTGAAAATTAAAACTAATGGGCCAAAAGAAAAGCACTTTTTTTCCCTGTCCCATTTGGGTCTTTTGAAAAGTAAATCCTTTCACATTCTTTAAAAATTAAAGTTCAAAGTACCCAAAGGTTTTCAGTGCAGGTGCAGATGCCAGGAGGCAGGACACATTGCCAATTGTACATTCACCTTTTCAGTACTGGTTAGTAGTTTTGACAGTCATTGCTATCATTTTTAATATAGCTCATTTCTTTGGTCTCTGCAAAACGGGGATTTGAATTTATTAACTTAAACAAAGCTAATGGATTTAGTCATACAACTACAAAATTAGACAAGCTTCCAGCTGAGAAGAATATATCAACTATGACAAACCACAACAGCTTAATAGGAAAGGACACCATTGTGTTAAACCAAAGAAAAGGTCAAAATAATCTGATAACAATATTCATTGGTGAACTGTATATTTCAAATTTCATGTTTTTAGAATCTGCTAAGAGAAATGCTCAACTCTGATTATTATTTTAGTTTAAGAATATGTTAAATAAATATGTCACAGACCAAAGATCCCCTTTCACAACAAGAAAAAACTGATTTGTACATTTATTAGTTTATAAGTATACACCGAATAAAAACGGAATGTATTTTCTATGTGAGGGAAATACGGTTCACAAAAAGATTTTTACACCTAAATAATGGCAATTACAACTGGCAGTACCTTAGTAACAAATCTTAATCAAGAATAATGAAAATAGTTACATTGATGGCTTGCAGTGATATTATATATTCAAGGTAACTTATTTTGGTGATAAATGCAGTTTCTGAATAACTAGAATATTAATGTACATAATCAAATATTACTCCAAAATCGGAAATTAATTAGGAATATTTTGCTCAAGCTGGAAGTAGAAACATATCAATGAGCAAAATGCTGACTTCAGCTGTTCCCATTTATCAACAACATAAAAAAATACACTGGTCTTTCTGTCCTGAATATAACCTATTTGTCACTGCTTGTTACATGTCTGGGAGCCTGTGAAATGAGTCACGCTGCAGAGCAGAAATGTGATACTTTTTCCTTCCAGAAAAGGACATTTGGCTCTCACTTCAGAGCTTGGTGTCTCACAGTATCCCAGAACTGACAGAACGCTAGACTGAAAGACATAGACTGAGAGATGATATGAAACTTGCACCAGTCCTCTACATACTGTAGCAGTCAGTAAGGAGCGTTAGTGCCTGTGTTCGAAGGGTTCAACAGTCCTCACTGACCATGCAAGAGACTGGATAACCTTTGCTCAAACCTTTTGCTGTAGCAAAATCAAGCCCTGCAGTTGTAAACAGATCCCACACTTGGTTATCTTTTAGCTGCAAATGTTCAATTTCAGAGTTTGTATGCACATATCTGTCACCATCAGGTTTGCTCAGATTTTTAAAATAATTTTCTCCTCTTCTCATCCATCTCTGTTTGGTGATGGGTTCAATGCCAAGCCAACAGGTACAATTCCTAAACTGCTACATGCCATCAGTGTCATGTGATACAGATTTGTACCTATCGTAGGCAGCATAGATGCCATTTGAGTTTGAACTGAGTTGCTGCCACAAGTTGATGCTCTAAAACTCGGTGAATCTTGTTTATGAATTGTTTGTGGAGTCATAAGAAGATAAGAAAGGTTACAGATGAGAAGAACATCTGACCGGTTGAGATCGCTTATTGATCCAGCTGGTTCATGAAGGAAGACATGATACCAGTTTTATCACATGGCTGGGTAGCTTCTTCCACACTCCCACAATCCTTTGGATAAGGAACTGGCTCCTGTTCACGGCTTTTAACGCACTTCCACACAGTTTCCACTTCTGTCCTCTGGTTTGTGTTTCCCTTTTCATGTTAAAGAAGTCCACTGCATTGACATTGTCAGTGCCTTTGAAGATTTTAAATACTTGTATCAGATCCCTTTGTAGTTTTCTCTGCTTGTCTCTGTTCAAGGTCCAAAAGGTTAAGTCTGACAGTGTAGGGCTCTCCTTTAAGTCCCAGAATGCACCCGGCTGCTTTTCTGTGGACTGACAGATTGACAGCTGTGGCCTTCTTTGTCCCAGAGCTGCCTTTCAAGTCTCTGTCAAGGGCCGAATCTGTATTTCCTTTGCTTAGTGAGTTAAAATGAGGAAAACTCAAATCAAACTGACCTGACAATGTCAACAATATTGTATATGAGAGGGTGACTAAGGAGGCCTTACCCATAATTTTCCAAAGTTTTCTCATTAAACACCTTTACCTGTATCCATTCCTTCATTTGTATTATAAAGACAGTCCACTCTATAGGCTGAGAAGGGCAACGTGGCCTTTTGCTCGAGAGATATATTTTTATTTTGTTTCATGTATGTGTTAAAATGGAATTGTTTGTTTCCTACGCTCTGTCCCATGACCCTGGGAGCCCACATGGCTACTTTAAAGAACATTGGGGATTTGACACAATGACTGAAGCGTGGGAGAGCAAAGATCTTGTCGTGGAACTAAAAACCAATCTTCTCATACAGGCATTCCCATGAGTTCCTGGCAAGCTTTTATATAAATATAGAAATAATAAAAAAAACATTTTAAACCTGAATGGACTTTAGTGGAAAATGGATATTTTTATTAAGAATTCTTGGGTTGAGTGTCTTTTTCAACATGTTTTAAAAATTGACAGCGCTACAGAAATACTTTTTTTAGGTGATGTGTGCTGAACACAAATGTACAGTAGATGAACGGGTTTTTTTCTGTCAACGCCCAAATTCTGAGCGAATTCGGAATGAGGGTGCAGTGAGGCCTTTCAGCCTTGGTTTGGTTTGGGAAATGAGCTCTGCAAGGACTCATCTGAAATATTATAAGTGGGGTTTTCATATTTTGGGATTGCATGCTTCCTGAAACGGATTTAACCTAAAAGAAACTTGGGTTGACCAGGCTGCCAGTGCACTTTGGTAGCACATCTGTTAATCAGGAGGAGACGCATTGATAGCATGTGTTCCTAACGGAGTAAACTACCTCACAAACAATGGCTCACAGTGGGGTTATGTACTTCAAGCGTCTTGCCTGAGGTCACTGGCTGGGAAAGGGACTGTTCTGCAGGAAACCTATCTTGGACGTGGGGAAGGATTATTGAAAACAAATGGTAATGCAGTGAAAATAGTAAACATTGCTCTTGGGTATGCACATACTCTAACTCTGACTTTTTGTTTTTGGTTTTCTGGTTTTCGCCTGGAGCACTTTAATTGCTGAGCTGACTAAGCACCAAAAAGTGCTGGTGTGTGTAGTCGCACTGTAAAAGCTAAGTGTGCATTTCCATTCCACCAGCTCTCACAGCTGGAAATTAATAGCAGTGGCGATGGTGGGAGGAAAATTACATGTGCAAGTACATGCTAAT
Organism: Lepisosteus oculatus; assembly: GCF_040954835.1. Taxonomy (NCBI): domain Eukaryota; kingdom Metazoa; phylum Chordata; class Actinopteri; order Semionotiformes; family Lepisosteidae; genus Lepisosteus; species Lepisosteus oculatus. The sequence goes on along the minus strand of NC_090704.1, from coordinate 8,043,581 downwards.
TCATTCTAATTTGGTATAACAAACACCTAATTTAATTACATGAACTGAAGTTTAACAGTAAGCCACCCAATTAGATTTTTGTGTTTTTTTAAAAAAACAAACCTTATTATATTCTGGGGTTTGTTGTCTGCAACATGTGGAACTATGTTACTGGGGCAATTTTTACCTCTGGAAATCCTGTTCCTCATGCTGGTTTCAATTCCATAACCTTTCAGATCACAAAATAATGAGCCAAAATGGCTCACACATGCACATTATGCCCGCTGAATCATTTTCCACCAAACCAATTTACTTTCATGATTAAATATTTTTTCCAAGTGAGTCACAAAGCCCAGCCAGTTTTCTGGGCCAGCCCGGGGAACCTTACAGTGTGTGTTCTGGTGTTGGAATAGCGCAAAAGGAGAGCCATTCCATTAAATCAAGTAAGACTTAAAAAAAGAATGGCTTTAATAGCAGGTATTTCCTGTCTCTTGATCTAGGCAGGAATAACACATTTCTCTCCACAGGGTTCACCTTATAATAAGTTGTGGTTTGGTGCCAGTAGTTTATTATTCAATTTTTAAGGCAGCTCAGTGCAAAAAATCAAGGATTGCAGCACCAATTTGTGGCACATGAGGGTGTCTGGCTGAAAAAACATTGATGGCAGAAAACGTCTTCAGCTTTCAATAATGCTCACTCCCACACAGTGTGCAGCTCACAAAAAGTGTCTGCAAGCAAATTTGAACTACTCAGACATTCTTACATGAGGTAGTTTTTGTATTCAGGGAGAAGAAAACAGGATGTGAATTTTAAGACCGCACTTTAGGAGTTTATAGCTAAGAAACCTTGTTCTGAGCCTTGTATACAAAATGAACATTGAAAATCCTGCAATAAATTTTGAAGAAAATATATTGAATTCATATGTGTCACGACCAGTACTTAACTGTTTAGGTGAAATTAACAGGGCCATTTTCTGGGTGTTTCAGAGCGAAATGTTAAAACTTTAAAAAAACAATATACACTGCTATGCAAATGTCTCAGCTAATTCACGTTCAGAAGCTAGAATATATGTAGGTTGACAGCCAGCATCAGTGTTTCTTCTTTTCTAAAAACTTTGTTATATTAACATATTACATTATGTTAACATAACATTAATATATTAACATAAACTTTACTATAGCTACAATCAGCTATAGTATAGCTATAATTAGGCATGATCAGCCAAAGTGTAGTGTTGTCTTAGCTTGTCTGTCATATTTACCAGTCAAAAGGCTTCATTTTACACTGCAAAATACAGCTCTATCAGAATTAACTGTTTCAGTTGAAGATTTTTACAGCATTGTTAGAGCCAAAAATGGAAAGAAATGAAGTGAAAGTTGGCAATATTAGCTTAGGAAAATAGAAAAACTGTAGTAAACTGTATATTTCAGCATTACTGTTGATCACATAATTTATAATAAATGATCTGAAAATGTTTTTATTAATAACATTCAATAATAAAAGAAAACCTGAATACAGAAGTGTATTATGAACTATAGCTTGATATAATGATACATATTTGAGAAATGTAACGAACAGTTCTTTCCGGACCCTATGCGGACGACACAGTCCGACGTAGTGGGGAAACACTGGGGAAACGTCATGCAGGAAAAGGGGGCTGAAGACAGGGGGGCGTGTCCAAGGTGCGCTAGTGCACGGGGGAGGTGTGGCCGAGGCGAACAATCCGAGAGAGTAGTCCCTAGGGAATATCCAAAAACACACGAGAAGTCCAAAACCAGGAGATCCATCAGAAGAAGGAATTAAAAACCACGAAGGCCGGGTCGGAACCGGCGGACGGGGAACGGGAACGGAGGTTAAAACCTTAACGGGACCAGGCGCTTCCAGGTCCCGGACTCGCACGATATGGAAATCAGAGCAGAGCCCGGATGAGCGTCAGCGCCTGGCTTTTAAGGTAGGCTGGGAATGGGGAGCAGGTGCATAGAATACAGTCTCACGTGAAAGGGCTGGAGCACCCTTAAGGAGGGGGGACTATAATCGTGACAAGAAATGCCTATAAAAGTATAAGGCTAATTATTTAACATGGCACTTTTCAAGTCGGATCCTGAACCACAAATTCTGAAAAATAGTGCAGACAAGGAAATTAATTGAATGTAATTCAAGATGAAATGTGGTCTTTACAGAGAACATCTACGAGTGTGTTTTTACTCTTCTGTATAGTCATTTTGACTAATGTCGTTTTATCAAGTGCCTTTACTAGTCAATGTTTTACTGAAACAGCTCAACAACAGCTCCCTTGGGAAGTTTCAAGTTTTGTTCTTTAGTGTAGTGAAATAACATGGGTCATAAACTTGATTTCCGTTCATTATCTGTGTAAGTGGTGGTTACAGGGCACTCAGAGAGAGATTTGAAGTTGATTAGAGCTACAAAGAACAGATTGTAGCATCAAAGTCAGGGAGGTGGTTTTCCAGAGATTGTGGCATTCTTTCCTATCATTTACGTACTGGAATGTTTTGTTTCTTCTAGGTGGAACCTAGTTTTGGTGACCTGTGTCCACCGTGGATCTGATCCTTTATAACTTTTCATACCCAATAAGTGCCATATTCATAAATTTCCCAGAACTCAAGAGCCCAAGCAATACCAGTGATCCTTAGTTTTAACCATTTTCCAGCTCCCTATTCCCTAATGAAGAATATCAGGCTTAATCCTTAAACCGTATCCCAGTCCTCACCTTCCTTCTCAAAGCTTATCGTTACTCAAATAAAATTGTTATTTAACATCTAAAAACCGGCACACAAAGTTACAAAAAATCTTCAAAACCCAACCACAATAATAAAAAATAGAATACTTATTCTTCATTCTACCATTTCCCTTACCACTAACAAAAAAAAACTCCACAACAAAACACATTTAACTTTAAATGAAGATTTTACCTTCAAAGGAAGGCATTGTGTTGTGGCAGTTAGTTCTCTGCCCAATAGTTCTTAGGTCCTAGTGTGAGTCTGGATTTGGGACCTTCCTCTGTGACGTTTCCAGATACACAGTGAGAAACACAATGTTCTCTTGATACTCAGCACTGAAATCATAGGGCATTTTTGTGCTTTTACATCCATCCATTGTTCACTGTGACAGTGGGGTTTCCACAGGTTTCCAAGGAAACGAGCATCTCTAAACTGCCTCCCGTATGTGTGTGTAAATGGATGTGCTTTACAGGTAAGGCTCCAAAATCACAACGGCCCCTTGAGGATCTCTCACTGAAAAAGATATGACCATATAATTTAGCCCCAGTTATAGATTTAGGGGCTAGGGCAATTTGTTTGCTTAAATCACATTTACAATAAAGATGATTCTTAAATTCCCTTTATGACTCTAACGCAGATGTAACCCCTGCATTAACCTTAAATTAACCTTAAATCTCAACTTAGACTTAACCTTAACCATAACTTTAAATACATCCCAAATGTCATCCCAGTTCTAACATATCGTTAAACCTTCCCTTAATAAACTGAACTAACCCTAATATAATGCTCAATCCCACAATTCAGCCACAGTCTTACTTCTAGCCATATGTCTACTCATAACCGTAACAATAACACTAACACATTGTAACCTTAAACACGCACTATGTATACCATACCACACAGTACCATTTTATGTGATATATTATGCTACACAGCCCAAGCTCCATATATTACATAGAGCTGCTCTAGGTGCATAACACAGCCCTAGAAGCCACAATCCTAATTGAAAGATAGGGCTGCAACACAGTTCAGTGTAGTTTTAAAATAAGCTTATGACAGATGGCCATCAGAACAAGCAGAGAGACCCCATGTTCCTCTGCACTGAAATAATAGAGCACTTGTTTGCACTATAGTACCCTGAGACACAGCATGACCAGACGCCTCTGTTGCCGTAAATATTGTTTTTATGTAAACAGACATACTTGGAAAGAATGTCTATTTGATTGCCAGCACGCACGGAATATTTCTGATCTCCAGAAAGTCCAGTTTTGCAATGTCCAGTTGTCACATCTCTATCCTTGACCCAGTCTATCTTATCTTTTACCTTAGCCAGGTTTAAACACACTTACTGGGTCACGTGGCTCAGTAGCACACAGGTACTCTTGTTATTTTGACGTGTTAGAAGACCAGTTTCTGCACTAACTCCATCTCCACATCTACAATCAGTCTAAAGATAAACTTTGTGCTACGACTAACCTTAAAACCAGCCCTGTCCCTAAAAACACCCTAATACAAACATAACCACGCCAACTGAAACTTTAATGCAAACATAATAATATAAACTAATCCTTGAACATAAACCTAGCCTTAACACGAGCTCAGGCTTGAACCTAACATTAACCTTAACTCCCCAACATGCTGCACATCAGCTCTTGTACACTAGACAGGATATTTTCCAGCGTCATCTGTGGCTACAGCCAAGAACATGTATGATTTTTGTATGTTTTATGAACACATTTGTGAAATATGATTTTAATGATGGTTACAAATGGCAGGACTGCTGTCTGGTAGATGAATACTTTGGAGCAGTTTATGAAAAGGCAAACCATCCTGGCAGGCCTTTTATTATTAACGCAATGTGTAAATAGTTGTGGTGTGCCTGTTATGAGTATTGCAAACTCATTCCATAAACCCTTGATTAAATCACTGTCCTGCGGTTTTGCGTAATTAAATAAAAGGCACTTTTAAATAGACAGAGACTAAGTGACAGGCAGACAGAGACACAGGGTGCCAACGACCACGTCTGAAGAAGGATTTACTGTGGGTGTTACATTTTTGCATGCCTGCATGTTGGCTCTCTTTTCTAATTCTCTTAAAATGTATTTTTTAACAAAATGTTTAAAAGTAGTGGATGGTGATTTTTTATTATTATTATTGACAACCACTATTTTGGCCCCATAATTCAGAACATATTAGTGCTCCTATTTGCTTCATTTTAAAGCTTCAAAACCAATATTAATTCATATGAAACCTTTACTTAACTGGATGAAACAGAAACATCCCAGTCTTTCCCTCCTTATGTACTAAAAATCAACAGAACCCTAAAACTTCACAACCGCAACAAATTTTCAAACTACAAATAGCAAAGACTTAATAAAAAGAAATTCCAAAATGTGCCAGGTGCACTGATAAATCCTGATCACACACAACATATATGAGTTTGTTATGCTGATTAACATTTGGAATGTTAATTGGAATGAGAGTTCTCTCACAGCATCCACAGCATAATTGTCACGGTCTGTGTATTTCAGTTATGTAGGAGCTAGATTCTACTAGCCAGACCATAACATGTGGACCCCCCCATCAATTAGACTGCTGTACACAATTATCAGTTCATCTTTCTGCATGTTTGCATTTTTTGATGTCCAAAATGCATGCTACAAAGAGAACTGATGTCTCACTACAGAAGACTTCACTCCATTGCAGCTGAATCCACATGAGGTGTTCCTGCAATATACCAACGGCACGAATCCTCTGTTTTTTGATAAGTGAGGTATGCTGGCTCTTTTCCATGTTTATCCTTCTTGATTTGCACCAGGGTCAATGTTCATCACCTCATCACCTGTGCCTTATTAACTGTCCAACTAGTGAGATTGGTTATGCAGCAGTTACTAGCATGCATCACGGTTTGTCATCAGTATCCAAAATTCCTTTCCTTTCTAAAAGCTTACAACCATAAAATGAGTGATAGCAGATCTATTGCAAGGCACAAAAATGCAACATGCTTCAGATAATCATTTGTTGCATTATTAGATTAATCCATGCTTACAGGATACAGTAGAGTAGTAGGTCTCTGGTCTCAAAACTGGTGGGTTGTGAGTTTGAGTCCCTGTTGGGGACCCTGCTGTTGTACCACAGGCATGAGGCACTTTGTCTCATTTCTTCCAGTCCACCCAACTGTACGAATGGGAAATGGCATCGCTGTTCATGTAATTACCTGCAGAATATGCACGAGGTCATAACAAAACTGCTGCATTAAAATGTGCTCGTGAAAAAAGGGTTAACTCTCACAACAGAGCAATGCCATTTTTATATTTGAAAAAGAGATCTAGGCAGCTTTGGAAGATCCTAGGGGGTATTTTCATGGGAGTATCTTGTAACAGCGTGATTGTTACTCTGCCAGTCTAGAAAGTCTTCAATGCATAAATCATGAGCCGTTATATACAGAAAGTAAGCAAAATTCAGAAAGCATTGCGATATTTTATAATCTGAGCAAAAGGTAATTTCATATTAAATGTTTTACTCTGGTCTGTCCTGGAAGGAGTTAAGAAATGTTGTTCATTGTCACATGATGTTAAGAATACCGACAAAACTTGATCCCCTAGAATCCACATCTTGCCTGCAGATGTGGCGATACCACAAACACTTCAAAGTGCCTCTCCCTCAGACCAGCTCAATATTCTGACGCCAACTGTAAATGTCCTGGACACGCAGAGTGGAAAATATTAAACATTTCAAACAGCCTAGATACTGCTTCAAAAACATTTTATGACAAATCCTGGGTGATTTAGAGAAAATTGCAACAAAAGAGTTATCTCCATGTCTTGTTTCAAAACAAGACCAAAAAACCAGACAGTGTTAGTCTTGAACAGCAGCATGCTGTGTTAAATGAACCTGTTTAGTGAGTGATTCAGGCATCTAAAGCCTACGGAGTGTTCCAATAACGCAATGATAATTCCATTCCTGGCTTGTATATCGTGGGACAATCTCAAGACCTCTTAGGTATTTCTTAATATTTTCTTAAGTTATGCTTGGAAATGTGTCTGGTGTTTTGAAGAAATAGGAAAAAGTGAGCCTTACTGAAAATGAACCTCAGAAATAAAGCTTTTGAAGTAAAAAAAAAAAGCATAGTGTTGAGTTGTTTATGAACTCACCATAAATAAACGACATGCTCCTGACTGATTCATTTCATCTGTCAAGTGTGTGATAATGGCAAAGGTTTATTTTAAGGAAAATTTGGAAGTTATTTGATCAGCCCATAAGGTGTAGAATACAACATACAGTATAAAAGCTATGTCCTACATGTAGTAATACTGTACTTGAAAGTGGATAAATGGATAAAACATATCTGTTATCTGTTCTCTTTATAATGTGAGTTAATTAAACATGCATTCGGACCTTATTTACAATGTTCTAAATAAAACATTAGCAATTTCTTTTTCTGCCACTGGAAACACGTGAAAAATGTTTTTGAAAATCAGATGTAGTCTACGTTTTAACAGTAGAGTTTTTCTGGAATTGAATTGTATTTTCTTCTTTTTCTTTGACATCTGAAGTAACTTTGACCCTGACCATTGCTGCAAGGAGAACAGCAAAACAATCCTTTGCCACAAAACCAATGCAGAAAACCTTTGTTAAATCAAATCATTAGAAACAGAATAGCTGTCTGTTTCCACTGGAGGGTAAGACAACAGAATGCAATTATGAGAACTCAGTGACTGAGTCATAAAATATAATTTTATTCAAGAAGAAATATGTGATATTTCCTAATGAGCATGGTGCCAGATTAAAAAGATTAAAAGCAATACAAGGAAAACATGACATTCTTGTGTTCTAATTCATGTATTTAAAAAGATTTAAACTGCTAGTGAATGAATAAGCCCAGTCATTTGAATACTCATTTATATCCTCTTTAAATTATAAGCCATTTCTGTCACTTTTGTATTAAATAATCAAAAGAAACCCTCAACTAACTAAAGAAATAGGTAATTGGGTAGAGCTTTAGTCTTCCAAATGAGCTACACACATTGTCGATACAGTGTAAGTAAAGCCAATGAATTTTTGTATGCTAAATAAAATTATGTAAATGACATAAACCATACTTCAGATAGCTTACGATCTTGTTTAGAAAAGGATGTGTTGATTTATATCATTACTGTTAACATTATTAAGTGTCTGGCTGTAATTTATGGACAGTGGCAGTTTCTGCAATGTAGGGCGGGTTGCTTTATTGTCACACAAACTTAAGGCACAATCGAAGAAGAAAACAATTCTGTAAACAGTCAGCAAAAACCAATAAAACCAGTCAGAAAATTCTGCTCAACCTTGTTATAGTCTGAACAACATCCTTTTGAAAAACTAGGCCCAAAGGGTATAAAAAATGTAGTTGAGCAATCAGTTGGCTCAGTATTCAGAACCTCTAATAACTTGCAGCCCCGTGTTTGACATGTGAAAGAAAGAAATGATAGGAAGCTGAATAAATGGGGTTTAAGATTTAAAGAAACATTGAAGAGTCAAAGTAAATCTGTTGGCTGATGATACCTGCAGTAACTACAGCTGGCTGGAAAAGTTACTCTTATCTTTTACTTAGAAAGTTTTGACAAGCACTCTCACCTCCCAGCAATTAGTACCCAGACCCATAATTCCACTCTGACTACTGCGCCATGGGATCAGGGATCAGAGGATGTGTGTGGTATTACTGGATGATGTTATTATTGTTTTTTTTTTAGCTAGATCTGGGTCTTTAAATTACTGGTGATTCACCTGGGTCTGGAAAAATGAGGTGTGATACTCTCTCTTTTTTCTTTCATCTGTGGCAGTAAAGCAGACAATGTAAAAGAAAAAGGAAGAAATGTACCTTCAGGATTACTCCAGGTTTACACCACATATTGTGCTCTTTATATTAATAACCAACCAATTTTAAAAGGTGAAAAATATAATTTCCTTATTGGCCAAACAAAGTTAATTTCCTGTTTTGTTGCTAATGATCCGTTTGTTTAAGTATGCCCGCATAAACCATATGCATGCTTAATATTCCTATCCAATGTAGTGCAGAACTTTAGAAGTATCTAAGCGATAGAATCGTTATTTCATACGTGAGTTTGCTGATGTTTTGGGGATTTGCAGTAGGAAAAATATGAGGGAAACCATTGACAAAAATAAATTAATGGAGTGTTGGCTTTGCATCTGTTCAAAATTCCTTGAATTCTCTTGAGCATATTGAATGACCAGATATAAGGAATTGCAATGTCCTTAAAAGACACAACAGTTTTCTTTGTGTACTGTATGTATGATAATGTTGGAGGTATGAGCTGAATGACTCAAAAAGTCAATTAAAAAACAGCACCACCACCAAGATGGTACACATAAAAATACCTGTCTAGATGTTAATCTGTTTGACAAATTGCCCCTTGGAAATAATAAAGATTCTCTCACATTATCAGCCTATAAGACAGGCTTGTCTTCAAGGCCAACTGTTTCCTATTTCAAAAGTCACAAAATGTGTAATAATAAAGTTTATTAAAATAAAAAATGGTCTAAAAAGTGGGTTATTTGGGAGTGCTGGACTGTGTACTCCCATTTGAAAGTGGAACTGTGGCAAATGCAAAACAGCTTTAAATGAAGATCTGCTTCAGGAACAGTATTTATTTTCAAAAACAATGTTCTTTATTTTCCCATTAGGAGAGCTGAAGGCATATTGCCCACTGAATTTAATAAGAATAGGAGGGGCGGTTCATCTGCATGTGTGGGCCACACATGTGCACAGTGCTAGTTGTGCAGTTTAATATCAGTATATTCAGGCACAAGAAATCACTTTATTTGCTACATCAACAGTGATAAGAAATCCAGATTACTAACGGGTGATTATACAGCTCAGCACGTTTTTCAGAACACGTTCCAAGTTTTTCTACCTAACATTGTGTGTCCTCTCATTTTGGAGGATACCCTCTTTTCCAATAAGCAGATGCTTCATTTACAAGGATATTAAGATCTTCTCAGAAGGTCACATTTTAGTGAACAGCTCTAAAAACGACATTTGATAAATCCATGATAGACTCTTTATGCAAGTGATTTGTTATGGTCAGAGAACTAATTCTCGGTGATGTCTAACAGAAATGCAGACATGGATCACAACAATTTCTGTTGTTTGTGCTTCAGAGGAAGTTGTATTTGATTATGCTGATGAGTCTGGGAGGCGGGTGTGAACCCACAAAGACAGCTTCTGTGGGTGGCAGTTTCATATGGAATGCATTTTTTTTTCCAATTTGCCAGCTCACATTACAATTATCATTTACGCTCAAGCATTGCAGCAGAGTTCCAACATAAGAACACAAGGGCTTGTGGTCAAAGTGAAAAATAGATGATTTGTAAGCACTACAGTCAGTTAGAACTTACTGTTTCCAAGCTGCAGTGTTATTACAGTTCTAATCCACTAAAGTTGCAAAATTCTTTTGTTTCTTCAAAACATTTATGAATGTAACTCAACAATTTCTAAACTTAGTCTGTGCAGAAACGCAAACAGTTAACACAAGACAATACCTAATAATTCAAACATATGGACAACGAAGACTCCACTAACATTATTATATATCATTCTATTTTTAATTATGATCAAAATAATAACCTTTTCATTAGAAAAAGTTGACATTTAATTAAATGAAACTATGCAGAACATATTGGCTAACTGTTATCCAATAACAGTTGGATAGTGTCTGTATCCACTGTGTATTTCTGTCAATTGTCCAAACTGCAAAGTGTCTGGTCAGAATGGAGACCATGAATTCAGTCAGTAGGCAAGTTAGAGGAATAAAAACAATAAGCTGAACATTTCTACTGTTTGAGGCAAGACTGCTCTGCAGGAAAAAGGACAGTCGTTTCTGATCACTGTTGGTATCTTTAGCTCATAATCTGATAACCATTACTTGTTATAAATCCATAACAGGTTGATACGGTAACTACGAATATTACAGGTTTCTATTTAAGTAGGGAATGATCAGCAGAAGGGAGTTACTTTAACCTGAAAAAGCAAGATGATGTGTTTTGGGGATCAGGGTAGAAAAAAAAATATTCATTTTTTGAGGGTGTCATTCTGACTGTGTTTGCTTGGTTTGCTTTTACTGTACGGTTAAATGTACTGTAAATATCAGCCAGCTCCTTTGCATCATTCTAGAGTTGTTATTTGAGCAATATTGTTCCATCCTTTTCTTGAACATGCAACTGCAGCAGCACTTGTTTACCTAAATCAGATTTTTAAATTCAGTTTATTTGTCATATGCACATAAAATGCTTATTTGCATGTTATGAACGTGTTTCTGAAGGCACCTGCAATCTTACACAACTATAAGATCATTATACGTGTACAGTGGAAAACAAAATGTAAATGCATGTCCCAAGAGGGTCACGTTTTGAACTCACGGAGGTGTATCTACACAACTGTCTGCTTATAAAGGGTTCAAGAAAAAACTGAAATTTACTCACATTCTGACGGGCAGTCATTTGAATCATTGAGAGGTTCCTGAGAAATTGTTGATTGTTTTTGAGCAGCGCATACCAATAACTTACTTACCCACATTGAAAAGAAAGGTACTTAAAATATACTTACCTGCTCACTACACGTTACTTTAAGATATTTGTATTTATTCACAGAAACATATGAAATACATTGTGAAATATATTTGGGAAAAACTGCAGTGTTTTCAATCAATAATCTCACACAGAGAACATAATGGGAGATGGCAACAGTAGGCAGCACTAAATGTAAAAGAAAGTTTTCTTTGGCTGTTGCATTTTGGAAAATTCCAAAAAATGAATGTTACTGTGGTATGGACTCCGCTACTGTAGAAGAGCAGTGTTTACGATGTTTAATAAATTTGTTTTTTGTGAGTCTGGTGAGGTTTTTTTTTTTAAAGATACAACATGATTATAGCAGTAACATACGCAAGAATATTTATTTAATTTAAAAAGCTTTGCAGTGACTGACGCAAAAACATGATTCAAAAATTTAATTCAATTCAATTCAATTGAAAATACTTTATTCATCCCCGGGGGAGGGGGGGAATTTAAAATGTGTATTACGGGTCACATATCAACGACGAGGTAAAAGAAATGGATGTCAGGAAGTTACTGTACTTTGGCTAAAAGGGTCATTTTCATTCATCAATCTGGCACTATTATTATACCTATAAGGTCTGGTGTTTACTGGTCTAATGATTTTTGTAGTGGTTTATGTAGAATGATGTAGAAAAGGAGCCAATGTTACAGGGTATATTTTTCCAGGCACATGATTAATAATTAAATGAAGCTATTGTGGATAAATTAAAAATATATATTAATTATGTTTGGAGTGAGTTGGCCAAAACGTTTTTTACGCAGATTGATAAGGGCAGCAAGGAAAATGAAAGGTAGTTTGGTGGCCATCTTGATTTATAGGCAGGCATCTCTTTCACACATACTGTATCTATCTTTTTAGTATGGCTACTACACCATTACAGTTAAGAGTTAACTGACTAAGTATTTTTGAGCAGGAGCAGTTTATTTAGAAGGCCATGTCTTTCAACATAGTGCACAACTAATCAGAGGTGCAAAAAATTGCCTTGCAACTTTTGGTGCAACTTACAAACCTGGCAGAGCTTTCCCTTTTGATGTCTGCCAGGTTTCGATTGGTGTGGCGGCTAATACTCAGATAAAAAAATATAAATTCTTACAGTCTCAGGCAGACTTCAGCCACTGCCTTGATGCCTAAACATGTATTGGTAAATATGTGTGTAAGCTTATTCATTTTTAAAATTGTCCAGAGTTTGGTATTTCTGTACAAACTCTAGATCTTTACAAGTAAAAACATTTACATGTTTGTCTTAAATGATTGATCATTAACTGGAATACCTGGAAATAAATGGACAGATCAAGAAGTGACAGTGACAAGTCAAATCTGAAAAATAGATCTGAAACCTCTTAGGGTTATATAGGCATCTACAAAAATGGCACTCCAGCAAAGAAATTCACAAATACATTTAAATGTTGACACAAAATAAAAAGACCAGAAAATATCACTTCCACATAACTACAAAAGATCACCTGATGGGTGAAAATCTCTGTTTTGGCAAAGAAATACTTTCCTAAGACAAAGCACAAAACAGTCAGTTGTACAATTAAGACACAAATTAAAGACGTGTCTGCATCTGATTATATTTGTAGCCCCAAATTACTGCGAAATCCTATGTCACAGGAGTTTTACACTTGGATATTACACTAGTTAACAGACCAATATACATCAAGCATCAATATAACAAATAATAAATCTAATATAATTTGTTTCAGATGTAGATGTGTTGAGTTGGTAATGTTATTTAAATGTTATGCTGCCACGTAAGATTTAATGTGGTGGCTCAAATGTCAAAGTACACATCACAAAATCATGGCTGAAAACATTAGTTGCGAAATGAGTTTCTCAGACCACCCTCAAAAAGTATCTGATGTGGTAGCAACACTGGTTGATATTCACTTGGTCCAAATAGAGGTTTTAATATCATTCAGATGGATGGTAAATGCTGCTGTTTTGAATGCCATGTGGTTCCTAATGATTCCAGATCAAGCTCTCTAGATCAGGGTATCAGCTGCGCAGATCTTTGAATCTAAGCCAAGATGAGTTACCCTGAAAGGCAGGGACAAAGTCAACCTGATAGACTTCTTCGGAATCAACAGTGAAACATGAACCAGAGGACAAGTAGAAACTAATCTGGAGCAACCCAGCCACGCTGTTAAGACAATACCCTGGCTTTTTTCAAAGAACAGCTGGATGGCAGTCAAGACAACTAGCTGGGCTGAAAGACCGCCTTCCAGTTGTAACCTTTCTTCTATTTTTAAGGTCTAATTGTTCACAGCAGCTCACAAAACGCGTAAGGTGAGAGCTTAATTTGAAAACTCAAATGCAGAACGTTTTTTACACATTTATTTACATGTGCTCTAAAAATCATACTGAACAAGTCCATGAGACAGCCCTGTTTGTACTGCTAATTGATTGTAATTAAACTACAAACATCTGAATCAGGGATGTGATATAATGAAAATCACTCTTCAAAATGCATGCTTAACATTTGCTAAATGATATTGCATTGCAGTCAAATGTTTATTTTATACAATAATTATTAGCCATAACGTCAGCTTGTTTTTTGCCATTGAAAAGACAGCATCTGTATTCCAGGAGGGAATGGTACAACAAGAAAGCTGTGAATGAAGTTCTGCCTCAATGCATGCTCTACGGTACTTTCTCAGTGCTAAAAACATTAACATTGCGTTCATAATTTTAATTAAAATGATTTTGATAAAATATAGATTTTTTTTTAATCCAGCATTAGAAAGAAAATAAATCACACGTCTACATCTGTCTATTGTGTGTGTATTATGCACACCTTCCTGTACAGTCCTAAGGGCATATATCAATAATCTCCTTCGCAGATGTCTGAGTTCAGCCAAATACTTCCAATATTTCAAGGAAAGATTTATCCCTAAAGTTTTACAAATTAGTCTTAACCTTATTCTTAGTCTTAACTTTCCTCTTCCTCTTTTTCTTCCTCTTGTTCTTCATGTTCTTCTTGTTCTTGCTTCTGTTCGTCATCTTGTTCTTCCTCTTGGTCTTTTCTTGTTCTTGTTCTTGATCTTATTCTCATTCGCGTTGTAGAAAAGAGAACAAAACAGCTTATGGGGAAATTGGGCAAAACAGTACAGCTGTATTATACAGGGTGTTAAAAGACAAAAGAGAAAACAACCTCTCAAAAAGACACACCCTACATTTAAGCAAACTCTGTGGCTTTACTTCAGTAGAATACAATTTCTCTGCAGTAAAGTTTCCACAAAATACACAAGCTGTACTTTTTTTTTCTTTTAAGAAAGTTGTAAACATTTAATTGGGTTCATAATAAGCTCTAGGTAATAAATCGAAGCTGCCTGTGTGTGTTTGTGTGTGGTTGAAGGGTGGAGTATTAAACAATGGCTACAAATACATTAAATATGCACTAATCTTTGGGGGCAGAGATCACACAACATTACCTCTGGGACTGAGACTCAGCCAGCTCCTTTTATAATTAATATATAAAACCCTGAATAAACTATTTTCAGTGCAGAGAGAAAGAAAAACCCACACAGAGTTGCTGTTTGTTTGCCAACTGTGTCTTGCTGATGGTTACAATTCAGTAATCATAAGCAGATGTTCATTAATGAGTTTTTAAAAGATCTCAGGGAATGAGCTGTGCAGGAGCTCAGAGTGGTCTGATCTAAGCCTGGCTGGGACCAAATAGTCGACATGATAAGAAGAGTAACAATAAATACCATCTGAATCTGAAGACACAGATAGAAAGTAACCTTCTATATCAGGAGTCCCCAGTCCAGGTCTTGGAGGGCTGATGTCTCTCTAGGTTTTTGAAGTCTCTATAACATGAGCAACACATGGATAGCTGGGAGAAGCTGTTAAAATGGTGCAATGAAGTCAATAATGAGCCAATAAATATTGTGAAAAGTTCTACTGCACTGAATATCCTGTAGATACACAGTCCCTTTAGGACTAGGATTAAAGACCCTTGGTTTATGGCACCACTGCATTTTAATATTTACATATTAAATACCCCATTTAACTCATTTGGCTGATTTTGGCTCCTATCATTTGTAAGCTTTATGATCCGAGAATTTCATTCAGCCGTTTCTTGGATAAAGCAGTGCTATCAGCTTCATAACTGGGCAGCTTGTTCCAGACTCCCAGAATGCTTGTTCAAAGAAGCACGGCTTGTTTTAAAGTGCTAAAAGTACACCTTTAACAACACCATGTCTCCAAACATTCTGCTTTTGCTTTTTTCCCAAAATTGTCTAGGAGACATAAATTACGTTTCAGCATAAACATCGGTCTTCTAATGAAAATTGTTCGGTGTTCCTGATCTTCAAAAGTACTTGTAATGTTTCAAGACAACACATTTACTCAATGAAATTGTTTCAAATTGTTGATGGAACCTTCTTCAACGTTCACACAACTGAAGAAGGCTCCACAGCCGTAATGTTTTCAGCATGAAATTGTTTATCTCTGGTTAAGAAAACTATATAAGAACGTAAAATGATAAGAATGCCTTTTGGCTAATCTTGCTTAAGAAGTCTTTTAAATAAGCCTTACAAATGTAATTAAATAGCAGTGTTCACTAACCCGATGCAACTCAATCACAGGATGTAGAGGACAGGCTGAGTCTTTTATTTGGGGAATGTTGAGAAGGCAACAGTTAAGGATCTGTTGAATCTGAGCTCTATTCTCAGAAGGTCAGTTTTAAATTAAGTTGACCCTTTCACTGTAGAAAACTGTAGTACTGTACTGTGTATTCATTTTGCTGTACTGTAAGAAAAAAGGCACCATCTATTGGAGGAGACATAAAACCAACTGTCCATGGTCATTAAAAATCCCAGGGCATTTCTCGAAAAGAATAGGGGTGTAAACAATGGCCAATTTTCCCCCTGGCCTTTACCAGTCATGGCCTCCTAATGATCCCCATACAGTATATGAATTGGCTTCATAACTCTGTTCTCCTCTCCACTGAGAGCTGATGTGTGGCGAATGTACTGGCACACTACGGCTGCCTTCGCATCATCCAGGTGGGGGCTACACACTGGTGGTGGAGGGAATTCCTTATTACTTGTAAAGCTCTTTGAGCGGAGTGTTCAGAAAAACACTACAGAGGTGCAAATAATTATTTATTATTAAAATGCAGTGTATTTGGCTCTTATCATATCACAAACCAGCCATGAATTCTGGCAAGAAGATTACTCCCCTGGGTTGAATTAAGTAGCCGACTGTGATTCCCCTAGGAATACAGTTAAACATAGGTGTGTGAATCTGTCCACTCTGATCTCCTGCGGCTGTAAAGCATGGCAATCAAACCAACTTAATCCAGCAGACTGTCTTACTGCTATTGCCTCTACACCCCATCTACTGTGAATCAGTCCGGTACAGTTGGAAGAGTGTAATCTACAAAATTAAAACATTTTGCTTTTCTGAAAAAAAAGAGAACTTTAGTCATTGCAGTCATATGCATCTGTGGGCTTTTGTAGTCAGGAACACAAATTCGTCAACTGAATTATGGAAACTGGACATATAATGGAAACAGAAGCTTTCGACTGCTGAAGCCTCACAGCCTGTCTCTCACCCACACAGACAGGAATCTATGATAAATGTTTAAGTGTCTCGACAGAATTGCTGGATGAACGTTTACATCCAACGGGCTCCAGTTTTATGTCATTCATCCGTTATTTTATCCCAAAAGCATTAATTTGCTTGGCATCGCAGCTCTCTGAAAGACGAACAGGAAGCTCTTTTGGACATACACATGGCTATGGTACACACCACTTACATAGCTTCGTGTCAAGACCCATCAGTGCAGTGTTCCACAGCTGAAACCCAGGGCTCGGCTGAAGGTTCTGATTGTAAACAAACATGAAAGCAGACGTCTGTTTCCTTAACTGACACATAGAGATACTGATCTTCAGTGAGTAACTGTTGGATATTAGAACATACTGTCAAATTGTTCAGCAAAGAGTGATTTATCCTTAAGGGAATCAAAGAGGAAATGCAACTTTTCTTTTTTTTTCTCTCGGAAACCCATAAATTCAATTTGTATGCCAAGAATGCCCTCTTTGTACTTCGAAAGGTGGGCCAACTATATAAATAAAATGCACAGACAATAGAACATACACATTCCCCAGACAGACAATCTAAACTTGGATTTCAGGAAAACTGGCTTTATCAACATTTCATCTCATAAAAGCCCTTTATTTTTGCAGAACGTTTGGGTTATTAATGTGTTTTTGGAAGGTCAGAAAAGGTTCTCCATTTTGAGTTCCAAGACAAATGGTTGTGGGGATCATTAGAAAAGAGTGTTTTGTTATCCACACACTCAGGATGTGTGCCAGCATACACAACTTGAAAGATGCAGAAGAAGAGTTTTGAAGACACTGGGTGGGATGATTTAACCGAAGTATTGAATCTTATGATGAGCTGACAAGAATATTAGAACTAGTGGAAAATGGAATGGCTCCTGGCCTCTTGTATTAGATTAAACAGTTTGGCTCTGTAATCCCTTTATTCACAAGAAATCTAAAGTGACAAGATTGGTCACAGTGGCTTTGTAGCTTAAAATACCTATTTTTAATCATCATTATCCAGTTTTGCAATGTCAACAACTATATTTTCATAGAACTCAAATGGTACATAGGGACATCTGTGCGAGCTTGGTATGTTTTATGATTTACATCGTCTTTGTGCTTTCCTACTTCATTCACTCAGCCAAAAATGTTCAGTAAGCATCAGTAATCAACTTCGGTCCACCATTTTATTCATGAGCTTCAATGAGCCTCCTGAATGTCACCAACATGCTCACTCAAACAAACTAAAGCAAAAGAACAAAAACCCATAAAAGTCCATTTTAGATCTTTGACAGTCTGTCTGCATGTATTACTGCTCTCTCTAGCTCGTCCTCTTAATATATGGAGTTTGGTTGCTAAAACTAACCTTTCAGGCCTAAACACGGATTCATACCAATTTCTGTAAAGAAAACCCCCTGTTTAGGCTTACACACTTCTGATTGGATGAAACCTGCTGAACATGCGGTTCAGGACCAGAACCTATTATAGTGTACGTAGTGATTAAGTTACGCACCCTTACATTTTATTATGTGAAAAAGGGCTGGGTCATTGAGATTTCACACAGTGAAAATACAGCTGGGAACTGAATTTTGTTGGCAGGTATGCCCCCGTTATATGCGTTCTTCAAGGGCTGTTTCTGCTTATATCCAATTTAACATCCCTGTTCTTGCTTACTGCCCCATTCATTACTCTGTCCCCTCCCCCCTCCAGTTCCTTGTCTCTCAGCGGGCCTGCTCGCCTTCTGCTGGTCCCTCAGTTATTCCTTTCCCTCTTGAGCCGCTCACTCCCGTCTCTTGTGCCCCAGTGGTGAGGTCAGATACCTTGGGGAATAAGGACTGTACCTTCTCTGGCCACTTTCTGGTGCCGTCGCCAGACCCTCCTGTTTAGACACCTCCTTTGTATCGAATGAAGCACCGTCGGCATTTCTGGGCCTTGCTCTGTCGTGTCAGCCTCTGGAGGAAGATGACGAAGGGAACATTGTCATTCGGTTAAGCGTCGCAATAAGACGCACACACTGTCACCAGTGTGGCTCCAAGGCCTGTCACCTCCAGAAGCCCACTTGTGGAAAATGTGGATATCCAATGAAGTACAGGAGAAAGTACAACTGGAGTGCCAAGGCCAAGAGGCGCAATATCCCTGGAATAGGATGAGGCACTTGAAGGCTGTGTACCACAGGTTCAGAAACAACCCCAGAACCTAGAAGAGCTGCACTAGCAGCTTCCAGCTCCACTTAGACTGACTGTTTAAAATAAATATGCTGTTTAAAAGTGAAAAGAAAATATTACAATTACAGTACATAAGAAATGTAATGAAGGATACAGATGAGAGAGGGCTTTTCATCACATCTAGGTCCTTTAGTTCTAGCCCAGTCACCAAATGAGATCCACTGTAGACTTTCAATGCTTGTGATGCATTCCCATAATGCGGTTGTTGCTAAATTACTGTACAGTGCTCATGCACAATAGAGTACGCACCTGAGATATAAAGTGAAATGAAAAAGGAAATACACTGCCTTATGATTCTGTGCTTTTACATGTCAAGACACAAGGCTTCTGATTTTTGTGCGTAATAAATGAATAAAAACAAAATAAAATTTGTGGGAGTTATTTGTCATAATAGGTGAGATTTATCTACTGTCAGGACTTAGTGAGGACTTAGATGAATGTCAGATATGCCTTAATGTGTAAAACCATAGAACTGTAAGGGAGTGTATGTTCTTTTCTACTGTATATGTGGATTGTTGTTAAGTATTTTACTTTGAACTGATATTGACAATTCATAAACTGTATGGCACGGGTAATGTTTATACCACCTAATCCACTGCCCCACTTCCAAGTACAGCTTGCTCACTAAATATTTCAGAAATATAATAGCTTCCCATGAGAAATAATTAGTGGCCAAGCTGAACATATGTATCAAGCACTTATCTTATTCTTCCAATACACTGTCTTAACAGACTTTTTTAACTATATGATACATATATAGTTAATAGTGGTGATAGCACCAGAAATTAACAATAACAGGAATAATACTCTTTGAAATCCAGTAGGAACTACCAATTCTCAGATGCTGGCAACATGTACACATGGATATAAATTTAACACAGATAGATTCTCACTGTTTTATCACTGTAATAGACAAATAAATGACATTTAAAAGAAAACGTTAATCTTAATCCCTTTTTATCATTAAGGAAAACAAAGGAAATCTACCAAACATCAAATGCCATTTTCTGTCCTTGATGTTTGATGTAGCCAACAAAACTACATTTTTGAACATTTAGCTCAAGGTATTAAAGCATTTTTCTAAATATTTTAAGATTAAACTGTGGCATTTGCTAAGGCACATAAAAGGAGAGATGAAAATTTTAGCCCTCAAGATGTAATGTGTTTCGTTTGCCAGAACAACAATGTTTGACATTAGGCTTTTGTAGCATCTAGATTCATTCATCTAAGAGCTCAATATGGTTTCTATAATGTTTGACTGCCAAAATTTGATTCATTCCTCATTTTCATTTGTTCTCCCATTTATAAATCGAATTAAACAGTTAATAACATACTGCATACTGATAGTTTTGGTTACACATTAAAATAGGGCTACTCCGTGATTCTCTTCCCTACTCCACAATGAATCTTGTTGTACCTGAATATCTATGCCAGACCCATTCTGCTGATGGGCGATATTTTATGATTGCTACCAGATGTGTGCATTTTTCTGTCTGAGCAAGAGGTAAATCAGAAGAGGGAATTAGTCAGCCAAAACCATTACAGTTTAATTAGTGGATTACATGTAAGATCTGTTAAATATAATAGCCATATATTTGCAATATAGGTCAAACATTACTACTTCTCATTAAATCTCAGGTTGAGGATCATTTTAAGGAGAGCATGGAGAATTACACTTTGGGTTTAACTACAATTTGAATACCAGGAGGATTAACTTACTTGTCTTTTGCAGTTTTGAGATCCTGCCTTTTCACATATACTAAATTGTGCAATAGGCATCAGATATACTGACACAATTAGAGGCTGAAGTGAGAAAAACTGCTTTCTAGCCCAACCAACACCGTACAGAGAGAGAGAAAGTGTTACATTCCAATTACATGTGAATTAAAAAAATATCTTACCTTTCAGTTATATAAACATGTGCTAAACCTGAAAAATAAACTTACCTTTGCACAATTTTCCCGTTTTATTAATTTAAAGCTTGCAGCTGTGACACGTTAGTAGAAAATAATACCTATAACATACATAATCACATATTCAAAGTATGTTAATATGAATTAATGCGTTAATTAATATGAAAGAAAAATGGAAAAGCCACGATTGCACAAGTTTCCAAACCTAAATTAATTGAGTTGCACAAAATTACTTTAATGTAAAAAATGAGTCACCTCTGTGCACGACAATAGTGGTCATTCCATGACAACTGTGCACAACAGTGTTCAAAGATAATGAACTTCAAGCAAAGGTTTAACTATGAAGACCAAGGAGGTGTTTCAAATCAATTCAGGGACAAAGTTGTTTAAAGGTTCAAATATGGAGAACGGTATAAAAACACTTTAAAGACCCTTGATATCTCTATGAGCATGGTAAAGTCAATCATTAAGAAATGAAAGGTGCCCAGACACCGCATAGATCAAGCTGTCTCTCCAAACTGAGCAGCCAGACGAGGAGGTAACTGTTGAGGGTAACACTGTGAGGTCAACGGAGACTTTGAAAGAGTTATAGAATGAGGTGGCTGAGACCGGACAAAATATCCATGGAGCAACAATATCCCAGTCACTCCACAAAGGGAGCTTGCATGGAACTGACAAAAATCCCCATCTCAAATCACGCATGGGATTTGCAACAAAGCAAAGCCATACAGCAAACATGTGGCAAAGGGATTTTGTAGTCAGACAAGACAAAGTTAAACCTTTTTGGTCTATATTACATCTGCCACAAATCCAATATTGTGTATCACTCAGTCAGCACCACCCCTACTGTAAAGCATGAGGATGGCACCACTATGCTATAGTTCTGCTACTTATCAGCAGGGACTGGGAAGCTTGTCAAGACTGATGGGAACATAGATTCTGGCAAAACCTCAGAGGAGAAACCTGCCTCAGACCTAAAACTCAGACAAAAAAGTCATCTTTCAGCAGGACAATGACCTAAAGCACAGTCCCAAAGCTACACTGGGATGGCATAGGAATAAGAAATCCCCAAGCCACTCCAGAGTGCTTCAGAGTACAGAAAATCTGCCAAAACCCGTTCTCAAACATTTACACCTAGTTGATGTATAAAGTTGATAGAGACTTACTCAAAAAGACATGCGGCTATAATTGCTGCCAAAGGGGTGCTTCCACCAAATATTGAGCTCATGGGTCTGAATACTTATGCAATTGATATATTTCCATTTTTTTCTCTTTAGTACTTGCTAACATTTACTATAATGTATCTTACACTTAGAAGTCTTCAGTGCGAGCTTTGAATTAAATGTTAAGTTTGAAAAAATGTTTATGCGCCATTTTGTAATTTCACAAAATGGGAGGTCTAAGGAAGGGTTGAATACTTTTGCAAGACACTGTAAAGGGGGAAATGAAAGATCAGTATCAATCCAGTATTTCTAAACTATAGTAATGCAAAAGATGTGTTATTATCTGTCTTCTAGATACCAGTGTGTCATTAGCTGTACTCTGAATACTAGGATTATGGGCCACTGATTAAAACCATGTGCAAAACCATTTAGGACTTGGAATAGGAGGTCCTTATTTGCAGTAAGAGTTATGGGAGAATAAAACCAAACACAAAGTACAAGATAACTGATTTATTAGGATATTGCACAAAAAAGACTGACGGGATTCTTTGATTTAAAAGATGGATTAAAGGGTCTTCTTTTCTACACCTTTGTTTTGAATTATTTACTTATAGCAAACATTAAAGGGACTTAGAATCCAAGAAAACAGGAGGTGCATTTTTGCACAAAACAGTTGTGGATGTCTGGCAGCAATATGGATGTAGAGTCCTGGGATTGTTCAAGGAAAGGCTGAATACAATCCACAAATTAGGAAGCTACTTGCAGCCAAATGGACAAAGTGAGCAGTGTGACATCTAATTTTTCCCCAACCATCAGTTTTCAATCAGCATTGACAGATCATTATGAAAGACAAAAGGTTCAATCAATTTAATATTGGACCTATAATAAAAATGTAATCAATTTAATATTGGAGGGCAGGCAAGCAGTAATTCATGTATACATGACATTGAAATGCACTGTTTATTAACTGTATCTACTATGTGGATATAAAGAACACAATAATAAATATCAATGTGTCTTTTTCTGTTTTCCACATTAAGTGTGTCACTTCCAGTAAAAGGGATCTGTCAGGTAGGAGTTAATAGCTTTAACGTTCTAAACTGACTACATGCACGCTCAGCTGTTGTGTTTAAGCACAATTCAAAGTAAACTCTTTCCTTACATGTGGCATGGCTTTTGGGCTTTTTCCTGGATCTCATCCATTCCCTGATTAAGTCTGTGGGGTTTCTTCACATACAATAAATATTACTGGTCATCAGACAGGATGACTGAAGGCTTCTCAAAGCCAAAATCCAGAAAAGTTTCCAGCACTACAAATATGCACCTTCCTGCAGCTAAAAGACAGACAGGAATTGTCTTGACTGCCAGAAAATAAGTGTCATGTCCTTAAACTGCCTTGTGGAACAGCGTATAACGTCAAGAAACAGCAGTGGAGTGAATGTGCACCATTAAAGTATACTTAACACAGCCTATACCATTCCGAAGTTTCCACCCAATGTTGGCAAAGGCAAGAAAGTGGAATCTGAAGATTTATTCATTTAGGATCTATCTTCAAACCGGAACTCATTGTTAAAAATGGGCATCTCCCACGAAATTTAGCATTTTATTATCTGCCTCATCGAGAACAGATCTAAGTGAAAGGATATATCAGTTGGTCTAAGTCTATAGTGGTTTTTGAAAATACTGTGGGGAAATCAGAAATGGATTTCTTTGTATATCCATCCATATTCTAACCACTTATTGTAATTCAGGGTTGTGGGGGAGCTGGAGTCTATCCCAAGAAGCAACAAAAGCCAGCCTGGACAGGACGCCAGGTCATGGCAGGGTGGACAGACACAGACACAAACACAGTCACACACCCCCACCAGGGCCAGTTTTACCACAAGCCATTACCAGTATGCCTTTGGACTTTGAGAGGGAAACTGGAGCACCTGGAGGAAAGCCAGACAAACATGGAAAGAACATACAGACTCCTCGTAGATAGCACCCCAGGTCCGGCCATCTCAGTGTATTGTGAATTTTACTTACTATTTTACTAATTAACTGCTTTTGAGCGAAAAAAAAAAAACATTCGGTGCTCTTACTTCCTCTCACTGCATTGGGCTCCAGGAAAACTTGATTCCAGCCTTCCGTTTATGGTGAAAGGTGACGACTGATCAACCCTGAGTTCATTTACAGATATAATCAAATCTAAAATCCTGGGCAAAAACAAACACAGGAATATAAATGTCTTTCAATGGGGATAACTTGAATTTTAAACATCTAAAATGAGTTTAAACAGTATTCCTATTCTGTGTTCATAACCGTCATATACTACAGTATTGCCAGTAACAGCTGAAGCAATGATAGCATTGATTCCATTGCATCTCACTCAAGTATTATCAACAACATTGGTTGCTGCCCTGTGAAACATCACATCCTGGGAGCTCATTGTAGCCTCAGTGGGAATTCAGAAGAACAGTAACCAATCTCTGCAGACTGTTAAGCCTCTAAATGCGACCCCAGCTATTGTTTCTATTTTCAAATCAAAATACCCAGGGCTATAACTGGGACCGCAAGCTGTTTTCATGGGAAACAGAAATGGTTCTTTTTTTTTTTACTATTGATAATTGAAAACATAAAGCTTTTCAGATCACAAAGTGACAGCTGGAGGATATGTAACTTCCTCTTCTGTATAACACCATGGACGAGGACTCGGGGGTCTTTCTATTCTTTATTTGCAGAAAAAGACACAAATGTTTTCTATTAAACAATAGCTGAAAATGTCCATCCCACTCTCTCAGGAGCACTGAGGTTCTGACCAGTCGAAATGCGTCATGCGACATTCCACCTCCAGCTAAGAAGAAAATGACCAAAAATCTAGAACTTACACTTGATGCTTGCTGCCAAATTGATGTTTTTGAATATTTCAAGAATTGATGGTTTTCAAATGTGTGTTTCATACAGCTGTTGCTTATATGCCACACATTTTCATGTTTTTACAGGCCAGCCCAGAAAAGCAAGCCGAAGCGTTTTCCTCCAGCTTTGTATTTGCACAAAAACACAAATAGTTATTATGGTCAATTACTCTGACATCTTGAGATGGAAGTGGTATTTCTTTGAAAGTGATAAATGTTCTAATCGTGGTCTGAAAAGCATGAGTTGACTGGACTCTCACAAAATAATGACATATTCCTGAGACAGTGGTATTAGAAAATGTTGTCTCTTCACCCTCAGGTCAGCATGACAGACCTGATTCGAGTGTTCAAAATCTCAGTGATAAGTGGGTGAGTAGTTGTGTACATAATGTCAAGCAGAGGGTATTACTCCAAACTCAGTACAGATGGCAAGACCAAAGGTCAGAGATGGAAATTAAAGAACAAATTCAGAACAGAAGTTGGGAAGCATGGACTGCTGGTCTGAATGAGGTCAGGCAGCTGAAACATATGGGTCTTTTACACAGCAATTAGGTGTTCCCCTAGTGAGACATTAAAATGAGGAGGTTTTGATCCTCTGGATCTTCCCGTTTTGTTTAGACTCTTTGCTCCCTTTTACGTGGTTTCTAAGATTTTTTCCAATGTTTTTAGTAACAGTAAAAACAAGATATTTTTTCCCTTACCCATTGCAGTGTTGTCTGTGCTTCTGAACCTTGACATGATGTATGGAAGAGTATCTTTGGCCTGGGTGTATTTGTGGAATTCTTAACTTTTTCTCTTTTAGATGCTGGACAACTCTTCACAGGTCTTTGACTGTTCACAGGTCTTTTAGCTATACAGTATGTCTGCCTACTTTCTCCCACAAAAGCGCAACAGGATTCAATACTGGTAATCAGGGATACTGCCCAAGTTTCACATTCTAGATGGACATTAAGACATGAGCAGCAGGAGTACAAGGGTTGGAAATGTCCTGTTGGAATATTGTGGCATCAGGATAAGCTTGCAGGGAGGCATCAGGATAACCTTGCAGTAAGTGAGGTCCCAGGACGTGATCAATGCCAGGTTACCATCAGTTACAACAAGTTCAGTATCAGCTAAACAGTGCTGATAAGCCCATCACACTTGGTTGGAGGTATAAGCTTTGGTGTTTGTGTAGATGGAATTAACAGAGTGTGTTATTTTGGACTGAAAATCTAAATCAGCTACCAGTTTCATAGTTTACAATTAGAGTTATTAATTATAATTAGAACAGAGCATTTAAACCTACATACAAAGTATTATTTTGACATCCAGGATTTTTATAATTGTTGCACGTGACAAACAGTCAAGGTGGTAGGATTCCCTGGGTGAAGAATGTTTTCCGTGAACTGTTTATTCAACTTTCAGCTCAAAATATTAACAACCCTATAAAAGTGATATTATATCTCAACCACCGGTGTTTTTGTTGAACACTTTACGAAACTAGTAGCAGGTGTCCTGTTGAGAATTTGTGTTAACATGTATTTTCTTAAAGAGGATTGCTGGCAATTAAGCACATCTGTTTTGTAACTCAGGATTGTTGCTGCTTAGGTCTAGCAGAACAGCATGGGAGCTAGTAGGAATGGACAAGGCATTTCGCTGGATTTTTCAGCATGTTTGCTTTCAACCCTAAATAGGAAGACATGCTCACTTCTCATAGACTTGAACCTTTGAACCCTGAAGATGTTCCTAAGCACCAAAGGTCTCTGCTTTAAGGGACGCAGAGGTTTGTAGAAACCCCACAGAGAATCGTCTGTCTTTATCTCTCATCTCTCTGGCAGGCCCTCTCTATAATGGCGCATTAGTTCTGCCTGGTCCTTTATAGACCCAGCTCAAAGCCACTGGCGTCCTGAACGTGCTACAAATGACCATTAAATCTCCTACCATCTGGATCCCATGTACAAGCCAGCCTCTCTGCTCTGAGAGATTTATACCCTCCTGAGGTGTTTTGTGTTTTAAGCGCAGAAATAATTGGTTGCCAGATGTTTAAAACATGTGGAGGTAGGTTTATATGGCACTGGTTTTATTGTTTTGCTGCAAGAAAAAAAAACACTCAGGCACATAAAAGATTATGAGACTTGATTCTAATTTAATTTAATTTAATCTCACGGGTCAAAATTAGCAGTGTCACACTGATGAGCCTTAATAAGGATGAAACAGCTGTGCTGCCATCTAGTATCATGAAACAGCCAGAGCTAATTAAAATTCATATTCCCATAATATTTATAGTAAATCATGTATATATGCACACATTTAAAAAAGTGTTTTTGGATATTATTTTTGCATTATTATTTATCATCTTCCATTAGTTAAATATATTCAATTAGCGACATATTTTGTAATGACAGCTACGATCAGGTACTTCTTAAGATAATGTAAAGCTGCCAATCAAACTAGTTCACTGGTACTTAGGGAAAGTCCACTAATGCATCACAAAGAGCTTGGACTGCTTGGCAAGGAGAGGTATTCTGGCACTATACACATCCTTTGGAACTGTCTCAGAGGGCATGGATGTTCACAAATCACTGGCCCCAGTTATTCCAGCTTCACATCACATTAAGCCCCATGATGTTTCTCAAAAATACTGAACAGTTTTCTTCTCTTTGTAGTTAATAGCTCCTGACTCGTCCGACACCTCTTCCTTTTGTGTATTGGAGATGCCAACACACGCTCTGTCCTTATCTTTCTTCTTATTCCCTTTTCTTTGATCATTTGTACACAAGCACAAAGAAGAAGACATACTGTATAAGTACAGAAGACACCAGGTAAAGAAGCCAATAAGCATGTGGGAGGCAATTTCTAAATTTCTTCTAAAATATGACCATCACAGTATTGTTTGACATTCAAATTCCCCAGTATTTTTTGCTCTTTTTTTTTTCTTCCTAACTAGTCTACAGTATGTGTCCACTCCACAGGCTTCTCGTGTTCAAGGGCTCTATATCACCCTGAGAAAAAAATTCTGCCGACCCATCTCCAACATAAAGAAACTGAGCATTAGTCATTATCATTGGAGACAGGGGTAATTTCATTTGGGAAAGCCCACCCTTGTAGGGAGTCTCCTTACACTGCACGATACATGTGAATAAATAAATAAAGGAAGTTATTTTTGGTAGCACTCTGTTTTTCTATGAAGACATATCCCCTTTGGTCAAACATTTTAAATTTAATTATGATGGTGTTAAAAATGCTTACCTAAGCTCCAAAGGGATTACAAATGAAGCGCACAGCAGATAGAAATCGTAATAAATAATTTTTACATGACCAGAATATATTTACTGGAACCCTTTGAAAAGAGAGTTTTCTTAGCATGAAAACATTCTTTTTCAAGATAAAATGGGAACTGAAGTTTGGCATATGTAGTCTATTGACCATGTGTACTTTTTTCTTGGCCTTTATGAATACACTTTTTGTGCATGTATTGGTATTATATTTACAAAGTATACACACGCTTAAGATAGTGTCAGTTTCCATGGAAAGCATTAAAACGTTTTTTCTGTTATTGCCAGAGAGGAAAGTTTGAAAGTGGAGGAAATATCATAAATTATTTGCATGATGGAACACTAATGACATGATAATGTCTTCTATGATTTACTTGCTTGTCTGATTTGTTTGCTATTTTTCTGAGGGTATTCTAACATATGAAACTAGTATTTACTGGGAGCCCTGACAGGCATCAAAACAGTCGGAATGCTTGGTCTGATGTAAAGTGTTATGAAACCCTATTTCCTGTTTCCTGTCTGGATAACTTATGATGCTAAGGTGAACATCCCTCCCACCACCACAACCACCTTATACGGCTAAGGTACACACATCACATCAGATTTGTCAGAGAGGGCTGCCAATTTGTATGAATTAATAGGTGATATTTATATGTATTAGTTATAAGAAACCCAGCATACTTTATGTATAGTTTTTGAGTCAAAAACAACAAGTAGTGTTTCTGTTGGCAGACCAGCAAACGCATGGAAGGCTAATTTTGGAGAATGATACATTTCCCCTCTCAGCTGTTTTTCAAGTTGTAGCTGAAATATTTAAGCGTGTACTGCTTTACAGAACCAGAATGTAGAAATAAAATGCCCAGGAGGGAAAATGGGACACTAGAGTTTCAGTATGAGAAAAATACTTATTTCACGGACTTGATTAAATGTGACTAAGAATGTTGTCACAGCTTCTTCGAGTTGACAACCGCTAATCACACAGCAAACTGCGAAACCTCTTCAGAGTGCAGTTCCACTACAAGTGAACTGAACTCCAGGCACATACCCCGTAGTAGTGCTCAGTACAGTAGTGTAATTCAGGTAACCTTTGCATTAAGTTAGAAAAGTAAATGACTGGAGGAGGGCACACAATGATTCCAAATTAATTAACAGGGATCTGAAAATCTAAATAATTCCTAGTTCATTAGTCAAAACATGACTTCACTTCTCTCGATGCTGTCATGACAATAAATAAATGTATAATGTAAAACTACAGTAAGTATACTAAAGTAGTATGTAGGTATCCGTACAGTACATTATGTAACCAAGACTACATAAAATGGTCATCGAATAATTGTAGGATCATATGGTAAATGGAGAACATGATTACAGCATGTAATGGAGAATTACGATGTGATTACGAACTACGATGCAATACATTTGCATGCACGTTTGAAATGGTTTCCAAAAAATCTTACATTAACAAAGTTGCATGTTATATAAATCTTTATAACACTGGCAAATCTTCAGTTTAAATACTCTTCTGTTTTAGTACAACTTATATGAAGGCCAGTACTGAGCTCTGCCACTTAATTCCATTCTTTGGCATGTCTGTTGCCCTAACTAACGTACAGTGGAAAGAGTATGGAGAATAGCATAAGAAACACACGTTAAGACAGGTTAACACAGACCTATGCTTTTGTACCTAAATTAAACTGGACAAGGTAAATACAGAATTTTTTTTATGATTTAAATCTAAAATATTTTAGTACTTCCTGGGTCCATACTTTATTACTAGAAGTAACAAAACGAAAATATATATATATTATTGGTGTATTTTCCAAATCAAGAATGATCTGGCTACTCCCCCATGCAATTTGCCAAAATAAAATGACTGACAAAATTACTGTTGCTTTCTTGTTACAATTCTGTCGACTTCATCAGCCCACCACAGTCATAACTGCTTTCCCACATCATGGCTCCAAACATCAGAACTCCCCTTTTTAAGTGCTACTGGATGACGGTGGTCAAAATAATCATAAAAAGTGGATTGGGTTTAATATTGCGTGACTTTTTGTTTTAATGCCTTTTAACCTCAATTCTGCCAGCTTAGCTTCATATAAATTTTGACAACGATTACTGCGTTCTCAATTTGATTTATATACTGCAGTGTTTTGTTAAAAAGCGCGTGTTTTTATATTTTCCTCGACAGGCGGCTTTTGTTGAACTCCCCAATCCTGCCTTACCCTGTGTTATTCAGCCCCAGATGTTCCATATCAAATCTGTGGTTGTGCCAGTAAAGTCTGGCAAAGCAAAAAAATATTGTGACTAATGGTCTTTATAAAAGTACTCCTTTTCCTCTTATTTCTGCAAATATTATTAGATGTTAATGGGTTCCACTCAATGTCAGGCCTTGGAGGCAGTGGAGTCAGGCTGCGGGTGTCCAGTGGATTATTCTTTAGAATAGCAGGCGCCTGGGCACCACATTACCTTCAGGCCAATGTCTGGGGCACTAACCTTTCCACTGTTGTTACAACATTTCCTGTTAATGTCTCTCCAATAATGACAGCTTTTGATTTTGAAATGCAAATCAGGTACAAGCCACCAATAATTGAAGCAAGTAACAGTATATATGATTAGAGGGGCCAACAGAGAACTAAAGCTCAGTCTCTTGTTTCTCCGACAGATAGCTGAGTTGCATTGCAGCAAGAGAGCATTTTCAGTTGGCCTAGAACAGAGTAATATTTCGCTGTTGTGTCGAAACAATATTCATGACACATGACTTAGGGTCTGAAAAAAATCTTGCAGAAAAGATACTTGGGACGAACTATTTAAAATCCCAATTTTATTTTAACTTAAGTTAATGTATTATCATATGACCTCTTTGAATGTGTATAACCCAATCAATTCAGGTATGCCACACTGGCTATAGTTAAACGACTATCATTCTTACCTAAGTCAGAGGCGTAATGGTAAATTGACGTTTTAAAATCTTGAGGATATCCATCCATCCATTTTCTTACTGCGTCTTCCTGTTAATGGTCACAGGGAATGCAGAGCCTATCCTGGCAAGCTACAGGCACAAGAAGGGATACACCCAGGTGGAACACCAGTCCGTCGCAGGACTGACACAGACACAAACACAAACTCAAACTCATGTCAGGGCCAGTTTAACCTGCTAGGATGTCTTTGGACTGTGGGAGGAAACCAGAGCACCCAGAAGAAATCCAGGTAAACACGGGGAGCATACTGTATACAGACTCCACGCAGATAGCAGATACTGTAGGTCTGGAATTGAACCCAGGGCCCCAGTGCTGCAAGGCAGCAATGTTAACCCCTGTGCCACCATGCTGCCAAGTTTATTTTATATTATGACATTTACAAAGCAGATAACAATCTTGATTTAATTTTAAACATAAACTATTACACCGCTGGCGGCTCTAAATTTTCAGTAATTGCCTGTGGCGGAAGACTCTACATTTTTATTCTTCTCTTCCATAAGTCCTTTAAAGACCCCACTGCACTGTAAGTAAGAGTAGGGGTGTCCTGGCTAAATGATAGGTTGGGCGTTCATGCTCTGTCTGCCCTAAATTTTCTTAATTGGTGAAGTAACTTCTCACCTCTTCAAGCCACAAAGTGCCACCCACAGGGATACTACAGTTCAGTAGTAGACGTTGCTCCCTTCCTACAGGTGTAGCATTTTGAAACCTTTTGGATGAAAAGAGCTATAGCTCCACAGGTTTTGATCATGAAATTCTTAATTCTCCAGAACCAGAGATGGAGACCCCTTAAGCATATATGTGTAAGATAGTACTATTATACTTGACAAAATTGCTGTCTACCAAGACTATTAAGATGCCCTAAATACTCAAAATAATTTGTTAAGGATGCCAAGCTAGTGCCAGACAATTTAAAATCACTCCTAACCGTCATAAAATGTGCCCTCCATTAAAGAAATCTAAATACACTGCACCTCTTTGAGGACAAAACGCAAAGAAACCCATCTGCCACACAAGGGCTATACAGTATATTGTATTTTCCTTCAGTTTTCTTGTAAGAAAGTAAAACTCTTAACTCCTATTTAAAAGGGATCCTTTCAGACCATCGTTCAATTTTCTGGTTCATTAGACAACAACTTTTATTAATAAATTGCTCATCTAGCTCCACTTACTGAGAACTTAAACTATTTATTTTGTCTTAATTTTGTTGATCCTTTCATGGTCTCTTGTCTCAGTTGCAGCCATCAATTAGCCTTTTGCCTCTGGCTGTCAGTTCATTGGCCTGGTGGTCAAGCAGGTGAGAGGTTAATAAAAGAATGAGCCCAACTCCAAACAGCGTGAAGTCTGCTGGGAGTCTTGGAATTTTCAAGAGTGGTATTGAACTGTGTTTGCAGTAAGGCATACCAGTGCATATGGTTAAAGCAAGTACTGAACAAAAATCTGATTATAATTATATAATGTGATCATTAATTACAAATTTAAAAGATTAAAGTGAAATTTATGTAAGCAATGTTGTCAGCATTTTACCTGGAATGTGGCCTTCCTATGTCAGAACAACAATAAACTGACTAAAAGTGAATAAAAAACTAATATATTGCTAAAGAAATAAAATACATATTCATACTCTTGTGGTTTCATTTTAAATATCTCCATTCCCTATTGATATCATTGCTTTGCTACGCATTGAAAGCATAATACCCCCAAGAAAATATCTGCAGAAAATACTTATGAAAAACACCTACAATATATTTTTCTCCTTGTCTTCCTTTACATTACATATAGATCTGACTTTTTAACTACTCGTATTGCTTTGAGATTAGAAGAAAACGTTATGTACATTACCACATAGAAAAATGATCTGATTGCTAAAGACTAAATATTTCCTGAAAACCATGATTACGCATTCATAATGATATGGGTAGCTCTCAGTGAAATTATCCTCGTCTTCTAAAACTAAATAATTTACCATTATTTTACCATTATGTTTTCCTATTACACTCCCACAATCCTGATTGCATTTCCCACAATACAACATGAAATTGCTCAACTTTTTAAAAACTGTAGGACACTAATTTATAATTATATATTGAGGAGTAGTACCAAAGTATTGAATAATTATACAGGGATCTGATGCTACGCGTTGCCCATGGCAACAGCAAAAAAACCACACGCGTTCCTTGCTTTATAGGTGGCCATATTACTCGCCTAAAATACACTCCATGAAGTAACTTTTTATTACAAATATCCTAAGTTACTGTAAGAAATACATTTTAAACAATTAAAAAGGGATAACACGATAATTGAGTCAAGCAAAACATTTAATGTATATGACAGTCCGAGTAAGGCTTTTTAGAAGACACCAATAGAGGTCCTAGTTTGGGCCCTGACGTGGCAGCTGCTCAAAAATGGCAGTTTAGCAATGCGGAATTGGAATGATGATATTTTGAGAAATGTTTGTGAATCGCTTGAAAGTTTTAGGTTTAAAATTGAAAATAAAGAGACTGGGTAAGATATTTATGTGAACGTGTGAGGATATGGCTGGGTGGGCAGGCTTCTCGGATGAAGAGCTTCGGAGATTGCAGCAGAAAGGTAAGTATATCATTTTATGTCTTGTAGAACGAATTGTGCTTTACAGGGTTATTTATCATTTTACCTCATGCAGACTATTTTCTAGTCTAATACGTTTAAAACCAATGTGGAGTGCATTGTTTGCAGCAGGTAACGTGTCTGTGACTCATTGACTATATTCTTTCTGAATATAGTATAATTTAGTGATAATATTTTGGTCCCCGTCACAGAAAAATGAGAACTGTAGTGTCTTTATATTCATCTTTACGATGAACTGCCTAGTAACTTATTTTTTTCTTGCATGTGTAAAATGGCTCTGCCATTCAGAATGAAAAACAAAGCCTAAAACTGAGCCACATACATCTCTACTTCCTGAAAGTAACCTTAAAGGTAAACGATAGCGATGGCAACGAGAGGGTCATACACGTGGCATATTGAAACTGGAGCAGGCACCTGCCTTGTTTTGGTTTGGAATGCTCAAAAGCCGTCTTACCTGCAGATCAGGCTGCCCAGAACACCTCCGGTCGGGGCCGAAGACATCCTCCAACCAACCGGAGCCGTCAGCAGCTCCAGCGAGAGAAAGCGCTGCAGCTGGCGGCTCAGCAGGATGGCTCCGGTTCTCTGCCACTCGAACAGCAGCTTACCAGACCCAAAGTGCAAGCGCCCGTCCCGGCTGCTTCAACACCCCAGGAGAAAGCGGTCCTTCAAAGACCGAGGAGTATGAAGAGTGAGCAGGAAGCACTGAGTGAACAGACTATACCAACCACAGAGGCTTCTCCCCTTGCCAAGGAACTAGAGAGGCAGGAGGTGGAATTGTTAGTAAGTCTATGATATTTCAGGTGTGAGAGAAATGCAGGTGTTTCTCAGAACTTTAAATCATTTGGTATTCTGAATTTTATCTTCAGAATATATCATTATATGTATTATATTCACAAATGGATCTGAGTCTTACAAGGAACATGTAAAACAAAGGACAGGATCTAACATGTATTTTTAGTTAAAAATGTGTGACACTTTGAATAAATGACAGCAAGGGGGTGATGATGTTACGTGAAACATACCTACCAATAAGTCCAATGGTTGTATGGAAACATTTAGCTTATAATTATTTTGTCAAGGTATTTTCTGTGAAGGTTTATCGATGGGTCTCCATTGTTGTTGGCTCCAGTTCTTTTCTGCATTGTATTGTAAAGTTGTTGTTAATTCCTAACTTTGACCAGGCCTTGTCTTAATTCTAGGAGAGAGAAGTCCCGCCTAGAGCAACTTCAGCAGGAACAGCGTCTGATGGAAGAGAAGAATAAACGTAAAAAAGCTCTTCTAGCAAAGGCCATCGCTGAAAAGTAAGAGCAGCAGCAGTTGGTGTCACATTTTATGTTTATGTGAACGCAAGATTATTTTCCTGCTTTGTTTTAAAATACACTTGGCAGCATGATAGCACAGTATTTAACACTGCTGCCTTGTGGCACTGAGCCTGTGGGTTCAATTCCAGACATTGAGGTGCTATCTGTGTGGAGTTTGTATGTTCTTGTATGAGTGGGGCTTCTTATAGGTGCTCTGGTTTGCTTCCACAGTTCGCTTCTGGGAAAACTCGCTCTAGTTGTGAGTAGTTCAAGTAGGGAGCTGCGTCAGGATGCGTAGGCTGCAAAGGAACAAGAAACAAGTTTATTCTACGCTGAAGAAAAAAAGAAAGGAAACGCATTGTTTCAACTGTGGAGCCTTCTTCACAATTGAAGAAGGTTCCACAGCCGAAATGTTGTTTCCTTTTTTTTCTTTTCAGCGTGGAATACACCCCGTTACCTGTTCCTTATGGTTGTGAGTGTGTGTTTGTGTCTTCCCAGCTATACCTCACCTTGTGCCCATTGCTTAATAAGATGGGATAGGAGTGCCAAAACGGTGCTCAGGTTCTTAATTCATTAGGGTGAATGTGCTATTTTTTTGTGCTTATCGCGTTTAAGTTAAAATGGGAACCAAATGCTGTGCTTTATTCACCTGGTTTAAGGTCCAAGCGTACCCAGGCTGAAACTGTGAAACTGAAACGAATCCAGAAAGAGCTGCAAGCCCTGGATGACATGGTGTCAAATGACATCGGTATTCTGCGTAGCCGCATAGAACAGGCTAGTTGGGATTATTCCATTGCTCGGTAAGTAAAGCATGCTCACGGTACATTGGATTATTTTGTTTTTGAAAGATTGAAAACTGTTCTCGCTTATTGGTTAACTCAGTATATGGCATTCCTTTCTGTCTCTGTAATGTGTAGCATTGAAACATACTGTAGGATAACCTGAAGTTTGTTTTGGAGAACTTTAATGATTTTCATCTTGGCCTGTTGTATTTCTTTCTATACATATGCTTTGCTTAAAAAAGACTGAATGTTTCAAGAAAATATGCAGACGTGTTTCTGCAAACAAAGATCCAGAGTTGCAAAACATACCAAAAACAAGTCATTGTTTGAAATTGTACAGTTTCATTGTCTCCTGAGCTGGTTCTCTTAAAATTAATACTGCCCCCTGCAGGATTTTTCTAGTGTACATTTTCTGTAACCCCGACGACATGTTTTATGTGGTTATGATTTTTTTTTTTATTTGAATCAGATGAACTTTGGAAAAATTGTAATTAAGTTATAACTCAGTTTGCAGAAAAGATCTGACTTTCATACAGAGCAAAGGCATTTTTAAAAAAAAATAAGTCTTGTCTTGCTGTCAGAAAGCGGTTTGAAAAAGCTGAGGCCGAGTACATCGCAGCGAAGCTGGACCTGCACAAGAAGACGGACATAAAGGAGCAGCTGACGGAGCATTTGTACACCATCATCCAGCAGAACGAGCAGCGCAAGGCCGGGAAACTGGAGGAGCTGATGAAGCAGCTGGAGCTGGAAGCGGATGAGGAGAGGCTGGAGCTGGAGATCGAAGTGGAGAGGATGCTGCAGCAGCAGGAGGATGAAGCACGGAGGGCACCATCA
Organism: Lepisosteus oculatus; assembly: GCF_040954835.1. Taxonomy (NCBI): domain Eukaryota; kingdom Metazoa; phylum Chordata; class Actinopteri; order Semionotiformes; family Lepisosteidae; genus Lepisosteus; species Lepisosteus oculatus. Next base: position 8,006,741 of record NC_090704.1, on the reverse strand, counting down.
GCCAAGCAGCAGGAAGAGACTGGGAGTGCCGACAGCAAAGGACAGGACCCCGCCGATCAACAGAGTCAAAAGGACGGTCCCCCCCCTGAATCGGGGAAAGAGAAGCTCGCTGAAGACCCTAGATCACAGAACATCAACTCGCATTGTGAAGCTGTAGTCAATGAAGTACCTATCTCTGCGTCATGAGGTGTCAAGCCTGAGGCTTTGCTTCATTGTTTTATACTTAATTTAAAAACCATGGTTGTCGGGGAAACAAATTGAAACAGGCCTGCAAAAGTATAATTGAGTACATATTATTTAAGTAAGGAGTATGTAAGAATGTATCTATGTTATTAACTGTGATGTAGATGTGTTGTCATAGGAATCCCGTCATGAACAAAGTATTTCCTCTGTAATGTGCTGTGATAATGGAAAGTATAACTTTCATTTTGGAACACGGAATTGTAACACATTTGTTACTATTTAGCAATATACAACTCCAAACAAATAACTTCTAGTTATGATGTTCATATTATCACAGCTCTGAAAGGACTAGATCGCTAGATAAATTCTGGTGTGTACCATTGTAGACAAGGGCTTCATGTGGAATTTTGTGTATTTAAGCAAAAGTGCATGCAGTGGAAAAACAAAGCTCTGCTTTGATTTAGTTTGATTTCTTTTAATCGCCCCTTCTTAACTGTAATTTCTGGTGCCGTCTATACCCAAAACAGACTCTTGTAAAGGTGCATGTCACTTGGTATTGCTAAATACTTCACTACAGAGCAGTGTGTTCCCCATGTTGAATATTTGAGGTTAGTTTGCATTTCAATTTTTAACCTCGTCTGGAACACTTAAAGTAACAGAAAAGAGTAGGTTTTTTATAATGTGTAGATGGACTGGTTTCTGATACCTGTTCAGAGAATGTGCTTCTATTTAAAGCCATTATAGTAAATTAATGCTTTAGTTTGGGGGGCCTATCTTTGAGAGATGTGGCAAAAAATTGTGGATTGATGTACCAAAGTGGCCTTTGTACTTATTCTGTAAATGAACATTCTCGAATCAGTGCCCTGTAACACAATAGTTTTCTGTGGCACAGATGTATACAATGCGTCTTGGACCACCATGTGCTACTTACTCATTCTTTACTCTCCTTTACCCGTGGAAGTCTAACGTAATAAAACAATAGTATGCACACCTTAAATTGATGATGAAGCATACCATGTGTATGAAAGTATGTACAGTATATCAAATTAGGTAATGAAATGGCTGGTACTGTTTAGTTGACTACAGGTTGGAGTGGTGGCAGTTTTAGCTGTAAATCATCACATTCTTCTTTACCGCATACCAGCAACAAGCCAAGGACCACAGTTTTGGCACCGCCGATGTACACAACTGAATGTTGTATGCTGTTCTTCCATGCAAGAGCTTGTATATTTAGAGAAAATGTGCACAATTTTGTAGAACCTAGAATACATTTTTTTACATACTGTGCATGCTGTGGTTTCTTTTGTTGGGGCTGGAGTTAACGCAAAAAGTGAGTTTCAACATTTGTAACTCACTGAACCTCAAAAAAGCATAATACTTTCTAGTATGGGTCATGTGCAACTGATAATTGTGCTTGTGACAAAGGTGTTTTTTCCTCATGTTTCTAGACATTCATGTAAAGGAATATTGTCCAGTTGTATATTCTTTTTTGTGTTGCATACAGATGTCTAGGTCTACTGTAATGTGTGAATGTACAATTACATTTGTTTACATCAATGTGCAACAATAACTATGCATATTATTGCAATTGTTTTAAATATTGCTTTTAACACTAAATTGTAAAATGTATGTATTCCTGCCAAATTATGGCTCTCACACCAGCATTTCTTGAAGAGTTTTGCAAATCCAAAGTCATTGTATTTAGTAAGTTCACTGTTTCTTTCAGGACTTCATTGTGTGAAGATATTTCTTGGCTTTTGTAGTTACTGGTAATTCCTTGTTTGAGCAGGGTAAGTGTATAAATCTGTCTCAATTCATAATGACATGTAATGAAAGGATATAAACCAGGTCCTGACAGGCCAACCTGATGTTTTCCATTCATACAATTCCATTTATTTTTTCTGTTTTCTTTAATTGCTTTTTAATAGAAGTATAACCGGAGTATGGATAAACCATGTAAAGGTGACTTATTTTCACAGCTTTAACAAGAGATGTGTGCATCTACATATGAAAATTGTAAATACTGAAAAGTACTTGATGAATGGATTTATTCATAGAATGGTTTAACCAAGTATTAGTATGATAACTCTGCTTGTCCATTTTAAGAATGCATACCCTTACTCTTATGCATACTACCTGTAGATGGCTTCTTTATAGAACACCATACAGTTCTAGGGCATTATATGGTATTGTGCATAGAATGAGATAGATTTCTAAAGACACTATTATTTAAAATGACCCTTCCAGGAGGTTGACTGTTGTATAGTAATAGTTAATGTACTGTATACAGAAATAAAATCTTCTGTTTTGTCCAAGTTGCATGACTCGGTACCATCATTTCATTCTTCAGAATGTTGCAGTGAAGGTCTCCTATGGACAGCTGTACTTTTTGTCATGAAAGAGGCATTGCAATCAAGATGTAAAGGGACTGCATTTTTATTTTTTGTACAACCGTTCATTGTATTTTTAGTATAGTAGAGGTGTCTGCTGAAGGCCTTTCAGCTCATGTTATGCGTTTCAGTTTTTGTTTTGTTTTTTGAAGGGTTTTGTGAAAATGTTTGTAATGCCAAATCGACTCTTACTGAATTCATCCAGCTATTTTGATGTAAAGAAAATGAGTTGGGCAACTGATTTGGCAAATGATTATGAAGCTGGAGTGTTCTAAATGGTACCAACCATCACACATTTAACTTTTTTGTTAAATATTATTGGGACTTCATTGCCAATAAATCTTGTGTGGGATTTACCACTTTTTAGCAACCTCTTTAGAAAGAACGAACAATTTGAATGTTAAACGCATGTGCACTGAGCATTTTATTTTATTGTTCGTGATAATATCATACCTTGACAGCATATTTTGTTGTTGTTATATCAGTATTCCTCTAAGATGACAACATATTCAGATTCTGTAAAGTCTGTTAAGAAGCCTTTAATGCGTAAACAATGTTAGAAAAGTTCACGGAACAGTTTTTGCTCCGACAGGTAGATGTCAGATACTATTTGTCAGACTTTGTGAATGAGAGCCGCCGCTTTTTTAAACCAGGAATTTCCCATGCAAATTTAATAACCTAATTCCAAAACAATAACCATCAGCGGTCAACACAGAAATTGGGGAGATTAACAGCTTGATTGTAATGACTTGAATGTTCCTGGCTATAATAGAAACCATACGCAGCGTGGAGAGCGGTTGCATAGCTATAGCATAAATTAGGTATAAAGGTATACGATTTTGTCAAATGTAGGACTTCAGAGAACGGCTTTCCCCTCGCTTGCTGATTTATGTGGAGCCAGTCTCTCCAGACAGGTTGGAAAAGGCTCTGTAATCCGAGAAGTGAAAAGATGGTGAGATCAACTTTTACTGAAACTTCGTGCCTCGGGCCATGCATTACTTATACATTTTTGACCTTGACACGCTGTGTATACCAAGTGAATTATATTAATTGGATTAACATAAATCATTAATAATTAGGCTGATTATTAACGTTTGGGATTTTAAAGGGGACACTATAGACTCGAAGCGAAGTACATTATGCGATTGTTAATGTATGACATAGTATCTAGAAGATAGAGCATTCCGCCTGAACTTGGATAAAATTGTGTATTTCAATACGTCTGACTTTTAACATTCTCCCACACTGTTCAGGCTCAAACCTTTTACATTTATAAGCCTCTATTTATCTGCAAGATGAAGACCGGCAGGAAAATGTACCGTCGTATATCCATGTTTCAATTATTAATCAGGTCTTTTTGAATCGGTCAACGCTGAGCTGACGACACGCACCACTATTGTCCTATGATTGATTTAATATCCCAAATGAAACAAAATTGAACAGACTGATTTTTTTTAGTCTTAATGCAAATCCAAATATGAACTTGAATTTTAGTTAAGGCCATGCTAAACTTAAGTAAAAAGTACGTTGTTTCCTTTTATGTTCAGGATGCAAATATGTGGGGCGAAAGATGTATCATCTTACATATTTACGTTATAAAAATTCCTTTAACAGGAACACACACTTAAACTACCATAGAAACAAGACCTCTTTGAGTCCTACCACCGCGAAAGAGTCTAACCAATAGGGTCGTGACCGTGAATTAAGACTTTTAGAAAATTAGTGTGCACAGTGGTTGTAATTTAATGAGCTGTACTTAAGAATTATTAGTGACAAATTCGGTCGTTCTTCACTAGCGGTTAGATCACTCGTAAATAGTGTTGAGCTACTGTATTATGAGGAAAACAACCACTTTCTAAATTATTCGTTTTAATGCATATACATTACATTATACTGTATATATTTCATTACAAAAGGTAACACAGTCGAAGGGCCTGTGAATTTAACCAAACACTGTCTCGCCTCCATCACTCAAAAATGATTACTTTGAAAATCACTCCATTAAATGATTAAGATTTATACACATAAAAATGGCAGAATTATGGGGTACGATGAATCCGACTATTCCAAATGTATAAAAGGCCTCCGAATGGAAATACGATAGTAAAATCGAATGATTAAATCCAAAAGGTTTACATTTTTAAAAACAATCGGAAAGAAGCGTTGCGCTGGTACGACAGAGGCCACGACTAAAATGACGTTCACCACGCTCGAGCAGTTAAACTGCCAAAAAAAATCTCGAATCGTAAAAGAAACATGCGGTAGACTATATATTCAGCGTGAAGGTTAAACGTAAGGTTTAAATAATTGTGTATTTTTTTTTGTAAATGCAGTATTTCATTGCAGGATTCATTTTTCGGTCTGTTAAACCGTTTTATAGTGGAAGATGGTCGCTGTAGATATTCTTTTTAAGAAGCTGTTTGATTTCCAATTATAACTATATGTTGGTATTATTGTCATCCTCACGACATACACTTTCACGTCCTGGTAATGTAACTGTCGTTTTAAATTTCAGGTTACCATATAGTGACACTTAAATATAAGTGTGTCAATGTAAAATATATATATATATTTGCACTGTTCGTGTTTTTTTTTTCCGAATTAGAATTTAAAGCTGTTCGGGTAACTGGGGGATGTGCGTGCTGTGTTGCTGCCGAAAATGATATTTCCGAAATGACTTCTATTAATGATGTTACATTTTTCGTCGTGCCTTGATATTATTTCGTGCACTATCACGATATTTGTTTATCGTTTTGTCGATTATTAAAAACGGTCATGTTCTAATCACTACTTAATATTATTTTAACTCGCTAGTCTTACTTTAAACCTTATTTAATTATCTGAATTAATATCATTCTTGTATCAATCCGCTGGGATCTTAAACCCATCGCTGTTTTTAATAATATGGAAAAAATGGAACCATTTTTACAATATTTTGCAATATACATTTAAATGAAATATTTCATTGTGAAAACTAAGTTGGTAATTTCTTTATCTGTAAAGAGTAACATCGGTGTGAATTTGCCTGACTCAGCTGTAATGTTTGGCTTTAGGTTGAAGAAAAAGTGGACATTCTGTCCCTCGAGGCAGAGTCGAATACGAAAGAACGTCACTCTCAAACTTAAAAATTGCTTAGTTTCTATAGTTAGATATTTCTCAGACTTTTGTGACTTGTCTATTTTATTCATCAATAAACGTTTTACAAAATTACCAACCCATTTCTGTGTGGTATGACACCCCCCCCACACACACACAAGTTTCAGGCGAATCAGTGCTGTCCAGTGACCCCTGGTGCTGATTAAAACAGCGCTCTGACCTCAGTCAGATTTTATTTCTGTAATGAGGATTAAATAGCTCTGTCTGTGCTTTCAGACTCTGTTTACTTGTTTATATACTCTGAACAGAAAAAAAAATATGCAATTGATTTCTTTAATTAGTCCGACCAAGGGATTTCTGTGCATAGTTTACCGGAGTTTAAAAATGTAGGATTTTGATAGGCCTTATGTAGATCTATTTACAGTACTGTATATTTCTCTCTCACGTTCTCACTCAGACACACATATACTCAAAACCTTCATTGAAATAAACTAGCAGGCAGACACCTTTGTAGTAAAATAAACACACTGCGTTCACAAAAACACCGTTGTTTTGTTAATGGTTGATATTAGGGACAGATTCTGTTGCCCGTGTTTTAACGACATTCTTTTATTATTTTGTTCAGTTTTGCGTGTATTTAGTTAAAAGTCATTTGTTCTACAGAGCCAGACTTCAAAAGTGTCGAATTCAACAATATCGTGCAGGAATAGTGAGCATAATAAGCTTTTATCACGGTAACTGCTGTATTTAGAAATAGTTTAAATAGACACAAACATCACCACTAATTATCTTAAAAGCCATTCTGTTGGACTTCGGAAATACTGGTCTCTTATACAACTCGACAAAAATTCAACGAATAGCTGGTAAATTGAAATTTGCCCATACTTAGCGTTGCTTAGGTACTATACTATTCCATTAAACTAATACAATGTATTCTCTGTCTCACGTCTCTCTTTTTCCTTATATCATTTCAGTTGAACTACGATAGGCTGCTAAACTCGAATAAAGCCTGCTTACAATACAGCTGCCTGTATTAATCTCTCTGTGTTCAACACTGTCTTCTGAACATTAATTACAATCTGCTTGTGGTGTCCCACATGAGATCAATCCGCTGTGAACTTAATGACACAGCCTGCACAGTTTACAAAGTTCGATAGATATGAGATTGATTTATCCTTATTCTGATCTGAAATGCCAACAAATTTGTGTCGCGACTGGTTTATCTGCATTAAAAAACGCGCCCTCTTAGTTTTAGAAAACGAGGGGTAGATGTTTTTTTTTTAATCTCAGACACCTCGCATGTAATAGAAGAGCCAATATTTAAATGCTATCAAGAGGGTGGAGGTTTTGTAATAGCTATATATCCTTTGGTCTAGAATAGTTTTAGGAGCAAGATGATACTGTCTTTCTGCCTTGTCTACTTAAGCACACATTGCCCCAAAAGGTAAATTAAGAGACTTTTAGTTCCATGTCTTTGTGAGCGCAACAGTTCAGACTCCATTAGTATAGGCACCTGAATTTTCGGTTCTCACCCTTTGAGGAAAGTACCGACTTGAACAGTCGATAAACGTTTATTTGATAGCTATTATTGAAACAAATATGCTCAAATCCAATGCACTTACGTGCCGAATACAGTATTCCCTTTTCGTTGCCTTGAGGAGATGGTTTTCTTGAATGTGTTTAGTCAGCAGCTTTTTAAATAATAAACTTAAGATTTGCTTTGTCACGGGGGGAAAATCGTGTTATTTTAGACCTCTTTAGACGTTTCTTACAAATAAAAAAATGGAAAAATATCTCTCCTTGATTTAATCAATACCTTAAATTATTCTCTTACATGTTTTCTCGAATCCGACAATCATGTGATGACAGCACAATATCCAGAAAATAATACTCGTTTACTTATTGCAACTGATCTTACCATGGAGGACATAGAGTATTGCATTAACTGCGCAGTTGTTTTTTATTTTACCTCTGATTCTTTCAATACGGAAAATAAAGGAGCTCTTCAGATTACTGCGATATATTGCAAGATGAAATATCATGGCACCAAACAAAAGCATTTCAATTAAGTGTTTCCTTTGATAACTGCTGATTTGTGTTTATAAAGCCGCATTAATATTTTCAGGAGTTTGAGTAAAACAATATGATATCTACAACACGCTGAAATATGTAATATATGTAGTGAAATAGCACCAAGGCATTATTTATTGGTATTTATTTATTGAGTCCGTAGCTCGCATAACCTGCTTTTTGGTGACACTCGCTAAAGCTTGTTCAAATTTAAAAGGTTCGTAAAGGTTTAAGAGAATGCATTTATTTGAGAAATGTATATCATCGCTGTATAATAAACGTTTTATGAGCCTTGTGTTTTGGAGTAAAAGTTAATAGCTCAAAGTAACATGCAAATAAAGGTTAGGTCACGTGTTCCAAGCCAAGCGTCCATACACCTGTGCGTATATTCGATCAGTCAAAACAGTTTTCAGAGATTTCTTTTTAATATATTGTTCTCATAAATTCGTATTATTGGTTCTTTTCTAAAGGTGACATTAGGAAAGCATAATTAGTCTTGTATCCCCCTAAAAGGCCGAAATACAGCCTTTATGAAAGTGTAATTTAGTGGTAAAAAAAATAATTCTTAATTAAGGAAAGCGGATAATAAATGATGCTCTCCACACTTAAAGATTCATTAAAAATATCATCTCCAACACAATATTCCTCTTTTGGAAACATGGTGAAGAGTATTCCGCAGTGTCATTCTTACTTCCTAATTCCTTAATTTCTAAGTTAAATTAGAACAATCCATACAAATTCATCTTATAACTGGCTGTTTTAACCAGTTCATCAGGAATCACTCTTCCGCTGTTTTGTACATTTAGATATACCTTTATCGCATTTGTCTAATCTTTAAAAAAAAAACATTTATCATGTCAGAGTGGCAAACTAAGTTTCTCCTTTATTTTGTCAGTCATTGGTGTGTGGTGTATTTTCAGATAGGTGGATATTTTGCGACTAACTTTGTGCAGTACTCGAGTCAAACCTCCTGAAAGAACGTCACCTAAAACAAAGAGATGTTTCTTGAGGATTTCTGAAAATCACTGAAGGAAACAGTTACTTTCATAGTACAAGGAGTTTCGCAGATTTTACCAGGAATAATCGCTGATAACTGCATTAATCAGAATAAAGTCACGTCTACATTTGTATGACTAACAAACGAAGAAGCATTTTTCTTTCAACCCTGGTATAAAGTGCCGAAGATTTTTTTTTTTTTACCGGAAGGTGTAATGAATATAATAACCGAAGATAATACAAGCTCGCATTATCTTATAGAATGGCAAGTGTTTCATTACGCAAATTATCACCCGTTGTCAAACTGAAAATTGAGCTAATCTTTTTATGCTGCCGAAGGAAGTGAAATGTCATGGTTATAGAGAAAGAAGAAGAAAACCAATTAAACGTTTGATGCCATTTTATTTTTTAAAAAGTATTTTTTTGAGAGACAATATCAGGACTGTGGACAGAAGGGCCCTATTGCGCTACACGTTCGCGATAAGGGTTTTCAAAACCGAGTTGGCAAAGTTATCGTACAGTTTCGGACGTGTATGAAATTAAAAAGGGAAAGCAAATTCAAGATTTAAATAAATCATATCCCACAGAAAAGATTACAAATGTTCCAATCTAATTGCAGATACGTTAAAATCTTAATGTTATTGTATAACGTAGTCATTATTTAAATTCCAACTTTCTTCTTTGTGTTGAGACTTCTCCTCAGATATCATAAAAATGCACTATAGCAGGCCTTTAAATTATGAGTTTGCCTGCCTAAGCCGCAAAGTTAAATCATACAGTAGTTCTGTCAGCCTTTCATTTAAACACATGGCTGTTTATATGTGTAGGTTTAAGTAACTTTGTGGTACATAAACACGATGAACTGAAAAATATTCACCCTAATTGCAATTTTCACAGCAAGGTTCTGTCCTAGAAAAAACAAAACTGTTTTATTGCAAGATAAACAAATTAATATCGGAGATATCCTTAACTTATGATTTTCTCCATTTAAGGCTCAATTTGGGTTTTGGTTTTTCTGAAAACCTTCAATAGAACCTGCAAATAGCAGGTTTGGTTAGCGAAAGATTGATTTTATCGTCCCTTATGTTAACTTGTTTTTTTTTTACTTAAACCTATTCACTAGACAGCACGGATCCGTGACTTAAATTCGACTATGTGTCGCATTTTCTTCCTTCAAACGTGTTTAACGGGGAAGCTAAAATAAACATCCCCGTTCCTTGAAAGGTACAATTAAAAAGTTCAGGCCAAAAGCTAGTTAATAAACTTCCTGCAGAGTTATTTGACGTTTCCTTCCTTGTCTTTTGGGCAAACGCGAAAAAGAAAGAAAACTTTCTCCGAACACATGGTAACAGGGTTTTGAATTTGGGCAGACTTGTAGATGAAAAAGACAGACGTATTGTACTGGCACCAACATGGGTGCTTAGGCTGAGAGGGGAAAGGAGATCTGGAGGAAAACTAATGATGAAAAAAAGTCTACTCCATCCCACCGCCTTAATTAAATGCATGGAAAGAACGAGAGAGGCACATCTGGTTTCAATCTGCATCTCTTTGATGGCATCAAGTGTTCTTTTCCCAGATCAGGGGCTGGAAGCTATAGGCTGTCTGTGGCAGCTCCGAGCTCAGTCTCCTGCCATTTGAACACATGGACCCCTTTTCTCTCCGTATGTCAAGACCCTCAAGTCAAAGCGCACGCAATCCTTGACTTTCAAGAGATTCTTTCACCTCTATCTTGGACATACGACACGATACGCACGAAGGCGGCCCATTTCGATTGGCAGGAAAGCAGGTTCTCTGATTTAAATGCGGAGAAAGGGTGCGAGCGTACAGTATAATATACATGGAAATTATGCCGTCCAATTTTCTTTTACGCACGCGATGAGTATAAAAAAAAGCAAAAAAAAAAAGTTTTTTACCCCTTTAGTGGGTTAATAGAATCGCGTCGAAGGCAGTTTGCATAGTGACCACATTCCCTCCCCCCCATTATTACAATAGCAGTGCTTTTCGAATTATGAATGTCAGAATCCCGTACTAATTAGTACGGAATATTCTATTGTACTGCAAATCTTAGTAGTTGAATTCAAGAGCCTCCCAAAAAAACAACAACAACAACAACATATTTCTTTTCCTCTTCTATTTCGGTGCCGATCGAATCGAAGCTGTAGTGTACTGTGTTCTGCTCTAGCCTGAAGCGGAGAACTGTAGAAACAGCAGGAAAGGAGAAAGTTGATTGAATTGGAAGTAGAATCCACCCAAAGTCTCACTGCAGCACTTTATCAAAACATGCAAATGAGATTTTTCGACTAGGATCTAAAACAAATCACGAGTTGTTAATTCCGTATGCAAATGATCACCGTGTTTGAAGTGGACGTAGTATCCTAGCTGTCAGATTATCTTTGTTATATTTTAGTGCGAGATGGTAATAAGGTCTCCCTTACGAAATTCAGGGGCTCCTTGCCCGCCTCAGATGTTTGCCAAGGATTCCTTAAGGTCCATAATCAGGGTGTTTTAGTGGTGATGGTGCGGCGTGTTGTGCAAGGGGAGGGGTGTCTTGTGATGGAGAGAGGGGGTCTGTAAAACGTCAGAAAGAGCACAAAGGCATTGCCACGTAATTACAGACTCCTATTAGGTCGATCTACCCTCCCAGGGGTCTCAAATTTTCATTTATTCCCCGTTCAGGCTCCCCCGGCATGCCAGTCTGCGCCTTTTGAAGTGCCAGAGAGCTCCTTGATCCAACCGAAAGAAGAACTCGCTCCAAAACGCAGCAGTACAGAGAGAGCCTTCTCCCATAAAGAGTGAACCGAGAAAGCTTACTCACATGTACATCTGTTAGACATCATCTTTTCTGTAACCTTTAGTCATTCATGCTTTCGAGTCAACAGGAGTGAGCAGAAGAACTTCCCCGAAGATGTTTTAAGATCCCGGGGCGAGGCGTTTCTTACCGAGTGGCGTGTGAGTGAGTGTACGGGAGATCGCTTGTGTGGACAGGGCACTGAAGGCAAGAGCTCTCTTGTTTACCAAACTGCAAAAAAACACTCGCGTTGGGTCTGTGTTTCTACCCCTCGTGATCTGCAAGTTCAAGAAAACGCCGAGAGCATTTCAAAGCGCCATTCCATCTGGATCTGTACAACTTTGAGCTCTTGAGTGTTTTATTAAGAAACGAAACGGACTGATTGCTTGTTTTGGAGGTGCAGCTGGTGCTTTTTGTACGTGAGGAATTAATTTTGGGGGCTCGTCTTATTATTACTTCAGTATTCTGTTTGCGTCATGACTTCTAGTTATGCACATGTAATGGACAGACAAGCTTCGATATCTAGCCGCTTGGAGAGTCCGATTACGGCTAATCTGGAAAACCTACAGGCTAAAAAGAACTTCTCAGTGAGTCACCTGTTGGACCTGGAGGAGGCAGGGGAGATGGTAGGCACACAATCGGAGGAGAGTGCCGGAGAAGCTGGCAGGAGTATGCTTGAGTCTCCGGGGCTGACGAGCGGGAGCGACACCACGCAGCAGGAAAGTAAGTGAGAAATGAGCTCTCGGGGAATTATCAAGGGGTCTCGAGTTGTGATTAACACCTTAACTCAGAAAGGATTGTCACATTAGCACATCTATGTCAATTAGACGGCGCCAAATGTTCTGACATTTGTGAGTAAGACACAGGAGAAAAAATAAACACCCCATAGCTTGTAGACCATACAAAAAGCTGTCTGTTTTCCACGGAGCTTGTGGTGGTTTGGTGGTTTGTATATTACAAAACGCAAGAATACATACGTTTTTCATAGCGTGAACTGACCCACTTGATATAGCTCTGCTTTTCTGTACTTTTAAGCAAACGCAGCGTACAGAGTTGGGAAACGTGGGGGAAGAGGCGGTAATCAAAAGTATAAGATCTTACAAGCTCATTCCGACGATACTTTATTCAGTTTGGAGAATGTACTAGGCCAACAAGATGTAAACTACTTAGATGCTTGTTTTGATGGAATTGTGCTTTCAGAACGAATCGTAAATCCTGTTTAACTGGCTGCAATAGATCATATCTGGCGCAGGCATTTAGGAACTGGCCATTAATTTGCCATTAACACTTTGATGTCAATGGAGTGTAGCGATGTTAGTGGATAAGATCAGCGAGACCAACCAATCTTCGCTCCAATAAACAAAACCAAAATCGGCACAGCGATAGTGAGCAAGTCAAGAAGGTGCTTGCACACTGCAGCATTTTAACGTTTCTTTGAATGTTTTTTGGGGGCAATTCAGTCTCAAACGTACAATTTCTGTTTGGAAATATTTCACCCCTAAGCATGTAATGTACAGATCTAAGCTCAAGAGTAAAAGACAACTGAGATTCCAGAAAACCATGAATAACGGACTTGCTATGGTGCAGATCGGCATATTTAAAGAAACTTACTGTCTTTATACTTTACCTTTGCTATAAACAATATAACACAGCGATTTCACAGACTGTCACGATTTAGCTGTTTCAGAAATTACGTTTTTCCGTGAAGTAGATCCGACAAAAAATGATATGCAGATGAAGTATTTAAAATAATTTTCTTTGATATACGAACATGCGTTATTCTCTGGAACAATTAGGAAAGATGGTCTGTGCTTTTCGTGGCAAAGACGTTTGCAGTGGAAAAGAGGCTTTAAAATCGAGACAAATTCAGCGCGTTGGCGATGGAATGAGAACAGTCTACAGCGCTAAGCAAAATCTCCTATAAGAACCAAACTAGCCCAATCAATTCGCCGTTCTTTCACTTGTCAAACATTTCAGCAAACATAAACAGAATAATTTGTACCAATTACTGTACCTGCTGAATGACTGCACAATTAAAGTAGGGTTTACCAAGGCCAAGTGTTGTGTAGTCTAGGTTTCCAATAAAAAAAATAACACCATTGAGGTACACGTCTCGTTTGGAATCGTGTGTCAACTAGCTTTTGTACAGTTTTTTCTCGGTACATCATGAAACGTTCTGAAATATTTTCAGTGAAAAATAACGTTTTTGCAAAAGCATTTAACATTTTACAGAAATAATTTAGCCGGCAATGGGATTTCCATTTTGTAAACAACGAGTATGGGGTTTCCCAGCAGCTAAATCAACTTAAAATAATAATGTTCAGACTTTTTATCTTTAAGAACAATCTAATGTCTTCGTGAGAGGGTGTACATAACTACGTTGTTTTTAAGAAAAAACGTGAAACCTCTTCGTTTTTTCTTGTGTGATGTGTTTGTGGATTTATAGTTAGGCCTGCGTTCTGCACAATCTAGCCAGAATGCGCTGTTTGCTTTAAACGTATAATCTTCAGACTTTCACAATCTTAAACTTAATAGGCGAGACAACTGAGGTTCAAGTATTGGCTTCAAAATGGGAGCAACCCAGTGTGATTGGTAATGATAGGTAATTAACTGCTTTCTTCCATTACTTCACGAGACGCGTGGGCATCTGTGTTAATATTGTTAGACTCTCTTATTTTAGCCGCGCGTCATTATTTGCACACACTATACAGTATTAGTTTATTTAAATAACGTACAGATGTAACGTCACCAGAAAATACATTTTAAAATTTAAAGGATAATCATCCTTGTTCTCTCTTGAATGTTGTGTGCGATTTCTTTTCACGAAAGGATACGTCGAAATTCCTAACTTTAATGTTTTACTTTTAGGCGCACAACTGCCTGTTCGTTTGGTTATATACAGTATTTATACAGTAGTTATATCTTTTTGGATAACATTCTTCAAGTAAATGTGTATACAGAGTCAATGTTTACGGACCCTGGAAATGTTTTAACTTTTTATGCTGAATGAGAGGAAAGAATAGATTACATTACGGTTATGAAATTGCGAATGACAGAAAGGGGAGTGTGTGAATCTTGTAAATTACACAGCTCGAAATATTATATATTTGAACTCGGCCCATATATTGCGAATTACACTTCTCTGTATCCTTTCCTGGGCTCACGTCAATTTTACACTGACACTTCAAAGATGGCAAGAAACACCCTTCTGTCTACAGATTTAGTCAGTATCTCTGTCTAGGGATAAACCTTTTTATTAGTCTAGCTCCTTGCTTGCCGATAACACACCTATTACATATAAAAAAAAACAACAACTTTGTTTTAGCCCACATAAAAGTGTTGCAAGAAACTTTGTGTTGAAGAAGAAAAATCAATCAATAGCATTATTAGTAACAATATTTACACAGACACGTGGTAATAAAACATGCTGTTATTTGTTGATTTTAAGCCAGACATTCATTCGGTTGTATTTGAACACAGATTGTGTTTTGTGTTTTTAGTTTACAGGTTCAAACATGTTGTGCAAAATAACTTCTTAGATTAATGCAGTTTATTTGTTGATGATCATATTGCATAGGCTACACAACAAAGTTATTTAACGTCGAACTCAGACATTATTACATATGTTTTTTAAAACGTAGAAGCGCCAAAAGGCCTCCATTAATATTGTGCGCAACGAACCCTTTGAACCAAAGGCTATAAATTCTATTCGGTTTAGACGGAAGTCAAATTATTTACAATTGTTCATTTGGTGATATAAGCTATGTGTAAAGGCACTGTCATATTGATCTTTTTTGCTGTTAAAATATTATTATTCGAGCTGTTTTAAAAATATGGATGTACACAAACCATAATTATTAAGCCGGTTAAACACTAAAGCGCTTTTAGTCTTAGGTTTTATGTTGTAATACGGGCTAATACGTTTTTTTTAAACGAAATTATAGATGAAATGTCAGTGTAAATATTTTTGACTTTCCTTCTTCTTTATTAGGTTTAAGTACTAGAGTGGTGTACTGGCTGGTAATTCCGTGTGAATTGGAGCTGTAGTATGCATGAGCTTGGTGCCTTAGGTACCAGGTTATCAGTTAGATTCCTCCAATTGCTTGTTGTTGTGAGCGTTTGCTTTCCGTTAACATACCCAGTGAAGTAGTGGAATAATAAAAAATAGTGTAATGACTAAATGAGGTAACAAGGTGCTTGGAGTCAACCAGTGTTAGGAAACAACTTAATTTAAAAACACAACATTTCTGTGTACCATATTCGTAGCAGACTTGGAAACGTGGTGTTATCAAATCATATCCGCATCTATTATATCATATCTACTTAAATATTTTATTATTTATGTCATTATTTATGTCATTAAGCGAAAATGAATAAGACTAGTGTATTGAAGCCTAGTTTTTCCGCATTTGTTTGTTCAGTTTTCTAAATTGATTACTGTAGACTATGCATGTTCCGTTACAAATTACTGATGTTATGAGCTCTTGATTTATCAATCATGACATTTCGGGGCAGATCATTAACAAAAAACTGATATCTGAATAAGCTATCTGCTAAGCGATTGTGCAAAAATGTCATGTGTTTTTTTTTCTTTGGGTGTTCTTTAAGGTCTCATTATCTTTTTTTATTTACAGTGGTCTAAATGTCACAATAAACAACATTCCTGGACATCAACATCGTTAATTGCGAGATATTGTGTGTATTTAAGGTGATATAAATTCCGTAATGACTTGCTAGGATAAATGTCCGAAGAGTCCGAATATCGTTTACGATATGGCCTATTTCATATGTTTTCAGCAAAACGGAATGCCATGCAACGTTTCTTAACGAATCAACGACACTTCCTTTTATTAATGCTGCAAAATCGAATGTTGGAAAAACATGCACTGACCCACATCTTGTACGACATCACCACGTTTAAGAAGATGAGCGTTAAGGTGATACCGGAAATGTAGCTTCATACTTGTCCTAGGCTAGCACAATTAAAGTAATATAATTATTGTTATTGCTGTGTAGTCCGGCCGCACATTACAAGGTAAAACTAAAGTTAATGCGGAGCTAAAGGAGGAGGGGGCGGAAGAGGACGCCATCCTCATCCTCTTTCATCTTTGGTTTGTGATAAAGAGCCTTCGAGTTCAGAGCTGATCAATCCATCAAGGAGAGACTTTTCCTCTCTTCTCTGAAGTTTTATGGGAGTGATTTTAGGAGTGATTGATGTGAGTCAGGAGTGTGTCTGTGGCAGGACTGAGATTCTCTTGAGATTTGAAGTCTGGAGAGATTTAAGAAAACGTCTTCGCTCCACTTTAGAGTTCTCTTCCACAACATTGTTAAACAGCCGGGTAGGACATAAAGTATTAAAGAGAAGACACGTCTTTGTGGACGTTGATACATTCTCAGAAGAAAAACCTTCAATATCTTTGTCATCATGATGTAATTAGCTATGTGTTATCTTTTAATAATAATAATAATAATAATAATAATAATAATAATAATAATAATAATAAAAATTGTACTTCATTGCGAAGTGTAGCGAACATAATATTTTACCACTCTTATTTTTTTTTGGGAGAATAAAAAACTTTTCAGATCAATTGTTGATTTAACCATAAAGACTCAGATGCTATGAAATATTTGAAAATAAAAATTGAACCGCGGAAGAATACATCGGCGCAGCTCTGGAAATTCTGAAGGAACAACTGAGCCGGAGAGGGGAATTAATGTACAGTTTATAGGCTACACGCAGGTGTGTCCAGTTGTGAACATGCAGGGCCGGGGTTTCTGCGGATTTCGAAGTGATCTCTAAAGCCGCAGCTGGTGAAGAGCTCGGAGAAGATGTTAAATTGGTCCGGTAAAGTCAGTAAGCAACTGGTTTAGCTCAATACAATTCCGCAGACCCACAAACCCGCACCGGCCCTCCAGGATCACAACTGGGTAACCCTGGGCTACAGTGTATTCATGCTGTGATATTTTAAGTAGGCCTACCATCTAATGTGGGAATAGTGGGAATTTTTACTGGATTTACTGGTTTTTCGTTCATCATCTTGAAAGGGCTAATATACAGTAATCATTACCTGATAAACATTTCAAATTCAAGCAATATAAATTAGATTATTTTACTTTTTCTTAGCTTTTCAACGAGCGTGGTTACGTCAGTGCGGTATTGATTCAAAAAACGTTGAAGGATACCAAATGAAGCCTATCATGAATTATTATAATACTTTTTTATTGAACTAGATATTTAACTCGTAGGATAATCGGCGGGTGTTTAATTTTAAAGTAATTTTAAGTTAAATTATTTGTGAAAATAAAAAACGCTAGACAAATAGCCTTTTATCCGTTTTCCACTGAAATTAATCTTGAAGTTAATTTTTTTAGTACTAGGTGTACTTAAAACAATATAATTTCTTAATTCAGCTTAATTACAAAGAGACTCAAACCGCTGCATAACACACTTTCAAAAAGTAGACTGGAGAGGTAAACTGGAGAGGAGCTTCACACGAACACCTAAGCATGTTGGGTTATCAGAAATGATTAAAAAACCTTAAAAATCCTCATTTGTAAATGATTATATATGGCAAAATTGCAATTTTCCCCCAATTAATTGTACAAGTTTATAACTTTGTATTTGAAATGTCTATAGCGAGTGACCCAGTTCTGACTCCTGGTTTGTTGGTTTTTACAATCTCACCTTCAGCTTTTTCATTGATCAGTGGTGGAAGGGAAGGAGAGTGTTCTGTCAGCTTGCATCGACATGATTTACAGCAACGGTAAAATAAAGAAATGAACAAATACTTCCCCATGAATGCCGTGTCACAAACTTGGTATCAAACCATTTCGATGTTTGTCCTGAAGTGTAAAGTAATTCCTTCCACTGGCCGAAACTGGTTCATAAGGAGTTTCACACATACCTAATATGCACAAATATGCAGTTACTAGCTTTGCTGCTTTTCATCAGAATAATGCTGCATAACTAGTTTAAGATCGCATCACGTAAAAAAAGTTGCATAAGCATTTCGTGTTTCATTTGACAGCACAGCTGGGGAAAATGAAGGTTCAAAAACATCAACAGGGAGGCACAACTCTAACAAGTACCATGATCAATTTGCATAGCTGTCCTGGCAATGTGTTTTGCTGTGAGAAATTGATGAAACCTCCCAGAAAGGGCCAAATCTTTGGAAACACTTGATCTTTGTTGCACAACATCAACCATGTTCTAAAAAAACAGAAAATGGGGCTGTGGTTATTAAAAAAAGTGGGTGGGTGGGGGTACTGAAATCTCTATATTGTTTTTCATGTTTTGTGTTAATATCATTATTGATTGCTATTATATACCTAGAAATGCTTTGGTATAATCATGTATTTTAAGTGATAAAGTCACACTGTTTCATTTAGCAAAGGTTTAGCAAAAATATAACTATTAAAAGCCGGTGTAGAGAACACATTTAACTGCTTCGCTTCTCAATAGGGAAACAAGTTACTTTCTCAGGTATTTATAAGTTGTAATATCTATAATTGTAATCCTATAATGTTTGGAATTATATACTTCTGCTCCTACACAAAATGCCTTTACAACCGGTCTTTGTTTGTAAGGGGAGTCTGCAGTCTTAGTTGTTATAAGTGTATGAACTATAACTGGTAGATGTGTTTTTTTCACATGGTAGATGAAAATATGGTTTGAAATGTAATTCATAACTATTTAGCAAACTGAAGTTGACATTTCCCTTAAGTGATACATTTTAATCAGTCAGCAAACTAAATACGTTTTAAAAATATGAACAATGGTGATACATAACCATATGCTTTGTAATCCAATTGTTTCTTTAGTATTGTAACTCTTCAACTCATTGTGGCCCTTGAACTTTATTGTAGGTGTACAAAACATTGGAAAACAGTAAATAGCATGCCAGGCACATTAAAATGCCACAATGAAAGAAAAGGAACACGTGGTTATTACAACAATTTTTCTTAGAAATTAAATGTTTTTGCAAACACAAGCAAGTGCATAGGTATTCCTTTGATAAAATGCTGACTTTTGTATTGGAGGTGAAAGATGCAGTAAGCTAAGGAATAATACATTTTCTTCCTTATAAACATAATGAATCAACTAGTTACTTTCAATCACAGTTGTTATCATGCTGTACTCTATTATGAAAAGTATAAATTTTCATTTGGAAAAGTTTTTTTTTTTGGTCCAATTAGTCTGTAGTACAATGCAATGTGAACATCACAACTTGTCGCTTACTTTAAACAAATGTTGAGTTTTCATGCACGACATACAAGAAGGAACTAATAGTAGATGACAATTAACCACAAGAGTTCTAGGCAATAGCACGGCAAGGTCAAAGAAGAATAGAAATGATACCAAAGTTAAAATATGTTGGAATAAAGGAACAGAAAGGAGATAATGGAGTTGTATGGCCAGCTAGTGAACAGTCTGAAGATTAGGTTATCTAAATCACAGAATTATTACTGCTAGCATTGAGTATTAAGACAATAAGTGCTGTAGTTAGCGAGTTTGAATAATGGAAATAACATTAAAACGCTTCTCTTGTCCTTCATCCGGGCAGTTTGTAATGCAGACAGTTTGCCTCTGTCTCTGTCTAGATGATCAGCTGAACGCAGAGGAGAAGAAGAAGAGAAAACAGCGACGAAACAGGACCACTTTCAACAGTGGCCAGCTGCAGGCTCTGGAGAGGGTGTTCGAACGGACACACTACCCTGACGCATTCGTACGCGAAGACTTAGCTCGCAGAGTGAATCTTACTGAGGCTCGGGTCCAGGTAATGTACAGTATGCACAGGACTTGTCAAGCCATTAAAGAAGCTTGTTGGTCACATACCTCCTCTTTAAAGGGAAATCTGAAGTCGGTTACAGAATTAAAACAGTTGTCAAGTTATTTTCTGGATCCGATGCTGTTCCCGGACTACGATATAAAATATAGACCTTGATAAACCTATATACTGTATATATACCTTGTGTGGTTTGTTTAAAGCTAATACTAGTTAAAAACAAACCATAAGATTTGGTCTGACTGTCACTAGAGGTGCTGATCTCCTCAGAACGACTGCATTGTTCCAACATTGCATTACCTAATATTAAAATACTGTTATCCACACAGATGCTGTTGAATGAGGGCTATGATTTTGTTCCATTTTTAAAATCCTTGTTAATTGGAATTTTACAATGCAGTTTTCACTCTGCACACAGCAATACTAAGAAACGTCTCATTACACCTTCACACCAGTAAAAGATGTTGGAGTTGAGTCACTTAATATACTGGAGTTTTGTTCTTTAAAAAAAAGGCATTGGTACCCAAATAGGGGAGCAGAAAATCTTTACATTTGTCTCTGTATTCTTGTGTTTTCTTGTAAGACACTTAGGTTTCATTGCGTGTGAAGTTTGTGTATAAATGTTGTAAACATTTTGTATTTGCTGTACGTAGAGGGTGTGGCTAGGAGAACACCAACATATTTCTATTATCAAATTAATTTTCTTTTCAAAGGAGTTTAAATTGACATAGGTCAGTCCATTGTTCTAAATTTTCCATCCAGGATTAATCGTCTCTGTCTGTGAGTCAGTGCCCCTGTCCCATCCAACGAATATAGTTTTTGCAGCAAGTATGTACTGTATTTGCTTCTTCTCCCAGCTTGGTGGTAACAGTGTGCTGTTGGCCTGCTCCCGCCGAATTTTTTCCAGGTGTGGTTTCAGAACAGAAGAGCTAAGTTCCGTAGGAACGAGAGGGCCATGCTCGCCAGTAAAAACGCCTCTCTCCTGAAGACCTACTCTGGGGATGTGACAGCCGTGGAGCAGCCTATTGTACCTCGTCCAGCCCCGAGACCCAATGACTATCTGTCCTGGGGTCCCACCTCACCCTACAGGTAACACCAGCACTCCGTGATTTACAATGTGCAGCTGGAAAAACACACCATCCGCTGTCTCTAGTTTGTTATTTCCAAATCCCTCCTTCTTATCTTTCTTGTCCCTTTATGTCACTCTTTGCCTCCTGTTCTGTTTATTTTACAGCCCTTGGAACTACCTCTGCTTAGCTCACACAAAGTTTAGTTTCGCCTAGGTTATCATCGTCTTTGTCTGTCACTCCCTCCCTTCCAGTTTTTTTCTCCTGCCTTCCCAGTTAATGCTGGAAATCTGAACGTAACATGGAAAAGGGACTTTATCTTCAAGGTTTTAGACATCTGCGTGACCCTCTCAGACAACCTGACGAGATACTTATTAAAAAATATATGTTTTTGCTTGCTCCAACAAACCTGATTTCTATGTAAGTTAACAATCAATGCGATTAAAAATGTATTTTGGGCAGGATTTTGTGTGACACTGGTATCGTTTGTTTGAATTTTAAAATCCTCGTGGAACTCAAAAGAAGATACAGAATAGTATAGTGTTGCTTTGGAAAAGCTGATTCTGAAGCAGTTAAGAATTTGTCAGTTGAATATATTTTTTTGGCACAACTACGTTCTACTTTTTTTCACATGACCAGAAACACAAAAGGGCGTGTGAAGCCATTAAAAAAAGTGAATGCAGGCATAACACCGCCATCATATGCTTACGATTTATATATTTTTAAGCTGGTATCCAAGTCCGGAAGGAGTGCCAGTGCGAGTATCACAGAAAATGCTGCCTTCAGAATGCAAGTACTTTTTGATTTTATTGATTGTTCTTCTGTGTTTGTTTTTTATTTCAATCCACCCCAGAGGTGTACGAAGGAGAAAATGTAGCTGCTTGATTGTAAAAGGAGGGTTCCCTTCTTTATCTGTATCTATATTTAGTACAGTAAACTCTCCCCTGTTTACTCTGGTGAAACCATTTAGTCCAGAAAGGCAACATCCTTATGGAGTAAAGATTCCTGTTGCACTTACAGGGAAACATTCATTCCTGAAATCTCATACATGTATAATACATGTTTAATGCATGTATACAACCCAGGTCTTTTCATGAAATGTACATTTTGTTCAACGATATTCAGAGTGCTCTTCAGACACTTGCCTTCTGTTTTAGCGCAGACTTTTTTCATATGAATAAATCTGTGTTGTTGTTTCTGATCCCTTCAGTGCCATGGCTACCTACCCACCCACATGCGCCAACACCAATACCACCCAGGGAATGAACATGGCAAATAGCATCGCTAACCTCCGCCTGAAAGCAAAGGAGTACAGCTTAAACCAGGTGCCCACAGTCAACTGATGAGACCGAGAAACGTTTTGGCACCAAGGGACTATTGCTCCACCAGTTTTCACAGAGAAGATGCTCCCCTGTACTTGCCCAGCGCACAACCCAGTTTGAGGCTGTGTAAAGAAATAACATCTCTTGGGAATTACAATCAGATATTCCTCTTCCTGGTGTGCTTTTTTTCTATTGATGACGTTTTTGTTTCAGATGTTAGAACCCACGGGACAATGAGAGACTGAACCGAATGTGAAACGATTGAAAACAACACAGTTAATCGATGAAAGATCAAAGTCCGTCCAACTTAGACATCAAAAATCCTGGATGCTGTATTTTGTTTTATAAATCTGGAAAGAA
Source organism: Lepisosteus oculatus (assembly GCF_040954835.1). Classification (NCBI taxonomy): domain Eukaryota; kingdom Metazoa; phylum Chordata; class Actinopteri; order Semionotiformes; family Lepisosteidae; genus Lepisosteus; species Lepisosteus oculatus. Next base: position 7,983,680 of record NC_090704.1, on the reverse strand, counting down.
CGCTAGCAACACATCTATTTTTTTTTCAGAGCCTAGCCATGGTTCTTTTTTCACATACACCAAAGGAACAATTCCAGTCCTCACCTTAGCCAGCAGCGCCTGAGCATTTAGCATTTTTGAGCATTTTTCGGAGACTTTAAATGGAAACTCTCACAACCTTTCCTCTGCATCTCCTGCCTATCCCGTTGGCTGCTCTCACCTCCCTTTGGATTAAAATATCTGACAAACATTACGAAATACACATGGGGCGCCCTCGGTGCTGAGAAGAACAATACAAAAGGATGATTTGTTTAAAAATATAGACTGGGAAATTTATAAACATTTTATATTGCTATTATTTTTATTTCATTTTTTCCATTTTATACCACTGACAAACAGATGCATTTTGAAATATATCATGTACATTATGCAGGCAAGCTTGTAACTCTGTTTGAGCAAACTAAAAAAAAAAACTTTCTTTTGAACATGAGATCCAATTGCTGTTTCTCTTTGTATACGTCTTTATTTGTAACTGATTTTAAATTTTCAGTACAATAAAATATGCAGTTCAAGCAATGTAGTTAAACCGTATTACACAGCTTCTAACTGGAGATGATCTTCAGTGAGAGGGAAACTTGCTGGCTTTGAAGTTTAGGTTATATCAAATTTATTTTTTTTTCTGTCGGCATAGAATGGTTTGTTGCTCTGTGTGTTCTGATTATTCACATTTAAATGCAACATCTCTACATGGGACTGTTGCTGGCAACAGTGATATGATGTGAGTGCAAATATACCATAAAAACAAAGGTTTTGCTGTTTTTTGTATAGCAATACAACAGTGCAGAAAAACACCATTACGAATAAATATTTCCACAAATGATGTTTTTTTTTTAAATTTTATTTTAGGAACAACGACTTAGTGGCTGAAAAGAATTTAATGGCCGAAAAAAAAGAATTTCAATTGCCTTCTTAACTAGAAAGTGAACCACCTGTAAATTTAGCAGAAGATTCACACTAAAGCACACGTTAGCGTGTCTGTCTGAGAACTGCCACTCTCTAAAAACAGCTAAGTGTTTCAATGTAAGGACAAAATGAACTGTATACAAGAGAGATCTGCCAAGCACATCTGAAGCAGCCCTACACCCTGTTTCCAAACTCCAACCACATTTCACCCCTTTCTGAAGAATTGATCTTTTTACACTAAATTATTTCAGATGAATGGGGTATTTCCTTTATGTGTGTGTGTACATGTGGGCACATATAGGGCTATGTGTACTGTTGTGTGTAAGAATGACTTTTTAACTGCTAGATGGAGTTCATATTTACCTTGGACGCTGGTTCAAATAAAAACTGTAATGATTTAGGAAAGAAAACTGTCATGGAATTTGTGCAAATACTGTAAAAGTGTTTTACTACCCCAAGATGGACTCTCTTGTGGCTATGGGCTTACTGAATCCACCTAGCTGTCCCAGGTCAAGCTTTTACAGATTTCGCTGAATGGAAATATTTATTTTAAAAACAACATTTTTATGATGCAGGAAATCCTTATTTCTTTTAAGTGGACCCTGTGGCCTCATTTGGTTTAAATGCCTCTGTAGTGTTATTTCTGCCTAATGTTCTCCTGATATTGCCACTTGCCTGTGACAGTTCATGCTTTCCTCAAACACCCTGATGTGAGCTGCTTGATGTTGTAAGCCGGCAGGGGAATTTGGTCTCCCTCTGCTTCATCTGGTCCTTGAAATGTTGGAGCAGCTGATCTCTTCAGTGGGCTTTGATCTCTGACTTGTATAACGTTCCCACTTGTCAGTTGCATCTTGCCTTTTCTTGATAAGCATCCCTATAAAGGTTTTTGTTCCAATTGCTACTTAAGCAGGAATACATGTTCTGTTGGGAATGATGCAGCAAGTATGTTTATCCAACACGCAGAATGGCTGAAATCTTCCTTAGAATGTCTTTAAGTCTTTAACGTTTTCAAAAGTAGGTGACAAAAGCAATCCTTTATTTTTCTCACAATCTAAACCATGATCTTGCACATTTCTGCGGTTTTATTCCCTTCCACAGAAAGAATGGCCACGTAAACTAAGAAGCGCGTTTGTGTCTTTATATACAGTATGGCACAAATGAAAGACACAGCAAGTCAGGAAAACAAAGTCATGATGTCTTTGAAGGTCTCATTGCTACTTTTCCCATGCTCCAAATTGTGTAGGCTTTCTCAGCATGAGGCTACAGCTGTCACTCTGGGGGTCTCAATTAAATTAGATCAAGTAGTAATCAGAAAGTGCCAACACCTTTCTCTTGTGTCTGGATGTGGTTTTAGCTACTACAGCAATTCTGCTTTGAAAGGAGTGTTTCATTTTCCCTGACAAACAACAATGAATGTGCACCCTTGTGAACATGACGCTGAAATTATTACAGCTGTACCGGAGGAGCTTCTGTTTGTAAAAACTGACCACATAATTTCTGTGCAGCTTAAGCCTTATGTTTCCCTAAGGAGAAATGTGCAGGTCAGCTTTCGGGTGTGAAACCATCTTTTTCCAAATATTGTTGTGATGCTGTTAGAGATCAAAGCTATAATGATAACTTTGCATTACATGTATCATAATACATCCAGCTAAATCATTCTTGCCAACAATGGTTGTCTATGTTGAAAGTGAATCAGGAGGCTGGGTTTGTTATAAATCTGTGAAGTATTGTGTTACTCTGTCAACACAGAAAACTAGCAGGCAAGCTCAGGTTCTGAAGAGTGGTACTGGAATAATGGTGCTGTTACCATTAAAGAACATTCTAGGTTTGGTATTCTATTTGAAGATGTGGGGAACGAAAAAAATAATTCTGCATCCTACCAGAATGAAATCCTCTACTTAGTAGAGTACTTGACAAAACAAGCTTATAGACATAAAATATGTCACACAGACATAACATTAAAATGGACATTTTTGTGTAAAAAGCATTTATATATTTTGTGTAAAATAGTTTATCCCTCTGGTAGACTTAAATTAAGTGTACTTTTGGTACAAGTCATCTAGCTTAAACCTACAACCCTCCATATATGCCTGGTATAACACGTACTGTACTTTCTCTGTTTCTGAACGTCTATACATTCAGTGTCTTTGAAATTAGCGATGCACCTCTCTTCAGGGCTCTTAAAGTACAAATTGTGTTGGCTGTGCCCAATTAAAACTCAGCATCGAATATCCGGTTTACATTATTTTTCTCACTTCACATCCTTACAGAAATAAGAACACGTGAAAGGTTAAAAATCCAGCCCATCTAGTCCATATCGTAGTTAAATGATCCAAGAATCTCTTCCAGCCATTCCTTTAAAGAAGCCAGGGCATCAGCTTCAATAACACGGAGAGCATAACTTTAAGTACTGGCAGATCTCTTCACTATAAATTTATAGTCACATTATATGACCTGAAAGTGTGAGAATTTGTGTGTGCGATAAAAAATGCATTACTATGAAATACATTATATATAGATATGCATTCCTCCCTGGGAAACATATTTGTGAACCATCATAAGTGGCATACACTTTGCTGGTGGAAATAACATTTTTACTGCCAGATCCATATAAGGTTTTACTTTTTTAACTTGCTATAAATCTCCAGCAAATGCTAAAACAGTGACGCTTTCATTCTGCTTTTTACATTTACGGTTGCTTCTCATTAGAAAGGAAGTCTTTAAAGTCCAGTGAGCTCATATGCCAGACCAGTTTAAAATTAATTTAAATGATTATGACACGCAATGAATTTGTAAGTGATACTATTTGGTTATGGGAATATTTGTTTTTTTCCATTTGTAATTTTTAGTATTGTATGTCCTGATAGGAATTTTTATAATGCCTTTAAATTGACTTAGAAACACAAGTTCACCGACAAAACCTTCCAGTGCCTTTTTGTCCCAAAAAGTTTTGTCATTGCCTTGAGATGGATGTGCCAGAGGTACCTTTTCAGTTTTGGCTTCAACCTCAACAGGAACGTTATTACATTCCTGTACCTGAAAGCAAAGGCAGATAAATGCTTTGAAATATAAAATAAGGTTATACGAAGCAATATCACTTATAAAAATATTTAAAAGATCCTACAGGGTGACAATCCATTTTAAATGCCACTCAATGCTCTATCTGAAATCAATACTTTGCCGATTGTGATATTTGTAGATCTGTTCTCTTTGCCAAACCTTATAATACAAAATTATAATTTCCCATACAAAATTTTTTGAAAAAAGGCTGGTTAGAAAGGTGTGAAGTGTACATTAGATGTGAAAATATACAGAGAGAGCCATTTTGTTTTTAAGGGGCTCACGAGGAAAGCTTGTGAGAGTATAAAGGAAGCAATCGACTACATAAACAGGAAAACAATCAAGTGACTTGGGTTGTGTATGTTTTATCTGTCACAGGCTTGCTTCAGGACAGGGCTTTATCTGAGTGGGGGGTAGTCTCTCTGTGTACCAGCAGCAAGAATGTCCTCCTGCTAGATCCTCGCTGGGTTCGGAGCAGTAAAATGTAAGTCCTTTCCCCCGTGGGGAGGTGAGTGGTTAATAAAGGCTGTCCCCAGTGTGGATCATCTCCTGTCTTGCTTGCCGGACTCCTGTCTCACCTTTCATGGTCAGGTCTGGTGACCTGGAGTGTTTCCAGATGTGCGTCGCTCCTGACCCCGGCCACAGCCCTCCATCAGCCCTGACGGCATCCCCCTCGGAGAGCCGGCACCTTCCACTAGTGGATGACATGCAAGGAGTTCACCTCTTCAACTCCACATCTGGAGCCCATTAGCAGTGAGACAGTTATAAAGAGTCTAGCTATGGAACTCAGATTCAACACGGCTCCGAGGAGATAGATTTGATTTGACTCCTAACTCCGGTGTCAATCCCCCTCCCCACACACACACACACACTTCCCATTTTTCTCAAGCCATTTCAACCGATCGCTTATGAATGATGACTGAAGCAAATTAATTTTCATATGTTACGAAGGCCTTATTAGTGCTCACGCCGGCCTTGGATAGTGACGTGCTTTGAAAAGTTTCACAGCTGTGAACAGTATGTGGTGAGAATGATGGGGGAAATAAGAAGAATGCTTGAAAGTTCAAAATGTAAAATGAAGCATGTTTTTCAGGGCCCCATTCACAAAAGAATTTCATGCTGTAAAGTTCACCTTATCCACGGGTTTATCTTTGGAGAAGGCGCACCCTATCACGTAAAGTTTATGTTTTCTGTCAATCACTGAGGTCTAACACAGAACTGAGGTGTAAGCTTTTAAGTAAAACGTGGGATTTTAATGACTGGAATATACAGTAGGAGTGTGTGTATGTTTCTCTCAATCGTTCGTTTTTACAGAGATACTGTTTTGGAAGAATCTTCAATCTAAATGTTGAACAAAGTTCAGAACCCAAATGAAAGCGTATAATAGGGGAATGTGATTCTGAAAATTAAGATCTGATCTAAATTTGCGCAAACTCCTTTGCTGTTGCATAATCCAGTTTCATATCACTTACATAATCTTAGCACAATAAAGCAAGGAAGCAAGATATGTGCATTTCAGGGGAAGTGAATTTCTCCCGACATTTATCATGCTGTCTTTCCATAGGATATCCAATTGCAGTTGCTAATGATCAGCAGCCAAACAATTTATTTAATATTGTTTTAACTCCCTGTCTGTAAAGGCAAAAGATGGCAACAAGTATAACATGTCTAGTAATCTTAATTTTATATGTACATTTCATGTCCAAACACAAAGTGCATTCTGGTAAAACATTCATTTAAATCCACGCATTGACATGTGTTCAACATGTAATTAATAAAAAATAACACATTGATCAACAGACAAAAGAGGTGCAAAAACATGTGCTTTTAAACCGTATTTCAAAGTACCACTAGTCTTGCCGGATCTAGCAGGACGAATTGGAAGACCATCCCAAAACCTAAGAGAGGAGGAACAAAGATCTCCCAGAGATTGTTGCCTCATGTCAGGGAGAGAAAATAGATCTGAGCCCAGAGAATGCAGACATCATGGAGATTTATAGGAGATCGCGAGTCACTAATGTGATCTGGAACCAATCCATTCAAGGCTTTAAAAGCAAGCAACAGTGTATGGTGATAAATGAAAGTAATATGGTATTTGGCTATCACGTGTATAAAAGAGCCTACAGCAGGTAGAAGTCTTCTGTACTTTCTTTTCATCAGCAACAATGTTTATCTTCATCACCATTCAGTTCTGTACTTTCCCACTACTGGCATGCAGGCTGTTCTGTGTGCCACACTGCCAAATGACTGTGGTCACCCTCAGTTCAGGCCCAGACATGGAGTGTAAATACCATGGGTGTTAGGTTTTGGTTCCCTAGTTTGCATAATCCCCCCACAAGAAATTTTCCAATAGTAATAGCTATTAAAGGATTTTTAGGGAACCAATGTTGATGCAGAACAACTTTCCATTTTCTTGTATTACAATACAATGCTATAATTAGCCGTATTTTTCCAAGAAAAAGGATTATCCTGTAATAAACATTTAAGCCACTCAAACCAACAGCTGTGGAGCTCCAGTATTGAATGAATTAGCATTTTCATTTTCTCAACCATAAATAGACCACTAAGTACAGTATTGGGGGGACGGATGGGTAATTATGGTAACTGACATGACGTACATTCGAGACAGTGTCACCATATAATCATGTTCAGACTTACTCTACGCAATGTATTTTCCTATGCACTTGAACTATTTAAAGTATTCGCTTTTTCAGACCTTTATTCTCAACCACAGAATACCAGAAGATATTAAAGTGGGTAACATGGCTCAGAGCAAACCGTCTAGGCATGGTGGCCCTAAGCAGACTACTCTATCACCCTTTTTCATCCAGCGGATTTTTGAATACCACAGAATGAACTGATACGAAGAGCTAGGTTTGTTCACAAGTGCTTTCGTGCTACGGAAAAAAAAACGCTGGGGAAGAAATTCTTTTTATTTTTGTTACGCCACCATCTGTAACTTTTTGGATCACCTCAACATGGCCACATTACAACTCGTGCAGAGTCAACAACGCTCAAAGACAGTATGTTTTTAAAGGTACATTTACATTTTGCGTCTTATTGTGTTTTTTTTTTGGTTACGTTTTTTCTTCAAAATCTTCTGTACCGTGCTTGTACAATGAAGGTGTTAACACCGTAAAGTTAACGAATAACAGAAAACTTAAAACTGTTCTCAAGTATATTTTTTCCAAATTGAATGTCCACAACAGAGCATTACAAACTATAAAATGCATTCCACGTGATAAATAACGTTTACTAAGCGTATAATTGTACATAAAACTGAATAAATATATATAATTAGTTCATGATTGAATAAATAAAATGTCTGCTTCATCTTGCTGTCACACGTCAACGACATCTTTCATCATCTCTTCAGCATGTTCAAACGTCATCACTTCAGCGCCCTCTGCTGTCCATTATACTGACGCATCTGAATTCTGTAAAAGTCCCTCGAAGGTACATGAAGGTTCATAGGTCCTGCCATAGATGAAACTAGTAACGTAAAGTAAATAAAAACTGCAAACGCCATTTTAGTAGCAATCATCAAGCGTTAAAAATGTAAAATCTGAGGTTAAATCAGTTACTCGCTGAACAATAAACAGTCACGTTTTAGGAATACCGCTGGGCTACATAGTTGTAGAATCCGTTTGGTGTGTTCTTGTATTTATTTGGTTGATGGGAGTCAAAGAACAGGTGAGATGGCCATTCCTATAAATCAAATCAAAAGGGCCTAGAATTACTTTAAAACAGAGGAGCTGATTTAAGGAGACCTTAAATATCACTGCTTGGAATGTCTTCAGTTTCGTACGTCATTATTTTTTAGTTTGTTTCTGGTAAACCTGCACGCTGATGAGAAAAGACTTTAGAGGTCTGCGAGTCCATTGCAAATTAGACCCAATTTGCTTTTGTCATAGCAAAGCTATGTAGAAATATAAAAATGCCAAGTTTTCCAGTCACTCCTCCACCCCCCAGCCACACACAGCCTCAGTCCCAGGGCTTAGTATACTGAAAAAAGAAAAGGGATTAGTAGAGATACATGTACATCTCTCATAAATTAAATGTATTTTCATTGCATATCTCTGTTTAATGGGGCAGGAGTCACCTTTTCACCTGAATTTACTAGGCACTTGGAGTCTAAGGTGACTACTTCTTGGCAGCCACAATAGTGACTCCAGCTGATAAAACCAATTTTTCTTTTCTTTCTTTCCCTCCTTTTTAGGCAGTGAAAAAGAAGTTAAAAAGCTGTAAGAATTCTCTGTGGTAACTGTCACTGAACTGTGAAATGGTTAACATAGGAACCTCATCAAGTGGGCACCCACACAGAAGGAAAATAAAAGTCCAGTGCTCTGAGGTGCCAGAGAAAAATATTTGTGTTGCAGTTTGCAGCTGTCAACAGACTTGTGCCTTATGGTTTTAGACCTTCAAATAAAAGTATTTTTAGCTAAATATTAAGGTGGTTTTCTTTTATTACACTTCATTTCTATTTCCCCACTCAGTTTACCACATGATCAAAGAAACTTCACACATCTGTAAATGGATCGTTGTAGGACATTTGAAAAATATGAGTAACTTGTTCCATGGTGTCTTTCGGGTATTATTAACTTAACTCACAGAACTGTCCATCACTGACACAACCCCCCAAAAAGTACTTACCAGGGTGATAAAATCAACTGAACTTAGCACCGTCACTTACTATTCAGTGCTTATTTATTTACACCCATTCTGCATTGCTCCCACACAGAGCTGTTTGTAATTAAATTCAAGCATAGCCCTCACAGGGCTGGAGCATATCATATAAATGGCAAAAAGCATTGGCTTGCTTTTGGCAGAATCCATAGCAAAATACTTAGCACATGGATATTCCCCATGTCATAAATACTAACAGAAGGACTGTTCATTTAGTACACGGGTCTGCAGATCTATAGTTCTGAAGGTTTTATAGGCAGCCTCACTGTTCAATGAGCCGAGATCTGGGAAATATGTTCGCTCCTAAGCCAGGTTCACACTACAGGGCTCGACACGACTTCTGGTTGAAGAGCATGCCAAATTAAACGACTGCAGTTGCTGAATCTCGCTACCTTTTCTGTCCTAGGGGGGTGTCAAATTATACGATTAGGAATCGCAGGGGGTGACTAATTACACGATTCCCTCATGACTTTTCTTTATGGTTCCAAATCTCGTGTTGCGCCATGAAAGCACCGCGAGGTCGCCTCCTTTTAGCAGCCAATCAGCGTGGAGCACACAGGAATAAGAAGAGGAGCGCCGCACGATAGTGAACAAACAACATGGAGCACAAGCACGTAAACGTCTTGCGAAATGAAATGCAGGCATTGTTCTCCACAAATAAACATCTTCAAAAATATAATTCTTTTTTTTTATAATTATAGAACAAATCTACAAAAATAAAATCGTTACAAATATTAAACGTTTAAAACAAATATTGTATTAATAGGCACGTTATCTCACAAGTACACATCTGGCTCGCTGCCCACCCCTATGACTTGCGACTCACTACGAGAAAATCAAACCAGTTTGATTTTATCAAAGCGAGTCGCAGACAGTGGTAGGGACTTTTGAGAAAGCTATGACTGAGTCGCTGGGGGTGTCACACTACACAAATGACGGTAACGGGGGGGGCTGCAACTCTACAACTCGTTGTGATTTTCTTACGATTATGTAAATAAAGACTACGACTGAAAATCCTAGGAAACGTCGTGTAGTGTGACGCCAGTAAGTAAGCAACTGATTGTGCTGATGTAAATCATGCAGAGCCCGGTTGGAATAAAAACCAGAAGACATTGCTGTTCCCCAGGACAGGAGTTGCAGAGTTGTTATGACAACAAAATGAGCATGCTTGATATCCCAGAGGTCTCAAACCCATTACCTAGTGGACACCCCTTTTCCTCCTGGTTTTTGTGCCAGCTGCATTCTCAGTCACATAGCTGATTTAATTATTTAATTAGCTGCATAGTTATCACACTTCTAACCAGGCACTGAGGTTGTTTATAATTAACTCTAATTTTGATAAAGTGAATACTGTATACTGTATAATGAACTGTAATAGGCCTCAAGAAAAGTTACATACAAGCCTAATGTAATAAATAGTGAGGGAAATGGTTTATTTGAATACTCAGATTGGGACAAAAACACAGCAGAAGAACCACAGCCTTAGTATGCGAATACACAAAAAAATGACAGCATATTGGAAAGAATAGCACCTTTCATAATGAAATCATTCTATACAGACAGCAGGTCGTTTTACGTTACATATTTATATAAAACAAAAAAAGGGGCATTTGGTGTTTGGGATGTTTGCTATGTAGCCTAAGTGGCACCAATTTGTTACATACCAAGGTTCTGTAACAGGAACGAAAACGTGTCTTGAATGTCAGGATGTGTTTTGTTAACAGAATCTTAAGACTGACTTGAGGCAGATCAGTGCAAGTGCTGTGATTTCATTTTTCAATAAATCTTTTAAAATACAGTCTGCTTTTCCTGGATTGAATTGTATCAATCAAGAACACTAAAGGCTGTTCACAGTCTAGACAATGTGCCCTGTTTTTCTCTATGGAAATACCATACCATGCCTGGAGGTTGGTCTTTCTCAGACTGTTTCAACCCTGGGTCTCAGGGTTGTACTGATAAAACCTCATTGAAAAGTTACAGAAAGAAAATCTTGCTGACATCCCAGACTGAAGAGAGATTCTGGAACAGTTTTCCAAAAGATTACATCAAAGTACATCAAAGCAAGTAACCACAAGGTTTTTTTTGAGGATCTTACAACCTTTTTCAGAGGGAAAAAAATAACTTGGCACTCCTCAAGTCAGTTTTTGTGTTTTTCTAAAAATTCAAATGTCAAGCAAATAGCAGCCCAGATTTCATATTAGGCCTTTGACAAAACCAATCAAGTAGATGGATACATATTATTTTTATATACCAGCGATAATAGAGAGAGAATGAATGAACTACAATGGTAACGTAAGTCAATTTCATTTTCATCACAACATTAACTTTTAACATATCTTTCTTCCAGTGTGAATGATGGTTACTCTACTATGAAACATGTTAAATTTCTTTCAACGACAGACAAGAAACACAATGCTTGTAGCTTGTATCGCACCTTAACAAAGCCTTTGCTAAGCAGCTGGAGGTGCTGTAAAAATGCAACCCCTCAATGCAGTTATAAATACAACCATGTAACATGCAGCTACAGAGCTAACAGAGCATGTTGCCTGCAACATGTCACTCCTGTTTGCTGAGGTATTCTAGAAGCCTGAAACAGGCTGATTTGATTGACCTTAGCACTTAACTATAACTAATTTAAGTTGCAGCACTTCCTCTTCTCATTATTCTTGGCTTTTTCCTTAAGATGGCAGGTTCCGGGAGAGCTGTAGTTCGTTGAGAAGGGCCAGCCCAAGGTTTGGCTTTGCTCAGTGCCGAACAGAGACACGGCTCCAGATTAACCTCTCAGAGGAAGCTGCGTCGCATTAAAACTCCAGGAGAACGAAAACAGGTCGTGGCATGGGAAGAAGAGAAGAAAGATGTTTTTCTTACGAGGTACCCTAACCGTAAATCTTTGAAACCTTACAGTGAAAAACCTGAAATGGAATTTATACCTCTCTGGTGGGTTGACACCTTCCCTCTTATTAACTCTGTTGGTACAGGCAATGTAAATCAAGCTCTCTGTACCATCCATCCTGTGGCTAGGTTGCATTTTTTATCACTTGTTCAGCTGAGAATTTTATTACTTGAAAAGAATTTACTTACCTAAACGTGCCCCCCAAAGCTGTCGCCAGTATTGGTAACCATAAACTCTTAATCCTATAAAGTATGAATGATGTCTTTGATATAAATATGTAAATGAGTTCATATATGTTTTGTTAAAGCATATTTGTGCCTGATTGTTTTAAACAATCTATCCTACCCTTCCTGTTTTTTACACAAATGTTTACATAAGGAATAGGACCTTGAGTTTGCAATGCTGCCTTCTTCTTCAGTGAACAGGGAGAAAAAATGATGGGGATGAAAATGTCGTGCCACAAAATCCACATATATAAATGAAGGCAAAATGAATAATTGTGCATGTGGACACAGCCAGAACTTTCTTAAAATAGGATGATATTTTTCTCACAGACAACATGTATTCTTAGAAGGAATACATTACCTACATTACCCCATTACCTGTAAAGCGCTTTGAGTGGAGTGTCCAGAAAAGCGCTATATAAGTGTAAGCAATTATAACTATAATTATTAATTATTCAGGTATTCACATTAAAGTACAAGAACAACCTCCCCCCCAAAAAAAAACAATACATTGATGGGTTTAAACAGTAGAAAGAGTTTGTGGTGTAGTAGTTTTAAATTCAGTAAAATCAATAGCATTTGTTTTTTTAATTGCCATTCCAGTTTATTTTCATATGGGCAGCTGAAGGTGTATTATCGGTTTTGGAGATTTATGGATCACAGGCTGCTGTAAAGTAGCTGCAGGAAGCTCTCTCTTCACGTCCACAAAAGGCCGACGATGAATGTTACAGGGATAAAGTAATGTGTTTAACATTTCGGCTCGATCGTTACGGCTTTGGCTTCACATGGGTTGGTACTGATTAATGTATTAAAATGTAATAGCTCATGAATATGTATTTTTGAGGAAGAATCAGTAGACGTGAAACTCAATCTTTAAGAGGGGCCTTTTTTTTTGGTCGGTGCATGTTTCCATAAATAATTTCATTGTTTAAAGGTTTTGTAAACCCGCTTTGCAAATGGGAAAAGCTCTGAAATTAATATCATCGTCACATCTTGTGCCAGAGCAAATCCACTCCAAACATGGCAATTTGGAGCTGAAGCCGGCCTGAGCAATCTGACTTTAATTTTCCCTTCTGACGGCTGCCTGATGGACAAACTTATTCATTTCCACTAACACAGGGAGAACAGGCAGCTGGCCATTGGAAACTGGACCCCTGAGTTTATTTTTTCAATTATCCATTTAGTGTAAGTGGCAGAGTTAAGATGAAATATCTGCTGAAAGGAAATTTTATTATTATCCAAGTACATTTAACTTAATATCTGATTAGCCAGAGTAGAATAAATTTCAAGATAACAATCTACCACTATTTACTTTTTTATTAAAATAAGATGATCCAGATTTTGGTCTACCTTGTTTTTGAATGTTTTACGGCTGGTCATGTTAATTGTTCTCATATTTGTAGCTGTATTGGTAAAGAGGTAATTTTTTTGGTTCTCTGATTTAATTAATGATTTCAGGCTGAATTGAAGGCAACAGCAGCCCAGTAATACAACAAGCAGAAATTATACAACAAACAAGAGAGATACAGATGTTGCTTTATTGAACACAGACACTGAGAGCTATAAATAATCCTTTAACATCCGACCTGAAAACATTTAATATCATAGAAAAGCCTTACAATATTACAGAATGCACAGAGATTGCATTTCAGCCGTAGATGTTGGTAGATGGGTGAGGGTTGGAGAATTGCTACTCTTTTTTTCATTTCAGCTGAGTTTTCAAGCAACTCATTTGCAGGAAAAAACATTTAACTTCCAAGAATTAAAAATGTTTCAGATCAAAAACATGAAAGGAGAAAGATTTTTTCCTTTTTTTTTAAATTCAAGAACATTTTTTAATGTTCACAGAGACATTCCATTGAGAGAACATACTCTTTTAATGGTCTGGTTTTATCTGAATGTGCATACAAATTTTTATTTTTATTTTATGACCATATAAACCAAAAACAAAAACGGTCAGAATTAACTTGTGAAAATTGGTGATTTCATAGTGGAATTCATAGCATGCTGGGTAGTCTGTACTCCTGATTTAACTGCACCAGTTTGTTGCATTCCATTCAGCTGTGCTTCCAATCACTTTCCACTCAGAGGAAACACAGAGCTTCGACAGGAAGTCTGCCCTGGACACTTCCTCCCCTGGTGAACAGGTCACTGATGGCAACTTTACCCTACAGGGGGTCTTGTCAGTTGCCTTGGCAATGATTTAAAGGCAAATAAGGAAGTGGCCTGCTTGTGACATCTGTTCCTGCTTGGGTACTGCAATCATGAGAGGATGAACCTCATCCAGAATGTGACAAGTGTCAACTGTGACATCTAGTAATGAGTCCTGTCCCATCTTGAGAGTCCCAGACATCTCATCCTCTGTCCGCCTCTGTCCTTTGATCAAGGCACATTATGCTGCTCACATAACAGAGCTGATAAAAATTCAACTTCTGTGTTAAAATGGAAATGACACTATTTGGTTTTTAGAAAAAAAATTACAGTACAGTATGCGCTTTTAAAATAATCAATTGGTGCAAAATATAGACCAACTGTACGGTATATACTACACTATGCTCTTGCATTTCTTCAAACTCTCTCTTTAAGTTCACCAGAAACTGTTTGCCTGGTTGTACCATACTGGTGCTTGTTGTTGCAATTTCTTTGTTTTGTGTATATATTTATTTTTAGCAGTCTGGCATTTTATCACAACTTTTTTACTGACTTGAAGTTTTTAAATAGTTTATGTGTTACTAGCATTAGATTTGCTGTATAAATACATGAGGCAATTCATGCTATATTTTCTTTATGATTCATTATGATGCCATACTGTATGTTCTGAGATTTATTCCAATTTATATGAATTTAAAATATGATGTTTTAAGCTATTAAATCTTAAAAGTAAACACTGGTGTTGCATGAAAAGGAATTTTTCCTTTTCACTGTTTTTTTTTCCTTACAAAGCGGCACAAATTTGTGTAGAATCTCAAAAAGCACCAGACTTCAGTGACATCTTGTAGGATGAGCCTTTCAGTTCCTCTTTTTGTAAGTTGCTAAAATACAAATTGCACCCAGAAGTCAAAAGTAAAACAAACACCTTAATCACGAGTTGATTCTAGCTTTAAGTGAAAGAAAAAAAAAACATATTTAAGTCATCTGCTTTGAATACGTTGAAAATTGCGTTCAATAGTATTTTAATGATGCTTTCTGCCCATATGGTCTAGTGAGAGTTGAAGTTAGCAATGAGGTTCTGATTAAAGCTGATTAAGAGAGTTGCCAGCACATTTCACAAACCCATTGGAAAGCAGCTGTGCCAGTTTTTAAATTGGATTCCAATGTGAATGTGTATTTTATTTATTTTAGATTAACAAGATCTTCTAATTCACATTTTAGTTTTCTAGAATGAGAATTAAAGTAGCAAGTCAAGATGTTAATTTGTAGGTGCTTTTAAAACTCATTTCTACCCTACAGATTCAGTATGTAAATGTTTCATATTCCAACACATCAAGCAAAATACCGTTGATGAACTGACAGTATACTGTAGGTAATGTAAACCACTTCCGCATAATGGAGCTTTTTCAAGAGTTCAAATGCTTTTTGTTTCCTTTAATCTGAAATTCAACTATGCAAAATAGCAACACAAAAAATACTTTAATGTCCTTTAATGCTGAGATTTGTTGTTAATACTTTGTGTTACACTTCATAAGACCCTGCCCCACCAAGAAGTAAATATTATTTATCCCACATCAGTTAGTCTGCGAACGTTTGACTCCATGAGGAATGTGCAATTCATTTTAAAACAGGGAGATGTTGTTTTCCTGGAATTTTTGTGAAAAGAGAATAGTAATCAGCCCTATTTTCTATGACACAGTCAACTATAGGTCTGGAGTGATAAACTAGTCGAGGTGCCCAGAAAACTAGCTGTGTTTTTCTCGGTTTACAGTGCTGAGAAAATGAAGCTCAGGGATGGAAAGAATTCCCCTTCATCTGGAAATTCTGATGACTTTGCCTGGGAGTACTGCTGAGGAAGAACTGAACAGGGCAAAAGGGGGAGGTTTCATCTGTTTTTAAATATCTTGCTAGTCCACCAAATGACTAAAGGATGGTGTGGATACTCTGTGATCTCTACATCAGCTGTGCAAACGAAACAGTCCAAATGTTGGTTCTTTAACTACTATATTAGTTTACGGTCATTGGGAGACATAACTAATGGTTATATGCTTACTGAAGAACAATAGAGTGGTAGGAAACACAAACCAGAGAACACAAGTGGAAACTATGTGGAAATGCATTTAAAACCAAGAAAAGGAAGCACTCTTTTACCCAGAGGGGAGTGGGAGTATTAAATAAACTACCCCTCCATGTTTTTGAAGCTGATACCCTGGCTTCTTTCATGTAACCACTGGATGACACCCTTGGATCAATTAGTTTCTAACAACCAAATGGGCTGGACGAGCCTCCTTCTGTTTGTAACCGTTCTTATGGTATTTTGCCTTTATAGTGTGACAAAGAACATGAGACAATCCTTACCATCTTGCTGGTTCAAATGTTAGGAGTGTATTGCTCCAAGAATCTTCTTCATCCTTAATGTCACAGATTTCAATGGATAGCAATTAACAATACCACTGAATAGTTTGATCTAAACACCCAAAATACTTAATGGATGGAAATTCTATTTTCAGTCTTAAACACACTCTCTCTTAATTTCCACGAGTGTCACTGGATCCTTTGTTTCACTGCTGAGTATCTGGTCATTTAGTGGATTGTAGATTGACCTGATCTAAAGGTCATCTACTGGATCTGGTCATCGACGCCTTTTGGAATTTGTTTAATACTGTACCATGTCTCCTTGTAATCAATCTGATAGCTAGCTGATAGCTATTGCTGTATTACCAAGATATCCATCATAGAGTCTCAGCAAAGCTCTGGGCAGGAAGAAAAGTCACTTGCTTTAATGTACTACAGTTACAAATAATTTGTGCCGCTTTGTGTCTCTACTGCTCTGCCACCTCAGAACATGTACACCTATGCAGTTTCATTCTAGCTGGTGGTTCTTGTAGACCCCTAGACTTAAATAAGGACATTATGTCCATCAGCCTTTTGCTCTCCCGATGAATAGCCAAATCAAATAAGAGCTTGAAATTCCAATATGCTGTATGTTTAATATTGTATTACACAGACATTTTATAACAATGTTTCATTTATGTTAGAGTTTATTTTTTTATTATATTGTCTCTGATGTCATCTGCAGAAAAATTACAATTCTTTCAAAATACACTAGAATCCCCTGTGGCCATTTGCTGTAGGTTTTCTTTATATGCCTTTATGTGTAGACGAACCACAAACTGCGTTCAACTGGTATAAGAAGCTGCCACTGGATTGTGGGTTGTGTGTGTTTTTATTTCTTGCAATCCTGCAATCCCTCAGTTTTGTATTCAGTGTATACCACACGTTGGAGAAAGGACAAATTAACACGACTTCAACAAATAATAATGTACTGTTCTGGAGACCACAAGTGTGCATATAAAACCATACTAGACAGAAGAGGATGTGTTAAAATAAGTCCCATGCAGATATCTTCAGCAGCAGATTCCTCCATGCTGTCATTTTGTTCCATTGCAAAAACTGTCTTGTTTGTGCTGCAGTATAATTTTCTTTTACCATAAAATCAAGAATCAGATATGCATGTGTTTTTAGGAAAATGAATTACCTGCTCTCATCTTATTAGCATTAAATGTGTAGCTGTGTTACTGTACTTCCTGTACAACTCCCTACATCTTCAGCAAATCAGTTCAAAGAAATCAAAAATATTTTTTAGTATTCTGAGTTCCTTCAAGGCTTTCATTCTTCCCTACAAAGCTGGGTTTTGAAATGGGGCTGTGTAAAAAATCCTATATGAAGTGCATGGCAGTGGGTTAAGATCAGCAGTATTTGTTTCAGCCCAATGTAGCTGGCTCGCTGAGGGGAGAGAGGTGGAATGTAACGCATTTCCCTTCGTGAGCTCTCTGCCAGCCTGGCTCCAGCCCGTAACATGTGACCAATTCCCCACAGAGTTTCCACGGAAACTGAGGAATTGGTAATTAACCAAATAAGGAAAAATATTAACACAGACTCTTCAAAGCATTGAAATATTGCAGTTTGTTATGACACTTTCAAGCAAAGCTGAGACTGACGAGTAGCTGGTGATGAAAGGGCCTTGATTTGATGATCCCCACAAGGAAAAGGTGTTTATTTTAGATAGGGTGAGAGGGCACTTTGTGCTCTCAAACACCTGAACCCATGTGAACTCTAGGAACCTTAAAACAAATTCTGCAGCACTCATAACACAGTATGCTGTACAGATGGCGTTCTGACAGATTTTGCGAAAAAGGGTGGATATTTTGCCTAAAATCCAAAATGATTATTCCAGAGACTACTAGTGTTGTTGCAGAAAAACAATTGCTTAGAGTTTGAGCAACAGCCTGCTTATGAACGGCCTGCATTCCTAAGTTGGCTATATGTGACTATTTGTTAAGCTGTGTCTCTCTATGGTGTACACCATACAGAGTGGGGAGTTGAAGCAGCTGAACTCTGAAGTACACAGCGAGAGCAAACGTTCCTCCTACTTTCCAGAGTTAAGCTGACAAGGTCTTATTGGCTATTGGCTAAATTGTCTCTTTCTTCTTGAGCCTGCAACAGACTTGCCTCTTGCCCAGATGGGAGCGCCGTTGTGAGCTCTCGATAGAGTATGTGCCCTGTGCTTCTTGAACATGCTCTGGTTTGCTGTGACTCTCACCAGGCTAAGCAGCTTACTGACAGTGGGTGTTTACAATTGTTAACAATGTTCAAAGTCGTCACCAATTTGATTACTGGTGGGTTTTCTGTCTACTTCAGTCCATTTATGGGTCCACACCCCCCACTTTAACCACACCAGATTTTGAACACTGCTGCCCCAGATGTCTGGTGAGACCCATCCCTTTTGAAAATATTCTGCAAAGTCAGTCACAAGACTCAAACATCCTAAGTTAACAAACAGCTCTGGGCCTACCACTTGACCCTGGTCTTTCTTCTTGCTATGAAACCTGTCTGTAGAAATAGCCTCAAAACAAATTTGGCTATTTTTAACCATTATTTCATGTTAGCAGAATGCAAGCATGAATGCATAACCAAGACTTGGAAATCTCATTTCATTTAGCAACATGTTGTGTAAAAGGACAAAGTAAAAGTGTGACAATCTCCGTCCCAGTAGTAAACTGTTTTTTTCTTCTCCTGCTGCATTTAGACATGAAAGCAGGTGGCCCTGAAGCCACACTACAGATTGTCTGGTGGACAGAGGGTCTCCATCAGTTCTGCAGCCAGCCTGGAGCTGAAACTGAACTGCCTATCTTGAGGTACAGCATGGAGCCCTTCCTCTACTACCTTACACTACTGAATAACACTGATATTGTCCACGTATGCAATTGTTAGGTTTGGAAGAACACAAAAAAGTTCTTGTGAGAGATACCACTTTTGTTGTTCATTTAAAAATGACTGGATAAAAAAATGAATCAAATAAAATGATTACAGACATAAGCGGGACTCCAATGATTATCACCAAATTACCACAGTAGGCTCCATTGAACCTGAACTGATAGAGACAATGCCTGTTGTGTCCACATGATGGTGCTGTAAAAGCACAAAGCGGCAATATTCAAAAATCTTAAAAAGATAACCTCGACATAGTGCCCTGAGGGTGGTACCTCAGAAGACCTCTATCTCATTAAGACTTTAGTTAATTTATCAATTTCTTTGAAAACAGAATAAGGCTCTTAAAAGACGAATTAACGCTCATGTTTCTGATCTGAAACTCCCCAGTGGGGAGTCGAAGTAACACTTTTACCTGATGTGTGGTGAGCGTTCTGACGCATTATGGCTGCCGTCGCATCATCCAGGTGGATGCTGCACATTGGTGGTGGTGGAGGGGAGTCCCCGTTACCTGTAAAGCGCTTTGAGTGGAGTGTCCAGAAAATCTATATATATATAAGTGTAAGCTATTATTATTATTATTATTATTATTATTATTATTATTATTATTATTATTATTATTATTATTACCTACTGTAATTTGCCATTCAGGGATTTTTTTATGTTTTTAGACATGGCAGTTATTTATTTCAGAATCTAATGTGAGATCTCCTATTTATATTTATATTTATATAGTTGATAATACGACCCAAAAATTAATAAAGCTATGACATTTATGTATCTGAATATATTTAATTAAAATGAATAAAACTGATGCTCAGTTTTTTTTCCTTAAAGGATATGCCATGTCTTGTTAATAAGGTAATAAAGAAATTACATTTTTTGCTCCATTTAAATATGTGTTCAATAATCAGTTGACAAAGATAACAGTAATGTTTAAATCTACAAAGAAGGTCTTATATTTCACTATTTGATTTAACAGGACAATGGATGTTAACAATATGATATATCCATAATCATCAAAGGCAAAGCAGGGCTTTCGCAGTTTAGCATTAACAAATGGAGAGGTCCTGCTAATTGTGTTGCCAAAAATAAATCCCACATTAAAAAAGGAGTAAGAAGTAAGGTAGCCAACTTTAGAGCCATTTCTGTACAATGCTTTCAACTTTTATGTTTCTGTGATCTTTGACAGGTGACCTCTTCAAAAAAAACATTTTTCTGTCATTTATAAGTAGCCTGGTATCTGCTGTCTATGTTGAAATATTGTAACTCTATTTCCTTGGGCTTTCTTTCTATAACAGCTTTTACTAATTTATTAATAAAGACATTTTATTTGTGCTCAGATTTGTAGCACCTGTGAAAGGGAAGACTGTGATTCTCAGCCAACAATAACGTCATGCAGTGATTTGTTCTATTCACGTTTTCTGGTTAACATTGACAAAAGGAAGAAAAATAACTACACAATCTGAATCAGTCACTCTCATGTGCCATGGGCTAAATTATGTTAATATGCATAATGAAACATATCAACCGGTATTAAAGGAGGGATATCATCAATCAAAATCCATCAACTCTAAAATGTCTTACATTTCATTTTCTGATGCACTGCTTTGTGCTTAAAAACTTCTGCACAAGTAATCAGCCCAGACTAATAAAACCCAGAATGCATCAATTCATGGATACTGCTCTTCTAAGGATGATATGTAGCCTCACTAAACAAAACATCCATTGAAAAATGGAGTAATCACCGAGTAATCATGTATTAAGTCAATTTAATAGGGAGAAAGCCAAAGGTGGATCTAATCCTAATGTGAATTATTGTGCATCAGGAGTTTGGAATTAATTCCCTTTTTTTCTTGTTAGCTTCTGCTAAGGCAGATGTTTAAAATGGTGTGCCTTTAGGTTGTGTGTTATTTAACTTATTGTTGCTGCTGCTAATCTATGTTTATGTTGTTTTTTTGTTTTTGTTTTTTTTTTTTTTGGGGGGGAGGGTTCCTTAATGTTTTTGTAGTGGAGCATACAGTACATGTAAATAAGCATTTGTTGCACTTGTACACACGACAATAAACTGAACTGAACAGGTATGCGCTCTATTCACCTGTCATCAAGTCACGATGATAATAATGATGATGATGATGATGATGATTAATTCAATATGAATTAAACATCGAGCTTGCTCGAAAGAGATAAATATCTATGAATTTCTAATATATATATTTCCAGTGGTGTACCCCCAAAACTAACGACGATGAACACTACTGCCTGTTAAATAACAAATGCGTGTTTTCCATTGAACATGCTGAACCATTATTTTCAATCCCGGGTGCTGGGATAAATGTAGGTCAATGTTTTAACAGGTGTTGGTGTGCACGTTTAAAGCTGTGTAACTATAAATAAAATATAACAAAACATGTTACAACAATATGTTTTATTTCAAAAGTAATTAAACTAACTTAACAATGCCCCCCATGCTTCTCTTTACGGTTTAACAGAAATGCAAATATCTTACACCTATTTGAAAGACAGGCTGTGGTCTGTAGCCGGCTGTTCATGCATAACAGTACCTTCTGTCGTTCGCAATTGCTGTGTCCAAGGTCTCGGCTGAATTGCTTTGATTTAAAGGTGCAATAGCAGACCTTAACAGCCAGGGACCGAAGACGCGTGTGAAATCAGGCTGCATGCGTAATTAAGATGGGGGTTGTGGGGGTTGTGTGACAATGAAATAAATGCTGCATCCATAGTTCACTTCCGAGCAGCATCTTTCGGCCTGAAAATACAGCTGGAAGCAGAACAATGCATCCCTTCTGCTTCACCGGACCTTGCGCACGGATTAATAGCCGCATGATGTGAAGAGTTGGGGTATCCTAAAAGGCTACCCCATATTTCATTGGCATGGATCGGATTGCTAATCATGAGCAGTCTTGGAAAGGATTGGGAAGGTAAGAGTCCTCGCATGCAATAAAATACAACCATATTGTAATGAAAGGTAAGCTTGGCATATGCTTTTATTACTGCATGTCACAAAGCACCGTTATTTGTCAAGAATCAGAAACGGGCATAAACATTGTTTCTCAGTGTTTGTCTTCCTTTTGTAAATCAACGATATTATAATATTCTATTGTGTGTACAGCATACCTACAGTACGGAAAATGCGTTTGTCTTGTTGTCTTCTGGGCCCTAATGCCAGCTTTGTATAAGGTAGCTGAAGCTAGTAGGTGCATATTGTCAAAAAATGATTATTTCTAAGCTTCTACACATTGTATTATTATTGTCTTGTTTGTTTGTTCAATATAGTTTATGAACACGTATGTTAGATACAGTGGCTGGTGGCATGTATTCGCTCCTGCACGATTTAAGATTCTTTTCAGAGCAGGAAAGTGCAGATTCGGCATTACAAAATGTACTGTAGACTCTCGTTTCGAGTATTACTGGTTCCAATACGGACCGAGCTGGTCGCTGAGCAGAAACAATTCCTTGCAAAGCACGCGCCGTGGAAAGCGTGGAGCGCCAGTGGGCAACAAGTCACGTGGCTCCGGCCCTCAGGTGAAGGAAAGCAGTGATGGACAGACTCAAAAATCTTTTTGCGACATCGTTGTACGAATACACTGAGAGTAAATTAATTCGATTGTAATCATATATACCAAAAACACATCTAGATTTAATATTGTATTTATATTATATTTTGTATTCATTTGCTGTCGGCATATAATACCGTACATTTTCACAGTTCATTCAGCAATTCAGCATTCAAGCAATTTAATCAAGACTAGTCAAGGGGAAGACCTATATATATACACACGAATTGGATCTCAAGATTCATTCTGAGGGATATTTCTTGATTTGAATTAGACAATTCCCCCATTTTGGATTAATGTCATATCGTTTATCAGTTCTGATCTCTTGCAATTCAGTAATCTCTGATGGACACAACAAATACACATTTTGGTGAGTTAATGTTAGTCACAGAGAGAATGGTGAAACTGTAAAATGAGTTCATTAGTAAGCAACTTTCAAACTTAAAGTAAAGGAAGTCATCCTGTTTTTAATCAGTTGGTCCCAGCTGAAGGCTGGACTGCATGTGCTTAGCAAAATGCAGATGGTATTAGTATTGAGGAAAGAGTATTATCCTTTCTGCCCTAGTTGACCAGTTTTAGAAATAAACAATGCAAGTTTAACAAAGTACAGCACAGTATAAATGAGTTTTGAAGGATGGCCTGCTCTGCTGTTTGGGTGCCTTCTATGATCAAGGAGAGTGAAGAGTGTTCAGTGGTAGGCCACTAAAACAGCTGGGTATAAACAGCTGTTCAAACAGTAGGAGAGAGGCAAGCCTCCAGCCTGCAGTCAAGGTAATTACAGGGTCACTATAATACTAGGGTTAAACTCGCACCATGCTTTTTTAAAGCCCATCTAGACAAAATCTCCATGAATCATCTGTAGACTAGAAAAAATGTTCTTTGACACATTAATGGGCAAAAAACTCCTGTGCTGCTCATTGTAATACTAAGAAGGTTCTCTGAGAACGTATGGATTTCTCTTAGTAGCAGTGTAGCATGTGTTAACTTCAGAGGGGGAATCTAGGATGACCAAATAAAAATATCTATATGGCAAGCTGCACATACACTGTATATAATCTTCAAGGACATGCCCAGATATTTTTAAAGTGAAATGTCAAGGCTCAGAGCTACAGCTTTCCTTGTTAAATGTAAGCGATCTTCACCAAAAGAGAGTTGTGCAAGTGTTGTACAAAGGCAATAAGAAGTTAAATGTTGTGAGGCTGTAGTTCAATGACTTATAAAAAAAACTCTTTCAGTTCCCTATTATAAAACGAAATAAAACATCGCTGAAAGAATGTTGCAGCAGTGAGATACTTAATATTAACTTGCAGGGAATCTACACCATTTATAGCTATCACTCATGGGTAGTCAGGATGTGCTAGGGCAGTTGTAATTCCCCTTCCTGTTTGCTTACTTTCCATTGCTTTATCTTCAGTGTTTGTGAGGAATTTTTCAGAGCCACTCCCAGGTCCTTAAAAAGAGCATCGAACAGGCAAATGGTATCCAACAGGAATTTCTGAGTCATAGGCTTAGTAATGTTTAATACTGGCCTCTGTAGAAGATGACAGTATAAAAGTGATACATTGCGTAATTATGTGTTGTGTCTGTTTTTAAAACAAACCCCAAACTGCTAGATAAACACAGAGTTTTGAAAATTCCCTTTTCTCAATGTATACTGTACGTTCTTAGGTATACTTTTTTGATGTGGAATAATGTTGCCAATAAATGTTAAATTATAAATCCTAATTAAATCCTCATTTGATAATGGCATTGCTGGAAGGCTGCTCTGGTCCTTTGCTGTTCAATGTTGATTCTTATACTCAAGGCAGCGAGATTTGTTTCTGAATGCTACCATTTGCTTAAAACGTACTATTACCCGAGCCAGGGGCAGGTCTGAACCTGTGAGTATGTGTTGTGCTCTACAGGATGTGCTCCACCTTGTTGAAAGCTGGTGGTTCATTTTTTTTTTTACTCTAAAATTTAAGTAAAGTAAAATGTTTGCATTTCATGCCCTGACAAGAAGGCTCTGCTCAAACACAGGCTCATTTCATTGGGCTACTTAGCAGCCCTCAGGAACACAGCTGCCATTCATCTACCTACAGACCTTCTCTTTAAAACTGGTCAGCCCATGGCTTGATACTCAGGGCTTACTGTACCTTGACTCCAGCCTGCCACGTCAAAATACTTTTGTTTTTCATTCCTTGATTTTATGAAATACCACCCACTAATTTGGGTATCACCAAAACAGCTTTAAAGAAGGAGGCAGGGAAGAACGTTACTGGTAATGTTCAATTAAGCGCATATGAACGACTGTCATTATCCTTGGTGGAAATTCGCTTTTGTTCCTTGTGCTTATGATTTCATCACTGGAGACCAGTGTTCTGAAGTATACTTTGGAAGGTGAGTGTTCCACAACTGTTAGTACGAAAAATGGAAAATAATCTGTAGAGTAAGTGATAAACAGGGCACACTGAGCTGTGCTCTTAGACTTGCTTCCTGTAATTCTTTAGAGAAAGGTTTCTGAGCAATACTTTAAGCATCTTAACATATATCTGTGTGTACAGATACATAATCTGTTCTTAAAGCATTATATATGTCTACATATGTGTTATTGGATGCTTTTATATGGTTGTTTTAAAAAAAGTTTTAGATCCCTTTTAGTTGTTTAGTGAAGAGCATATTTGTTTTTAAATTAAGGCAAGGAAAGGACAGTCAGTTTTCAAAACAGATGTGTTAAAAAAAGCCTTGCACACGGTTTCATGTCACTTTTATTTGTTGATACTTATATATAAAGTCAGGGAAGCTTATAAAGTTGTGAAAATGTTCCATCTGAGGGCCTTTTTTGTAAAAGACCTTAAGGCATATTCAGAAACTATAAGAAATATGCTGTAGTTTTTACTGTGATTACAATGAAAGGTATATGTAAGTTAATTTCTTAAATGTTTTGAGTGTTTCATAGGACATTTAATAATGTTCCTGTGCAGATGTTGATAGTTCTCATTACTGAGATACATCCACATGCTGAGTGGGTTATTAATTTTTAATTATGAACAGCAGGGTGGACAATTAAGTTGACATTGGGGTCTGAGCCTTTATGGGCCAAATTACATTTTCTCTCCAGCTTCCCGATCAATTGGAATTCAGACAACTGTGTCATGTGGTAAAAAGGCAGTTAATTACACATTTGAACTATTATTTCTTGATTATTGCATGCAAAATAAACCAAGACTGAGCTAACAGGGGGTTTGTATTCAGTGAATATAAACTGGTAAGGTGATATACTTAAAGCCTAGAAATGTCTGCCTTTGGGGAGAATTGTTTTCCTTTTCTTGGTCTTTGTCTGTCCTAGCAGGTGCAGAAGTGTTTGAAACAATTTGCTGGCACATAGCATACAGCATTCAAGCAGTGTGACTTAGCAGCTGATGCTTTTATGGTGGTTTGGGGGGCCTTTTAAAAAGTGCACCCCCTACGGTGTCTCAGAAAGCAAGATAACAAAGAGCATCTTCTCAGTTTGTGGCTTCAAAGCCAATTGGGATCGCTCGTGGTTCCGAGGGTGTGCATCAGTCACAGAAGTGCACAAGTCAAGGGAGAGCTGTGGATATGTGCTGAGCTTCTAATGGACCTAATCTAATTTAACTGTGACCTCTGGTTAGGCTACTGCCTGACACCCAGCTGCAGCATCTCAGGTTACTAACTGCTAGTCTGGCAGCCCATGATGGTAGGTCAAGGAGAAGAATCTTGTCTCGGGAGTTTTTTCCAAAGACAACGACTCTTCTCCTGAGACAGGATTCTTCCAGGACTTCTTTTTGGCTGTTGTTGCATAAATCCTCTTGAGTGTGATATTGCAGACAAAGCTAACGTTGAAAGCTGTGTATTCAACTCTTTATTATTTTACATATATTGCTCTTAATGTCTCTCTGTTTAGGGGTTTTACAACAAGCACCCAGGGTGCTTTTGAATCTTAGGTCCGAGGTATTAAGTTAGAACTTGGAGTGGATATTCTAAGGAGTTAGAAGTTACTTTATAGTATGAGATAATGGACACTACCTTATCAGACTATGTTATTTCATGATTTTACATTATTATACTTTTAGTGTGAGTGTAAGTTACTCACCTTCTACATGAAGATATGAGGTATTGATATGTTTTGAGTTATGACCACAAATAACATTTTTGTAGCTAATTTGGCTGTGAGTTCAATGTGACCTACTGTTTATGTAAACCTGTTGAACAGACATGATAGTTACCACAAAAGTTTCAAAGATGCAGCTTTCCTTTAACTTGTATTTTAATCGTCAACAATATGTTCATCTTGCATAATAGAAAAATTGTTTCATGTTGTTCAGCTCAGGGTATAAAATAACTTTGAAAAGTTATTTTACTTGACACATAACATGCCTACCAAACATTTTTAAAGATTGTCTTACAGATTGAAAACTGCATGCATTACAGATGTATCTAAAATAGCATACTCGGAAACAATTAAGTTTTTATTTCATTCTGGCATATATAATTTATATCACATATATATGTTATATTTGTTATGTTGCCCATAGCCAACTAAAATAATAGTAGGGTAGTCCTAAACTGAAAAAAGTGTCATGGAATAATTTCGAAATGTATCACTCTTATCAGTGAAAATTATATATTGTTGGTGCTTGCATAACCTATAACCCTAAAACACTTATTTAGCTTCACTAACTGAAGTCTTCTAGGTTGTTTCTGTCATCCATATGAAAATATCAACCTGTATGGCAGGATTCACATTTGCATTGGTTTTGTCACCTTTTAACCGATTAGCATGAGACTAATGTCTATTTTTTAAACGATGGTACATTGAAGGTATGAGCATGACCACTGGAAGATAAAAATCATCCCCAGTAGTATGCTGTAACTGTGTGACTTAGTCAGAATCATGTAAGTGATAGGGCCTGAAATGAAGTACTTGTGAATCAACAAATCAGGTGACAGATAGTTTTGGTTTTTCCATGATACCACATGCCCTGTGTCATCCTTCAGTAGGAGGCAAATTTTAGATTATAAAGTCTTGTGTATAACTTGAATTGCTCCGGCTTATCTGGATATCTGTATTGCAGGGATTACCTGGAAAACAGAGAGTTCTTGACACGGAACATGAGCCACATGACAGGTGAGAACTGTACTTTCTCTTTGTGTGTCCAGAAAAAAACAGTTGCTGCCTACAGGACTGATATGGAGTCTATTTCCATATGTTTTCTCTGTTCTGGAATTCCATGTCATTCTCTCAGACCTGGGTATTTAATTTCTTATGTTTAATTGTCAAGGACAGTTGAGAGTTTGAAAGAGGAAACTGTTTGGAAATGATTTGTTTTTTGCTGTACTTCTGTGTCTCATACTGTATATGTTGAAGAAATTATATCATTTAATGGGACACTGGCAAAAAACAAAATAACAGCACGCAACTAGTCCAATTTATTTCAGTTATTAAGGGACTCCTGTTATTCAGCTGTAATTTTGCATGAAGTGAGCATATTGTAATGAATATGGGGTTAGCATAAAATAAACTTTGGCTCCTTGAGTTCCAGTTTTGTCTGGCTATGTGTTTGATAATTCTAACTACAGAGTACATACCAATGTTGAGCAATTTGAAAACCCTCCCAGGTGCCAATCAAACTGCAAACCTTCCACCAGTACACATTTAACTGTTTTTAATAATGTTTAATGATGCCGTGTAGTGAATTTTAGGAACTGTAAGATGTTTAATTGTTGCCAGTATAACTGTGATTATGCCCTATGGGACTGTTCAGTAAGGCCACATCATTGTATCTCTGTGAGTTTTTCCTGGAATGTATTTATTTTTTTGTTCTTTCACAATCATTTGCCATATGGCAAAAAGCAGTACCAGCTTGTCAAATTTTATTTCATGAGAAAGAAAAATAATTTGATCCACACTGAGAGGTAACACAGCTAAGCTTGAAGCATCATGCATACAGCCATTGATCAGGTTTTGCTGATGCAGTTTAAAAAGCATGTGTTTAAACTCCAGCTATTTGAAGTCGAACACTTCAAATGACTTTGGACTTTCCCGCTGTGTTATTAGAAATACCATCAAGTGTGAAGGTCAAGGTTTCAACAACACTGTACGTTTTAATTTTCATCATTTAAACATACTTTCTTGCTCTCTTTAGGCTTTCTTTCCTGACAAGACATCCATGCATATTCTCATCCATTTCTGCCTCTTCTTGACTTACTTAGAATTTTATTGACCTTGACCTTTGACCGTTCAATTTTTGATTTGACAGATTTTCTGAGTGATGAGACAGAGAAAGGCCCTCCTCTACAAACACACACCCTGAGAGAGTTTGAGAAGGTAAGAGATAATCAAGAAATTTCCAGGTTGAGTTGCTTTTTGGGGTAACATTTTACTGGAAGGAGGCTATGAACCACGGCTGTAACTCCTTCATAAACATTACACAACACAAAATGCATGATCCTTTTGCAACCACCTGTGCAAGTTACATTACAGGCACACAGTAATGTTCAGTTATGTGTAGTGGTTCATAGCAAGACGTACAGTAGTTTTAGCTCAGAGCAGGACTCCAGTTAAAGACAAGCCAGGTGAAAATGATGGGTCTTGAAACCTAACAAGGACTTTCTGTAGATGAAGCTCAGTGACAGTAGTCCTGGCATGTGTGTGAGATTTATTTTGTTTTATGGTTTTATGCATGGTGTTTTATCGGGTTGTGTTGTGTCTATGAGGGGGTTATGGCCATGGTTAGCCTCATTGAAATACTGTACAAATGATTAAAAATGAAGTAAAAATTAGTATACAAAAGGGGGTAATTTAAAAATTTGTTGCTTGAACTTTCTTGTGCTGTTTGTTGACAGGTTCGTTTGGGACTTTAGTATTTCGCTCTTATCACTGTATCAACTGATGTCATCTGCTTGTCTGCTTTGACAAGTGCAAGATGAAACATTTGTAGATGCCAATTGCACAATGTTTCCTTACACTTTAAAACTTGGCCAATTTTATTCCCTCAAGAAGGTTTTTAATGCCTGTTGTTAAAGGTAACAGAACTGCATTTAGCAAAAGCCCTATTGTTTCTGAGCAGTGTTGCTGCTGTTTTGCCAAGCTTGGAAACATCAGTTTGTCTTATGCTGTTAACTATGAAGGTTATATCTTGTCGATACATTTCTTTTTTCTGCTTTATCAAAGCTTTCCCTCAATATATTCTGGGACATGTGCCAGATTATTTATGATATTACTTTAATGTCACTCAACTCAATTACCCTTCATATCCCTTAAAAAAATCTCTTGAGAAAGTCAGCGAGTTGGCCTCTCTTTTGGCAAGATTGTTGATAAATGGAGTACAGCCCAGGATTCTGGGAAGGGATCATGGGCAATGCAATATGTCTTAATTTAATAGGGGCACCAAACTGCAGAATCCAATCATGTGAGATGTAATGAATCATGGTAAATTGTAATTTTAAAAACCGGCTCTACCTGATCAAAACATACTTTTGGTGTCTTTGAAGTCTGACTTGTTTTGCAGAGAGAAAGCAAAGAGTAGTTCAGAAGGGAATTGTACTGATTTGCCATGCTGATTGTGAGTAATTGTTGGAATGACATCAATATAAAATAATTCCTCAGTCAGAAAACATTTAATTGATGAGAAGGCCCCTGCCCCACAGAGCTCGTTGTCAGTCTTTATAAGAACTTGCTTTTACAGCACATTTGATGAGAGGTGGCTGCAGACAATCATAATAGCAGACTTACAGTAATGAAGAAAATGGCAGCTCAGAAGACATTGATGCTACTGACGTGAATCCCGTGAGATTGTGTTCACCAGCACTTTGAACTTTGTTTTGGAAGTTTTGTGGTTCACTTTTTTTTTAATGTAGCATGCAAAAAAAAAGTTAGCAAGCAATATGCTTTTCATTGTACCATCAGACCCTGCTATAATAATAATGTGTCAAATTGAACCATAAACTAAAAGCACAGTTTAACCAATTTACAACTTGTTACTTACGCATGACAGGCATAAATAGGAGAACAAGGGAGCAAAGGGAATTTGTTTGGTTTTAACGTTTCTTTTGGTTCAAATGAAGGTGTTGTTTCTTCTGTTCGGATGTTTTATATTGTTTTTGTGTGTGACAGCTCTTTTTCCATTGAAGACGGTTTTAAAAACTACATCAGGAGCTTCGTTTGGCAGGCATCAAAATGTCGTTTCTTGGCCTAAACCCTTTGACTTAGCTCTTTACGTTTGGTTGTTAAATTGTGTATCAGACCACCAGTGATTTCAAAATAAAAATAAGGGTTTGTCAATACAACAAATGGAAGATGAAAGAAAAAGTCAATACCCTTTACAATCTATGGTAAACTGTGACTATTGAGACTAAGCTTTTGATCTAAAGACTTCAAAACCAGTATTTGAGTTTAAGCTGTAACAGGCACAAAGGATAACATCAGTCACACATCTTTGTGAAACTATATGACCCTGTTATCTTAAAGAGTAATCACTTCATATCGTTCATATGACTGTGGCTGTAATCCATATTCCACATTTGTATCAATTTATATGTGATTCGATTTAATTTGGATTTTTTTGCTCATTTAGTTCCAGACATTATCAACTGCCAAAATAACATTTGCAAATGTCAAACAATTTTAAGAACAATGAAATAAGAAAAAAACATGCATAGTGGTCTTCCTTAAACAAGTCCTATTTTAACATTTCCAAAATTGGAGGCATATGGTTCCCATAAATATGAATATAGATTTACTGTGAAAAAAGGAGATTGGCATATAGAGAAGAATTACCTATAATTTGTTATTAACATTTCCCGGGGCGAATTATGAGAGTAAATCACGGATTTGGGTCCAAATGGTATATGGTAGTTTTTAAGGTGAGGTTTCTGTTTCTGTTTTAATGACATTGTTGTGGGTCTCGTTAGATGCCTGTATACAGTATATCTGGAATTGCTGGTATTTTGGCTATACACAGAATTTTCTGTTTTACATCTTAAATAGTTGTTATTGTATAGCGCACACTGCACTATTTATTCAAATAAAAAGTAAATGAATTACTTTTTTGAGCTGACAACAGAGAACAGAAATACTGCTTTGTGGCTAAATAAACATTTCATTTTCTGCTCTGCTTGTGTGCGGTTTATATTTCTAATGAAGCTCTTTGTCTCATTGAGTTGCCTGAAAACAAAAAGTATATCCAATACTTCTAATAAATCAATTTTAAAACGAACAGAAAAATATAAACTTTTTCATTGTCCTGTAATATTCACATGCAAAGCATTCCAAAAACTTAATAACCTAAATTTTGGAGCATCTGGGAAGAATATTGATTGTTCTTGCACTTTCTCAGGAATAACTGAAAAAATGTCTATCACTAGCTGTCGCTATAACTTGTCTGCAGGACACTTGTTTGAATGATATTCTGAAAAAAAAAATCCCCTGAAATTTCTCACATTTATTTGGGAGTACAGGCTTAAAAACCTTTATGAGCTCGTAACGTTTTGGAATGGAAAAACAATTGAGTTGTAAGACTTGTATCAAAAGTAATTGTCAGTTTATAGTTTTGCTGGTAGAAGTTAAAACATGGTTCTTAACATTTTGTATGCTATCCAGAGCAAGGCTAGACAGTCTGCCAGCCCACTCCACCAAAGAGTTTTGGAGTAACCAGCTCCTCAGTTATTTTACTGATAATTACCAGGGCCAGTATACGATATTGAATACTTTTGATCTTCTAGAAGATACTATAAGTGTTCATTGTACAAGCAGTAAAGGGATACAGTTGCACACATAAACTAAACAGACCAAGTCATGAAAATGAACCCCAGCACACAGCAATCACACAGGAAAAGGAGGTTGTTCACTTCAAAGAATTGCAACCTGAACTCTCAGTAGCAATCCCTTATAGCCTCCTCTACCAACCTCAGACCTATGCTGGCTCTACATGTGTATGACATTTCTATGTGACATTGCTTTAATGTATCTTTTGCTCTTCTTCACAAGTCACGGCTCTATGGGCCTCACTGTAAGAGGATGAAAAATTTGTGACTTGTTGTAACCATTGGTTATACGCCCTAACTAAGTTGTGTTTTATCTTTTTCTAACTTGTGAACCTCTCACGCATGTAATTCTTTTTTTTTTTAGTCAGTAAGGTAGGTTTTGGGGAGAAGCAGGGTGTAATGTTCGTTTTTGGCGAGAGTTTGTTTTGCCGGTTCTTTTCAGAAGGACTTCAAAGGCGCAGTCAGGGCTTTTGTGGGTTCCATCAGTATCGTCGGTTTTCCAGTGACTACAAAGGCTGTCAGCTTTGTCAGCATTGCAGAGTTAAAAGAACATGCAAATGAAACACATTACACTAGGTCAGGGTGGTAATCGACTGTATATCTCTTGTCTGTGGATGCTTACTGATTAAAAAGAGCCAGATATGTGTGGTGCTAGGACTCAGCAGGTAAAGCACTCCTGCTCACCATGCCATTAAAATAACAGACCAGACATGGCAGAGTTCAGTTGTGAAAGCAGCTGGTGGGCACATCACATGCTCAACACAGTGGAGATTGTGTCTGTTTAAATGGGTAACTATTAGCATGTGTCCGACACTGGATCTGGGCTGAATTATATTTCATTTTCTTCCGTTTCACTTAAATTCGATTTGATTGGTGGGTTATTATTTCCTGACATGAGACTGATACTTGATACACTTAGTCTAAATTGCTATCATTTCCAATATTGCAGAGGAGGGGGAAGTGTAGCCCTGGCTGGTAAGTAGCACAGCGGCTGGGGTGATTTAAGTGACGGCAAAGACGTGAGCAGAATACCGAGTGCAGCCTTCAGAAGGAGGGGGACATGGTCGGTATAACACTAGTGCCGCCACCTAGAGGATACTGGATGAAGTACACCGCCCTTAAGATTGTTAACAGAAGGGTGTGAGAATATTGAAGGTCCTAGACTGTCTGATTGTTCACAGGCATGGGAAACAAACAGTTTGACAGTTTGTGCCTATGCAACAAGAAGGTTTTGTTCACAGTGGGCTGTGTGTGGAGAGGAGATTGGGAAAACAAATAATTGCGGTAATGTGCTGCTCATATTCCATCCATCCATTTGCAACCAGCAACCACTTGAAATTTAATGAGACTCACAAAATAATAGGGATACCCATATGATCTGTCATTTTCAAAATGTGGATATGTTGCTTCTAGTGATGGGATAATTACTAGCATGCATATTGTTTTCTTGAATGTTATATTAAAAGTTGGAATTTTTGGGAAGTGTTAACTCAATAAAACATACAGTCAAACATATCTGAGTCTTAAGACTTAAGTCTTGGCTTTCTAAATAGAGGAATGAGAGAATGTGGTTAGAAAGCTAATAGAAAGAATTTAGAATAAAAAGGAATAGAAAAACTGAAGTTCACACATTCTACAAGACCGCAGTTTATTACCGCAGTCATTATAACTACTATCAACAGTCTTAAGTAAAGATGACAACAAGTTGCCTAGACCTCTTCTGTAATGGATGGGCTAGATCTTGCAGTGAAACTCCATTGACATGACTCTGCATGACATGACTTTTAGAGAAAATCGAAGACTAAGTGACGGGTTGACCTCCAGAGAATTTAAACAGCAACGTACACAAAAACAACATCCAGCTCTTTTCCTCTCTGCACTTGAACAGCTTTGGGTCTATCTACACATTAAGCTTTGCGATTTGTGTCTTAGCGATTATCTGTTTATCTGTCTTTCTCTCCATCTATTCTTCCTTGCCTCTCTCGCTAACTCTCTGTATATACAGTACTTGAATATTTTGTATGCTTTATTTTCTTCATTTAAGCAGCCCGTTACAGGACTGATTTGCTTTTAATCAATACCAGAATTTGATTCTGTTTCAAATTAGACAGACATGTAATCTGGACATCTGTCTAACAGTCCTGAGAAGACTAGAGCTGCGGAATTTTCTTTTTTTTCTTTGCTCTGCATACCAGCAGGCCAAAAAAAAAACATCTTGGAAAGGCTTGCTGAGGAAGACTTGTTTTCTAAGTTCTTAAAAAAATCTTTAGTGGTAATTGTAGGCTTCTCATAAATTGACGATGGATATGATCTTTTTGCCTGTTCTTGGACTCCTCACTAAGATTCTCAATGTGGGGCATCGCACATGTTATCGAAAAACTGGGGCAGAAGGTTTAACCTCAGTACTGTGGCCAAGCTTTGTACCTCATGAGCCCAAGTTGAACAAATTCCATTTTAGATTAATCTTTGGCCACACATTAATATTTTAAATAATAATAAATATTGTTTATTACATGCATTGAGTTTGCATGTTCTCCCTATGGGAACACAGGTTTTCTTCAAGTGTGCTGGTTTCCATCTACAGTCCAAACAGGTGCTGGTTAGGTTAACTGGTGTCTCTAAATGATTTCCCACATACATGTGTGTGGATGTCCTTCAATAAACTGGTGTCCTATCGAGGGTGTATTCTATCTGGTCTTGTTTGCTGCTTGATTAGACCCTGAGCTCAGCGTGACTCTATATTGGACTAAGGAGGAAATGAAAATGGATGGGTGTTATGTAGAATTTTCTTCTACTGTGTTTAGATGAAACATTAGTAACTTGCTGGTTGGTATACTGACCATTTTTCCCTTTTATCCACAAATTCAACATCTCTAAATAACTAATGAATGAATGTATGTACAGATGAGACAAAATAGTTGAGCAATTATGAAAATATCCATGCTAAAAAAATTAAAACTATTTAGAAAATAGATAAGCGTGCTCATTAAAAGCAAATGAGTTCTTGCATTAGAGGTGAGCTGGAAATCATAATAGGCCCTGAGACATTCTTGGCCAAAGTAACAAAGCCCTTTGCCAGTGTTCATGGAATAATTTATTGTGATTTGTGTTTTACTAGTTCCTATAGGAGAAACGTATTTCAAGAAGACAGACTTAATATCAGCGTGTGTCTGGCATGTCCCCAGTTCTACAAAAATGTAGAAAATAAAATATATTATTTAAAAAAACAATGTTTTTTTACGACATCAGTTTAGTACGACCTCTAAAAATGCTTTTACAGCATATGAGAAATAGCTCCAAAACCCTTGTAAAAGAACAGAAATTAATACAGTTGTAGGATTATTACTTGCTGGTTTAGTATACAACTCTCTGTAAAGAATAAATAGTGGTAACACAATCAGGATCAAATAAGTACCACATTAGTATATATTGTTTCAATTAACTTTAATTGAGGACTAATCTGAAACAGATGGATATTTATTTAATTTGCAATGCAAAGGTGGTATTAATAAATTCCAGTCTGATTTTCCCATAATAACAGTCCCACACCTTTAATTACTTTAAAAATAAGGGAAAGTGAACACAGAAAATTGGATTATGTCTGGCTTATACATTTAATATGGGATTCAGGTTTAATGCAAGTGTCTTGTAATGACTAGTGCTGGAAACAAGTTAACTTGGCATGACAAAGTAACACGCTCAAAGGAGAAATTCTGTGCACCAGAGGTTTACAAAAATCATCCAAAATACTGGTCAGTGTGTTATGTACTTATGGCCAAAATAGACGTATTTCAGTCAAATAAAACCATGCGTGACAGATCATTAAATTAATATTATTGTTTTTAAGCTATCTACATTTTTGTTTCACCACAAAACTATGTGCAGTTCATTTCAAAACATGTCTGACGAAGGTTTGAAGATTCTCCAAACCAATTCATGATGGTAGATACTATGTAGGCATCTTAACGTTTTGACCAATACTGCTTAGCATAATTCTAAAGGAATGCTAAACCTCTAAACTTTATTACATAACTGAAATTAGGTCATCATTATAATTGTAAAGCCTAGTTGAATATATCTTTTTTTCAAGCAGTCAACTTTATCTCATAGGCTTTATTGACACCTAAAACAAAATACAATATGGCAGGTGGCTGAGTAGGTGGATGTGAAGGTCAGCTGTTTTCAAAAATATTGTGCTGACTGTAATCGCATCCCAGACAGAGCTTGACATGTAAGTTGTTCTATTAGTGAAAAAATGAAGCTACAGAGTTAATGAGTTGCATGCAGACGTGTGCACTATACACTAAGCTCTATGTCTTTCAAATATTTAACTCATGGTGTCTATTAAGTGTTTCCAGATAGGAATTTGTAACAGTTTAGTTTATATTTTCAGTATGTTTTAATTAGAATGGTAATTCTTTTAGAATAATGATGGACTGACGAGGAATTGGATTGTAATCTATCAAATGAGCAGAGGCTCTATGTTAATACTTTTTAACAAAGAGCTTTGTCCTTTTGCTTCTGAGGCGTGTTATTGACGTCTTAATGAACATCCAAGTGAAATACTCATTTAATACATCTGCCATGTTTCTTTATGTAGACATGTCCCTGATTGTCCCAGATACATTTCACATCATCAGTAATGTTTTTTTTTGCGGTTGGAGTACTGGAAAAACCTTTTGATATTTATTTTTGCCAACATTTCAATATTCCTTTCTTTCTGTCTTTAACTGTTTTAGCATCGCTTTTGCCTCTAGCAGATCATTGTACTCCTTTTAAAATAATTTTCGAATGTGCCTTATTTTTCCTTGTATTTGTCCTAAGTTTTCTATAGCTGAATGAAATGTGCTCTTGATTTATCAATTAATTTTAGAACGATTTGATTTTTCTTAGTGTTTTGTTTATGGCATCAAACAGCTCATTTTATTATAGACTGCACGATAGAAATCCTAAAACTACCTCTCTGTCAGCATTTACAGCTGCGTTTTATAGATAAAAAACTTAACAGAAAAATCTCAAGACAGCTGTTTTTTTCCTG
This sequence comes from Lepisosteus oculatus, assembly GCF_040954835.1. Classification (NCBI taxonomy): domain Eukaryota; kingdom Metazoa; phylum Chordata; class Actinopteri; order Semionotiformes; family Lepisosteidae; genus Lepisosteus; species Lepisosteus oculatus. Next base: position 7,946,075 of record NC_090704.1, on the reverse strand, counting down.
AACTGACCATGTTGAACAATATTGAAAGTGCTTCTTTTGTTAAAAGTAGGGAGCAAAAATGACAAAAATTGTAGTTCAAGTCTGACTTTACATTTGGAAATAAATCCCTACGGTTAATCTGAAACTCCAGATGTTCAATAATATTTTTTTAGACTGCGTGGCATTTTACACTTCTTCTGTGCCAAATGATCAGTGTGTTTTAAGACATAAGCCATTATAAAAGCATTTTGATATTCAGTGTGATTTAAGAGCAGCGCTACTCTTAAAAATGTGGTTAACTACAGTAACGAAAGACAGATATTTTATGTTACTGTAATCTGGTAAACAGATAATTTACGTATTTTCTCAAAACAAGACAAAACCATAGTCGTTTGGACCGATCTTTTTTACTGCCACCTTCTGGAAAATTGACGAATTGCACTTTTTTGCATGGACGTTTCCACACCTCCCAGAAGGAGGAATAGCTTTTGGTTAGCAAATGTCGACAAAATAAAAAAGAACAAGCAATTAAGCTTCTTACAGTATATCAATAATTAGTTTAATTAATTGGTGCAATGAAAATATTACCTGTGTGCACTGAAGTTGGCCATCTCTGATTCAGCGTGATTTGAGCATCTGAAAATAAGACTTTCTTTTAATCTTTGTGTAATTTATGTGATACACGGTTGTAAGTAACTGGACATGACAAGTGGAAAAGAACATTTGATTGTGATGTACAGGAAATGGTGTCCTTGGTTTGCTGTACAAGACCTTGGTGACGTATCACAGCCCAAAGGCGAGATACTCTTTGAAGACTCGCAAACATCAAATTTGTGGTGCTGCTTCAGTCCAGAAGCCAGCTGGTATTTATTTCGAAGTACGTACTTGGTATTGATTTTTTTTATTAAGGGAACAAAGCGAAAATAGCTTGCTTTGTTCAGACTTTGTTTTTTTGGAACTGTTTTTAATTGTGGAAAAGAGAATGCAGCTAAGGAATAAATCTGTTTTCTAAGATTGTATTACAGTCTGTAAAAAGCAAATGAGTCAGCTGGTGAAGTTTACAACAGTTCACAGCATTTGGGTCTAACTGAACCTGTTGATATGTTTAATTACTTTAAACAATGATAATGAACACTGCAGTTACTTATAGTTACAGAAACATTTATGGTAACAGCTGTTTATTCTGACCCATTTCCCAGAGTCCTCCTTGTCCTTATCTTTCCAAAAGGTGATGAGAGTACATGCAATTATGTCTTTTTATAATAACTGTGAACATATTTTGCGATATCTTTTCAAAAGGGGGTAAATCTGGTTTAAGACATAATGACGCATAGTAGCATTCTCTCCGCAACAGGATATTAGGTTGTGGAACGTTGTAAAAAAAGAGTTACGTTTGACCAGTACTGATAATTAAAGGGAAGTTAGGTTACTGGTGTTTTGTAGCCCAGCTGGTATTTACAACACATAAAAAACAACAATTAAATTACAGCAACTACAGGAAAAGATCATAATCCCCTGGTTCACTATAATCACTGAGGATTAATGAGACCCAGATTGTTTTTTTTGTTAGTTTGTGTACTGAGAGGGCTGTGGCTTTCATTGATACAGGTTGTCACATAAACCGATGTCATCGTTATCCAGCTTTGTCAAAAGCATGGGAAAATGGGGGTGAGATTACTAACTGCACTACGTTCATAAGACAAACCAGTGGTTGAATTGGGAGTGACCTTAATGAACAGTTTCCTAATTCCACATAAAATTAAACATGTTTTTTTGGGCAGGAAATTGGTAAAAAACAGAGTTCCACAAATATGTTTATTAGACATTAATGGGTTAGTTTCCTTTAAAACAAGGTGTGTTATGTTAATTATGTTAGGGTATTTCTCATCAGGACTATTTGTCTTTCAAGACAGGAAGTCTTTCTTTTTATTGGCAGTTCCCTAGATGAAGCCTGATAGGTTTATGATATGCTTTATGTCTATACAGTTCTTTTCTGTGGATGCTGTTGATGGATGTTCTGAGAGACAGGATACTGCAGATTGTTCCAGGCTCTGTATGTGTCTACTCTCTGTTCTGTGCTTTGTGAAAACAGGGCCTACTCTTTGGAAGCATGAAATGGTTAGGTACTGCATCAACCTTGAGGCCCTGATAAAAAATAATTTAAAAAAACTACAGTTTTTGTAAAATCTTATATTTTTCATCTACAAGTTGTTAACTGCACCATATCATATATCGCATACGTTGTGTGTGTAACCATGTTGTTGGCAAAGGTGTTCTCAGAATTACGAATTTGGAAGGAGTTTCCAAAATTGTTTCAAAGAATTTCTATGAGTGACTGTAATGTAAAAACCTGTACCTTTTATGCACCAAACCTTTAATTTAACACAATGGGTATATTAGATGCCAGATCAAAGCAAAAATAGAACTCATATATGCCCTTGGCAGGGATTGAGCCAAAACCCAGGGATGAAAAGCAAACCTACTTAAACCATACTGTTGTCTTATTGGTGTGACACAACCAGCAAGAGTTTTATATGTCATTGGGCAGCCAGGTCTCAGCTCTTCAGTACTTTAGGCCAGAATTTTAATCCAGAGCAGGAATTTTAAATGAATTTTGTTCTGTCCGCAAGACATCGGAGAAGCTCTCGCCACATTTCTCCCACTTGCTGACTCTGGTCAATTTCTTGCCGGTGTGGGAGTGCGATGCGAGTCTAATTTTACAGGGAAAAAAGGCACAAATGCGTGCCTTCCGTGATTGCAGATGTGAGTTCTGCTTTTCCAAGCTGGAGTGATGTAATTCCCCATTGCATTGGGTAATGTGCAGCGCCCTCAACATTATTGAACAACTCTCTTCTTAATAATTCAGCCCCAGCTGGTAACAGTAGGACTTAATGGACAGAGTTGCTGAGATTTGTGCTCTTTTTAGGCTCCATCTGAGAGCTTAGCATGGCTTCTGATGAAGTCATATCCTGTCTGGCTCCTGTACTAAAGTTGCTCAGATCTCTTCAGCATTAATATTTGTGTAGGAGTGTGTTAGGAAACACTATGCTGTGTGATCTGGCTCCAGGGAAGCCTTTCGGACCTAGGCCGATGATTTTCACTCTGGGAGACTATTTGGGCTGGTTTAGCCTTGGGGATTCGAATGTCAGAATGGAGTAAAGCTGCTTTTGTGATCTTCAGCAGTTTTGGCCAAGTCTGGTATTCTGTCATGTGGTACGATCCCGTTTAAATAATTTCACTTTACTGTACACGCACAAATGAACACAGAGGTGCCATTTGAATGAGAAAGTTAGTCACAAGGGAAGGTAATGTTTTTATGGCCGTGAATGTGTTGTTTTGACTGCACATTTTCTCTAATAGTATAATTTAAGGTATATGCTAGATATATGAACTAAAGACCAACTTATACTTTAAATATGTGCAATGTGACATCCTTATATGTTCTTTTTCTAAGATGTTACCTTTTTATCACCTTACTCTGTATATAATCCAGACACAACCGTCTTCGTTTCAAGTGTTGCTTCTCACATGTAGCAACATAAAAATTATCATGCTTTGGCCTAATTAAGTGTCCCAGCTGGATTGAAGTTGGTATTTTTTATGGTTGTCTGTATAGTTTTTAAATACATTTCACAGTCATAATGTTTCAAGGCTATACCTGTATACCTATACCTGTGGTTGTGTGTATCGTGTTTTAGGCGTTTTTTAGGCATTACAAAGTTCATATTGTTTAATAATGTGTGCATTTCCAAAACATTGTAAAGTAGTTTAACACCCTTGGTGTTTGAGTTCATATGCCAGTTTCCAAAATAAATGTGTGTTGATAAATTATTACACTATATATATATGGCATATATAGCAAAAAAAATCAAGGTAAGCTAAGATCAAAATCCTAAGCTCATAGCTAGCCTGGCTTTGATCTTTTTTTATTCTTTGAAAAATTAAAAATCAGGTGGCTGTGACCATATCTGGAAAAATCACACAGATAATCTAATAATCTTCCAATTATGGGAACCTTGTCAGAAGTATAAGGAAAAGACTAAGCTCTGACAGATGCCTTCTTGATTTTGTACGCATGGGGTGATCTTACCACAACATGTGTGATGGCCAGCGATGTCCCTTAGAGAGTATTGGAGTTCATTATTGATTAGAAGTGTCATTCTGTCAGAGTTGGGGAAGGAGGTGTCTTACTTCCTTGGGTAGATATCGAATTCGGAGACAAACGAGGTGTAAGAGGCGTTATCTTGTTGCCAAGAATGTTTATTTTTTATTTTTATATTCATTCACAATCTCAGATAGAAGCCCATTCCCTTTAGTCCTTAATCAGATTTTTACGGGAGTGATCCGTCACCACAGGTATGAATAAAAAAAAAACATTACCAGTAACAAAAGCGCAGAAGACAAGGCAGCAACCAGCAACAGCATACCACATTATAACCATATCGTCACGTTCTTCATTGTGAATTGTTCACCCTGACCTTGAAGCAATATTCGGATGTCTCTCGAAAAGAGTAGGGGTGTTAACACCAGTGTCCTGGCCCCCTGGCCTTTACCAATCATAGCCCCTTAATAATCGCCATGTATGAACTGGATTCGTTACTTTGCTGCCTCTTCATTGATAGCTGGTGTGTGATGAGCGTACTGGATGAACTTTGGCTGCTGTCACATCATCCAGGTGGGGGCTACATATTGATAGTGGTGGAGGGGATCCCCATTACCTGTAAAGTGTTTTCAGAGTTTCCAGAAAAGCTCTAGATTATTATTATGAAACAACGTTTTTGAATTAATTATTTAATTAGACTCAACCAGTCAAACGTATCAGACCAAAATCGTATTAGTAATCAGTTATGCTCCCTTGTTTTCTTGGGGTTATATGGCTGTCACAACAAACAAATGTGCATTTTTCTTACATCTTCAAATGATTAGCCGTTTTTCTTTAATGAATGCTGAATGCATTAGGTCAGTGATATGAAGAAATACAAGCAATCTTTGTTAGCTGGTTATTTGCGGGATGTACTATGGTCACATTCAGTTACAAAATAAATGTGTTTGGCAGTTAATGAAATTCAGAAAGCACTAGTACATTTTAAGTAGTAACAGCAGCGTTGCACAGATTGCTAGAAATGTTTGTCCTTTGTTATTGACAGCTGTGCACTGAGGGCACATATCTATACTCTGAAAGAATCCACCTGACTTTTTTTCTGCCATGGAAATAGAATTATTGTCTCCATTAATTGCATGTAATTAAACATTGAGCTATCAAAATGTATTGCCTGCTATAGCCCTTTATTTCCTGGAATTATTTTTTTTTCCAAATTGCTTTTGTTGTTTTGCTTTTTTTTCCCCAATTTGCTCACAGGCATGTTGATAAAGCAGCTCCAGTTGGGAATATGGGATGAGTCAGATTTGTGTTTTCTCGGTAATTAAAAGAAGGAATTCTGGTTTTCTTTTGGGAAATTTGTACAGAATTACTGGAAGGCTTAGTGGAAAAGTTCCTTGACAAACCGCTGGCAGGCCGCTGAGGCCATCCCAGTGCTGTGCCTTCACGCAATTGGCACTCATGGACCCCCATCTGGAAGTAATTTCGGGGAAGAGGGAAAGAAGGAAGGGGAGAATAATGCTGATGAAAGGATGAAAGAAAGTAACCTCCCCCCAGCCCTGCACTGGTTCTGCCAATTAACCCTTCTCTGTTGTCTGTGAATAGTACTGCTGCTGCCACTGCAGTAAGTAAGGAGCTGTGATCAGGGCTCTGGCTAGATAACTGAAAGGCAGTGGGTTCGTTTCCCACCTGGTCACTGCTGTTATACCCTTGAGCAAAGGTATGTCGCGCAGATTGCTCTTGGAAAAATTCCCAGCGGCGAAAATGGGCACAAACAGGAGTTGCTGAGACTGAACGTGTCAGCCAAATCGATTCATAATCGCATCCCCACCCTGCAGTTTGTGAATAATGATGTGCTGTTGCTTGAGCCATTCCACAGGCCTCCAGAGGGATCATCCTGACAGATGCTGACATGTAATAGGGGGCCGGCAATGCAGAGAAGGAGTCAGGGGGTATACTGTGAAGCCAAGGCTCCAATTTGTTTGCCATTAGAAGATTAATTTTCATTTCGTCCAAAAGAATCTAACTTTGAGAAGCGATTTTTTTTTTATGGTTGCATCATTAGTGGTTAAGACTTCAGACTGCATTTGATTTGAGGGGTGTTTAACTGAATATGAAAAATCTCCTCTCCCTGTATTCCCCAAAGAGATATTATTAAGCTGCATATTCACACTCTTTTTGAGCTCAACAACTGGTCAGACCATGCACGGCAAATTTTCTGGTCAATTTACTTTCTCATAAATAGTGAGCAAAAATATAGAGTAGTGGCAGTTCAGGATGTCAGATTAATTGCTTTCTGCTACTTTCCATTTTTAGAAGACAGAGATGTGTGCAGTCAGCTTAATAAAAAAGAAAAACGAAAATTATAGGCTTAGATATAATTGACCATCCATGTGGAATCAAATAAAATCATTTTCCAGCTTGTATCAGAAGCAAACTGACAGTAATATTGCTTTCTGACTAGAAATGTTGTTATCTGTAATCTTGTCTTTCGAATAGTCAGATAAGCAAAGTTTATTCTAGCGACTCATTTCTATAGCATATATATATATACTTGTCTGTTGTGCAGTTGTCATGCCTTACAGTCATCAGGTGTCTTATTGTCTTGAGAGTGTACTGCTTGTGTATATTGGCAATAATATCAACCAGAAATCAGATATGGGAAATTCTTTAACATTTCCAGGTATCCATTATACATGGATAGAAAGAATCTGTATGTTAGTTTTTAACTTGAGTTTCAAGGGGATATATGGGGAAATATGTAGAAGATAACGTCACATTGAAAAGGAGAAAGAAGAACACAGTATTTAGGTTATAGAGTCTTCTTCACCTGTGAAAGCTTACAGTACATCAGACATTTGTAAAGGTCTCCAAAATTGAAAAACGTCAAATCCATTCACCTTTCTGTCAGATTTTATTAACTATTCTATTAACAATAACAGATGATGAATAAAGTATTTTAGATGGAAAAGGCTATCATCTGGAAATATATTTAGGGATGGAGGTTTAGGCTATGGTCAGAATTTTATTCCTTAGTATTCAATTAACAATAATCATTCTTATTTTAAAATAGTAAAAATAAACAATGCTATTTTATGTTATGTCAATATTTTAATTAATTAAAATGTTAATTATTACGTTAATGAATAATGATCACATTTCTGTCATTCTATTCATATTTAGTAAGATATTTAATTTATAAAATATTTATAAAAGGGCATTTTCAACCCGTAATTTAAGATGTCAGTAGATAAGCTTCCTGGTATGACAGTGTGCTAAAATCCATATGGGGGTTAAAAGAGAAAAATACATTTCAAACAGGAATAATAATAGAAAAGCAGAGGGCAAAGAGCACCACCAAGTATAAGACCGTAAGCCATCAGCACAGGGCTGTAGATTATACTGATTGTTATAGACTGAAACACAGGGAATGATTTACGAAGAATTACATTTCTGATGCTTTTCACCTTTTCCTGTCCTCTTTGTTTTAAAGCTCTCTTTGTTCTGACCCACAACCAAGAACTGCGGTCGACACAGAGGCAAAGAAAGGATCTCTTTGACATCTGTTTTGCAAATGCTGTTACCTGCTGTGCAGAATGTATTTTTCATAGTGCAGAGCAGAAGAGGAAGGCAGCTCAATGCAGTTTAAGTCTTTAATGTTTTTTTTTTCTTACTGTAGTACTTGACAAACAGTCAGGTACACTGAAGTAGAGGAAAGACTGTTCATGTTAGAACAAAGTCTGATGGTGTCTGATGAAGTAGCACCAGCTATACAGGCCTGAAGAACAAACTGACCCCATAATCTAGAGATCGCTGGTTTAAATCCGGGTTTTGTTATAAAGCTATTGTAATAAATATTCTCCAAGTGGCTGTGCACAATTTGCCAAGCACAACTAAGGCTGGGCAAGTTTGTAGTAGGTTTCCTGTACAAGGGGCACCCCTCTGGCTTGCCAGACTCCTGCGAACTTGTAGAAGTAGCTTGAGAAAGCAGCGTCTGTCCTTGACTCCATGTGCCATTGTGCAGAAACAAAACAGACGGGCCCACAGTGCGCATTTTAGAAGACATTGCCATGTTGTCTTGCCTGGGATTTAGCAGAGCTGATGTTGATTGAAGAATTGGGCAGTTCAAATAAAAAGGTACAGAAAAAAGAAAAGTATTAGAGATTTAAAATTGACAAAAAATACTTTGATTGTGTGTACATTTTGGAAAAAATATTGTGCCTCTTTATTGTAAAGTCCATTTTGCAGAACTATTTAAAATCTTTAGATTAGGAATTCAGCATCTTGTATAAAAGTAATATAACGGATGTTAATTGTACATGTTTGGTTAATTTTGAGTGGTTCAACCAGGAAAGTCTCTTGAGTGAATGAACTCAGATCAGTGATCAGGGGTTTGAGCCTAGGTAATGTGACTAGCTATGGGTGACCCCAAGCAGTGGCGTAGAACACCACTGAGTTACATGAGGAGGATAGAGGTAGATAAAGGAATTTATTTGCCATACATACCTGTACAATGGGATTCTTATTTGTGCCCTTCTCTCAGGACATGCACAGTACTACAGACAACAGATAACATAGCACAACGTAGACAGTACTTTACAATCAGTAAATAATAAATAGTGATGGTATGTACAGAGAATCAACACACAGAACAATAAATACATACCTGTACATGGTAGCCAAGTCAAAAGTGCAGAGTGCCGAGGTGTGTTGAATTCTGAGACATTGCACGGTCAGCTGTAAAGGTGTGCCCTGCTGTAGTGTAGAAGCTGTTCTTAAGCTTAGTGGTCCATGCTTTAATGAACATTTCATTGTATTTTTAAATACAGTATATAGTAAACTAGGGCATTATTGGCTGGCAAAGTCATCCCTGTACCCTCCTAGGCACTTGAAGAAGTGCTGTGCATTCAGTGAAGCATGTGCCTCTATAATCATATCTGAGCTTCCGGTACAGGTCTGTGTCGCTGCTGACAAGTATGAGTGGCTCGATTATGGGCAGGTCAGAGGAGTCTGCTTCCATTTCCTCAGTCTCCCCAGTGCGTGGTTGCGGGGTTCATAGTTTCAACTTATGTGAAAAACATACAATGGGGTCTTCCAGATCAGGTGGGGATTCTGAATTCTAAGTAGTCATTTCCAAATGTCTAAAACGTGTAGTAACGTACATTCATAATATGTATGAAAACCTCAATAGTATGTATGAAAACCTCAATAATACAATGAAACCTTTTGAATACACTGACTGAAAAGAAAATGGGTTGATTTGGGATCCTGAATTCCAGATCAAGTCAAAATGTCTTTTTTAAACAAGTTGTAACGGGAGTCTAATGATTTAACGGTGCTTACAGCAATGTTTATTGAGTTTTTGATTGAACACAGCATTGTCACGGGTGACACACGGTGTGTGGTTTGTTTCTGGAGCAGAATGAGGTTGCTGTGGCTGCCGAAACGCTGTTTGTTGGCCTTGCTCTCTGCGCTGTGTTGTGAGGCACACACTAGCTTGTGTGCTTCCCATGACTTGCCTGTGGAGCAGAGTCGCAGATTGAAATTGTGACATTACCCAGGTTTTGCGTTTTGTCCTAAAATCAACAGCTATAGCCTTTGACAGGGAAATCTGAGCCATCTTTGCTTAGAAGTTCACATAGATAGCCGCCCAAGAGAAAGTATATACCAGGCGGAAATGAGAGACAAAAACATTCCAAGTTCTCGTATTTATTTAATCAAGGCCTTTTAAATTTTTCTGTAGCAGTTCTCTTTTGATTGAATCCAGAAGGTCAGTGTTCCAAACACTTCAGTCGGGAGTTTTTGTGTCTTTCATTCATGGATTGCATTACCATTTTGCCCACCTGTGTTCATATCTTTTGGATATATTTTGGAAATCTTTTTTTTTGTCTAAATCCACATCATTCTAAGCTGACTGCTTGGCTTTGGACAGTGACATCACACCATTGGGACAATCAAAAGGCCAGCGATGCAGAAGACACATTGCATTACTACACAAACAGCTCTTCCCGGCAAAGAACGGCATTCTTGTTTGTTATTGTGCATTTAAACAGCATGAGACTCATTTTAAGCTACTTTGTCAATTCTTTAATATTGGAGGTTTTATAGGTCACTGCTGGTGGATTAAAGTATATGAGAGGGTATAAAATACTTGGCTTATTGTATCTACGTTTTTTAATCAGTAGAGAACTAAGGAGAAGTGTGTCTTCTGCTGCTTCATTAATGACGTGGGCAGACTTCATAGTGATGGAGGTAGGAAAGTGCATTTCAAGGAACTTCAGTTTTAGATTTACAGTAACATGAGTCTGCCAGCTGTTTTAAAAAAAAACAGACATCCATTCATACACAAAAATTGTTCTGAAGTTACATTTTGAGAGTGACAGAAACAGTGACACGTGGTCAGATTGTTTTTTTGTTACTTCAAAACCTGTTTAGTTTACCCCTTTCCCCTTTTTTCCTGCTTCTATTTATTTTTGTGTCAATTGTTGTTTTTGTTTGTTCCTCCTACTTAAAAAAACAATATAAATATTTATTAAAGAATTCCAGACACATTTGCACAGATAAAATGTTCAGTACAGTACATGGATTTTAAAGAAAACATGCTTATAAAGGTCTTGAAGTTAACATAAAGTTCAAACATGTATGGTCAGGGAGAACTGTATAAATGTGCTCTTTAAAGATTTTGTTATCCTCCTTCAGAAATAAATCATGTAAACATCTGCCTTAATTCTGACAAATAATGAGCAGCAAATAAGCAGCATTGCATTTCACAACAGCTTAATGTACCAGCACATGCTTGTGAACCAGCAATGAGTCAGAGGGTGTTTTCATAGTTCCATGAGAAGTTTCAATCTGGAACTTCATGCCTTGGGATGGGATATACAGTAAATCAAGACCGCCTACCTAAAAATAGCCCCTGTACAGTGTTCCAACATGTCTTATTTTCATAATTTTTATTTCCAGAACGTGTTGGAGTTAAGCAGCTCTTTTGTGTGGAGTCACAGCGCCCCCCTCAGATTGAAATAATTCCTCTACCAAAGCCCAAAAGTTAAAGGTTTTGCTTTGTCATTTTTTGTATTTTTGTTCCTTTATTTAGCCTCTGGAGTTACACACTGAAAATACTTGTAGTTCCTCACTTCCAGGCTTTGTTCTTAGGGTTCAAATGAGAGATGGAGAAAACTCTTGTACAGTTCCCCAGTTTATCTGTAAAATTGGGATGGTAAAACGTAGCTACTGGTAACAGTTATGAAAGCGGTGCTTGAATTGAGGGAGAACAAATGGGGCAGAGAATTATTCATTTTGTTATAAAGTGTTTCCTTTATTTCAAGAAGTGGTCTCCTTGGTAAAAAAATGTGTTTTTCTTGTTAGAAGAACTGCAGAATGGAAACATTCCTGGGAATCATGAAGTATTCTAGAACTCTCTTCCTGGATTAAAAATTACTTGATGGGTGGCCACGAGTGACAATGACCACATGGAGCCCTCACCCCATGACAGCGTTCCTGTTGTCCTTCTTCACACCCTGGGGTCATTCCCTTTGTAATGGTTTTTGCAATTTTAATTCTGTACGTAAATGAGGCTTTACTCCAGTTTAAGTTTAAAAGGATTTGTAACAGAATCTAGAATACAAAGATCAAGTAATACAGTGGTGCATTTAATTTTTCTTCACTTTGCAGAAGAATTTCAGTTTTTATTGTGTAAAATTTAATAATAAATGGGGTATTATAAATTATTTCGCGTGAGTTTGTAAGCCTATTTATACAGTGTAGAGGCTCAATGGAATCAGACAAAATGATTATAAATTCCTTTTCATTAACAGAGGATTGCCATCAATGAAACCGATATAATTAGATTATCTACAGCGTACATTTCACTTTCTCAAATTGATTTGGAACCTGACACCATCCCTGATGTGTTACAATAGAACTAGAGTTATGTCACCTTCACTACTCATCATTGTCTTGAATCCATGAATTTCACAATACAAAGTGATTTTGACATCTGCTATGAAAATGTTTTTTGGAAGCCACAGACCTATGATCCTTATCTTCTTATAAAATCTACAGGATTATGGTTCTTCCGGAACAGGAATGAGAATGATTGTCTTAAATGCAAATTAGGGCTGCTTTTTTGGATGTCTTATAAGAGTTGTAGTTGTATTCCTGTTTATTCTGACAACAATAATCTAATCTAGCTATACTGTAGCATACGTTTAACATAGATGTATAGAGGGATATTTATAAATGACTTGGCTATTTCTGTCTCCCTCCGTGATAAAATTGTTTTTATGTTCTTAATTGTTCTTATTTTGTGCTGCCAAAGTCAGGAACTCTTAGTGCTGGAAGATGATGTGATATCGATATAGGTTACTGTGTGCCTCCTTCTGATTTTGTTTGTAAGCCTGCAACTGTTTACAGTATGTTCTGTAGTCTGTATTTTGATCTTTCACGGGACTTAGTGGTTTGAAGATTATGAGATCTCTTTAAATAGATGTGCTGCAAGGACTCCTTGTGTGTGCTGTGCCGAGCTGGGGTTTCTATATTTCCTGCTTGTGTTACGTTTGTCTGGAAGAATATTTCTGGGTATTCTGCAAAGGTATGGTCATTAAAAACACCTGGAGGAAAGGGCTGTTACCGAAGTCGGGCTTTTCCATTCCCAGCTGTCCCTCAGCTCTGCTCAGCTGTGATCTGATCTTACAGAGCCAGCTCTTTCCACCCAGCTCTGCTCGTCTCTGCTGCCCAGCAAGGTCAGACTCAAGAGAGGAAGGCCACTTAGAGATCACTCTCCCGTTACACCTTAATAGTGTGTCCTGGCCTGTTTACAAGCAGCTGTGCACCCTTGCCCCTGCAGGATTAGCAAAGAGAGAGGGAGAGAGACTCCCATGCAGTTGCCTCCTGAAACGGCCAGTGGCTTTTAATGCACAAGCCTCTCTCTCTCTCTCTCTCTCGCTTGGTCCTGGCCTAAGAGCCAGATCATCTTACATGCCACTTGTGCCTGTGATCCTGTAGGCTCTCTGTCTGCCTGCCAGGGATTCCTCAGATACCTCCCCAAAGTAAAAAAAGAAACGCTGGCTCTCCTCTGTCCCAAAGCAGAACATGGAGATAATGAGAGCTGAGTCCTGAGAGGAGGGCCCAACAGCCCCCCAGCGCCATGTGTGTCATTTTTTAGTTTTGTGTGTTGCTGTAATTGTTGCTGTAGGTTTAGGGAGCTTCTTGTTTCTGTTTAATCAGTCTGTGCTGCTATGCTGCTGGACTGAGGGGCTTCAAGATGCCCCCCGGAAACACCTGTCATGTCTAACGGTTACCGTACTCTATCGCAGCACCTCAATGACCTAAAGAAGGAGAACTTCAGCCTCAAGCTCCGCATCTACTTTCTGGAGGAGCGGATTCAGCAGAAGTATGAGGACAGCAGCGAGGATGTCTACAGGCGGGTGAGTGGTTGTTCCAACATAGGGAAGCACTGGGTTACGCGGTGTGTGGTTCGATGCCTCAACTCTCGAGCACAGCTGTGTTGCGCAGGGAGATTCACTGTGATGCTCAATCTGTAAGGGGGACTCTGGTTGGACTTGCAATTTTATTTAAATGTTGAACAATTAATCAACCGAGAGATTCCTATTATGTCCAGTGCGACAGAACTTATGCCACTTTATTGAATGTTGAGCATGTATTCTTTTTTAGGGTCATGTCATTGGCAGAAATTTTCCTTAGTTTAAAGTTTTGTTTTTATTCTTCTAAGGAGTTGTTTAGCACAGTTTCTTCTTTCTGTATATGTCCTTCACTGCTATATTTTAGATTCAGTTCAAGTCATGGGTTTCTTATCTGTGGTTGTTAGGCCTGGTTGCTTTGTTTACTGTTCCTCAAAGAAAAAGAGACCATTTCAAGTTATTTGTGGAATAAATGAGAAAGGGTTTTTGAGAGGTGTAGTATTGTATGCCAATTGATGTTGAAATGTTTGATTTTTGTATAACTTACAAAAACATGTTTTTTTGTGGTGCTTCTGTGACTGTTACTGTCTTTCTCTGTTTCAAGGGTTGCCTGCTCTGTGATATGAAACTTTATTGTTCAAAGACAAGGGGAAAACACAGTATTTTGGGCTAAATGATTAGCTGGGCAGTTAACGGATGACAGCCTGCTTTTTGATTGGCTTTTTTTCTGAGAACCTGGGGCCACACATAATTGAAAACCTTAAACATGAGAACAACAAAAGCATTAACACAAATAAAATCCTCTCTTGTGTTAGCTCCAGCAACCAGTGATGCTGATCAGGTTCTTTATAAGTTAATGTAAAGTCTTCTTACACTGGTGTGGTACAGTATTGTAGCTCATGTGCGTCTGTCACAGTGTATCATTATTTTACTGTGCAAGAATCCCTTGCTTTCTTGCTTGAATTTGTATTTTGTGGGTTAAAATACTGAGAAAACCATTATGGCATTTTTCCATCATATAATCTGTGTCTTTTAATGAATATTACGCATTTAATTTGATTTATTTTTAAACTCTTTTGTGGCTGGCTGCACAGAACTGAATATTATTTTTTTTTCTCTAAAATCTACAGTACATATACAGACCATAGCTTTTAGACTATTTGGAAACAGTCTGGTGTTTTGCGTGCTTATCTTAACCTCACAGAGATCAGAGATCAATCAGTACCACAGTTAAGCCTGCCAAAGGTTGGAGAGTCTTAATTTGGATTTGTGAATGTCCCTTAATCCTCAATTAAAGGAATGGATGATACTGAGCTGGTACTGGTGAAGCAAAGGTGACACTGAGTGCACAGCTGCTTTGTCTGTCAGAGCTGGGTGAGAGTAGCTGATTGAAGAGAACGTGGCTGGAGACACAGGAAAATGTTCATCTATCTCTTATCAGCTAAAAAAAAATTATCAGCCAATCTCAGTTCATGTAAAAGTTAAGCATTAAGCATTAATTAAGCAAACAAAGAGAACTGAGGTATATTTCTCTGTGTGTCTGCTATGTGGTAGGTTTGTACTGTTTTATTAGCTGAGGTCCAAAGTACTGAAGTTACACAATGACTAAGCCGCAGCTTACGAAAGCTTTTAATGGTCAGTTGACATATCATATCCAGTCCAAAAAGAAACATTCATTACATTTATGTAGCACTTTTCAATTGAAAGTTCCTTCCATACAGGAGGGGACACGTATCGACTTCTAAAGAGCAGCACCTACCTGGGTGACACACAGTCAGAGCCACCTCTACAGCAGGTCAGGTAGAGTAGGGAGAAATTACTTCACCAGTTCAATCAAGGGGGAATTTGAACTAGGCTGGATTTTGTGAGTCCTTCACAATTGTGCAAGGTTGATCAGCCAGGACACTGGGGTTCAACACCTCAACTCTTCCAAACCACGACATGGGATCTGTACAGACCACACAGTCAGGAAGTTGGTTTAAGTGCTGCTGGAAGAGGTGTTAGTGAGACCCGTAGGGGGCGCTCACCCTGCGGTCTATGTGGGTCCTAATGCCCCAATATAGTGATGGAGACTCTACTGTAAAAAGGCGCCGTCCTTCGGATGAGGCATAAAACCGAGGTCCTGACTCTCTGCGATCATTAAAAATCCCAGGGTGTTTCTCGAAAAGAGTAGGGGCGTAACTCCGGTATCCTGGCCAAATTTACCATTGGCCTTTACCAATCATGGCCTCTTATAGTCGCCATCTCTGAACTGGCTTCATCACTCTGTTCTCCTCCCCACTGAGCTGATGTGTGCTGCGTTGCACTGTAATTCAAATTTTAGATACAGTGGAACTTCATTCCAGGTTTTCCTCTCAAAAGTGATGTTGGACAAAGAGGAATGGCTAATGTGGTGGTGGTGGTGGAGGGGAGTCCCCATTACCTGTAAAGCGCTCTGAGTGGAGTGTCCAGATATATAAGGAATTATTGTTGTTCTTATTAATTAATGAGCCATCCAATGAATGGCACCTCCTATGGCAGAGTGTCCCCCCCAGCACACTGGCTCTGGTTTTAAAAACTTCTGCCCCAGAGGGAAGTGTAGCAGTTCACCATTTACAGCAGCAGCCTGGTTTTCCTTGGACGTCGTCCATCCCAGTACTGACCAGGCACGGTCTTGCTTAACTTCTGAGATTTGGCAAGAACAGGACACAAGGTAACGATGCTGTTGAATAAAACAGCAGATTCATGCTCCAGAGCAAAGGATTAAAAATGTATTCCATGTGTTAGTTCAAAATAAATCTATTTAATGGTTTTCCAGTCCTTTTTATATGTGTTCTACGCCTACAGGAAACAGTTGTGTTGTGTGACTTCAAAAATCTATGAGACAGATTGTTTTCCTTTATTGAGTTTGAAAAGATTAATATAGTATTAAATGTGCAAAAAAAAAGGTAAATAAGACATGCTGGCCTGAAAGAGTGGTCTTTTCCACTTTATTTTACCAGATACGGCTGTGCAGACTCTGCAGGCCTCCAAAATTTAGTAAAATGCCAGCTCTGAAACATGTTAGGTGCACAAACAGCTTGTTCAACTGACAACAGATGTTCTCAGTTGAAACAATAGTTTCTGTTTGCAAAAGAGAACCAGGCTGAATTCATTTGTTAAAAAAATGCAAAAACCTGGTGAATCTACAGTAGATGAAGAAATATTTGATAAAAGTCTAAAAAATTATGTTTAAAATGTTATTGTTTAGGCCTGTATAAGGAGACTCCTTGTGTACAGCCAATATGTGTACACCACAGGATTGTTATACTTAATGATGGATTTATCTCCCTAAAAATATTTTTAGAAAGTAGTCTATTCATTCCATGTGCTCATATTCACTGGTTAATAGGAACGACAATACACTACTCCAGCAAATCCACAATACGTCATAGACCATACAGTCAAAATAAATCACTATTTAACGAATTTAACTTTCTTGGTGCCAAGGAGACTATATTTATTACTGACCTTGGTTTGTTACCATTGTTTGTAATAAGCTCACCGGTCAAAATCTGTAGTGAGGGAGAATCCTAGCACCTTGGTGATATTTTAAGACCTATTTTTTTTTTATTTTATTTCACAGTAGTTACAGTGGGGCAGAGCCTCTGTGGTGTTGTTTTCTGTTAGGGTGTGCTACAGTAATTGTCTGTGTGAGTGAGAGGGAATCAGGCTCTTTTTTCTAATGGTGAAAGCCCATCTACAAGGGCCCCCAGAGGAACAGCCAATCACATGATGCTTCTCCCTTTCCTTAGTGATTGAGTTAAAAGTGGATCAGCTAGCTGTGTACTGAAGGACTTTAAATAGCAGGTGGCTGAAATGTACACTATTTTTAGCCTTGTTCAGCATTAGAAGTTGCTGTTTTCAATGTATTGCTCCTCATGTTGTTATTTTTGCTTCAAGTGAAACCAATTTCTAGTTGCTGGGAAATACTGAAAGTGTGATAGTTGAGATTTGATATCATAGAGGGTTCCTTAGTTTCTGCACAGTTTTCCTTAATGGCATAGCTAACATTACTCATAACTTGAATTCTTTTGTCAATGTCTGTATGATTAAACTGATGCACATCGGTGAACACATGCCATCTCTGCTCTGCTCTTTAATCAATTTAAATTATCACCTTTAATTTTAAAGAATTAAATTGCAAAACAGTTGTCAGGTACATGGCAAAAAAGCAGTTGCAGATTTACATCATGAAAGCACAGCCACATTCCTGGTGTCTAAATATAAAAGTGATGACACAAGCGCAAGATGTCCCATGCTGGTGTCAAATGAGACACTGCTAGCCAGCACGAACTCTCTTCAGAGATAAATCAGGGGTCTGTTTCATTCCGCAAAACACGTGACAGGATCTCAAAAACTGGAGAGTAAATGCCTTTATTTCTATGTTCTGGTGGAAAAAAAACTTGTTAACACTTCAGTTTCTCTTAAGGTTCAAATTTAAATTGTCTGTTGCAGTCCTTAGTACATAGAATGCCTCAATTAGTGTTTCAGTTGCATCTTTTAAAAATATAGCATTATTAAAAAGATGCAGAAGACTGCTAATTAGATGGCATCGAACTGAATTGATCTGGTAATTGTTTAAATTTTTCGTTTTGCAAATCATCTTTTCAGTTTTACCCATCCAATTAGATCCTGGACAGTTAGCTACCTTGTTAAAACGTGCTTGATTGGGCATGTTGTAACCACGTCAATGAGTTTTATTTTTGCCTACAGCTTTTCAGCCTCCCTCCTCCTCCACCCCCATGTTTCTCCGAGAGACATGCATGCTTTGATTTTGTACAGTTAAGGAGCTCTGAGTCCTGGAGGATGGGATTCAGTCTGAAAGAGTGGAATGCACATGCAAAAAAAAATACAAAACAAAAAAAGATCAAGACTTGCACAGGTTATGCGCAAAAAAATCAAATTTGTTAATAACATTTAAAAATAATAAGGTTTTCCTTACAATGTGTCTACAGTGACTACTGATATAGGCTTCAATATATGCTTATACATGGAAAGATTATAGATCGTCGTTCTAGCTAAGGATGTTATAAAGAACTGGATATAAAAGCATGACACTTCTAAGGAAAGTTGACAAAATGTTTTTTTTTTCTTCCAAGTGATGTATTTAGAAATTATTAGCAAAATCAATTTTATAACTGCTGGGTTTTTGCTGGGTCCATTAAAATGATCAACTCTGCCGCTTCTAGCTCTTTAATAATCAGTGTTCTTTTTTGTTTGCAGAACATCGAATTGAAAGTAGAGGTGGAAAGCTTGAAGCAGGAGCTACAGGAGAAACAACAGCTCCTTGACACAGCTTTGTAAGTCACTTTTTGGCAATAATGCCTAGAGTTGGTCTGTCATCAATGTAGAAATTTAACCGGAAAGGTGAGACAATTTCCTAGGTTATTACCTATAGTTGTTTTCAGCCTTTCACTGTTCAGATAAAATCAGAATGGGCATAATCATCATAAAAAACATCCTGAAATAATGTCAACTGTGAGCAAAATATCTGAATGGCACTCCAGATTTCCTTATAGTAGATACTGAATTTCTAATCTAACCGTGTTTTGCTACACACTAGGATAATTGTCTAATTCCTAGTTGTGGCTTCAGAAAGAGGTGTACGATAAAGAAATTGCCGTGTGTACCCCTTGCTTGTTTATCTGCAAGGTTGGACAGTTCAGAGCTAATTTCTTGCCAGCTTGTTTTGGGTCAGAAGCTGACATGTGACTGAGCATGAAGCAAATTACCAAACCCTGAAAGAGGTTCTTATTTACATGGAGATGTCCTTCATAGTTACAGTCCTGAGCGAGGAATTGTTGAAGTAGTATCTCTGCCAGTACTGCAGCTGCCTGGCCAGTGGTAAGCTCTGAATATGATTGTTAGTCAACAGCCAAGGATAGATGTCATCTCCATCGCAATGCCTCTCCAGAAAACACTGCTAACCAGGCAAAGACTGGCCGAAATCACACAGATTCAAATCATCCAGCTGTGTTTATTAAATGTTGATTGATTCAGTTCTGGCAAAATGCATAAAAGCTTGAAAATCACTTCTGGCCCTTGGACTAAGAAATCTTTTAATAATCTTGAGACTCAAGTAGCAGCGCTTGATTAATAATAATAACAATAACAATAACAATAATAATAATAATAATAATAATAATAATAATAATTGCTTACATTTATATAGCGCTTTTCTGGACACTCCACTCAAAGCGCTTTACAGGTAATGGGGACTCCCCTCCACCACCGCCAATGTGCAGCTCCACCTGGATGATGCGACGGCAGCCATAGTGTGCCAGAACGCTCACCACACATCAGCTATCAGTGGGAAGGAGAACAGAGTAATGAAGCCAATTCATAGATGGGGATTATTAGGAGGCCATGATTAAATAACATGGTGTGATTAATTCAAATGGGAAATGCAATTCATATGTGTTGCCAGGAATTGTGGTAAATTTTATAGTATCTGGAAAGAGAGTTACGTTCCCTAGAATCAATCTGCTTCAGAAACCAGCGTCTTAACTAAAAAGGACAAAAAAAGTGAATTCATCCAAATAATTCGTCATCCTTTTAAGAAGATAATGAGTAGAATTTTAAAGAAATAAAAATACATCATTATAAGCATTCAATTTTAGATTTGAGTCTACAGGATGTTTGTTCATTATTCTGCATCTCTGGATGCGGATGTTTGTGGTAAAAGCAAGTCAGTATAATGAGACAGTTGGTCATTGCATGCAAAAAATTTAATCATGTGTAGATGCTGTTAATGTTGATGGTAAGTGAGTCTAGAGCTCTGTGACTGATTTATATTTACAAAGCCCTGGGTTAGCAAGCTTGACACAGTTTTTTATGTCCACTTAAGCTCTGAGCTATATGTTGCAAGACTGGCTTCTGCAGTAAGATGACCTTTCTGTAGTGCTGACGTTTATGTGTCCTAGATTTCATATATGATCAGTGGTCTCCTCAGGAGATGTCATGTATTAAAGAATGCTATTGGGCTTGAATTAGGGTTTATATTAAAGGAGAGACACATTTCTTTGCCAAGGCTCTTCAAAGTGATAGTAGTTGAAGTGGTGAAAGTCGAGTTTCGCATGAATGCTGTTTGGTTCAAACTAAATCAGATCATTTAAGCCTGTAATTTTTCCTCAGCTTTCAAAATGATCACGAATTTGTAGACTTGCTGAAATGTGCTAGGGGGATAGGAGGTAGTTTTACTGTCTCCTAAGGCATTTTGGAGAATTATTGGCCAGTGCTGTGAGGAGAACATTAATGAGCAGGAAATATCACACAGTTTTCCAAACTAATTTTGTCTGTCCCTCCTCAGTAATTATTCCAGAACCACATCTCACAATTCCCATTAGGGCAGCCAAGAAAGTGATAAAGAGGAAATGATTTCAGTGATTCAGCTCATCGGAACAGCTCCTCTTGTGTTTGTAAGGCAGCCATAGGATTCAGTTAATGGATCCGATGGCTAAAAGATATTGTTATAAATAGCTATGGTATGAGGTGACAGGTGATCGTATCCCCAAAAGCTGGTTGGCTTCAAGTCTAGATGCTTTATTGTGATGTTAAGCTTTTTACTGGCCAGTTAGTTCCGGATCAACAAGAAAAGTGTATTTTGTACTGCAAGCCTGAGGCTCATGATAAAAAATTATTAATAATAGACTTAGCTGCTAAATGTTCTGTAATGAAATGAAGGAAAAACACAGGATTGTCTCTTTTTTATACTAACTTTGCATTCAGTTTTATTAAAACATAACAATTTATGTTGGATCTTCTGATCCAATTCATGCTTGTGGTACAGAGCCTCAAAATTGCAATAACGTGAGGCCAGTGACCCACTGTGTTTGGCAGTGTGGTCCAATTTTATAGTAACGTTTTCTTTAAAGTATTTAGATTTTACAATTTCCGTTCTATATTTTTGTCTTTTTCTTCAATATTGCAGCCAAGTCATTTTCTTGTCCAGATTTAGGAACAAAGTTTATTTAGGAAGTTCATACTGTGTGAAGACAAAATTAGGTAAAGCAGGCCAAACCCCTGTTGGTGTCTGTCGCATAGAAACAAATTGTTGCTTGTCATTGTCCAGGAGAACGATTTTGGGCTGCAAGAATAAAATAATCAACTTCAGGATTTTTAACATTTGTCTAACTAATTATCAAGCAAGTATTAATCCAATTTTAGGAGCTACCATGAGCAATTTGGCTTGTAGAGCTAAATAAAGATGAATGGATGTTATTAATCTAGTAATGCTTTATGCTGTTAGCTGCACATATTTGTTTTGCATAAATAATCTGTTCTGTCACCCATTTGGATCTGTTTTTAATTGGAACAAAACCAAGCGATGCTCTGTTATATTCACGGGGGAAGTTTTGTCTTCCCTTTGGAACAGATCTATTGTCTATGAAACATCTCAGAATTATGTGTCAGAATTACAGATAATACACTCCTAAACGTACAAAATATAATGTGTTGTATTTTAGAAAACAAACGTTTTGCAGACTCCCAAAATAAAGAATTTAATCCTTTTCACTGTTTTTGAGTAAAGAGAAGAGGTTTTGTTTAAAACAGAACAGGAAAATTCTAAATGTTGTTTCCAAACTAAAATTAAATAGTTGCCATAACCAGTATTGAATCGGAATTCACTTGATTAATCGAACGTTTCGTTTAGATTCTCATGTAGTCATGCTCCTGTTCTTCTCCGGTAGGACAACAGCTGAGAGTCTGACCAATCAGAATGAGGCAGAGCTGCAACGACGATGTGAGGAGAGACAGCAGGAGATCGATCACATGCAGGAGATACTGGAGACCAAAATTCAGCTTTTGCAGGAGGTATTACACAGTGGCATTTTGAGTGTGTCTCCTGATACTTAGCCACAATGAACACAGCACTCAGAGAATGGCATTTTCCCACTCATCTGAATGTTTCTCTCTGTTTTCCCATCACTAGTTCAACAGATTCATCAAGAATGGCCTTTTCTCTTTAAAGAGAAATACAGTACATTCTGGTTTTTGCCACTGGAGGTTTGACTTTGCATTACCGAAACATAACAAAAAACACCCTGTGTTTTGGCCAATATTTATTTTCTTCTCCATGCCGCAAAGGAAATTTAACCCTTTTAATTGTTAAACTTGTGTTAACCTGAACACACAAGGAAGACGGACAAAAGCATTAAGGAGTTTCAGAAGTTTGGAGTTTCTTCAGATGAATAGCTAAAACATAACGTCATAATGCATGTTTTAAAGTAACCATATATATGTATCAGAATTAAGAGAAATAGAAGAAGCAGTAAGTCTTAACTTTAAACTATAGTGTTTAAAGTTTGTACTGAAGCTGAAGGGATATTGTACATCTATAAAATATTAATAGCAGATGTAAGGATATTTTATGTAGTAGAATTGTTGCATGAAACAGCCAAGAAGCTAGAATAATTACTTTTGCCTGTAGCTCTTTACTGGAGGTCTATAAAGGGGTAGAAATATTGTCTGCCCCTGTTAAAATTGAATCCACAGTTCCTTAAAGGTAAACTACTTGGAATTTAAAACTGAGAACAGCTTATTTATGGTTTGGGTAGTATGAAATAAGTTATCCAGCCAAGCTGTTGAAGCCTGGCCTCTCACAAACCAACACTATGAGATCCTGGATCAATTAGTTACTAACTAGATTGGCCAAATGGCCTCCTATTTATCTGATCTTATCCTTCTGTTCTTGTGTTGTAGGAAGCCAAGCTAGCCCGGAATGAGGCTGAGAAAATGGCTTCTCATGCGGAGGCTGAAACCCTGCGCTGCTTCACCTTGGAGAAGAGACTGAAGGAGAGCTCCGAGGGCAGTGCCAGCCTCACCAGCCTCCGCCATCAGCAAGCCCTGGCTGAGAAAGACAGGTAGGTGCCCCTGACAGCCACCGGGCACTCGACCAGCCTCCTGAGAGTCCGTGGCTCCAACAGTGCGCGATCCCCTCGGTAATCTGAACCCCCTGCATATTCGTCACCTGCTGTCGGGACCTTCATTTCCACGGACGCGGATATAAATAACAAAGCTCTGGCGTCAACTAAATGAACTTCACGCTGTGCACCTGAAAACGTAATCCTCTCAGAATGATTGTGCCAGATAGTATCTGAATGAGGGCACAAGATCTTCAGAGTAGCCAGTCAGCTCTAAATTGCATTTCCAGTGACTTCTGGGCTTTAATAGTGTACTTTCTTTATGGTTATTTTTAGTATTGATTTGTTATAGAATCTATGATCATGGAAAAAAAAATGTTTTCAAATTTTGGTGAGCCTCCCCTTTTGAATGTTTTCGTTTTAATATGGCAGACACTACTGTTTATGTGCATCTGGACCTCTGTCTTATTGTACTGTGTTTTTCCTTCATGACTGATCTGTAGAATTATTGATGAACTGACTCAAGAACTTCGCTGCAAAGTGGCTGCCATCACTGAGCTGTCTGATGAGAAGACTCTTCTGAGCGAGAAAGTGGAAGCTCTGGAGGACCAGGTCCATGATCTGACTTCCTCCCTGCAGCAGAAGGAGAGAGATGCTGAGGTAGGAATGGTCTTTTTCTGTGGACTTTGCTCATTTGTGGCTGGATCCCACACGCATCCCTAGTTGTACAATCTAGGAATGGTCTCAGGGCTGCCCTTTACTTGTATGTCATTTGTCAGGTGTGTCCTTTCCTAAATCAGTCATTCCAGACTCGGTCATGTTTTTCCAACAAGTCAGAGAATCAAACCAATAATAAGATTCCAGACCCGCCGCAAGCCTCATAATTCACAAACACAAAATTCCTAAATGGAATCAAGAGTTTTTTGTTCTGCATTCCGTGCGGTCTGAAGTTCTGTGAAACTCGAAAGGTTGCGGAAAATTTGCTTTGGGACATTTTTGTGCAACTTTATATATAGTTACTTCTGAAAGCACTAGCATTTACTGGTTCGCTTCTTTCATATGTGCTCTCTGAAGCATGCTAACAATTGAAACTCGGAGCAGAACAGGATGCTGAAAAGGCTATTAACAAACTTGAGGAATATTACATACAGAAGGGATGAATGCCTTGTCTTTGAGGGCCTAACCCACATTCCATTTTAGTAGCAAAGTATTAGATTCCTGTGTGAATTATAAGCACTCCTTTCTGAGATGCGTTCGTATGTGTGTCTTTACGTGATTGTGGAACACATGTGGCACATGTACAGGCTAGCTGACATTCCTGGCTAAACACTTGTCCTGCAAATGCTAGCACTTGAGTGGCTAAGATTTACAGATCCCTAGGGTGTCTGAAACGCTTACAAAGGTGTTTATTTGTCACATTTAAGCACCTCTACCTTTTCACAGCTGAGCGGTTATTTTCTGATTTGAAAATACGTTTATTTATGTCTTCTTTGTCGTGAAGTGCCTGATTCATCCAAGTGTTAAATACTGCAAATAATATGGTACAGCTGTAATTCTGTGTTGAGCAACAGCTTCTAAGTGTCTATGAACAACTGTTTTATTTTTTTTATTTTTAAATATTTTTAAAACAAAAACAAAATCTCAACACAGTGTCTCAGAAAGCCTAGGCTAATAAGAATAATAGCTGTATAAGTATTTCTGTCTTTAAGGTGCCTTTGGAAGCAGCCTATAATTACTCTGCACACAGAATACAGTTTCAGTCATACAGTATGACATGTATTTGTGCTTTCCTGGGTTTATTTTTAAAAGCAGCTTTACAATGGATGTGTGGGCTACAAGTGACTTTCATCTTGTTAATAAAACATTTTTTTCTGTGAAGCAGTTTTCAGCATTTTCTGTCCAGCTGATCTCTTGTATGTCTGTGTAATATTGTGAAATTAAAGCGTGTGGAGTGAAATCAATGCTTTAGCTGGAGATCTGCAAAGAACCCGAACAGTGCTTGACAATTGTCTAAAAATCATACAGAAGTGACATCTTTTATTTTGCATGTATTCAAGTCTCTGCTGTTTTTATTATTCTTAAGAGTAATCACTCTCACCTCACCTCTCACCTATGGTCTGAACCTCACAGTGCCTTCTTTCTTACCAAAACTCACACATTGAAATCTTCCTCTACCTTACAAAAAACTCACTCCCCATAATTTCTTTCCTTTTATTTCATTCTGTTGATGCATGTTTTTGCACATCTGATGTTGTTTTTGCACATTACCTGTTACCTTTTTGTTGTTTTGCACATTGCCTGTTGTTGTTTTTGCACACTGCCTGTTGTCTCTGTCTTTCTTTTATTATACAATTGTATTGTTGTTTTTTTTGTACTACGGATCGTCAGAGAGCTAGCTAAATAGCATTTAGTTATACCATATACCTGTATATGAGTATAATGACAATAAACTTGAACCTGAGTCAAAGTTTAGCAGAGATGTTTTCAAGAGTGGTGTTTAAGGTCATGAAGGCAAGCAGGGCTGTTCAGCTTGGAGCACACAGTTCAAGCCACTGTTGAACGCACCGCAAGCAGCCTTGCAGATTGTTTTCCCTCTGATGAATCTCTTCTTTCATCTGACTGCAGTTTTTCCAGGACGAGCTTGGCCGGGAGAAACTGCGGATTCAGCAGGAGATGCAGGTATGTGGGTCAGGGGAGACCGGTGGCCAGCACTTGCACACCACACAGAAATATGGCAGTGGAGACAGAGCGCCCTCTCCTGGAGCGCCCGAAAAAAACAGCAGGATTTATTGAGATTTACAGGACAGTACTTCGGAAACAAAAGGGCTTTGATTCACATTTGCAGAGCTGGTTGGTCTCAGAAGCCTTGGTCACTGTTAAATATGCCCTTTATAGTCTCACTTTCACATTTTATATATTGTCTTGTGTGTCTGAACATCAGTTTTTTTTCTCTTTTAAGACTACCTAGCTGTATCAATTAAACCAGTTTTAGCTTTTTTTATGCATTTTGAAATTGGAATTAAACATTTAAATACCTTACTTTGAAAGCAAAGTCTAACATGAAATACATTTTGTACCCAGAGATAAAAAGGCCTGTAAAAACCATGAACTTGTATATGCAAAACTACAGCAGATAGCAGACCTTCAAAATCATTGACCGCGATTAAAGAATCACACCACCTACCAGCTCCCAGATAACACTGTTCTACTGAAAGGTAAAAAGGGTTTTAGAATCTTAGTTAAAAACATCAACAAAGAGATTGCAGCTGTAAATAGCATAAGCCGTTTTTCATTACAAGTTGATTTGTACAGTACAATAACTATACATATATATTATATGTATATATCATTTTTAAATGCAACATCCTGATTTAAATAATAGTTTGTCTAGTACATCTAAGTAACAAAAGCCACTACTGGGAAAAAAACAGTGAAAGCATTGTGGAAGTAAATGAAAATAATAATCGGATGACATGTAAGTGATTTTAATAACACTGATGATGTGGATCATCAAAATGACTCATTTCCTCAGGAGCTGTGGAGAAATTAAAGACTGCCTCAAAACCATGGTGGAAATCTAAAGTAAAACAGCTGAAGCACTTCACAAAAGAGTGCCTATGGCATAAGACAAGACAGAATGTTAGAATCGGATGACCGACTTAAAAAATGTACTGGAAGGAGAGAATATAACAGGAACTGAAGATGGGCAGTGGAGAAGCTCAGAATTTGGAAAACTAATCAAAATGTTTATTTTGAGTGGGAGAGTAATGGAACAGCCCGAAGGTGAGGAAGGAAGTGAAATCATCGTGTTCATTCGACAGTTGTTTTTACAGTTACATGGAGTTGAGATTCTAGAAGTTACCAAATCTCAGGAAGTGGAACAGGTCCACAGAACCTTGTCCTAGAACCAAAAACAAGCAAAGAACCCGCAGTGTGGTACACTGCACTGCTTAACTACACAGACAGCCAGAGCTTTTCTTTAGAAATCTTAAGATCTTAGCATTGCTTTCGCTATAGCATCAGCATTTACCCAAACTTGGACATAAACTGAAGGGAAGAATGTTAATATTATATCTATTGGCTAATAGAGCTACTTACCGAAAATATCTTTTTAAATAAGAAAACTAGGAATTTGAATAATCATATCAGACCCTACTCCTAAAGATTAAATGTATTCCAATAATTGAGGCACATCATGCACCCTTTTAGTATATTTGCCTTGAAATAAACTGTAGTGTTTTCTACTAGCAGTTCTGTTAGAATATACTGTAAAGTACTTCTCTGAGACACACCCAGTTTCCTGACACCCCTCAGGCTATTACATGTAAATCTGTTTCAAGAGAAATACAGATGTCCTAATCAGGAAGCATAGTTCTCATAATTAGCCAGCTCTTTTACAGTAAATGTTTCAAATACCAAGTAAGCAACTACAACTGCAAAAGCAATAGGAGGTAGAGAGACAATGATTAAAGTATAATTTGAGCCATTTCTTGGAAAGGGAATATTTTTGACTTGTAAAACAAAAATCCATCAATTTGTTATCACAAAACGGCACTGAAATAAAAACAAGACTCTTCGAAACTATTATATTTATTTCTTGTTTGGAATGCATTCGCCGTTATCCATCAGTGTAGGTTTTTGCACTTTCTAAATCCTCTGATGTCTCAATCCAAGTCCTTAGTTTTAATGATATCTCTCCCAGCCCTTTTCCCTGTCACTGATGATGATGATTAGTGTTTGGGTTCCTTATCGTTTTCTAATGATGTGTATAAATGCATTTTAAATGCTTTTTTTGTGAATGCATTTTATTTATAACCTAAAATGGGTCCAATTATACAAAGACTCCCTGTAGACACAGATGACAAGCTAACGATATGCCCACACCCTCTCAGATATGCTTCCCAGCTGTAATTGAAAGTGTCTCTTTGCTGATTTAGACTGTCATTGCCGAAAAGTGTCTGCAAAAAAGGAGAAAATAATCTCACAAGGTCAGAGGGTGTGACATTAGACAGAGGAAATTCAACAATATTTATTGTGATGAAAACCTTGGAACTTGATTAAATAGGAATTTAGTGATACCAGTTTGACTTTATAGGTATTTTAAAAAAATACATTAATTCTTATTTGGGAACTGACGCGTAAATTTGACCTAACTGGCTTAAACTTGGAAATTGAGAAGGTAAGATACTAAAGAAGATTAGTCAGTTTAATATCACATTCAGTTAGCCATTTTGTCTCCAGGCTTCTTACAGTGTTACATTGTGTCGTTGCTGTCACTTTTGAAGGAACACGATCAAGTGCCTTAATTGCACTGTAAGGTTTAGTAACTCCCACTGATTAGAATAAATAGATTTTTAATTGCAGTTCTCGTTATTGTTGAAGGCTGTTGAAAGCTCATACGTCTCTCTTGTGGCTGTTCCAGTTTAAGAGTAAACATGCAGAGATGTTATAATTTATTCTAAACTGTGTAAGAACAGTGACGTCCCAACAAGCTGTATTAATGTAAATAATCACTTTTTCATTATGAAAAATGGAATTTATTGTAATGAGAGATTAATATTTACATCCAGGTTTAAGATTAACTGGTGAAAAAATGAAACCTGTTTTATTTATGAACAGACATACATTACGTATAGCGGGTGGTACATGTGTTTATATATGCACATCAGGGTCATTTTTCTGCAGTCAAATCCTTTGGGGGGGTAATTCTGTCCTAATTATTTCATTTTTATTGGTTTTTTAAAAATGGAAATCTCTCTTTGTCTTCATCACCTTTCATAGTCATGGCATTTTAAAGATATTTGTCATTTACTTAGTCATTATATGTCATTTTTACCAACGTTGTTGGGGGGGTAGTTATTTTAGTCTGCGTTGCACTGTAATTCAAAGTTTAGATACAGTGGAACTTCATTCCAGGTTTTCCTCTCAATAGTGATGTTGGACAAAGAGGAATGGCTAATGTGGTGGTGGTGGTGGAGGGGAGTCCCCATTACCTGTAAAGCGCTTTGAGGGGAGTGTCCAGAAAAGCACTATATAAGTGTAAGCAATTATAATTATTATTATTATTATTATTATTAATGCCGAGATTCTGGCTATTGTTATTCATTTACAGCCATCAGCCACCCCCCCGCTGAGACACAAGTGTCCAGACTGTCCCTGCTGTGGGTCCCATGCGTCTGTGTGTGTGCCAAGTCAGCCCATTGTTTAGGAGTTTGCTCACAGCTCTGCACACAACATGTGGCCTTTCACAGCCAGGCTGTCACTTCTCTCACTGTTGGGAGGGAGGAAGCCTATGGACACAGCTGACTAGGCCCGGCAAGAGGGAAAGGTTGTTTAAATCGATTCCCTCCCTGTGTTCTTGCCCTGCTGGCTATCTGTGCACTATAGGTGAATGATTTCCCCTGTCTTTCAAAAACACAAGACATAGTTGAGCTATTGGGGGAAAAGCCCTAATAGCACTACAGATGCTCTTGGATGGTGGAAACGAAAACAAAAATGGAATGGCTAACCTTTGTAACAAGAATGTAACCACTGTAGACTTTGTGACCACTGTTAAGTATTAATGCACCTCAAGGGCTCACGCAGACTGACAAAGATACTGGTCATCAAAGCTGTGTTTCCTCTTTTAAAGCAGTAGTTTACCAGAGCTGTGAAAGTATTTGTCCCCCTCCTCCCCAAGCAACAGAGCAACAACTGAAAGCACATTTGCGTGTGGTGTTGTTCCGGCAAAGTACGAATCTTTTCCAAGGAAAAACAAAAGAGTGCAAAAGTCATACCGCACAAAATTGTCGGTCACAGTGGGCAGTGCTTTGCAGGTGAGATCTGCAGGGCATAGTGCAGTTCATCTTGTCCCTCTGGCTATAATTATTCTTACTGGCAAGCTCAGAAGGCATGCCTATATTACTGCTAGGGTATGATTCTTAAAGGACAATGCAGACTTTAAAGAATTTTAGAGAAAGAAAGGTACTTTAGAGAAAGGTACTTTGGTGACGCGGTCCGCTTTAAAAGCCTACTAAAACAATAGAAATGCATCAAAGTATGACGCACATCTTTTCAAAGTCCTTCAAAGTTTTCCAGTGTTCGTATACAAGATGAAGTCATTTGAATACAATTGGTAGAGCTTTATACTCTTTCATTCTCTCAGTTAGATTTGAGTCATATTTGAAGCTGATATTTCAAGTCATCGTGTATGTGATTTGTAGGCTTGGTTTTCTCAACACCACACTCCCAGATGAACAGAGTACTCTGACTGACGTTGGAGACCTGCATTTTGTGTTCGTTTAGGGTCTGACCTGCTATTTTTAATAAATGTAAGAACGTTTTATTTTTACTAGCAAAAGGCCTTCTGCAAGAGACACATGGGTGGAGTACAGTGATTCATAGTGACGTCCAGTAATTCTCTCTTAAATAACAATAACTAGTAACTAGTTTTCCTAGTTTTTCAGTTAATTATTAATTTACTTGCGCATAAAGTATATGGGTATTTTCAGGTGGGTAGCTGCGTCAGCATGCGTAGGCTGCAAAGGAACAAGTAATAGGTTTATTCCATGCTGAAAAAAAGACGAAAGAGAACACAGCTATTCTGTGAGAAATTGCAATCGGCCTTTGCTTGAAGGAGGCTATATTGTACAAGCCCAGAGTGGAGTTCAGACAGGACTCCTGGCTTAACACCCCCCTGCTGATACACTGGATGATTTTGAAACCCACATCCACTTGTATATAAAATGTCTCGGTACACTGGCGTAATTTTAATTTTTCTTCTCAAGATTCTTAACTGAAACGACGTTTATTCAACAGTATTTACTCGGGGGTATTCTACTAAAAGAAGTCATTAACGCTTTCCACGTTTTAAGGACAAATTTCCGAAGGGCTGCATAAAGCATGTTTTGAGCGAACAGAGGGAGCCAGTTTAACGCGACCTTCACCTTTAAACCGGAGAATTCAGCGTTTCACCTCTGCCGGCGTGAACGCCAGATCACTGCTCGCACAGGGCTCCATGCAAATTACTTGCACTCGGGCTGAACCAACGTTTCGCAGGAGGGGCAGTGTTGTAGAATGGGGAGCAGATTTCATTTTATACACTTATTAACAAATCGAGTGAAAAAAAATATTTTGTGATATTATGTCTTTAGAGGGTCTCTTGAGTCTTTTTCAAACACGTTCATTCCTGTGGTTCTGGGGAATGATTGCTAGAACAGATACCCCTATTTTTCTTTTCAAATGGTGAGTCCCGCCATAGCAGCGCTAGCTGGTTACAGTCTTGCCACATCATTGCGAGCTTTTCAATGGACCTATTTCGGGCTGCAGCCTCGTTATCCGGGCGAAGTGCGTGTAAATAATGAAGCGCAAATACAACGGGACGTCCGTAATTTGTAGATAAGGCTCGGATTCCTCAAATCACTTTCACCTTCGTCCGGGGACCGTGGATCTCGGGAGTGTTACTGAAGTCGGATTACACGGCAGCGGCGGTGATGATACTGCGAGCCCTTTGATTAGGCTGAGCTTCATCGGGCAGATGCGCAGGCATCGCGTGTTCGGGAAATCCGTTCCTAAGATGTGACAAATAATGGTTTTGTTTTCCCGGAAAACGCTGTCTTAAACGCGCAATTGGATGTTCCTTTAATCCTTCACGCTATTGCATCAGGATTTCCATTACAAAATTAAAAATGGACTGGCAGCGTAACAACAGAAGGGGGTCTGTTTTGAATTTCACCTTTTAGTTATTTGTCTCTTCCAATATTAAGATTAAAAACACGAAGCGGCTTTCCTATGTAATAGTGTTATTTTAGTGCAAGCAACGCGATTTTGAGCCTTTTCTGTCTTGGTACCCAAGGTAGCTTTAAAGTATTTTGTGCGTATTTGCGTGGAGATGCTCTGCCGGGATGTTGGCCTCGATTCCAGCGGTACACTGATGATATTGAGCCTTTGCAGGAAGGGGTCTTTGATTACTGATTGCGGTTATCAGTATGAAAAGCAGCTGTTGATCTCATTTAATTCAGCCTGTTTAAAATCTCGCTTCAAGTCGTAAATGGCCATTTATCTCTGTTTTCCATCGAACAATTACAATTCGCAGCTTCACTGGGAGGAATCTTTTGCACATGAACGACTAAACACTGAATTGCTCAAATAAGTTTGATAAGCTTGAGTATTTTCAGGCTAAAAGTCCACTTAATTTATATTGTCAGGAAAATAACTTTTAAAATTGGACTGTATATTACACTGTTTAATTGCACATTGCTGGCTCTGAAACCAAACTTTCACAAATCAGATTTGTGCTGCTCAAGAGACCTACTTTGGCTGAGACCTCCCTGCCGCTAGGGGGCGCCCATGCTGGATTCCAGGATGAAGGACGCTTGCCGGATCTGCGCCCGGGAGCTCTGCGGCAACCAGCGCCGCTGGATCTTCCACACGGCCTCCAAGCTCAACCTGCAGGTGCTGCTGTCCCACGTGCTGGGCCGGGAGCTGACCCGGGACGGCAAGCGCGAGTTCGCCTGCAGCAAGTGCGCCTTCATGCTGGACCGCGTGTACCGCTTCGACACGGTGATCGCGCGGATCGAGGCGCTGTCCATCGAGCGGCTGCAGCGGCTGCTGCAGGAGAAGGAGCGGCTTAGGCAGTGCATCGGGAGCCTGTACCGCAGGACCAACGGCGACGAGGCGGGCCCGGAGGGCAAGGCCGGAGACGGCACGGTGGACATCTCCGGCTTGCCTGACCTCCGGTACAGCGCTCTGCTCCAGGAGGACTTCGCCTATTCGGGCTATGAATCCTGGGCCGAGCTCGAGGAGCAAACGGCGGACCCTCACCACCACTGCCACGCCTCCGAGATCTCCGTCCACCGCTCGAGGAGGTGCCGCGGTTGCGCGGCTCTGCGCGTCGCCGACTCGGACTACGAAGCCGTCTGCAAGGTGCCCAGGAAGCTGGCCCGGAGCATCTCCTGCGGGCCTTCCACGCGGTACTCGGCCAGCGTCGTGAGCAGCGTGTGCGGAGAGGAGCCGGCGGCCGTCGCCACCGTGCCCGAGTCGGTGGGCGAGACGAGCGGGGAAGACGCGGACGTTTCGGAGAGAATGAGTCCCGGCTCGTCGGTGGAGTCCCTGGACACGGCTGTTGAGATGGGGCAGCCCGCCGCCAAGGACGAAGAGGCAGAGAGAGAGATGAGAGAGGACCAGAAGTTTGATTCCTGGCCGGAAGAGGCCCCGCAGCAGCTAAATATGGCCGCGCAGGCCAACAGGCTGGACTTGGCTCTCAGCCTGGTGAAAAACGTTGAGTACAGGCCCATCCAGAGCCCACGGGGAAGCAAACTGCCAGTCCTGGTTAAATCTGTTCCCCCAGGACCTAACAGCAAAATGGCCTTTGCCGACTTGACACTCAGGACACCTTACGGCACTGGCTCCGAATTTCCCGCCAAATTTCAAGAGATGGTGCCTCCCAGAATTCAGCAGGACATGCACTTGGAGCTGTCCGAACTAGAGGAGCTCTGGCAGGATGTCTATGAGGAGTACATGCCCTTTAGCTTTCAGGTAGACGTCCCAGTACTGCCATTCAGTGACATCTTCACATCCTTCACTCTGCTGTCAGTGTGCTAAAAAATAGTGCAGCTGGATAAAGAATTTTCACTGTGACTTTCCTTGGAGTATTATGTCTGATCAGGCAACGTGAAGTGGGGTTTGTGATTTTTCTAAGGTTTTTTTTAGCCCATGTCAAAGCATCTTGTTGGGCGACGCATTCCAGATGGTTTATGAATTCTAATGTAGGTGAGATAGCTGTAGAAGGGGAAGGAGTGATCTTTAAACAAGAAATGATACCAGGACAATAGTAAAACCCTGACAATCATTTAGACATTAACCTCCCTTAGTATTATCTGTCGGCATTAGTATAAAATTGAATCTTATGACCACATTTATGTATAAAATTTGGTTACATAACATTATTTGAAGCGGTGCTTCTGGAGGGAGTTCTTTGATCTCTCTAAATGCAGACAGTGTCTTCCCTCTGCTTCTGCACTGCTGAAGCTCAGACATGTAGCGAATGTCAATGCAGTACTTTTATGAATATGCATCATATTTCGTGAGTATTTGAATGGCCAGCAAATCGTTGTGTGATCTGTCCTGGGTAATCTTATGTACTTTCAGAAATTTTAGACCACAGTGCTCTTGATAATCTGCTCCTTGATTGCCTTCTCTGGACATGTGCCAGCCTCTTGTGATCATTCTGGTAATTTCAGCATTGGCATGACAACAGTTACCTCAGTGACGTGATGCAGCACAATAGTTACAGCCACATCCTCTCCTTCTAGAGCCAAGGACAGTCAGTTTCTTCACATATGCTTTTCTGTTTTATTACAAGCATTAATTGCTGTGATGCAGCTGTCTCTTACTGATACCCACTGTACTATACACATACAGTACAGTTGATTGAGTGCTGTTTTCAAAAGATAACATTCCCCTAAATGTATTTTCACAAAAAAATCCCTGAGCATCTGTGATAGTGTTGGATTCCCTATAAAACTTTTGCTATCACCCAGATTTTACTCTTATAGTTAATATCTTATAAAAAAGACATCCAGCAGAATTTTGTTCTGTTCAGTTATCTTGTCTCCTAGACTGTGTTCTGAGGTCATTGTAATAGCAGTTAATGCAGTGCAAGTTATTCACACATGTGACTGTAATCAGATTAAAAACATTGAGGTAAAAAATTGATCAGTCAGATAATCGTCTACTGGGATTCACAGATTTAGAGGTAGAAAAATATCACATTTTTTACTGTACTACGTACCATGGTACATATGCTGTACCACAGTACTTTACAAAAACTGAAGAGAAAGCAAAGTTCACGAGCAAAGTACAATTTATTTAAAGCTGCCTACACATGGGCACAATCTAAATTTAAAAAAGTTCCTTAGATTTACATTAACGTAGAGCAGTAAACATTTCAGGTTTTTAATAAAATCGGTGTTTGAAGGGTTATATTTTGAATTTTTGTTGGAAGTCAGTTCGTTAAGTGAAAGATGACACAGGTGTGTCTCTCATCATAGAGGTGAAACCCATGGAACTGTAGAGTGAACTGAAAACTGAACCCAAAACTGGTTTATCCACCTCTGCAACAACAATTTTGTCGTGCTGATGCAGATGTATTTATTTAAAAAAAACGTACAAGCCCTCCTCAAAGCTGAGTGATTTATGAATTTGTGATCCTTAGTTCTTTA
Organism: Lepisosteus oculatus; assembly: GCF_040954835.1. Classification (NCBI taxonomy): domain Eukaryota; kingdom Metazoa; phylum Chordata; class Actinopteri; order Semionotiformes; family Lepisosteidae; genus Lepisosteus; species Lepisosteus oculatus. Next base: position 7,910,491 of record NC_090704.1, on the reverse strand, counting down.
CATGGATTTCCATAAGATTCTAAAATTTAATCTCATGGACATATGTTTCCTTTGAGCAAATTCAGTTTTATCTCTGATATCCTTCCCTTAGTGGTTGGGATATCTCATGCCCTCTAAAGTAGGGTAATACGATGAGAATGTAGCTTCAGTGTAAGAACAGTCCTGTTTTTTTAGTCTCTATTATGTCTTTTGTTTGATATGAAATTTTGGTAGTTCTTGTTAAATGCAATTTACTATTCAGTTTAGATGGTATGGATTTTGCACTCTCGTATTATGGTAATTAAATTAAAATAGAGTTTGGTAATGAGAAGTTGCTTCAGTCTTAGTTTATGTTAGGAAGTTTCATGAAAAGACTGGTAGTGTTTGTTTTTCTGGCCTTCGACATTTTGTGCATAGATGAGTAGTACAACAAATGAGTCTGGAGAACAGAGATTATAAATAATATGAGGAAATGAAATACGCATTCCTACGTAGAATAAGCTTCCTGAGGAAGCTATACAGTGGACAAATGCACTTTCAGTTTTCACTGGCATTCCAGTGCTCAGTTAAACTGAGTAGTTGATCGTAATGTCTTTCAAAATCAATTTAATTTGTAGGGTTTATAACAGCATATATTATAGTATCGATGGACATTCATTCAGGCATTTTTTTTTTAACCTGGAATCTTCTTTCACACAGTGTGTTAGAATAATTATCCATGTGGTGAGCATGTTGGGGTTTGAGGTAGTTAATACAGTCTGATAGTCTATCACTTTCGAACAGACAGAACACAATCTCTCCTTGTCTCCCAGACTCTGTGAGATATTGACGATGAGGCATCGGAGAAAGAGATAAGAGGACAGGAGTTGTTAGAATCTGTTTTCTATTAGCATTGCATTTTACATTCTTTTAGTGTTGGTAGGTATAACAATTGCCTGACATTACCGCTTGTATAGTTCTGGAATTTCCTATACTATCAATGTGACTTAGTAATTACAGAACGTACCTAAATTTCAGTTTACATCCAATTTATATCCGGTGAAATCCAGTGGAATAAAACAGATTGCTTGACTGTGAAAATGAGTCACATCAATCTTTAACTCTTGCTTACCATTAAATCGTAACTTAATTCTTAGTCAAATGAATTCGAAGGCCCTTGTTAATTTGTGTCAGTTGTCTCTCTTTCAGAACCTGATTGAGGAGCAGCAGAGCCAGTTGAACCAGTATGAGTGTGCAGCCGGGCAGTGTGTCACTGAGCTGCAGAAAGCACAGCTTCAGGTGCAGTCCCTGCAGATCAAGATCCATGATACTGAAGCCACAAACAAGGTACACCCCATTTCATAATGTCCACAGTGGTCACCTCCAACTATGACACTGAAATAAAAGAACAAAAACAGTTTAAAGCCAGGCCCTCCGAGAGCTCAGATGAGGCTGGGCCATTTCACATTGTGAGGTCCCCCTCATTGTTTGGGAAGTGGGGTTAAAAATATTTTAATGTAAAGAATGGCATGATGGGACGGTTAAGGTGGGCATTTTGAAACTCCTAAAGGAGGGCAGAACAAGTACTGAAAAGGGGCACGTTTTTTCACAGCTGTGGACTTTAGTCGAAAATCACAGTATATGGTAAATGTTACACATTCCACTCAAGTCAAGAAACACATCCAAAGGGTTCATGTGGGGGACTATGCACCCTTGGCTGGGGTGAGACTCGGGCTATATGGCACTGTTGGCCCTCCCTTTTGTAGGTCCTGTTTATAGCTACTGGTAAGATGGCAGCCATTTGTTTTTAATCATTTCTGTACCTTCAAGGGAAGAAAAAAAAGCTTGTAACTTCAACTATCAGAACCACAACTCAAATGTGTCTTATAAATTCTGAATTTGATCAAATTAATTTTCTGTTGCTGTTATACTCAGTTATATAGGAAGCAAAAACAAAGAACTTGTGCTCGACAGAGCAGTTTGTTTAAAGGTTTCCTACAAGCACGTTAACTTCATTTTTTATTCAATACGGGGTGCTCTTGGATTACAAATAACAAAGGTATAATAGGGCCGAGTCTCCGTTGGTGGGTAGGGTCTTTTGTGCTGAGGGGCTTCGTTTTGTTTTCCCCCGCAGAAGCTGCAGGAGAAGTTGCGCGAGATGGAATCTGAGCTCCGGGCCATCAAGCAGGCAGCCCAGAAACAGGAGCGCACCATCCAGGGGCTGAGTGAGACCGTGACTTCCAAGGACACTGAGGTGAGAAGGATGCAGAAGGATCAGCCGCAAAAACGGATCGAAATGGAACAGCGCAGGGATTTAGCAGGAAAGATACGCCTAGGATATAGAAAGGTGTCATTTTATAGAAGGTGTGTCACATTCTAAGGGTGGATTTCTGGTTCCTTGATTCATTCAAATGCTTTTGTATTCCAGGCAGAGGAACTGTATCGAGTCATTGAAGGGCAGAACGACACTCTCTGTAAACTTAGAGACATGGCCCATCGCAACCAGCTTCAGCAGGTGCAGGTGAGAATGCCTCGATGGGTACGTCTCATGCAGGCTGTTTTTGTCAGAGACGTGGTCTCTGTCAGATCTCAGGCGGTGGGAAAAAAAAAACAACCGGTCCCCTTTCACAGGTGTCCCAGGAAGAGCTGGGTCCTGCCCAGCTCCCACCACTTCAAGCCGAGCTCCTCAACCTGCAGAACTCTCTGTTCTCCACCCAGCTGGAGCTGCAGAGCTCCCAGCGAGCCCACAGGCACAGCGAGCGCCGGGCCTCCGACCTGGCCCGCTCCCGCGACCGCCTGCAGAGTGACCTGCAGGAGGCGCTACAGCACCGGGAGGCTACAGAACAACACAACCAGGTGGGACTCCTGCAAGACCTGCTGAGAACAGACCCAGAGATAAGCTAGATAATCACTCCTTCCAGCCCTGCTTCAAGTACTTAGCATATTTATGTTACTTATCGTACAAAATCAACAGATATTCTTGAACTTAATACCAGGAATCGCTTTGACAACGTGTCTCCTTGCAAAAACATAGAACAGCAGTTTCTGAACCTATTGGCTGTAATGGAATCTTCTCTTTTTCTTGCCCACTCGCTGCTTTTCTCTTTAGAGGATGGTTCTATTATTGTAGTGTAACATGCTTGTCAAGTGCTCCAGGTATTATTGTGGTAAAAAAAACATTACCCACAGTGCCGCGAGCATCACAGTAGTTTAAGCTTTGGTAAAATGAGGACTAAGGACATCATGGGGAGCACACCTGTTCCCTTGGTGACCTGGTGTGTCGTGCTCCTGCAGGAGCTACGCAGTGCTCTCCAACAAGCCCGGACAGAGCTGCAGGCGAGGGACAGGCTGCTGAAGGAGAAGGAGGCAGAGAAACAGATGGAGATTGAGGCGCGGGAGAAAACCATCCAACAGCTGCAAGTCTCTCTGCAGGAGAAAGAGCAGCTCATTCAGGTGAGGGCGCCTGCTGTCCCCCCCTCCACTGGGAGGATCGGCGTCTCGCCAGGAGCGGTGCCTCACAGCCTCAGTTAAGCTTGGCCCTGGATTTATTTTTAAAGTTGTTTTTATTAGCATTGCTGAATAGCAACTCCTGACTTAATCCCCTTTGCCTTTACGTTTTTAAATTGCACACTCAGAACCACCTAAGTGTTTCACGACAGATGAGCCCAACCAGGAAAGAAAAGGGTGTGAAAAAGCGATTCTTATCCAATTTCCACAACCCAGTTGTCTCATAGAAATGAATGAACAGGACACTTTTTCTTTGTCATTGTGTAAAACAAATGAGGTTTTCAGTAAAGACCCTGTAATAAAATGAAAATAAACAAATACTTAAGGTGCTTTATTCTGAAATTAATTCTGCTATATGGTTTTCTGCATGTTGTTTTGCTGTGTTATATAGTGATTATGATACAGCAATGTTTTTGTAACTTTGTCTTAAGTAAATTGTTTACCTAATTTTATTTCGTTACAAATAGAGGAATGAGGACTCTACAATGAGTACAAAGGAAGTTGAAACATAGACATAGAAGCCAGTGTTTCCTTGATGTCTCTGGCTCTCGCGTGTAAAGGTTTATGAGGGTGAGAGACACACAAGGTTAGTGAGATTTGAATGTTTTGCTTGTATCCTAAATTGGACACTCTTGTCTGGGTGCTGTTCTCAGGAATACGTGGAGCACCTGGACTATCAGCAGGACTCAGGCGAGAGTCGAGACGCCCTGCTGGACAAACTGAGGGAGCGCATCAAGGACCGGGACAGGGCCTTGGAGGTAAGGCGACTGCTGACCAAAATGGAGATTGTAATTAGAGGAGGCAAAAAGAAAGGTCCCCACATATTCTCACAAATACTGAAACACTGTTGCCTCAGGTCCGCCTGAAATACTGAAAGGAAGTTTGTTTTTTGTCTTTACTCATATAGAGTGCTGTATAGAAAGGTATCCGTGTGACTCTGACGGGGTGGTCACAGGGCCGTGCTGCCAGGCTTAATGGTGTTTCTCTCCATTTCTCTCGTGACCCCAGCGCGCCATCGATGAGAAGTTTCGCTGTCTGGAGGAGAAGGAGAGCGAGGTGCGGAGGCTCCAGCTGACCCTGAGGGAGAAGGAGAGGGACCTGGAGAGACTGCGCTGCATCTTGTCCAACAACGAAGAGACGATCACTGTAGGTGCCCGGCTGCCAGCCCAGGCAGAAGGCTGACTGGTGCTGCTTCACCGTGCCAGCAGCATGTGCCCAGCTTACTCTGTTTTCATACACAAGCTGCATGAGTTATGTGTCTGCATTTCACTTGTCTTTTACTTCAGTCTTTCTACAGCAATACATGTTTTCACCTAGATGTTATAACTCACTTTGTTTTTAAACACCCTGGTGGTTCTAAAGTAATCCAACAAAATTCCTAAATACCACTGCTGCAGCTTAGTGGAGAAACATGCTTAGCCTTTAGAAGTAAAAAACGGGCTATTTTAAAAAGTTCATTTATGATAGATCACAGACATGTGCCTGAGGCAGAGGTGTGTCTCTCTGGCAGAGCCTGGATGGGATGCTGAGGGTGAAGGCCTTGGAGCTGGAACAGGTCTCTCTCTCCGGCAAGAACCTGCAGTGGCTGAAACAGGAGGCAGAAGACAAACACAGCCAGAGCCTGAGGGAGAGGGATGCCATTATCAACCAGCTGCAGACCTCCTTGCACAGCCGCACCAAGGAAGCAGAGGTACAACCTGTAAATGCTGAGTGGTATCCCTGAAGCAAACCTTGAAGTGTCCGGTTAAGATCTGCAATAAGATCACTTTATTGGCCATATACAATTTGTTGTATTAGGAATTTGTCTTTTCGCATACCCCAACTTGCTCTCAATGAGACACACAGGGAGAGAAGCTGGGGGTCAGAGCGCAGCCATTTATACAGCGCCCATGGAGCAGTTGGGGTGAAGGGCCTTGCTCAGGGGCCCAGCGTAGTAGGATTCCTCTGCCGGCCGCGGGATAAGAACTGGCAACCTTCCAGCCACAGGCGCAGATCCTGAGCCACAGAGCCACCGCTCCGCCCCAGTTGTGTTGTTATCAGCTATGAAAGTTAATAAAGGCTCATTTTCAGTGACCAAAATGTAAATTGGGGGGAAACATTAGATTGCTTGTGTCAGTTTGAATTGTAAATGTCTTACCTTCCTCGGGGGCTGTTAGCAGCTTTATGCAGCTTTATGCAGTTCATCCTGTCTGACAACTTCCATTTCTTTAGGTAAAAATTCAAGTTGTCGTACAATTGCCGTGTTGCCATATGAACAGATCTCACCCCAGCTGTGGGGAATTGTTTGAGAGGACTGAGGGCCAAGCGCACTCCTTTGGCAGTTCTCTTAGCACAGGGTATCTTGGTAACAAAAAGGACTCGAATACAATGATCGAGATATGTGCGTTTATCTTTTCATCATTATGAAGTATTTGATGGCAGATTAAGCCCTTGTTGAAAAGCCAAGGTTCGAATAACAGCGTCACACTTTTGTGAAGTGGGTGCTTCTCTGCGAAGGGTTGTTTTCTGCTGTCTGATGATGGCCGGTGTCGCCCGTGTTGGGTGTTGTGCTGCAGGAGCTAACAGCAGCGCTGCTCGACAGAGTGTCGGTGGGAGGCAGCCAGCTGGCAGAGGAGCTCAGACTCCGGCTGCAGGTGAAGGAGCGCCTGCTCCAGGAAGCTCTTGCGGACCGCGGCCGGCAGGCCAGCGAGCACGACAGGGAGGTCCAGGAGCTGCTCGACACCGTCAGCACCAGGGATCAGCAGAACAGGGTAACCCTTCCCGCTGGTGGCACAATCATGTCACAACGTGTTCCTGCCAGCGTCAGGCGCAGAGCTGGTTTATAGTTACAGAGCATCTACGGACCGAAAACCTGATGCCTAAAAGGATCTCAAAAACATAAGAAAGGTTACAAATGAGAGAAGGCCTTCTGGGCCCGTTTACTAGTAAGTAGTTAATCCAAGAATCTCATTCTTCCCTTCTTCGAGTAAGCCAGCGTATCAGCCTCAATAACATGAATGGGCAGCTTGAGAAATATTCCCACAACCTCCTCGGTAAAGAAGTGGCTTCTGTTTTCAGTTGTAGATGCACTTCTGTCTGGTTTCCACTTTCTCCTTCTGGTTTGCGTTTCACTGTTCATTCTGATGAAGGCCGCTAGGTTGATGTTATGAGCACCTTTGAAAACTGGTATCAAAGGCCCTTGTAATTATCTCTGTTCAAGTCTAAGAAGGTTCTGTTCCTCCAGCCTGTCATTGTAGAGATTCCTTTAAACCCTGGAATTTATCTGGGTGCTCTTCTCCGGACTAATTCCAGAGTATTTTTTCTGTAATGCAGTGGCCAAAATTGTACACAGTATTCTAAACAAGCATTTACTGGTGCCTTATGTCATTTTATAATTGATTGAAATTCTAAACTTTCCTTGAACGTTCTCCCTGGATTTAAACTGTACCATTTCAGCCACATCATTTTTGTTGACCTTTTTAATTGCTTCCTGACGCCGTCTAGCAGACGTAAACTGTGCGTCGGCAGCCCGGTACTCCGTGCCTGCCCCTTCCTGGGCACGCTAAAGTGGACTTGCTCTCTCTCCCCAGGAGACGGTGGGGCAGCTGAGCCGAGTGATCGGCGAGCGGGCGGCGGAACTGCAGGAGCTGCGCAGACAGCTGCACGCCAGGGAGAGGGAGGTGAGCGAGCTGGCCCGGGAGAGAGAGCAGCACGGCAGGGGGCCCCGCAACGAGATCGGCCGCCTCAAGAGCCTGCTGCAGGAGAAGGACGCTTTCATTGAGGTAAGAGGCCAGTGCAGGCCAGAGCCTGGAGCCAGAGTGATGTAGCTTCCTGTAGAGACCAGAGCCTCTCAGTGGAGACTGAAAAGACTGTTTTGCCCACGAGAGGTAGTTCCTGCCTATAATTACAGGGCAGCCCTCTTGCTAGTTTTCATATAGTTACCCCATGTGTGCACAAACCCCTGGTAATACAGTGTGCCTGGATTCTATGTTGCAGTTCAGAGTGTTGTGGCTTCAGTGGTAGGTGACTCGTTTCACTTCAGCACTCTCCTGTCCTTAACATAGGAGCTAATGCAGTGTGGTCCACACGGCCACGATGAGCCCATGATTACATCCAAGCCTGGAGAAACAGTACCTGACTGCGGAGAAGAGGGTAAGTCACTTTCTTGATTGAATAGTGTTCTCACTTTTCCTATGTCGTCCCTCCTTTCCTGCCCAGCGAGAAAGGCTTGGGGTGACAGCAGGGTGAAAGAGGGTGAAAGAGAGCAGCCTGTTGCTGTCCTGTACAGTGACCTGCCTTGTCTCCGGTGTTGGCAGGGCGGGGTGAAGATGCCAGCGGGCTCCAGATGGACATGCAGGCCATGCAGGATGACCTCCAGCTGGTCCTGAGGAAGGAGCAGGAGGCCCAGGTACGAGACTCTACGTTGACCCCGCCGTCTGATCTCCAGGCAAAAGAAATAATAATAAAAAAAAATCTCGTCTTTTTAACACTTAAATCTCATTAGGTTCTAAATTAGTCAGGGACTTGCATCTCTTTTGCTTTGTATAAATACAGGGCCTATATTATTTTGCTAAGTACCGCAAACGTACAAAGTTCTCCTTTATTTTAGTAGGTTAGTTTCCTTTTGGATTACAATTAGGCCAAGAACTTTTAAGAAAGAAAGCTAAAAAACAAATATATACACTCTCACTGATTTTTAGAACTCCATCATCTTTAAGAAGGTTTAGTTTCCTTAATCTTTAACCTTTCACACAGTACTGTGTTGATGACAGTAATAGACTGTGTAGGGCCATGTTCCAGAGGTCCTCATTGTGGTGCAGCATAAGCTTTCTAAGATGCCTGCAATTTCTGTCTGCAGCAAGAACTGTCTTCTTTGCAGTCTGTCCTGACCAAGCAGAGGGAAGAAATTCAGATTCAAGCCGCTAATATTGAATCCCTTACCAGGAGCTTGCAGATCAAGGACGGGCTCATCAAGGTTTGTCTAACTGTCCCGTGAATGAATTTGAAAGTTTATAGTTCAGTATGGGTATACCAGTAACTATGCATTTAAAACCAAGAACAGGAGGCACTTATTAACCCAAAGGGTTGTGGGAGTATGGAACAAGCTACACAGCCATGTTGTTGAAGCTGATGAAGTGGCTTCTTTCAAGAAATGACTGGAGGAGATCCTTGGATCAGTTAGCTTCTAACTACCAAAGGCTAGGTGGGGCAAAGGGCCTTCTCTATTTTAAAATAGCTCTTATGTTCTAGAAAAGATGCCTGCATTTGACAACTTATTTGAAAACTTTATTTAGGTTTTGCAGTCTGTAGTCATAAACACACAACAGAATAGGTCTGTGATGTTTACAAGAGGTTTTGGTTAGATTTCTGTGAAACCAGTTTTGTCTGTGTTCTCAGTGGTGTATTTGTAGTGGTGTTACTGACTTTGCCAGTGAAACCTGGTGGCCTGCTGTGTTTGTGACAGACCCAGTCTGTTCAACCGAAACCTGAGCTGGATGTCTGTGTTGTCTGTGGGCAGGACCTGCATAGTCGGCTGGTGGAGCCCTCAGGCCTGCCTGTGGCAGAACAACGCACCCAGGAGCTACAGGAAGTAAGAGGGCCCATTAATCTGCTGGAAGCACAGGACAAAGTTAGCATTGACCACCAGGTACTCGAAATATTGGCCTCAAGGCTAACCCGGGCTTATTTTACTAAAATTATTTATTTCAGAGAAAATGTCAAATCCAAATAAGCAATAGCAGGTCTTCCTCACACCATTCCCTGTACATAAACAAGCCTGACTTTGTTTGCTGAGCATAGTTAATGCTCAGATTGTCTCTACAGGATGTTCTGGGTCAGCTTGTTTTGGAGTACAAGAAACTGAATGAAGCTCTGAAAGCAGAGAAGGAGCTGTACCACAGTCTGGCCCAGCTGCACACCCATGGTGACAGGTAAGCTACCTTTAATATTAAGACACATTTTACTTCACATAGCTAGAGCAACTAAATTTAGAAAGCAGTCCTGCAGTTGTCTGTCTTAAATTGTTGGATTATGTGGAGCCAAAGTCACAATATTTTATCATGCATTTGATTTTAGGATTTTTGTTCTGTTGTGACAAGTAGCATCTGCTTTTCTTTCATCATTAATATGTAGGTAATAAATTAGGAGTGTGTCCATGCTATGTTGTCCAGCTGGAAAAAAGAGGTTAGTAAGTGAACTGATGTCACTTTAGGAAGAGAGATTTCATGACTAGAATCTGCAGATTATTTTGAGGTGTGTCACTGTTCTGCTCCTCTTAGCTCTGAGAAGAGTCAAGCCCTCCAGGGGGAGCTGGACACAATTCAGGCACTCCGTGGGCAGCTGGAGGAGGCCCTGGCAAGGACCCGAGATGGAGCTTTGAGGCTGGAAAGGGCAGCTATGACTCAGCCTGATTTTGGAGGTGGGGAACAGGAGAGTTTGATGCTTCTGCAAGAACATGGCGCCCAGGCTGCAGAGGGGCCAGGTGTTCACTCTGCATAGTGGGGCAACCGTGAACAATGTAATATAGGGCAGAAAAACATCCATACTAACAGTAAGCACCTGCTCTGGCCTCTTGGGGTATTTGGTGGTTCGACTAACCGACATGACAATGTGCAATTTCTGTTTTTATTTGTTTACATTTTTGTGCAAATTGCCTGCAAAAGGAGTTCAGTGCAATTACTATTTATACCTTGTGTTTGTTTTGTGCTCCGTATTTGTTATTTTCACGAAACGCCTCAACACGTATGGCATGTATTTTGACACTGATACAGTCATTCACCTTTTGGTTTTTCCCATTCATCCTTATATGTGCGGGCTAAAGATATTTTAATTTATAGAGATATCCTTTCATATCATAATTTAGATGAATAAAAATGTTACACTTCTTCATGTGCACTGTTCATAATGATATAGAGGACATAGAAAGAATCCTTTTACATTGCAAGGTTAAGCTTGCACTAAAAATCTTGAGGTAAAGATATAAATTAAGTACAATTACCATAAAATGTTTTTTACCTACAGTTTTTACATTTTTTAAAACATTGATTTCTGAATTTCATTTAAAGAGCATATCTTAAAATCTCTCTAAATCCAAGTCACATTTTTTATGCTGTTAGGATCCAAGTTTAATCAAAAGCTTGTTATGTTTTGTAGCATTTTAGTTTTGCCTGCTTGCTCTGCATACAAAACAAGCCAGTTGAGACTGTAAGTTGAGAGCTACATAATGTGGCTGATGACCCTGAAGCATATGGTTGTTTGTAATTCACATAATTTGCCAAGTTTAGTCATGTCATGTCCTGCTACAGGTCTCAGCAGCAGCAACAGCTGTCCAACCCAAAATGGTTTTCTACCAGAAAATGATACACGGTCTAGATATGTTTTGTTACAGTGCATACTGTTAAAAAGACAGAAACTCACAGCCTTCGACAAAGAGCTTGTGGAGTGAACCGATTGATCTCACAGTCCAATTCCACCATTCATAAGACTAGTCCAGCCAAGAAAGCCATGTGTTAATTTTTTTGTAAATGTAGTTTTGACACTGAAATATCCATGCAAACCTTTGTGTAAGCTAAATCGCAAGAAATAAATTTGTGCTACCACTTCTGACTACAGCTGTTTTTGGTATCGGTGTTGTATGTGCATGGAATTAGACAACAAAAGGACCAATGTCTAAATGTGATATATGTATTCCGTCTATGACCCATGCATCCCTAGCATGTAGTAAATGCTCTTTTTATGTCAATACCCATCTCAGATTCTGTATAGTTGCGAAAGAGAAAGGCGTTGCTTCTCTAATTTGGCTGTCGCCTGCTCATTTCATTAGCAAAACACATGCTGTTTCTGCATGCACTCTATAGCAAAACATTGCAACAATAAGAAATCATCTTCCAAAGTTATAACTTATTTCACAGCTCAAGCATCCAAAGAATCCATTCGGCTGGTAGATATCATGTCTCCTCTTCAGACAGAAGCTCATGTAACATTAAGTCTGTTTTTCAACCATCTGGTCATTTTCATTGTCCACATGGCCTGCATGTTGGTGCAGAATCTCTAACCCTGAGGATAGCATAATGAGTCAGTCCAGGGAAGAGGTTACAAGAGGGGAATTTTTAAATTATGAAAGGTATCAGTACCATGTAAATAGTCCTTGTTTAAACTGAAAGGTTAAGAACAATTTGTAATTGGTTCCAGTAATTTCATATGAGTTCATAAGCACATATTCTCTTTAGCCTTTTTCTAAATGCTGACTTAGAAATGTATTTAATTCTTATTAGAAGTTAAAAGTACAGAAATAATTGATAAATGAAAAAAAATAAAAGAATAATTCTGAAATAAGACATCGTTGCTAATGCATATACAGTATCCTATCCTATGTTAATTTTCCGTAATGACCTTTTATTTCAAAACTATATTCACTATGAATAAGTTACATTTCTAAGAGGACAGCATTTTTTTCCTTTGTAGTCTAATCTCTCCTGATGTTTTCCTTCTATTTTGATCCCTCTGTGAGAGTATTTAAAAACTTGTCACGTTATCTTTGCATGCTACACTATCACATAAATAACATGGGAATTTGCATTTTTCTGTGCATGAATTTCCAACTTTGCATGGCTTTTTTGCTCCATTCTTTGAGTACTTTAATGTAACCACTGTTTTTCTTGTAGCTGTTTTTACGTTATGTCCAATTTAAATGAAGATGCATCCTGGGGGGAGGAAGATGAGTTTTATATCCCATGAGAGTTAATATTTTACATTAAAGAAATCTTTCAATTACGGTTCGCATTAAATCAAGCCAAAAGCATCCTGTAGCTCTTGTCTGGGACTTCTGGCCAAGTTTTGGTGGTTTCATAAAATAACCAAACACCCCATATTTTTAAAATACATTCTATTTGAATTCTAACTTTCTATAAATTCCTGCAGTCTGTTGAGAATTGACATATTAATAAAAAAATAAAGTGTCTGGGAAACGTAAAAAGCCTTCATTGAATCTTCACACCAATGCCTTATTGCTGGATCAGTGTAAGTACTATAAGGGCTGCGGTTCTGACACATCAGATAATGTTTCATCATCGGCTGAAGGTCTTTAAATGGAAAGGTATGTGACACCTGTTGTTTTCTTTATGCTGCATCTGTCCTCCAAGATGAATCCCATGAAGGGTCACTTGATATCACCTCAGTCTTTATCCGTCTTGTTACGCAATATCTTCCTGGGGGAAAAGATGATGTGAAATGCTGTTTTTATTTGCATTCACTACACTTTTTGGAAGGGTCATTTCATCTGTGTACATCAAGGCAAAAATCATATAAGAGCTGTTGCATACCAGCGTATTGTTCTGGCAGTGCTTACAAATTGAATTAAATGGCCTGTAACTTAAAACTAAAAGTTTATGTCACGCAGAGAGATTGTCAAAGTTATTTGCTCCTAATTGGCTGAAAGTAATGACAAAGAGATATTATTGGTGCAGGAAATAGGAAACTAACTTCATAGGAAAAAAAGATTCACTTAAAGTTAGTGTTTGGTAGATGGGCTTCATTTGGAGAGAGGAAAAGTGGAGCAAATGTTTTACTGGAGCAGAATACTTTAAAAGTTGTCCTGTTTGATTTTGCAGTCACTTTTATTTGTGTTCAGTGAACAAATGTGTTGTCTGTGATACTAGACATTTATTATGTCTTAGTTACCTAAACGAACCATGTGTTTATTTTGTAATATCGGTCTGGCACACAAACACTCATAAAATAACACACCACTAATATGGTTTGGCACTGCAGCACTATTTTTGAAAACATTGTTAAGCCATGGCTTTGTGCAGTATTATATTTTTTATTACGTATATCAGATATGCCTTGTTAAAATATGTCAATAAATAAGCTGCATTTGAATTTGTCTAACACTTTATTGGGTTTGCTATTATCATTGCTGGTAGTTTCTCCTGTTCCCCATGAAATCTGCTGCTGGAATACTGAAGAGCCTATCAAATGGAGTTAGCCATAGCTGAAACCACAAAAGATATTGCTAAACCCGAGTGTGTTTAAACACGTGATGAAGATAGCACTGCATGTATGCCAATTGGTTAAAATAAGGAAAAAATATTTACATCCTTTACACTTAAGTATGTAGTGGGCTTGTGACTAAGAGAAAGGCAATGCCCCCAATCTTTCATATTAATTATATCAATGAATGGAAGCAGTTAAATGTTTAGCATACCGTACACCATCCCCCAGTGTCATTTGAAGTGCTGACCCAGTAACCCAGCCCAACTATTGCCAGTGCTTGCTCCTGTCCTGCTGGGGCAAAATAATCTTGTTCCAGTTTGATGTCCCTAAAACCAATGAGAGGTGGACCTTTATTTTTCAGATTTGCCTCTAATTTTGCTGAATACCCGTTGGTGGAGCAAGGGGGTGGCTTTTAAGTGGTCCGCTCACACCTGCTAGTGTGTCTGTCTCTAAAAAGCTGATGTACCCAGCACTGGCCTTGCGGCCATTTCTGATTTCATGACTGGATTTTTTCCCACGCTCCCAGTTGAGATAGCGGAGCTGTGCACAGAAAAGCACTGCATATCTGACAGCTTCTCTTTTCTTATCTTAAGAGTCGTCCGCAATCTCCCTCACTGTTTTTTGTTGCTCACCAGTTCCTGGTCAGGAAGATGTACAGAAAACTTGCTCTGAAAAACAAGAATCTGACATTCCTCAATAAAGCACCCCAGTGTTCTGTCGGGATATTTTTCTTTGTGACGGAGTCTAGGCTTGGGACTGATTACGGAGGACTAAAGGCACAATGTTCAGCAGCATGGAAAGAAAAAACAGCTTTTAGGGGGGATTCTGATTTAGAGGCAGTCAGCCATAATACCTTCATTATCGCAGACCAAGTAACTTGTTTCACAAGAGAAAAAGCATTTCCGCCTTTAGTTCATGTGTTACCCATGTGCTGTGTCATAAGACCCTTAATAATGGGAAGCTTATGGGGGTAATTCCCTTTTTAAAACACAACTAGGAAATAAGATAGCAGATAACTTACACTTTAAATCTATCAGACCTGTCGTGTTTTACTTTGTTTTTAAAGCAGCTGAAAACTTTAAAACTGACAAATCATTCACAATTAAAATTCATCCAAGCTTTTTTGCTAGCATATTTGCTGATTTCAGCCTGCATTTACTTTTACATGAAGGAATGCCCATGAAGGCTTTGAAATAATTCATGCAATCTATGTTTTACTACTAAGGGTTTTTAAGGGTTCTGCTTAATTTAGCCCTGAAGAAGAAATATTTCTACAAATTAATTCGAAGGTAGCTCTCCCATGCTTTCTAGGAGAAGTGTTTGGGAATACTTGCAGTGAGTGTTTTCCTAGAATAGGGAGTTAATTTATAGAACATCATATTTTAATTTTGTGTTTTCAAAACACTGCATATTACAAGTTATTTTTTTCTGTATTGCTGTGTACGTGTGTAGGAGAAATTGTGTTTGCTTTCCATAGAAACAGAATAGAATGTTTCCATGTAAAACAAACTGCTCTTCAGGTCTGCAGCGGTGATCTATGAGGAAACGGCATTTTTCTGTTTTGGACTTTGTGTTATTCTAAAAGTTTTTTAAAACTGCTGTACAGATTGAGCTCTATGATCTAGACATCACAGGTTTGAGGCTGGGTGATGTCCGATGCTCTGACTGGGATTCCCCAATTAGAGACCAGGCAGTTGGTTCAGCACTGTCAGGGATTAGGGTTGGGCTGAGTTTGGCCAGGACCCTCTTGGTACCCAACAGAATAGTGATTCATGTGATTTCCTTGGTGCCTTCAGGGGTTAGGCCAGTGGGTGAACTGACTAGAAATTAACCCCATGTACATCTTTGTAGAACTTGTAGCATTTTAAATTATGAATAACTCAATAGATGAGCAGATCAGAGGAACCTGTTTGATCTTAGTCATTTTCCCAGTGTGAGCCAGGATGTAAATATACAGTTGACAATTCCACATTGGATGGGTGTGTACTAAAAAAGTAACCTAAATTCTTCACTAACTACAATACATAATGTTTATGTGCACTCTTTATTCATTTTAATGTGAAATGGTATTACTTTGAGAGAGAGAGAGAATATTTCTGGTGTATTTTGTATTTATGTTTCTGTGTTGTGTCCTCAGAGGTCAGCGCGGAGGAGGATGAGGATGATGATGATGAGGATGGCAGTAGTGAATTCACAGACAGCATTGAGGAGGACGAGAACTCGAAACTGACAGCTCTGACTATGGCCACCAAAGAGGTACGCAAATCCAAAGCAAAGCCATCAGAGCTCACAGCAAAAAAAAAAGTAGGTCAGATCTTAGATCACAATCTAACACACAGTCCCATGGCCTTGGAAATCATGTATGAGTTATTCTTAGACCCTTGCATTCTGGATTTTAAATTCTCTGCATACTGTCAGTGTAAAAGACTGTTCCCTTTGGCTTCATGAATTCCTTGATTAGGACTGTCTATACTGTAGAGTTTTCAGTTTGGGTTTCTGCTGCTCTCATTGCTGAAGCCTGTTTCATCTCATGCTTCTGGCTGTAAGTTGCTTTCTAATATATTTTTTATCTGTATATTGCCATCTGTGCTGAGAATGTTCGTTTCTTCTGAACAGAGTGTTGGAAATACCAGTGAGCAGAGTTGCCTGGGTGGAAGACCCTTGAGCAAGACAGTATCCCAGGATGCACTGTTGGCCGAACAGGGCCTAGCCGAGCTGAGGTGTGAGGTGCAGCAGCTGATGGAGCAAAAGGGCGTAGCCGAGAGGGAGCTGAGAGAGCTGAAGACGCAGCTGGAGAGCACTGGCTACGCCTCGCTGTCGCAGATGAGGTAAACCTTCAACCAGAACATGCTGGTTACAGCTGTTTTCCAGGAGGAAAAAGGCAGTACATGGTAATTTCAGCGTAAACCTGCCAAAAGTCCTGGGAATATAATTATATTTTCCCTTTCAGCAGGGAGGTCAAAGAGTTATTGTGTTCCTGGATACTGTCATAACATGTGACGTGTGCCAGTGTCAATAACATCTTTAAGAATGCTTGGTTATTTGGTTAGGTTTAGTGACCTAAAAAGACGTTCTTATACCTAACAGTAACATGGGCTCACAGACGAGATCTAGCCTGAATTACAAGGAGTTTTGTCCCGTTTCTCTTTGAATCTCTCCGAATTCCATTCCCTCCCTGTCGCAGGAACGCACTGCTGAGTCTGCGACTGGAGAACGATAAGCTGAAGGGCCAGAGGGGACAGGAGACGTGGGGAAGGTGGGAGAGTGGGGAAGCGGGCTGGCTGACTGAGGGGGTGGGACGGAAGAAGGAGGCTGGAGTGAAGCTGAGGAGGGAGGAGCGGCAGATCCCCGAGGAAGAGGCCGCGTGTGGCCCTGAACCGCCTGGGCCCGTGGCCGGAGAGGGAGAGCTGGGACTGGCGCAGGGGAAGAGATGTGCACCGGCTATGCATTACAGGGAGGGCCAAGGAAAGAGAAGATGCACCCGGCCTCAGTCTTTGGACCTGGGAGCCCTGTTGTCCCAGGACACTGACTCTGCCTCTTCCTCACAGGTGATCATTTCACTCCCCACTCAGACCAGTCCACTGAAATTCCATTGCTTTCTATCAACTGAAGTTGCCATCATTTTAGCTTGCAAAGGAACGGGTAAAGGTTTATTCCATGCCGAAAAGCCACACCAGAAGAAGGCTCCACAGCAGAAACCCTGTTTCTTTTCTTCTCTTTTCAGCATAGAATAAACCTTTACTTGTTCCTTTGCAGCCTATGCATGCTGACGCAGCTCCCTACTTGAACAATTTTAGCATTACTTAGTTATTTCTTATGAATACTGTGCATGTACAGTGTATTCAATGTTTTTACATACAGCAAAAACATTGACATAGACTGTGGCACCTAAGAGCATATTCCAGACCTATCAATATATGATTTTTTAAATGTATTTTTCAGTTTTGTTCAGCTTGTATCATATGGCCTAGACACAGAAAGGATAAAGCACCTCCGAACTTTTGCTGAAACGTAGCTACATGGCTTCTGCAGACTAAAGTGACACCATATCAGCGAATTAAAGAACACAAAAGGAAAATACAGCCTGCCAAGAGACACACACCCGCCTGTCTTTCGCTGGTACTTGTTTCTGCTTCAGACACACTCTGACCTTTCAAAGTATCTTCAGCACCAGCTGACCTTACTGAATGACATTGAGCGTGAGCCATCTCTTTCACATTCCAACTCAGCATGTCTCACCAACTGTACGGGTAACCATTGACCTTTATGAGTTTTTTTATTTGATGTTGGGCACTGGTTTATGTAAGCAATTGAAAAATTGGCAGCTGAGTTTGAATTGAAATTTTAGGCCAAAGGGAGGAGGAAAGAAGTATCTTTGTTAGATGCATATTTTTGGAAGGGCACAGGAGGCTGTTAAGAACTAGATGAGTTAGCTCATAGCATCAGTTACAGTATTTGTGAGTGTAATTTAGAAATTACCATTTGTAAAAGTCTACCTGAAAGGATCTTTTGTTGAAATGTGTGTTCAGTTTCGTTGCATTTCATTGCCTGAATGTCATGGATCTTAAATTTGTTCATGCATTCTGCCTTTGAATTACATCTCTTCTTAAGATTTTTTTATTAGAAATAGTGTCAGCTGTTCCATGAAGTTGCTTACATGTTCATGATTAACGGATCGGGTCGTGATTAACAGTTTTCTGGTTTTTAACTGCAAACATGGGATAAAATACAGTATATGATCAAAAGTATGTGTGGAAGTAAATTGATTTTAAAAATAAACAACCCTGAAGGAACTTTTAAAAGAGTTCAAATTTCACTTTCCCTGTAGACGTTACCAGTGCAAAAAAATCTTCTGATTTTCGAGAAGTGTCAAACATTCTCCTGCTCATCTCTGAACTTGCCTGTGTTTGTGTTTTCCCTGTCAGCCAACACAGCTGAGCCCTGGCCATTTCTGGGAGCATGTGGAGGTCAGCCTTCGAGAACAGAGCGAGAAGCTGCGCTCTGACCTGGCCTTGAGTCTCCAGGACAACAGGGAGCTACAGGAGAGGCTGATGGTATCCGAGGCAACAGTGCAGGCCCAGGCTGAGCAGCTCAAGGAGTATCGAGTCCTTCTCTGTAAGTTCTGTGTATACTGCTGCTCTTCCTTAGAGTGAGATGTTAATTTATGTCTTGAGGCAAAATAACATCTCTCATAGCTCTCTTAGTTTAAATGAGGCAATTTAATTATGTGGAGAAATGTTTATGTACACTTCATGTTTAAAATGTGTAGTCCTTCAATACAAAAATGTGCCATTTTCTAACCACTTGTGCTACAGAAGTACCTCTTTAATACTTTTTAATAACAATATATTTTAAAGGCCTCTCACTTTAAAATGCTATTCAATATAGTAAATTGTATCCTCTCCTGTTGCTTTTTTTAAGTTGGGTGTAATATAACTTTCGCTGGTAGCTGTTCAGCAATCCGAACTGAAATTAGACCCGAGGTGGTTTTTCAGGATGGAGACCCCCTCCTGTTCTATGCTGCCATGTGTGTTGAAATGGCAGTGCCCACTCACTGACAGCCCTGTCTGTGTGTGTGGCTCTCTAGCCGAGACCTCAGTGGAGCAGGACAGCAAACAGGTGCAGGTGGACCTGCAAGACCTGGGCTACGAGACCTGCGGGCGCAGTGAGAACGAGGCAGAGAGAGAGGACGCCAGCAGCCCAGGTGACTGCTACCTTGCAAGAAAGCAGAAAAACTTCCAAGAGAAGTGTCAAATACTCGCTTTTTAATGCTATTTCCTTTGATTAACCATAAAGCTAATCTAAGCTGAATAGCATGCTTACGTTATTTCTTCTGATCTCAGTTGTATTACTAGATTTGTGGAGTTTTAAGACCAATTGTTACATCTCCAGAAAAATGCAATACTTATTTTTATCCACTTGGGGGAGCTCCGGATATATTACAGTGCGATTTGCTACTGCGAAGATGAAAGTGTGTTGGCTTAGCAAGATAATGTGGTTCTCTACACGATTAAACTTAAGCAAGACTTAAGCCTAATGTACTCAGAGGCTTGAAATATGCAGGAGTATGAATGTAGAGGAATGAGTATGCAGAAGAAATATGGCAGGCGCGATATCGCTACAAGTCTTTTCTTCCAAACTTGCTGCATGCTTACAGAGATGAATCACTTGATTGTGCCAGATTTACAGCCATTTTTTCCCTGAAGTGTTTGCTGATCCTCTAACCAGGCTTGTTCCCTGTACAGAGTATGAGGATCTGGATGTGCATGGAGCTGCGTACGGCCTGGCACCTCAGCCCCTGCTCTCCAGCCTGAAGGCGTGGCCGGCGGACGCAGGGGAGCTGGGCAAGTGCGACGATGTGGCGGCTCTGCAGCAGCACATCCAAGACCTGCGCGCCCAGCTGCGGCGCTCGGAGAAGCTCATCCGCAACCTGCAGCGGCGCGCCCGCTCCTTCTCCACCACCAGCGACTACGCCTCCAGCCTGGAGCGCCCCCGCAAGGTCAACTGGAACTTCCAGGCCGCCGCCACCACCGCCTCCCCCACCCCCAGTGGCGCGGAGGAAGACGAGGGGTGGCAGTCCGACGGGGTGGCGGGCGTGCCGGCGCCGCGGCCGAACAAGGAGCTGCAGGAGCTGGTGGCACGTGTGGCATCGCTGGAGGCGCAGCTCAAGAGCTCCAGGATGGAGGGCAAAGCTTCCAGCGAAGATATCAAGTCTGCCACCTGGCCAGGGTGGGTACGGCTCACTGCTGCCACATAGTGGCACAACGAGACCTAGGATCTGCTCTTTGTCGGTCTGTACTGACTGCTTTTGCCCATGAACGGTTAGCATGGATCCCTCCACCCATTCAATTTCAGTTGCTTTCACCTGAGAGAATCACAGTAGATATGCTTTTTCTATATGAGATAGTCTGGAATTAACACGTTTATTTTCCACCAAAAGGTTTTTCTGTATGCCTTTGAGCCCGTAACACTCCCAATTTCTCTTTTTTGAGTGCTCAGCACATTCATTCAGAAACAATTAAAAACTATAATTTTAACACTTATCAGTAAGCCCATCTAACATGTTACCTCATGGTAGACTGGGACATCAGCAAGAAATTTGACAACATAGACGTCTAAATTCACAATAATAGTCAGTAGCCTTGACAAAGCCCAGTATCTTTGAAGGCTTGTTGTACCAGACGTGCACGTCTCTATCTTATACTTTCCAAATTACATTTTAATTTAAAAAAATCTTTAGGCCATATCAGTAGTGCATAGAGCTGTGCTGTGTTCATCCAACCTAATTAAATAGATGTGTCCATTGCACCAATTAAAAAAGATCTTTTTCATCTTACGGTATATCTTTTTAATCCTAATAAATGTTGACCCAGAGAAGGTTTCGGCATCACAAAATCTCGCCCTTACTAACAAATCCCCTGTTTGGAAGTGCAAATGAAACAACCAAATAAACCACCACAGAGAAACTACATACCTCTGTAGTGTCTTCATCGTTTACTTCTTCCTTCAGTTTTTTTGCCTGTTATATCTTGAAGTCACATGCCTAAGTCTGCATATCATCTCTTAAATCACATGTAGGGAACTAGGAATGGGGTGAACAAGAAACATTCCTGCACTTGCTATTCAAAATCTGTTATTGACACCATATCCACTATATAAAACCTGAAATCTAGGCAGGTTATTTCCTGCAGAAAATGCGTAAAGGATCATAATTATGTGTAGCGTCTCCAATTGAATTTTCTCCATTTCCGTATTCTTGTGAAGATTTCCCTTGCTAACGGTGGCCCTGTGCTCTCTCCAGGAAGTATGATTCCCTGATTCAAGCGCAGGCCCGTGAGCTTTCCCACCTGAGGCAGAAGATGCGAGTTGGACGTGGCGTCTGTCACATCCTGTCCCAGCACTTGGGTGACACCACCAAGTCCTTTGAAGAGCTGCTCCGTGCCAACGACATCGACTACTACATGGGCCAGAGCTTCAGAGAGCAGCTGGCACAGAGCTTGGCACTGGCAGAGAGGGTCAACAGCAACCTCAGTGACCGTGAGTTGGTTCTTTCTGACTGAAAATGGTCTTCCTCTTTTGAATGTGAAGGTGCCTCTGAGTTGGGTTAAAAGAAGCCCAGTGTGGTTTATGAAGGAGCTCCCATCTGTATTATTTAGTCTTAAGAAGGTTAGAAAATACATATCAACATCAGGTAGACTCCACTGAACATTTTAAATCACTTCTTAATCATTCAGTTAAAATGTAACATGTATCATACACTCTGCATTTGTCTTTGGAAGAATTCAAACATTAGGTGTTTTTGTTTTCTAATTTTCCTTCTTCTAGAGTGAATAAGTGATTTTCTTAATTCATAGCACCAGGACTGTATGTCGGTATGATTGTTTGTGTGGGAGAAAAGTAGATATAAGTTTAATTTATAGTAATTTATGAAGCAAAGGGGGTGTTCAATGAAGGTTTGGGAGGCATGACAGCGGACAAGTTCACTTTGCCTCAGCTATCAGAAATCACAATCATTCCTTTGTTCAATTTTAAAAAACTACACGATGCATAAACATTTTTTCTTCTTCACATTCCTCTTTTGTAACCCCCCTCCACCCCATTTCCACCTTTGCTGCTTCCCCTTGGTCACCCTTCCTCCATCCTATGGCTAGACAGGTTAAGCCAAAACTCTTACAACTAAAACTCAGTTAACATTTTCAATACACCTAAATCGTGGTCGCTGTTATTCCTGCTGAAATGAAAAACGGGAAGGCTGTGTAAGTGATGGAGAGAGTAGCACGTGTCTGGTGTTTTATTTGTACTTGCGTGGCAGCAAAACAAGATCCTCTCTTTTCAACTGTCAGGAGATCGGCCCGAAGTTGACGACAAGACAGGACACGAGTTGCTCGCTCTCAGGTGGGTCGTCCTGTTCCTTTCCTTCTCTCTCCTGTTTCCACATGCTTCCTCATGCATTCTGAGGTGAGGTTGGCATTTCGGTGTTTATGTGTCTAGCATGAAATCTCTCTCTTGCTGTTCTCGTGGGTTCAGTACAGCAACAGAAGATACATTATTAACACCAAGATAGCAGTTATATCTCCCTACAGCTCACAGCTGACAGCCTACTGAAGCTCAGCAGTCATGAGCCTAGCCAGTACCTGGGTGGGAGACCGCCTAGGAAAACTAAGGTTGCTGCTGGAAGAGGTGTTAGTGGGGCCAGCTGGGGATGCTCACCCTGCAGTCTGTGTGGGTCCTAATGCCCCAGTATAGTGACGGGGACACTATACTGTAAAAAAGGCGCTGTCCTTCAGATGAGATGTAAAACCAAGGTCCAGACTGTCCATGGTCATTAAATATTCTCAGGGTAATTCTTAAAAAGAGTAAGAGTGTTAGTCTCAGTGTCCTAGCCAAGTTTCCCCCCCACCTTTACCAATCATGGCCTCCTAATAATCCCCATCTGTCAATTGGGTTCATCACTCTGTTCTCCTCCCCACTGAGAGCTGGTGTATGGTGAGTGTACTGGGGCCCTTAGTATTATTATTATTATTATTATTATTATTATTATTATTATTATTATTATTATTATTGATGGCCTATGTGTCAAAGAACTACATTACCCTTCTATCCACCATTTCTTAATAACATTCTGTTGTTATACTGACATATTTAAAGACTCTCATTTAAAAAAATAAATCAATAAATCCTTACAGTGTCCAAACCAAAATATAAAATATAAAATAATATTGGTTGTATCAACAGTATCATTTCTTCTTTCTATTGTTCTTTATTTCTAAAGAGAAAGTGGATGAATATTATGCTTCACAAAAGGTCTCCTTACAGACTCCTTATAAAACTGTAGTTGACTCAGCAGAACAGAGGGCAAAAGCATTCAAGGGCAGTATAGTAAAATCTCACTGCTTTCTTTATAAATAAAGTCAAACCTTGCAATTCAAATCTCATGCAAGGTTCTCTTTTCAATTAGGGATTGTCACCAAGCAATTTCATGTTTGCTCATTTGACCTCCAGCTGTGTGATTCCATAGTTCCACTGTGCCGGAAAAAAGGAATGGAAAGCATTGATTTATGGACAGCTCAGTTACATTGCTTTCCAGTTCATTGCTAGTAGGAGCACAGAACGACACATCCAGAGATCAATAGTTCAACTTCATTTAGAAGTGAGTTTGGTATTTCAGAGCGATATATCTCAATAGCTTATGAATGCTTGGATATGATTTAATCGTAACAGTGAGGAACTGGCTGACTGAAATACCAAAGAACTGTTACACTGAGGTATCAAAAGTTGACTGGAATCTAGTGAAGACTTTCCATCTGGTGGACAAATGTGATACTGCTGAGAAATAACTTCTGTCACTGCTAAACTGGTTGTATGAAAACAAGGAAATGGCTTTTTTTATTAGCTGCTATTATTCACAGAGTTTACTATATTCACAGAGTTCATATTATCAGAAGTGTTTCTGCCTTTTCCATACCTGTTCCTCAATTGTCAACTTGAATTGATGTGAACAACTGTGGTTGTTTATAATCAGTTATTTAAAGTTCAGGGCTGGCAGTACATGAGTACTGTATGATAGCCCCGAAGGCCTTTAAATTAAACTGGAGTAATGAGGCAGTGGAGCATGCAACTTGTAGTATTAGCCTCCAGGATTCGTTATTCCTCACATTTTCTCCTCAGCATTCCTCTGTCTGGTCTGAGGCACATATAGACTCCACAACAATGGTGATATGTGTTGTGACTGACAGGGAAGTCATAAAGGTTTGGTGGCAGCAATCTGGAATCGCAACAGCCATTAGTGATTTCACTGTGTATTGTGCAGTCTGTTACTGTATAAACCTCTTGTGTGTGGAGAGAATTGGGAAGTGTAAAGAGGACAGAGATACATTTGGAGATGTTCCTGAATATTTGTCCATTTACAGTTTCACTTTGGGCAATTAGAAATGAATACAGAAAAAGACGTCTTTGTACTTCCTGCATAGCCCTTTTTAACATTTCTACTTACTGTACCCATGTAGATCTTCCCAATGTTGTTTTTCCCTTAATATCTTTACAGTACATGACTAGAAATTGTATAAATCCTTTCTTATTTTGGCAATAGAGAATAGGGAGTTAAAATAAGTATTGCCAAAGTCTGTTTTCCTTGCTGTTTTAACAAACTGTAAGTTCCCTTCTCTGTATAATTGCAATCCCCTAAATGTTTTTTTTTACTGTTTTTCACAAGTAGCTGGCTGAAATCTGGCTTTTTATTTTCAGCTTACTCCTTTATTGAGCACCCCCGTACGTCTAGTGTCGGTCTCAGTTCAGTATTCAATTTGTCAGATCCGTTTGGCTTTTCTAGCTCTGTTGCAGTGCTTGGTGAAGAAGGCTGTTTAATCAAGGAGTCTGCGCTGTGCTGTGTAATGTCATTACTGGTTTCAGGGCTCCCTTGGGGAGTCGATAATGACCAGCATTTTGATTGGATAATTTACTTCTCTAATAGGGCCTCAGCAGATTCCCAGAGGGATTTAGTAGCTGATAAGACCTTTTTTTCCACCGTCATGCATCTGTTCTGAGCATTAGCCAGTTGACCAAGCTGCATTTGGAGCGTAAGCAGCAGTGCAGTGGGCTGTGAATATCCCTGCTCTGTTTTTATTTCCTAAATTGAACTCTATTTTGCACTGGGCTTCTGACTTCTTAGCTGCACTGCATGTACCAGAAAGAGCCTTTCCTTTCAAGGGAAGAAGACAGATTTGCCTTTGTCCGAGTGTCCTGTAGAAGTTTATTACATAAGGCTGGATAGGATTTACGTCTGCGCAGAGGTTAAGGTCAGAGCTGCTCATACTCATTCCTCCTCTAAGGACGAAACAGGCTGTGCGGGACCAGTTCGATGGACTTTGTGTTGGATTTCTGAAGCGGGTGGATCATTGTGTGTTGACTCACAGAAGTCTTCATTGGCTGCCCATTATGTGGCACAGAAGTGCTTTGATAGAGTTTGAGTTTGTATTGGTAATTCTGAGAGCTTATCGCTTCTGAGCCATCACCGTGTTCATTGTAAGTGTTACGCATCCAAACTGCTGCAGCTCTTGATCTTTGGCTGTGTGGCATT
Source organism: Lepisosteus oculatus (assembly GCF_040954835.1). Taxonomy (NCBI): domain Eukaryota; kingdom Metazoa; phylum Chordata; class Actinopteri; order Semionotiformes; family Lepisosteidae; genus Lepisosteus; species Lepisosteus oculatus. The sequence continues at coordinate 7,884,978 of NC_090704.1, read as the reverse complement.
GTGTGCGTAAATTCAGATCGGCAACAAGGGAACTAGAGAGGCAGGTAGGGCAATTTTACAGCAAGAGGTCTCGGTGATTCCCCTGGAGAAGCGCACTTCACGGAGGTACACCACATCGCTGGGAGCAACATTTGAAATTTGGAGGGATTCAACCTTGTGTTTGAAGTGCTTTACCTTTCAGTGAAAGGAGACTGAACGGCAGCTCATTCAGAACTGGCTGGTGGCATTTTAATGATGGAAGACTGAGCTCAATCGTCTGGCCACCTGGAAAAAAAGTCACTGTTTTCCTTCCAGCACATTTGTATATTTTTATAGTGGAAAGGAGAAGGAGAATTGTTTATACCTATTATGGGCACTTTGAATTTTTTGTATAACGTATGATGACAATTAGTTTATCAGTCTTGTTAGTCATTGTGAAATAGGAGAGAGGTTTTCAATCTCTGGGTAAGTGTTAAGTTGAAGTCCGGAGTTGGGCAAAACAACTTTTATTTTGTAACAACATTGTTTAACCTAAAGAGTGACTTCAACTTTAGTATTAATCAGTTTATGTTATTAGGTACTCCTGGGAGAATTAAATAGGTCAGGACCAGCTCAACCAAGGTAAATCCTTTGTCTCAGAGTACTGAGAGAAAGTAACCTCTTTCTCTCCCCTTAAAATTAATTTGATGAGTTGTTTTTCTGACAAAGCATATTAGAAAAGTAGGGTGTTGATTTCAAATGAGCATCAGTCTGTAAAGTTGGGTTTTATTGTTTATGTATGGCGAGAAGATCACTTCTGTGTTTTTACATCAGAGAAGATATAGTAGACCTGTTTTCAAGGGACCAAAGATTTTCAAAAGGATGGGAGGATAGGAAGGTTAGATCATTTCTGAATACTATTTTTTCAGATTCTGAATACCATTATATTTGCCTAGCTGGCTAATAAAAATGATCGTACACAATAATGTGCATTATGGGTTGGTTTTACACGATCTACCTCTTTCTAAAATGCACTGAAGGCTTAGGAACCTGAGGCCCGGGACACTTTTATCATTCGCTTTGCTGCACATTACGCAGAAGACAAATCCGTGATCGTGCTGTTATGTTTGGGTATTCGTTGAAAGGAATTGCCTTCAGGGTTTGGTTACATTAGGCCTTGATTCCCCAGTGGTGAAACCTGAGTCTTTGAGCTGTTTGAATAGGAAGAAAAACCCGTCTTTTTCTTATACCTTATTCTGTACGTAATTCAGCACTTTTCTTAAGGCAGTAAGAGGCTCAGCAGGGCTGAGTCACGCTAAGTGTCCTGCTTTGTAGAGCTTGGTCTGTAAATAGATAAGGAATCTGTGGTTTGGATGAGTACTGCTGTGGACAAGCCAAGCGAAGGTGGGGACATCGGAGAGATGTGTACTTGTCGTCGACGGTCCACCCTTTAGGACTGCATTTCACTGAGAACACATCGCAACTCCTGGCCATTGAAGAACCGAGTCCTGAGCTGTGTCTTTTTAGAAACAACGAATAATTGCAGACTGTTGTTCAAGAACAGCTGAGTGGGATATTCGCGCGCTGTGCTTTTCTCTATTGAAAAGACCTTCAGGCCCTTACCCCAACGCACAGGAAAGGCTGTGGGACATCAATGGCACGAAAGCCCAGTTAGGCAGGGGACATTATCCGTGCGAGGAACGAAAGGAGCTCATGGCCCCACTCTGGAAGCTGATGCTGTCGAAAAGCAACCCTCTGTACCGCGAGTCGCTGTTTTCGTTCTCGCTATGGGAATGCCGGGCTCAGGAGCGGGAGCTGCTCTTTCTGAGGAAGCAGGCGGAGCGCGAGAGGAGGGCCCTGCACAGGGAGCTCGACAAGTAAGAGCCCAGCGAGCCCTGCTGCAGCTAACACTGTTTTTCCCACTGCTGCCCACTGCCGTCTGCGGCAAGCGTAGGGGTTTAGAGGTGGTGGGTGAAGAAAGAATTTTTCTTTCACTTTTTTCAAGGACCAGATGATTTACAGTGTGTGGAAGGAGAGGAATAAAACTCCATAGTGTAGCATTATATAATAATAATATCCTAACACTTATATAGCCCATTTCTGGACACTGGTTCATTCCACCAGTTCATAGATGAGGATTATTAGGAGGCCATGATTGGGTTCTCATGTTTGTGTACATACAGTCGCCCACTGGAAATTTGTCGATATTCAATGTATGTGCACAGCAAAAGTCCAGTGCACTGATGTAATCTGGTAGGCATTTTTGTCAGCAGGAGTTCAGGGGAGGAGAAGGCCTCTCTTAAACTGGTTCATAATTTGTGTGTCGGCATCTGCAACAAACTTTTCCTTGTCTCTGCAGGCTTAGTAAAGAGCTCCAGCAGAAGGATAAGATCATTGACTCGCTCCGCTCCAAGTTACAGCAGCGTTCTGACACACCCTCCAGTAGCCATGCCCTGTCTGAGACCACCGACCAATCAGACAGGACCTCCTTTGTATCAGATGACCATGCTTCTACCAATGAGGAGCTTGAGCTTTGCTCCGATATGGACGCTGCCAGCGAGTATACACAGGAGGAGGCCACAGGCAGAGGGAGCCCTGGACAGGCCATCACAGGTACAAAATTGTGAAAAAATGCATGTCCTAAACCTAAAAACCAAATTATTCTGGAAAACGTTTTCCACAGCATTCTAACACAATAGAACATTTGTGCTACTTAAACTGTTCTGTAGGAATGATTAGATTAGATTAGGCAGTGGCTAAATTAAATCACATTTTTCAAATTTTCTCATTTTTCATTTTTCTCAGCACGTGTACATTTGTTTATACATATATATCCATATAAAAATATCATCACTGGCATTAGAAAAAATGGTGACCCTTCTGTATGTTTTTATTTTCAGTGTCCATTTATCCATTTCAACTAAAGTACAGAAGCATTGCAATTGTGTTTCATATGCCTTGGTTTAAATGTATTTAGTCTCTCTGACAAATGACCAGAATGTTAATTGTGCATTTGTTTAGCAGAGCACAGCTCCTGCTTTACCTAAGCTCGTCGTGTTGTGCTTAATGGCTCTGACAGAGCCCATCATGGCAGCACAGTGTGATTGTTCATTGAGCACCATTTTCTTTCAGATCCTCACAGTCACAGTGGCACTCCACCACAACACCCATCTGTCCCATCATCCACCACTGCCTCCCATGGGGCTCAGTCATCAAACAACAATCCCATCATCCCATGCACACAGCATAAGCCCATGGATCTCAACCAGGCACAGACAGGTAGGATAACAGCTGTAGCAGCCATACTTTATACTTTCATTCCTTCCAGAAAACCCCAGAGTGTTTTTGATAGATCAAGGGATTTCTTCCCAGCTGTGCACAGTCAAGGCAGGTATTGTGGAGCTAAAAGAATTCAGGAGCACCCACTGATGATCCCTTAGGCGTTTCTCTTGGATAAATTAAGACATTGACTTTAATGGGCTTTCTTCCCACTAAAATCAATGTCTGCTTCTCGGTGGGGACTCTCCCCAAAACACAACTCTTTCCCTTCTAATAAGATTTAGATGAGTCTGCTTATTGTTTTTGGAACATAACAATCCTTATAGTGTGGAACATTGCTAGAATGTTCTGGTGTTGGGCTGTGAACTAGTTTCTTGTCTTTATGGAAAACGGAGAAAAGGAAGGCACACCCAAAAGCTATGGAGGTGTTGTCCCCAAAGACCTGTAAAAACTGCAAACTCAACTAGATGCTCTTTCTCTCTACTCCAAGATAATAAAAAGGTTTACACTTGTTGGCGTTTCAAGTTACACAACAAAGCATCAAGAAAATGACCATATTCTCGATACATTTACAGTACTTTGACTTGTGAATGCCATAGAATTGATGAGAATTAATAAGCCATTTTGGAGTAGAGAGGGAGAGTGCACACCCACTTGAGTTTGCTTGTCTTTGTCCTTATGTTCATCTTTTAGTGTTACTAAACTGTCCACAGCGGGTGACGTTTATAGCTGAAGGTGAGATGAAGGCATGTGAAGCTGTGGTTCAGCTACACGCATTGAATGAAAGTGAGTTGCTCAGTGAATTCCATCTTTCTCTTCTCCTTGTCTCTAGGCCTCTATTCTAGCCCCCTGTCCAGTGCTGCCCCCTTTCCTCAGCCTCACTACTGCCCTGACCCCTCAGGTCCACCCAGCTCCTTGCCCTTTGACCCCCAACCTCTAATCCTTGGCCCTAGTTACCATGGCGGTGCCCCATTCTCCTTGGCCGAGGTGCACCAGGAGCTGCAAATGCTACAGAGACAGCTGGGAGAAAGTGAGACTTTGACTTGCACGATTTTGAGTGTGTGTGCAGTCACAAAGTACGAGCACGCTTTGCATCCACTCACTTTCTAGTTCTCGGCATGACCAAGCAATAGTGCTCTTTACTGCTAGCCTAGTTCTTTTTCCTCTATACAGGATTGATGTTTTTGTGCTCCCTACAGGCAGCTGCATAATCTTAAATTTTGAAATTGACCCACAAGTTCTAACAGTGATTACATTTAGGATCTTTGCCTTGTGCCTGACGTGTTTGCATGCACAATTGAGTTTTGTAATATAAAACCACAAGAACAATTACAAAGAGAAACTAGCGTTGATGAAGGTCAGAGAAAAGCTTCTTCTGAATCAGAAGAATTCGTAACTTGTGTTTCCGTCAGTGTAGTAAAGGTATTTCTGTATTTGCTACAAGCTTAAAACAAAAACATTACACGCAACTCAGAGACCACTAACCAGGCGTATGCAGTTTTGTGAGATTTAATTTTGTAATTTGCATGAATTGGTAGTTTCTTGTGCTAGTGATCCTCCTTTTTTGTAAATATTGTCACAATGCACTGAAGAGAATATACTGATGAAAGTGAGCTGATGTTCTGTGAGCTGATTCCACTGTGTGCTTGGTTTTAAATGCTCCAGGCATGTCATTAATGAAGCCTGTCATGCATGGCATTCTAATGTGAGTTCAGCTGTTCTGATTCTGTAGTAGCTTGACATGCATTGATAGACGAAAATAAAACTATGCTCCAACCATCATGAACTATGGAAAACAGTATACAGTGTTGAAATGTTACATTTAATGAGATATACGCCATGATAACAGTGACAATAGAATCATTATATACGCAAACATTCTTTGCAAATGATTATATCTTACAAAAGAAAACAGAGCTAAGCTGATTACCTCTATAAACTCTTGATATACAAATGATAGTCATTGGCTCAAAACACTTCCAAATTGTAATAAAGACAAACTATCACAGAGTTTATATCACCAAGTTGAAGAGATCTGTGCTTTTCTGAAAACATTATGCATGCTGTATTATTTCATTTTGCCCTTATGTTGCAGTGCATGCTCATTGATTTCTGAGGTAGAAGATACCTGTGCCTATACATTTTCGGGCCTTTTCACAGAATTGCGTCATGGCAAATGTGCACCACAGAGCAATGGAGCTTTCACACACGTGCAAATGAGGCCTTAGTAAAAATGTCCATTGTGTATTGCAGGGTAAATGAAGGCAAGATGATGGTTGCTAAGAAATAAGCTGTGCATTCTGCGGAAGACACTGGCTGTGCTAATGCCTTAGAATTTGCATTGTTATTGTCTATGGGCTGATGCTTCTCATGGTACCATTTGTATTATTTATACGCTGGCACCTGGTTTTCACTATACAGTTCCTTGAATACGCCAACTCAGGTACAAGCACCCTGTACTTTACTGTGCTCTGACACCTACCTTTCTTTCTCTGGCTGCAGGCTATGCTGTCCCTCACGTCAAACCGATGGCCAGCTTCCCCTTGGCTAGCCACTCCCAGCCCGAGTCCTCCAGTTTCGCCCCCCTGACGCGCCATGCCTTCCACCAGCCCCTGCTCGGCTGCCCCGCTAACACAAACGGTGCCCTCAAGACACAGGCAGGCCTGCTGGACGCCGGCGCGATGTGGGATATGAGCCACCTGGCCAGACCGGGCAGAGCCAGCAATTACGGCGACGTGTCGTCGGGATCGTCGGGCTATCAGTCGGGCACCGGTCACACAGGTAGACCTCGCCGTGCGGCAGAGGTGGGCTCCCTCTGGCTGACCAGGCGAGAGGGCTCTCCCTCTGAGACCAGCGTGCTGTGTTTCCAGGAGCTGATCTGATTGAGGAGCACCTCGGTGAGATCCGCAGCCTGCAGCAGCGACTCGAGGACTCGATCTGCACTAATAACCGTCTGAGACAGCAGCTGGAGGAGAGGCTGGCTACAGCAGGGAGGGACAGTGGTATGAGACTTTGAAATCCAGTGAATGACATACTGTACTTCCAGTGAATCAAGCACTTACTTCTGCTGTCACGTCTAGTGTGTGTGTGGAAAGGATATAGTCTATTAGTATCCTTGCCCTGACCCGGTATTCCTGCTGTTTTCTACAGGGCCTCCTACTAACATCTACATCCAGGGGCTGGAATCCGTGAGTCAGCTGTCCAATGAGAACCGAGCCCTGAGAGAAGAGAACCTAGGTCTTCAGGCCCGACTGAACCAAGCCAGCAGAGGTAATGGATCAGCTTAGGAAACTGATTATGGTCGCACGTTAATTCTATTTACAGAGTTTGTTTAAAGAGGTCTGTCCCTTCTGTAACGTGTTACTGTCAGTATTTAGTTTTAAACTGGATTTACGGGCATTTAAAGTTAGTAAATGCAATGGAAAAAGCTTTTACTGAGATAGAATCAGCTACATTCTATGTATACATTCTCTCAAATGAGTGGAAGGTTGCACTAATCCTTTGAAGAAAATCTGAACCCGACCCCTAACCTACCAAACCCTGAGCTAGGGTTAGGGTTAGGATTCCTACAACACATAGATTATGTTTGATGGCATGGCTGTGTTTTAGGACCAAAATGAAATTTAGGCAAAGTGATATGTCAGTGTTATCTTGTTATATATGTCAGTGTTATCAGTGTTGTCTAAATTGCCCTAAAAGCAAAAGTTTGAAAGAAATTGGTTATACTTTTCAAACTCTTGAATTTGGCATTGAATGCACTGGCATACTAACATATACAGGCAAAATTAATTAGTCTTAACCTATTTAACCCTGAAAACATGCTCATCGAGAACACCATTCAACACAAAATATCCAATAACCGAACACTTGTCAGAAAATAGAATTTTACCGTTGTTGATACATCGTCTTTGGTTTGGCGAGGTTGCCTAGACTTTTCAGTCTTATATTTTGATGCACTGAGGTATATCTTGCACACAAACGAGAAGGTTGCATAAATTCTTTGAAGAAAACCTGAACCCTAACCTGCACAACTCCTTCGGATGAGACGTAAAACTGAGGTCCTGACTCTCTGTGGTCATTAAAAATCCCAGGGCGTTTCTCGAAAAGAATAGGGGTCTACCGCGGCGTCCTGGCCAAATTTCCCATCGGCCTTTATCAATCATGGCCTCCTAACAATCCCCCTCTATGAATTGGCTTCATCACTCTGCTCTCCTCCCCACTGAGAGCTGATGTGTGGTGAGCGTTCTGGCGCACTATGGCTGCCGTCGCATCATCCAGGTAGATGCTGCACATTGGCGGTGGTGGAGGGGAGTCCCCATTACCTGTAAAGCGCTTGTAGTGGAGTGTCCAGAAAAGCGCTATATAAATGTAAGCAATTATTAATTATTATTATTATTAGGGTTAGGAGGCCTACAAAACGTAGGGAATGTCCGTCTCAGTTGTTGCTGAAGCCAGCTGCGACGGTAGGGAGTGCGAGCGGAGGCCGGTGTGGGTCCTAGCTCTGCGCTGTGTCGCTGTCAGAGAGCTCCGCGGAGATGGAAGAGCTGCGGGAGGCGGTGCTGGCGGGGAGGGCGCGGCTCAAGGAGGCGGAGCTGGAGGCGGAGCAGTGGCGGGAGGAGAGCCGGCGGCTGCAGGTGCAGAGCTGCGAGCAGCAGCAGGAGATCCAGCAGCTCCGCCAGGAGAAACAGGCCAGCCAGGAGCGCAACAACGGGTACCGATCCCGCCCGCCGTGGGGCAGTTGATTTCTGTTTTTCGTGGCAATGCTGCTGAACGCATGTGCATTTAAGATTAAAGTGTCCTTAAATTACCAACACGATGACAGTTCACGCTTACTAATATAATGGGAAATAGTCATCTGCATTCCTGACACACTCGAACGCTGATTGCCAGGACAAGATAAATCATGTATTGAGTACACTAAACTGTGATTCTCACTCCCGGGCCTTGGAGGGTCACACTGCCTTCTGGTTCCCCTTCTATCTGCACTCTTCGTGACTTAATTAAATCTCTTATTATAATTAACCTTAACTGCCGCTGTTTCCAAGCACTATCTCGATGAGGGCTGAGATGGTCAGAAAACGCACAGGGCCACGGCTCTCTAGAACCAGGAGTGAGGATTTCATTTCGTCTCCGAGCCTTTCCAGCATCAGTTAACCATGCACTATATTATTTAGGATCGCGTATGTATGCAGCCAGCTGTTAATAACAACTCGACTTCGTTCGAGAAGAGGCTGACAGGCCTCCGCTTGCTTGTGACCCTCTTTGTTTTCTGCTTGAGCATCTTCTCTTGCCTTGCAGGCTGCAGCACGAGGTGAACCTGCAGCAGCAGCAGCTGGACGACAGCCGTCAGCTGCTCCACTCCCTCCAGTGTGAGCTGCAGGTGTACGACAGGGTGTGCCGGGCTGGCCAGTCCCCTCACTCAGGTAAACCTCAGTTCTAGCATGTACTGCAGGTAGGGCAGCGAACAGGAGAAGAACGTAACTCGTTGACGCATTAGATAGAATTGCTAATGAAAGAATGGATATTATTTTCTAGTACCAGACCTCGCACTTTGCAGAAAATGCAAAGTAATAGGTGAGATATCTCCAGCTTCTTTATAAATATGGACGACAAATACAGTGGCTGTCAAGGGAAGATCGTAAGCACGTTAAAGCTCAGGTTTGCAAGATCAACGCACTGGTATTGTGCCGGGAAGCTCGAACGCAGGAAACGACATGCTACTAATGCTGTTTCGCTGCACAAGCAGAAGGATAGCAGGAGTCTTCTGGAGGACGCAATGAGTATTGGCTTCAAAAAAGGCCATAAGTAAAAAAACCTCATCACCAGCTTGCCACTAACAGCATGTGCCCTTGGCATGGCAGCGTACAGAGGGGGGGTGGCCACGGCCTTGGAGCTGAACGAGCTGCTGGCGGAGGTCCGCGGCCTGCGGGTGCAGCTGGAGCACAGCATCCAGGAGAACAGCTGCCTGAGGGAACAGCTGGAGCAGCAGCTGGGTCGGAGCTTGGCCACTCACCGTGCCCCCCGGCCCTCCTCCATCTCGATCACCACCCCCAGGGACACGGGCTGCAAGAGGCAGCTCTTCCAGGGTGAGAGGCCAGATCCCACTTCACAGCAGTGTTTCTGCACTCAAAATGGCTGTGCACAGTATGCTTACCTTCAGTGTACATCTACTCTACAGTTTAGGCCCGTGATTTCCTGTTTCTTTTCCTGTAGATCCAGTGCCATCGCCACCAGTCAGAGACACTGGGATGTTTAACCCAGGATCCCCATTCACCTTGTTCTCCAAATCTACAGATCTGGATGATCCTGACGTTACAGGGAGTGGGGGTATGTTTTCCACCTAGTGGCAAGTTAATTTTTTCCGTCTTCATTTTGTGAAACATTCAACTGAAGTGAATTCCATCTGTCGCGTAATTGCCCTAACTTTGTGCAGTACTCCCATGGTACTACTCTTAAGATGAGCAACGCATTGCTATAAAGAAACCCTACACAAATGTTATTGTTCAGATAGATTGGTGCGTAGTTTGCTTTGCCTTTGTCATTTGCCGCGAAATCTAAAACAACCAACTGCGCCCTTTAGTCGACATCTTGCAGCCCAACACGGTCTTGGAAGGAGAGGCACCAGACGGTTCGTTTGCCAATAAGAACGGGCGCCATGCCATCGGCCACGTGGATGATTTCAGCGCCCTGCAGCAGCAGATCCTGGAAGGGAAAATGCTGGTTCACAAGATGGAGGCAGTGCTGCAGTCATCCCTCAGTGCTGCGGTCAATACAGGCCAGGTAACTGCGACGTCAGTGCCTGACAGCTTCATAGCTCCTTGGCTCCTTTATATACAAGATCACTTTATTGGGCATATACAGTTTCTTGCATTAGGAATTTGTCTTTTCGCATACCCCAACTTGCTCTCCATGAGACACACAGACAAGGAGAGAAGCTGGGGGTCAGAGCGCAGGGTCAGCCATGTATACGGTGCCCCTGGAGCAGCTGGGGTTAAGGGCCTTGCTCAGGGCCCCAACTGAGTAGTATTCCTCTGCCGGCTGCGGGATACGAACCAGCAACCTTCCAGCCACAGGCGCAGATCCTTAGCCACCGAGCCTCCGACACTGCTTTATTCGCAGTTTTTTAACCCTTTCTTCTTGCAACCCCACCTCCCCCAGAGTCTAGACTGCAGCAGTGTGAAGACGCTCCTTTCCAATACGAAGACCTTGCGGCAGATCCTGGATGAAGCCGCCTCCCTCCTCAAGATGTTCTGGAGGGCTGCCCTGCCCAGTGGCGAGAGCTGTGCCCAGCACATCAAAAAGGTCAGACCGAGAGGTCCCAGGACAGCTCAGATAGATCTCTGACTGGAAGATAGCTGTCATCATGACCCACACACCAGTCTGCCCTGTGATCCAGGTTTTTTTCAGGGCTCCCACCGGGGTTAGTTGGGAAAGGAGCTCACCTGAATGAGCGTTGAGCTCACTGATCCAGGTGTCTCGGGTTCGAGTCTGGATCACATCCCCCAGCCAACTGTGACCATGAATCCCCAAACGGTAGCACTCGCTTTGGCAGCCAAGGTTGAGAAAACCCCGACATCTGTCATGTGCAGTAAAATGATAGGAAAAGAAATGCAAGGGAGTGTGCGAGCTCCATTCTGTTTTTCAATGGCTTTGTGTGGAAGTACAGAGTGTTCACACTGTCATCTCCCAACTGGAATGCAGGAACAATCCATGACAGAGGAGATCCAAAAGCTGCAACGGAAGATCACAGAACAGGAGGGTCTGCTGCAGAGCACCATCGAGAGGCTGAAGAACACCAACCGCACCAAGGAAAGCATGGAGCACTTCATTGTCAGCCAGTGTAAGTTCGCCCCCGTGCGAGACATCATGCCCAGTTTCAGCACTAACCCTGGAAGAACAGTACCGATACTCACCTGAGTACCTCTCTGAATTAGCAGTAGCTTTCTTTAAGTTCTCTATTCAGTTCTGAAATGTCCAAATCAGTTTTCCTCACAATTATTTTTAGGCAGAGTTGTAAAGTAAATGGGTATGAGTTAAGACATTATTATCTGACTTACGTTATTATCTATAATTACCTATAGATGCTATTATCTGTTATCCATAGATGTTATTTACTGTTCCCCTTTGGATTTTCAGTATCCAGGACACGTGATGTACTGAAAAAGGCAAGAACGAATCTGGAGGTGAGGACCTGTTCCTTTTCATTTCCTCTTGCTCAGCTAAAAGCAGGTCAACCTGTAATCCACACTGCATAGTCCCTCTTACAGTATAGTGCACAAGTCCCTTTACCACTAAAACCAGGGTCTGAATTTTGTTGGTATATCATTTTTCTATTAATACCATCATGCCAACATAGCTGAGTGTAGCACTCTGGTCCTCCTATTTGTAATGTGATGTTTTTTCTAGCAAGGTACTTTTCCCATTATTCATAGACCATAGATGGCCAGCGATTAGGGCATCCTTTTTTAATGTCTTTTACCTTTGCCATTCCTGTTTATAAGAATTTGTTTTAAGTTAGTTTGGAGTATATAAAAATCTCAGAAGTTTTACTAATCAAGTTATTCAGAGACCACATCTCCATCAGCAGGCTGAGGAAGGACCGAGATACTGCTATTCCTCTAGACAGAGTGGCTACTTTTGGAGCAGGCTGTAGTCTGGGATGCATGTGATGCCATTGGGTACTTTTTTGCTTCTCCCTGTCTTCCTGATACCCTTCTTGTCTCTGCCCTTCTCTTTCTCCTGAGTATATCCAGAAGAATGAGTACCAGATTTCCTCTCTAAGCTCCTACTCTCCCTGTGCCGGTAAAGGTATGGCACGCTGGCTCCTTCTGCCTGTGCCTGCACTGCCCTGCCATTGTCACTGCTCCATGGCCATTACTCGCTGCATAGGGAAGGCATGCGTGACAAGCCAGGGTCCGATACTGACAAACAGCACCACCTTTTGGTTCAAAAGAGCCAAGCACCATAGCCACCACTCTTCATCTGCCATTTAGAAATCCATAATGCAGGAACAAGTTTTGAGCACAAATTGGAACTAGATTTAGGTTCCAGCTGGGCTTTAATTAAATCTTAAATTATTCGTTTAACCAAACCTATTCTGAATCGTGTATAAAGTTAGCCACTAATGGGCATTCCCACAAAAATCTATCAATCACAGCTAGGCTAAACTGTCTTCATTAATTCACCTGCCAATACATAACTTCACACAGACTGGCAACCAATACTGAACCATGTTTTTACTGAGTGTGGCTGCTACATTAAAAATGTTCAAAATCGATTATATAATGGAGGAAAATGTTCTAAAATGTAGTGAAATGATCACATAATGCTTTTTTAACCATCTTATTAACCCACATTGTTGTCATTTTTTTCTAAATAACATCCTCCCACATTCAAAATAATAGCAAAAAAATGACTAACAATTGACAATATTGAATGTCATTATTTATTCCATTTTCTCTTATAGCTTGAGCTGAGAATCCCAGCCATGCAAAGAAAACTTTGCAGTACTTAATAATGTGAGGCCCAATTTAGAGGAGACTTTCTGTATCACCCACACAGACCTAAAAGCCTCTAGTGTAATGTGTAATGGACTTTAACCTTTCTGCACTTTAAAAATATATATGTCCACATTACATCTGAGTCCAATACTAACCAAGCCAGTCTTCTGTGCATTTAATCCTTTACCACAGTTTCTAAAAATATCTGTAGCATTTGTAATATATACATGTTAAAGCGAACAAAACTGCAAAGACTTTAATGTTTTTTTTGCAAATGGGCAGTTAAATTCTGGAGTTTCAGGAACTGGAACACCTTTCTCTTTGCAAGCTCACCCAGCTGATCTGTTTCTTGTCCTGTCACCTTCAGCTGCAATCCCAAGATGCCCCCGTGAGCCCTCTTCTGATTGGGGTTTCCTGAGCTCCCGCAAGCAGGAGCCAGCGAGAAAGAGAACCAGCCATCGGCCAACAAAGACAAGAAATGCCCAGTGTTTGCTTCAGGTTGTCACCTATTAAATTATTCCAGCCTCAGGACAACATCTCCTCTCCTCCAACCAGTATAATGCCATTGCCCTGAGCATAAAGGTGGATATTTTGGGTTATACACCTTACTGAAGACTAAAAGACTGATAAAAGATGTTATCTTTGGTTTTCTTAAAGGTAACCACAGAGTCCGTATTATACCATGATTAGTGTGGCCTTGCAAAAATCAGAAGGATGTTTTCAATGATGGAGTTTCTTTGTAAGGAGAGGACAAGTCCAGACTGCTGTGGGTTACCTTCTTGTTTTTTGTGCAGTCTGTGGACGGTTATTGTAGTTGCATGTTTTAGTACCGCTTGTTAAAAAAAAAAAGCCATAAGTGAAATATTAACTCACTCGCAAGCTTCCTTCTGTTTTGCCAGCACATTGATAGCTGACAGTTTAAATAAGTAAACAAGGCATTTAACATCCACCATCTCTCAAAATGAAAAACCTGCTCTGAAAAGCATCTGTTGAACACCTGGAGCAAATGGAGCAGAGTTACAATTAAGGCTAATCTTTTTTTTTTAATTTAAGCATAACATGTTTGTGTGATTGTGAAACCATATAGAAATGATTTCATAACCCTTCATAAGTATTACGTATTACTCAAAAAACAGTGTGACATTACAGTAGCTCTAGTTAAAATCATTCTATGAGCATGTGCAATAAGGCTGTTCACTGACTGCTGCAGCAACAGCTTTGCCTGACACTGGAACCAAGTATTTATTCTATAAGGCTAAGACCGTCAGTGCAATATTAGTATAATGACTACTGACTGATCTGGTATATAGTTTTAGCAGTATAACATGGGGAGTATAGGTAACAAATCCCCTGTCAGTGGCAAATATTACTAATACTGCCAAAGTTTGACCTGCTGATTTCTTGTTGCCTTATTTATACATGAGAATGAAATAAGGCCAGAGACTAAATAAAACTATCTTTAACAGAGCAATGAACATGTGTTTTATGGCTGTCTTCAGACAGCTCTTTGAAAAAGGAAATGGTAACCGTTAGGCTTTTGGTCCAGTTAATTATTTTTGTATGTATTGTGCATTGTTTAGCACTTTCAAAATTAGTGGACCAAACTTCATTAAAAATAGGTTTACAGTTCTAGATTCTACTGATTGGAGTCTCCGTTACATGACGGTAAACGTTAAAGTTTTAAATTTAAATGCAATTAGGCACATTTCGGCTTATGTTCCTACCAAAGTATATACGGTATTTCCCATGCAGTGTCAATTCATTTTTTCTGGATATAATCAAAAAGACACAAACTTTGGCAGGACTTGGTAAAACCCCTCTATGTAATGTGAAAATGAGTAGCACATACAAAGGTGTTTAACTGCATTTTTATGTATCCCGGTGTAGTTTGCGTTTGCTGTATATTTTGCAATTTGTAGCTGTATATAACCTGCTTCCAACTGTTATTTTTGTGTGTAGTATAATATTGCTAATACAAGCGAAATCAAATACCAGGGTAGCTGTGCAATAGCTATGTTTCCCCTGTACTTTAGCTTTTTAAGTGCCATAAGTTTTCTGCTTCTTGTACAGTGGTCCTTGAGTTGGATTTGTTTAAACACATTTATGGATGCCTCCACAGCATATTCATTAATGTATAAATGCCTTTTCCTTTTTGTTTTAGTGGAAAACCTCACTGTTTTAGTTCAGCCTGCCACTGTGTGGTGCTCTTGATGTTATCGCTTTAATATTCTTGCCATGAAACTGACAGCATGTGGTAGCTACAAAGATAAGCTAAGCATTGGACTAAAGGACCTTTGTTTACACGCTATACCTCGGATGCTTCAGTAGATCACTGATTACTGCGATCGAAGCATCAGCAGTGGGCTTCTTCACAGATCCCCCAGGAGGAAAATAGATGAATCTCTAAGCAAATGGCTGTAAATGAGCAAGCATAAACAAAGCCTTTGTCCTTTAAGAGAAGAAGAGGAGGGGGGGGGGGGGGATTGAGTTTATTTTGTAAAGCTTTGTTGTGTGGATTTCAAGAGTGTCTGTAACAACCTTGTATGATATGTATATACGGTTTGAAGAGTGGGTTTGTTAAGTGGAGTGTGTGAAAAGACGTTTTAAAGTGCATCGACACAGGCCTGGCAGGCTCTGTTTCTGGATCAAAGATGTGTGTTCTGTAATTCAAAAATGTTTTTTGAAAGCTTTGGGTTAAGAGGAATAAAAGCAGCAACTCTTCCTAGGTTTGTATATGATTTACTCATTTGCGGGTGGAAGCATGGAAGTCAGTCAAGACAGCGACATAGAAAATTACCCTCTTGTTCATGGATCAGTTAAACAGATACTGTACAGTATGTACATGTACATAGCTCTTTGAAACAATAGCTCTTTTCCTGCTGAAATGCAAAAGTACCATATATTTATAGAAATACAGTGAAGGGAGGAAACACATCTGAGACTAACTAAATGGAGTAGATTTTAAAAACCTTGATATGTTGTAAAATAATAACTACAAAACATTCCCTACAACACAGAAGTAAATGAAGGAGTTAACAAAACATTTAGGAAATTTGTTGCTGAATCATTAGTGAAACATCCCTTTTTATTTGCAAATAGATGCAACAGTTTAGCAGTTACATTACTTGAAATGAGGACAATACAATGCAAAGTGAATTTTGTTTCTGCTTACAGTAAAACCAGGTACCACACATATCTTCTCCAGCTGTGCCCAACTTCTATTTGCAGACATTTTTGATTTAATATCCATTACATCAGATTTTATTGACAATTATCTTCCAACATTATATCACAGTGTTTACCTGGTAGTCACAAACATAATGCAAAAAAATGACACTGAAATATCTCAGCTGACATCTAGTGCAGTTTAACAATAAACACCATTAATAATTCATGATAAACAATATTAATGTAATACTATCCAGAAAATCACTCTGAAGAGAATAACTATTTTATTACAACCAAAAATATGTGGTTATATGTTTTCAGTCTCGAATGCTAGCATACCGGGACAGATATAATCTGTGAAATGGCAATCTCTGAATTTATTTTTTAACCATGCAAAACATAATCCTGAGGTTTTCCTAATCAGAGCTGCATTTTAGATTTTCAAATAAAAACAGCATGGTGTTATACATAAATATGTAATACATAAATACATTCGTATTTGTAAATATATAAAACAAGAAAAATCACTATCACTGCAACTAAATCTAAATGAGACCAAGCAATATTCAAATAGCCAACAATACAGTACAGGATTTGTCTTCTGCATAGTTAAAAGCTTATTAATATTCCTACTCACAGCATCAATAAATGCACAGGTAAAGTGCTGCAGCATTGTCACAAAGGCAATAGCTCATCTCTGCCATGGTCATTTGAGCTAATGATACTTGAAAGAGCTTAATTACAAAAAGAAAAACCATGCAAAACTTAGTTGTTTTTTTTCTGGAAATCAAAAGACAGAATAAATGTACCAAATTCAAGTTGAGGTGTGGATTTTTAACATTTTCAATAGATTAAGGTTTTGTGGACCAAAAGCCATTATGGAGTGGAGTACATTTACGGAAAATGTAATTATGTGCACACCATCAATGGCTATATATTTGTTTTAACGGGTCATATTATATTTTCACGGGTCATACGGAATTAAGAGACAATAGAATCTCTTGGAAAATGGGCTTTGGCAGGCCTCCGGTCCGTTTTGTAAACTGTTTCAGTGCAATCTCAGCAAATGAGTGATAGTGAAAAACAGGAACATGCTAAACTCATTAAGACCCTTCAGATGGGCTTGTAGAGTAAAGATGTTACATACTTCTTCTTGTACCTATGTGTAGCACTAAGCACCATCACTCCGTCCTACAAGAAAGACAAAATGTTCAAAGACAGTAAACATTTTGAAAGTATACCAACAATAGAAATAGAACTCCTCTTTTACTGTACATCTAGATTGATAATACTGTTATATTGAAAGAAACCCTACATCTGAAAAAGAATGGAAAATTCAATCATAGCTGCCTGTTACTGCTACTCACAAACTTCACAACACAGAAATTAAACATTTCCCAATATCTAACACTTCCCAGGTCAAACTCACCTTTATTGAAAGTGCATACAAGTGATTGAGCATCACATGGTTTGGTTCAGGCAGCAAGGCAGGATCACACTGAAAAATACAGAATTTACATTCAATGAAACAGCTTGCTAGGTGATAACTGCTGCATGTATATAGGCAAAGAAGAGTTTACATTATTTTCGTGCCTAATGTGATCTAAAAAATGTTAGAAAAGGGCTAATTGCCTTAAAGGAGTGGCTTAAAGGAGTTTAGATTTATGTTTGCAAGCATGCCTACAAAATCTCAAGGGGAAAGATTATGATACTGAGGTGCAATTCATTTTCAGACAATACTTCATGTCATCTTTGCGGCAAACAGCACACCATTTCTCTGCCCAAGCCAGGTGTTTCTCCATATATTCAGTTTGGTTCTTTATTTCTGAAAAGCGGACATGAAATCATGTTGTGCTGAAGTGTGTAAAATGGAAAGCAACACATACAGTACATCATGCCACAAAGGCAAACCAATGTAGGCAAAATGGAGTACACTGTATATTATTGAGTACCCTCATTCTATAGTGTAATACAAAGGAGGTGAGAGAGTATCAAAAAATATTCCCAGTGGTTGCTTTGCTTTTTACTTTAGCTGGTTAAGATACAGCACGTCATGTTCAGTACATTATGAGTTTTAGGATTCCTTCAGAAATGTACTTGGAAAATTACACGTAGAGCCCAGGAGACAGACACTGAAAACCAAATTTAAGTTCTAAAAATTTGGCAAAGATGAAAAACTTGAAAAACTTTTTTTGTTTGGCAACGTTACCCATTCACACACTGGCTAACAGTAGTGGCGTTTTTATTTGAACATAAAGCTCAGGCACTATTCAAATCACTGTGTTGATTCACTCTCAAGCCTAAACTCAATGAAAGTAAATGGAAGAAAAAATAACCCCGAATTCTGATGGCACTAGCAAATGAAAAATTCCATATCACGAACTGACATCTTTGCTGTGTTTAGTCTTTAACTGCACTGACGACAGTGCATCAAACTAGGCATTACTCAAGTTCAATATAACTTGATCTTCAAGTTCCTAAATAAAAGTAGTTAGATTTTGCCTTAAGTAGCAAGTTTAAAGGTCAAATATAACACTGCAAAAAATAATTTGATCACATTTTCTACTATTGTTTTTTGCAAATGCTGGTTAAATGCCTGTGTACAGAGATCTGTGCACTTGCAGTCAAAATGATGATCTAACCCTTCCCCTGCTCTGCTTGGTCCTGTGCCAGTGCTAGACAGCTTGTGAGACCAGGGTCACTTGGCTCAGTTCCTGCTTGGTTTGAGTCACACTGAACTGTGAAGGCTTGGCTCCATTTGAGTGTGCCAGTGTGAAAAGACCCATTTGGGATTTGATAGAGAATGTGACAGCTCTGGGTCAGAGTTGCTCAACGTTTTTCACCCCATGTTACACCTCAGTAAACAGAAAAAATGTTGCAACCTACATCGCCCAACTCGAACACACACAAAGACATATCACCACCCCTAGCACAACATTCTAAACTGATATTTCAACATTTAATCTGAGTTTGCCTTGCAAGTGCACTGTCACCCTGCCCTGACAATATCTGATGACAGAAACATTACTCGGATGTTCTCCATTTTTTATTTTGTATGTGTGCCAAACTGAAACGTAACGCACACCATAAATGACTTCCACGTGAGTGGTCTCAGAGCCTCGGTTTTGCATGTATAGACCGAACATCAAAGCGACACATCTGTTACTCCATATATCCAATACACATTTTTGTTTTGTTTATGTTTCTCGTACATGACATTTCTAAAATGCTGCGGCACACCAGTTCAAGTCAGAAGACGCTCTGCTGAGCCACAGCCCAATGGCTGAGAAACACAGCTCCCGCTGACAGAATAAGAGCGCTCTGGCGGAGGGGAAAAGTGAGACTCACGGAGATGTTGGTGTCCTTGTTGAGGATGACCTGGAGGAGATGCGGAGGCAGAATGGGAGGAGCCTTGAAGCGCTCTTCAGGACGAAATGCGTACAACTCCTGGCCATAAGGGCCTGGAGGAGAGCTGGAGAGATCTGTGTACAACATCCATATTCAGTTAGACCACATTTTCTATATAGGAATTCTTCTGCTGTTTGCCAAACTATGTTCCATTTGGTACAAAACATTCAGAAATAAATAATGGCGTAATAAGAACTGTACTTGCGCTTCTTATTTTATATTAATAGCTAGAATTAAAATATAATCTGATTACAGTAGAAATACATTGCAGGACCTTGCTTACCTGATGTATCTGAAGACTCTAGTGAATCTACCTTCAGGGCATCAAATACCTCAAAATCAGATTTCTTCACCTGGATCAAATTGTTAATGGTTCCCATCTGACTAGTGACCACCGGCTGAAATAAAAAAAAACTCACTGCTTAAAACATAACGTAACGGTGAACGACATCACCAGTGAAAACTCAAATTGTGTTTTTACCTCAGAGGGATCATGGACCCACTGCCCATCTACATAGAACTTGTACTGGTGCTCCCCTTCTGGCAGATCAAGGATTGCTACAAAGTCATTATGGCTGGAAATAAAAAGGGAAGAAATCAGTGATCATCTCACTCACTTGACTGCATTGGCACGTCCCCAAATTATCCTCCTTTTTTCTAAAACTCCAGATTACAAATTGCTCGCGTAGCAATTTGTTGCCCTTGCAATTGCTCAATACACACCCACCCAAAACGGAAGCGGCTAATTGTCTGCATCTTAACATCTCGGCTCACAGATGCAAACCCTGGACCCACACAAGGAGGATAAAAAGGGAAGTACAGACGGGGTACTCCAGTCCCTTGACCCATCAAGTCATTCATTATTAGTCCACAGCAACACTGAGGAGAATGAGCACTGATTGGATGAGACCCAGGTCTCCTGACAGTGTGGCCACAAGCCTGCAAGCACCTGGGAAGTTTCAAGGGTTGCTGGTTCAACTGGAATGTCAGAGGACCCAGGCTACCTAATCCCAGCTCTTCTCCCAGAGGTGCCCGAACCAATTGCACAGTTACTTGAGTGTCGCTGCCAGTGTGGGCGTTATTTAAGGAATGCCAGCTGGCTATCAAGATGAGCCAGGCTCAGACTGTTGATATCTAGGACAAAGAGGTCATCCTTTCCTGATTATGCCGCGTGGAGACAATAAAATGTTACATTTTAAACAGTAGCCAATGCTGCCCTAACAATCTGGGTTAAACATCCCTCGCTATTCAATGCTTTTATCAGGTCTTTGTACCAGATCGACTGGTGCATCGGCTCAAGTTGTGTATTGTTGGTCCAAGCAAGACTGATAGCCATTACTGAGTAATTTAAGTTTTGTTTTAACAGATAAGACTCTGTATAACAGAGACGCCCATATTAGTCTCCCTTTATTATCATTCAGCCAGGTGTGACAATAACTCAGCTATGAAATTCAACAACTTACCTTTTGTTGAGCGGGATCTTGGTGCTCCAGTTATTAAAGGAGCCAGCGATGTACACTTCCTTTCCACCCCCTGCCCAGCGGATCACAGTGGGTCGTGCTTGTGATCCCAGCTTCATGTGCTCTTCGAGGTCAGGCGTGAAGTGCATAAACTCCTTTTCTCCAGAAGGCTGAAACATTTAAATAAACTGAATAAATAAAACCGTGAGCTGCCATCCAAAGTACTCTAAGCAGAGATATTTCCATCCCACCTGTGGCACTGCGTGGTATAAGCAGACCTCAACCATGAACTCTTCATGTGTTTCACCGCTATACGTGCTATACAGGCACTACAACATTACTGGGCCCTGTTTGCCGAAAATCACAGTGTAAAAGGACTAAAAAAAGGTTTATAAAGCGAACGGGGAATAGAACAATTAAAGAAGACAAACAGGGTATGTGTTACATAAAAGGTTACTGTGGTCAGTGAAATATATACAAAGCAGCCCAGTCATCACTCCAGCTGCATAAACGGTGATATTTTCAAAATATTTACGTTATGCAGGCAGTGAATATCTCTGACCAATTTACAACTCCTTAACAGCGCTACAGGCAGTATAATATCGTGTTAAAAATAGGTTACATTTTATGTAACAATGACTTTATACATTCATAACAAACTTAACACAAAACAGACAATAAATACAGCATGCAAGGGCAAACATTTTTTGTTAAACATGTTTTCATTAATAATACATACAGCATATTTATCTGGCCCTTTTTAACACAAAGCATCCCAAAGCACTTATATAGGAGACCCACTTTATCTATTACCCAAGCGCAGTACCCAGCTTGGTGACATGTTGCCATCAGCCACACTCCACATTAGGTCAGACAGAGAAGCAAGAAATTACTTCAGCAATTGAATTAAGAAGTAGGCCAGATTGTGAAACCTCTGAGCAGAATTTGTGCCAGGATACAAGGGTAAGCACCACTACTTTTACAAATATTCCTATGGGATCATTAATGGCCAAGTAACTAAGAAGAGGTCCCAACATTGTATTCGATGGGATCTCCTCCACAAAGCAGTCCAACTGTCAACCATATTGAGGTACTGAATGTGAGATTCTAGTACAGAGGGAAATGTACCTCCTCCTGGTTCAAAACCACCACCCACAGAAGCAACCAGCTTACCCTCTGAGGTTTCCCACCACACTGCTGACTAGTGCTGGCTATGCTTAGCTTCTGAGGTTTGACAAGATCAGGCCACAGGGAGGTAACACCTAGGTCAACACCCTGGATGGTGCGCCTGTCCATCACAGGGCGGACACACAGACACCAACACATGCACACAAACACACACCAAAAGTCAATTAACCCACCGGTACAGTTTATAAACCAGAGGAAACCCACACAAACACAAGAAGAACATACAAACAATATGAACACAGATGGATCCCAAGCCCGGAATTGAACCCAGGACCTCTTGCTTTGGGGCAGCAAAACTAACCAATGCGCTACTGTGCTGCCCTTCAACCTCTACATGGTTACCAAAATACAGTATATAGGATAATAAAGTATTTAGTCATATTACTGAGGACAGAGATTAAATCATTGCTTGGCTGTTCAAGCATGCGGTGTTTTTTCATTTGGTTCAACAATGTTGAATGACTTTGTGATAACATGGATGAGACTGTAACATACAACTATCACTGCTTGGTCAGCTGTGGCTTTCATTCTGAATCTCCATGAACACTTGGATTTAAGTGGTTGATACACAGCAGTAATAAACAGCACAGCACAGCCTTGTCAACGGATGCTTTATTGAGCAAGTTCAATGCTGTGCAAAGAGACAGTCCAAGCAGAATGCATACTTACCACCATCAGCCCATGCTTGTGTTAAATACCTTTGACTCCAGAGTGTGAGTGTTGAAGATGTTGGGGTCGTCGGTGCTGTCCACCATGATTTTGCTTGGTTCCTGCTCTTTCTGGCTACTGGTAACTCCATCTGGACGGTGGGATTTTGCCCCATGGCGATCTCCCAAGACCCGGTCACTGGACGTATTCCCCATACTAGTTCACCTTTCCAACAACATTCAAAAAGTCTTAAGAAATCTTGCTACATTAAAATACAGACCTTATCCATCTTCCATTGTCCCACACAATACATCAATTTCATCAAGCAGAAGCAATTATAATAATAGTGCTCACACTTCTACTGTGCTTTTTCTGGACACTCCACTCAAAGCACTTGACAAGAAATGTGGACTCCCCTCCACCACCACCACCTGAATGATGTGAAGGCTGCCAAAGTGCACCAGTACGCTGACCACACACCAGCTCTCAGTGGGGAGGAGAGCATGATGAACCCAACTGATAGATGGGGATGATTAGGAGGCCATGATTGGCAAAGGCCAGGGGGAAATTTGGCCAGTACACCTGGGTAAATACTGCTACTCTTTTCAAGGGATTTGTAATGCCCATGGAGAGTCAGGACCTTGGTTTTTCATGTCATCTGCAGAACAATGCCTTTTTTACAGTATAGAGTCCCCATCACTGTACTGGGGCATTAGGACTCACATAGACCACAGGGTGAGTACCCCCTACTGGTTCCACTAATACCTCTTCCAGCAGCAACCTTAGCTTTCCCAAGAGGTCTCCAATCCAGGTACTGGCCAGACTAAACTGCTTAGCTTCAATGACAGTTGTGGGTTGCAGAGCGATACAGCTGCTGGCAGGTCCATGGAGACCTGATATTTTTGCCACTTTGTTTTAGATGTTAATCCTGACAGATCTGTTTTTCAAAGTAGACCATCCTATTACATTAATACGGAGGATGGAAAAAATAATGGTAAAAACAAGAAACACATTACATTAACGATTTAACGAAGGTTTAATGAAAGCAGTGAGCAAACAGTTTGTGCTTATAAGAAGCTTATATTTGAAATTCCTAATCCTTATCATTAAGATGTCCAAGTCCCTTGTACAGCAGTGTGTATACATTTGTCAGAATTATGAAAGCAGAAGCAGACTCCACATACCTGTGCCTCACGGGATATTTTTCTCATGAACATTAAAATATACAATAACAATGACAATCAAAAGACAATAGCATATTTCATTTCAAAATAATTGTTTTCACTAAAGGAACCAAAGGCATGTTTACAATGACGTCAGGTTCTTATTCTGAGAGAATCGGAGGCAGTATTGGGCTTGTTCTGATTTTGCTTAATTATAGCATCAGAGGAATTTTCTAATCCAACAATAATGAGTGGAATAAAGAGAAAAAAACCCACACAGCAGTCATGTAAGATGTACTCCTACAAATGAACGGAATATCTCGTTCCCCTTTAAAGCACAATATTAATCAGAACAGACAATGAAGTCGTTCGAAAGAGTTTCCTCTCATACCGCCCAAATGTAAAGGTGCCAAAGTCTATAACTGTTACAAAGTCTTTAACTTTGTAAAAGTTAAAAACACAATGGATTCTTTGTGCATGTACTACAGCTGTCTTTATGAACTACAACTACTAACAAAACAGGTAGCACCCAATGACTCTTTACTTTGTAAAGACAGCTAAAAATACACACACGGTACTAGCTGACCTCTGCCTGTACACCAGGGTTGTTAATCCCGGTCCTGGCTTCTGTCTGCAATGCTTCATTCCCAATCAGCTCTCAGTGGTTCAAAAACAGGTCGTTATTAACAAAGTTGGGCAAAGTTAGTCATTTCTCTCAATTCAAGGGACGTGGAGATAAACGGCCTCCAAGACAGTCCTGTTGTAGACTGTATTATTGTGCATATCATTTCAGTGATGACCACTCAACTGTGAGAGGCAATTTGTGGAACCTCTAAGCACAGGTACGTAAAAATGACAAGAAATTGACACTACTACGAAACTGATCTTAGCTTACTATCGGCATGCATTAGAATACGAGCCCGTAATGTTTGTCATGATAATGATTTCTTTAGGGTCAAATGATTGCTTAAATAAAAACACAAACAGCTAACATTATTCAGAACACCAGATTATACGTCAGAAAAACAAAAGTGTAAGTGCGATTTTATTTCCGTGTTTATGGTGTGCTTCCAAAAACTGATTAAAACTGTAGCGCCTGCCTCTTGTAATGGTACACCTGAGCTCTTCACCCTGTTCCCAAAAATATAAACGTTTAGCAACAGCAGTTGTACCATCAAGTTAAATACCATTGTGGCGTTTTTAAAACGACCTTGTTGCCCAAGCAGGACAGCGGTAGTCTTATCAAACGATACAGTAACAGAAACAACAAATTTCCAATAAGTTTGCTTCAACCACAACACTCGGAAGCTCCGACACCCAGTAAATGATCAATAAAACTACTTTACCAGACACCGCTAAATAACAATATCTTAAATGCAAACACTTTAAAGTTCTAGAACAGAAACTGGGGTGATCTTAATTTCACATATACTGTTTGAGGCACAAAGAAGAAGCGCGGAATAACGCAAATTACCTGTTAACGGCGTTTAATGTCTATTGCTTCTGGAGCGCCACTGAACCGATCGCCCTTCCTACATTACAAATGTCAACAGCTCCCCCTGCCCCAACCTTGATGATATCGGCTTCTACGGGATCTGCGGAGGGTCAATCTGTAATCCTAAAACTGCATTTGCCAAACGCGAAGGCCTTCAGATTAAAATGAAAGTACTGAACTGTCGCTCTTGGCTTTTAAAAATGTAAACAAGTCAGATGTTATTTTTGTTTGTAACAATCTGTCGTATTTTTAAATTAGTAATAAATAAGTATACTAGTTTATAATCGTACTTTATAAAGCATGCTAAAACAAGCAATAACTGAATAAAACGATTGACACCCAATACAGATTTTGCATTTTTGATAAAAATATTATCAGATTAATATGGAAATAAACAGGAGACAAAGGTGAGACTTTCTGAAAACATTATTGGCCCAATCATCACTTTAAGCTTTGATTACCATAATACACAAACCCACCAGTTTAAAATAATTGCATTCATGATGTTTACTTTCAATAGTACTTTTCATGATACATATTAACAAAGCGTTTTGGAACAAAACAATCACACCTTAAAGCATATACTCTGTACATTCAACAGAATTAAAACAGAGATAAAAATAACTTTGAAACAGGATTTGAAAGTGCTGACGTGCAAGATAAGACATGAGCTGGGCGATCATTTCACAGCCTTGGAGCAACAGAACAGACAGCAAGGTCTCAGGTGTTGAAAGCATTGTTTTTGGAGGAGGGTGTGAGCAATACATAGCTGTGTTGGGAGTGAACAGTTCATTGATGTAGACAGAAGCTAAATCACTCAAGTGACCAGCTGTATTTTTTTCATTCTGAATTCCGCAAGAGCCAATGCAAGAAAGCTAAAAAAAAAGATAGATGCTCGTGGATTTTAGTTTTAGTTAAGATCAGATTAGCTGAGATCTGAACATATCCTGTTGGCAGCAACACCAGCAAACACTGAATATAATACAATAATCAAGCCTGGAAAAGATAGACATATGCATTAGCTTTTCTCCACAACTCCCTCTCTCTCTGCCACTGAGCAGAGAGTCAGCAATGTTAACAGGATGAAAAACAACTCTTTCACAACATTTTGAAGGTTAGAAGCAAGTAAAACATTAGGAGCAAGCACAGACTTGTGTTATAGTATGCTGCTAGGATTCCGTTTATTCCAGGCTTTCTGAAAAGTATCATTTTGTGATAGTGACAAGAGAATACTGATTTAATTATCAGATTCAAGCTCTGGGTTGTCCTGGGAAAATAAAATATTAACTATACCCTCCTCTCTCAGAGACACTCCCATTTTCACTCTGACAACCCCTTTTCTTGAGCATGACATTACAGTATATGAGCAATACAATTCAAGGGTATAATGCATCTGAATTACTTTGAATTTCATAACTGCAAACTAAATCAAGCAGTAACATCACACATTTATATTGTGCATCATGCAAGCAACCATACTTGGCTTACCCATATAGTATTGAAAGGACAATGTACAGTAATTATAATCTAAAATCTAAAATCAGATCAGAGGGAGATTTATATCTAGTATTTGATCCTGTGATATCATCCTTAATATTATGGATTTTAAAAAACGATTTTTTTCCCAAAAAGCTGTGATCTTTAAAATAAATGGGGTTGATTCCTATACCCAGTAGAACCTTGTGTCGTCTAATAAAAGAACACACTATCAAACATCATCTATGACTGGTCTCCTCTGCTAAAATAGCTAATAATAGGCCTGAAATGATGAGTAATATGTGGCATGCTTCAGTTATAATATGCTTACACATATATAGCGCTTTTCTGGATAAGTAACTCAAAGCACTGTACTGTACATGTAGTGGGGACTCCCCTCCACCACCAATGTGTAGCCCCCACCTGGATGAGGAGAAGTCTGGATTTATTGAAAAATTTCAAATTGGCACTCTCAAAATATTGCCAATATAACAACAGAATGTGTGAAGTTATTAAGAAATGGTGGTAGAGGGTCAGTTAAAAGTATAATTCTATGCTTGGAGTATAGAGAAAAGTGAAGCTGACACATAGCTCAATACTACTACTACTACTACTACTACTACTACTACTACTAATAATAATAATAATAATAATAATAATAATAATAATAATAATACAAAGTGCACCAGTACATCCCACACATTAGCTATCAGTGGGAAGGACAGCAGACTGTTCAGAGATGGGGATTATTAGGAGGTCATGATTGGTAAAGGCCAGGGGGAAATTTGGCCAGGACACTGAGGAGAACACCCCCACTCTTTTCGAGAAATTCCCTGGGATTTTTAATGACCACAGAGAGTCAGGACCTCAGTTTAACAGAAGGACAGTGCCTTTTTACAGTCCAGTGTCAAAAAACGTTGGGTGTCCAGCCTGTTCTGCCTCAGCGTGTTATACAGCACGGGTGCGAGCTGTGGCCCCCAGACATAGTTCCCACTGCGACAAGAGAGTCCGGGGGACTGTGAAGATGCTGGGTGAGTCAGGGGGGAGGCTTAGACTTTCAGCAGGTAGTTAGCAGGTGGCAGCACACTGAACCAAACTTGAGTGAGAACGGCACTTGAAGCACGAAGGTTCTGGCAATATGGAAAAGTCATTAAACGACAGGGGAGTCACTTTCCTGGGTTTCCTTGAAGACTGGGTGCTTTGACCTCAAGATTCAGAACAGCCTTCAGTCGCTTCCAGAACATGGACTGGCAGGCTTCATCCGGAGGCCACTCCAGGTAAGTGCTCTTGTTCATCATTTTGCGCAGCTTGCAGAAACGGTCGGGAATGGAATTGGCCGGAATGGGCTCGAGGAGCAGGAGGATCAGAGAGTCCCTCCTCTCTTCAAACACCCGGTGCTGAGCCAGGAAGAACTCGTAGTGGCACCACTCGCTCTGCACAAAGTTCTTAGACAGCACAAAAACCGTCTTGTAACTTTTGGAGATGCAGTCAATGATATTGGCAATTATAGCCTTTCCAGGTGTGAAGTCACGTTCATGGATACAAATACGGTAGGGTGGATCGTCTGATTCCAGCTGTTTCAGAAGATTGTTCATCACCCATGTAGAGTCCTGTTCACTATAGGATAGAAAAGCATGATATTCTAAGTTTCTTTCCCCAAGGTCAATATCTGGAGCTTTTTTAGCCCTGATCCATATCCAGATAGTTTTTATGTACCATGGTCCATTATATCTTATGCAAATACAAATACACAAAGCCACAAGAACAGCTACACAGGCCACAACTACGCCTGCAAGCATGCCAGGATTACACTGCACAAAGGAAAGGTCCTGAAGGCAGATTTCTGAGCCTCTTAAAGACAGGGGAATCTCACATTTGTATCCTTCTGGCCACTCCTCTATTCTGGTTAATGACCCAACAAAATACTCGCAGAGATTATTTATGTTACAATAACAATCAAAGGGGTTGTAACTAAGTTTTAACTCAGTGAGGTTTAAGGCTTTCAGAGTTGCAATGTCAACTGCATTTATTTTGTTTTTATCAACATGCAATATTGTCAGATAAGTCAAGGGAGGTAGGTGGTCTATTGAAAGTATATTATTGCCAGAAAGGTAGAGTTGGGTTAAATACTGCATCTTTTCAAGATTGGCTATTATAGTGATGTTGTTGAGGCTCAGATCCAAGATTTCTATTGAATTTGGCAAGCACATAAATACATTACTGGAGAGGTGGTTACCCCTCAAGTTCAAAAATTTAATGGTTGGAGTCCAAGGGCATGGTTCTTTGGAACTGAAGTCTAATGTGTTAAAAGCTGCAGACACATTCACCAGCTGTTCCATATGAGAGGTCATTGCAGCAAGTTTCTTCAAGTCTCCAAAATTATTTCTGTCAACCACCAATGAACGCAAACCAGGTAATGGTCTATGACAATTTGGAAACAAGGTATATTCATGGAGCAAATTATAGGACACCTCTAAAAATTCCAGTGATTGCATAACATCAGCTATTGCGCACGGAATGTAAAAAACAGAAGCATTCACAATTGATACCTCGATAAGGGGTTTGAAAAACTCCACCATGAACTCCAGGGAAGTAAACCTGTAGAAGTTCGGATTATATATATGTCTAATAAATAACCTTCTTAAGTGTATATCCTGAAAATGTGTAATATCAACTTTCCAGTGTCCTATAGCATCAAAATGAATCAAATCAAAGGAGATCTCTTCAAGGTTTGCTTTGCCCACAGTGTTGAACAAAGATGTAACAAATTCATCGTTCATAGAAATATTCTGGAAAGCAATGGATCTCAATTCTGAATCATCAAATGTGGAAAATAAAGATACAAATGTCCCACCCCTAACCAGATCAGCATTCTTTAGTTGTAACGTCCTGGTTGCGTTTTTGATGTCTTGAAACATGTGCTGAAGCAGTTCCAAATCATGCCAAATATTCACCTCCAGAGTGAGTTTTTCCAGACCATATAGGATTTTCAAAGAGTGCTCATACTCATCGAGATCTCCAGTGATCAGGTGGAATTCCTTGAGATGGAGACTGCCCAATCCTTGAAAGATGTTCTTTCCTAAAGAGATGATTTGAGGATTACCAAGCTTCAAAACCTGGAGGTGTTTCAGAAGGCTAACCTGTGGTCCCAGCTGGATTTTATCACCAATGTTGTTGGAGATGTCCAGGTAGTTCAATGCAACCAGGTTTTTAAAGGGAAGGACAGAACCTTCAAGAAGATAGTTGTTTGAAATGTCCAAGTACTCAAGCTCTGGGTTGTCTTCAAAGGCCCTGTGATCTATAAAGCTAATTTGATTGAATTGCAGGTAGAGCTTCCTCAGTCCTTTGACTTCGGTGAAGTCCTGCTCCTCTATTTTCTCAATGTTGTTGTGAGACAGGTCCAGGGTAGCTGTGGTTGGAGGAATTAGGCAGGAAGTGTTTGGGTAGTTCTGGGCAGAACAGTTGACCACAAGACCTCCGTCCACTGTCATACAAAATGCACAAAGAATAAAATATAGTACAGAAACTATTTTGTTCTGCTTCCACAAGACGCGGTATATGGACATGTTTCCAATTTCCAATTTGTCTTTCTGTTCAGTGGCTTCTAGCTATGGAAAAAATGTACAGGGATGTTTTAGTACAAATGCTTTAGTACATTAGACAGACATTAGAGAATAATTAATTTTAATTTTAGCTCCCATTTAGTTATTAATTTGACTAAATATAAATTTGAAAGCAACTCAATTTGTATTTATAAACAGAAACATAAAAAAACAGATAACAAAGCAAATTAAATCTCACTGAATTTTATCTGCAAATGACCATATATGAGCACTATGTTATAACCAGTGTTTATTTTTAATCTGATTTTATACACCAAAATAACTTAATACTGTTTTTCTTTCCACTTTTTATTGCATAAACAAGAAATGTTATAACAAACAAAAAAAAGAAACTGAATGTATAATTCTAACAACAGGAAATCACTTATTTCCTCCGATTCTCAAGATATTTGGAGTGTACAACTCCTATATTGTCTGTCAATAAAAATAATTTTAAAAATATATATTAAAAGAAATAACTTGAAACTGAAACATACCCGCACCACCTGTTTTTTTTGTTTGCCTTTGGTTAACAGGTTATCTCCATTAATAACCACACAAATTTAGATGTTTCTTAACTTTTATTAAATGTATTATCATCTCCACGGCTCTGCCCTTATTAACTTACCTTGCGTCTTCTGTTTTGGAGAAATGTGTCAGGGTGAAAATCAGCCGCTCTAAAAGACGGGAGTTACTTTTAAAAAGATTGTAAAAAAAACAAGTTCCACGATTGTAAATTAAAATATACTGTAAGATTCATTTGTGTGAAGAGAGTAACGCTGGGGTGTTTTTCTCGCTCAAAATGCTCTTTCGATCTTTTCCTTTGCTTTTTTTTGTTTTGTAAGGTACAGCTCAAGAACATTCTTTCTTTTCAGTGCTCTTGGTATAGTTTTGCAGAACATTTGGGCCTCCTTTCTTTACTCCACCTTTTACAGGTGGACAAATGTTGCTTTCATACAAAAGGGTGTGGCACTTGACAATGGCAAGTTATTGCCTGTAATGTGAGAACGATACATTATATACATTATTAAATCCCGTGTTTTTCCTCTGATTTTCTGATTAACTTATTCTGGAATTAATCAAGCACAATGAGACATTTTTAGGAAAAAAAATCATTTAAAAATATTTATTTATTTTAAAAGCCTCCTTATTATAGCTCCAAACTACACCTAGGTACACAGCAGCCTTTCTTTCCTGATGCCGATATATCCCTTGTCTTTGGAATTTCATCTTTATCTTTCTTATCCTCAGAAGTGGGTTGCTCTGCAGTTTGGGTCTCCTCTTTTTTGCAGTTTGCAGCTTTCTTTTTCTTCTGCACTAGCGGATACTTGAATTTGAACACAACACCTCTCCCTCCACTAGAACATGAGAGTGTTTCATTGTCCTCATCGTCTGCTACGCTGGTTCTCCCAGCAGTGTTAGGGGAATCACTGACTTTCACCCCATTCATGTTCTGATACAGTATGTTGTGAATTGCCAAAAATGGAGAAAGAGAGACAAAAAGCACAGTTATATTAACCCTCTGTTCTATTGCTTGCAAAATGTATTCTAAAAGTGAAGAAAGAAAAATAAAAATATTAGTACCGTTTCTCAGGTGAAAGCAGAAGCTTGGATATTAGATAGGTGTAAGGTTTTAGAAATGTTTTCCGATCCCCTCGAATCAACCTTCAAGACCCGGCCAGCAGCCATATCACCCTGCAACTCGTAACTGGCAGCCAACTGAAGCTAAGCAGGTGTGAGCCTGGCCAGTACCTGGATGGGAGACCTCCTGGGAAAGCTAAGTTTGCTGCTGGAAGAGGTGTCAGTGGGACCAGTAGGGGGTACTCACCCTATGGTCTGTGTGGATCCTAATGTGCAGCTATAGTGATGGGGGCACTATATGGAAAAAAGGTTCTATCCTTTGGAATAGGCATAAAAACATGTGGAGTGTCCAAAAAAGTGCTATATAAGTGTAAGGAATTATTATTAACCTTCATTGCATCGTACCACAGTGTATGACACAACTGCATGCCTTATAGGCAAAAAGCTACTAATTCTTTGATTACCATTAGACGAAATGTGGGCTTGGTTTTTCCAGTCATAATTTAACTAATAAATGTGAGACTCCAGAGAATGTAGAAAGATTTTTTTTTTTGGGACAATACTATTTCTAAGTTTTTATGGCTTTTGTATCTGAATGTATTGCCACAGGCCAGTTTTCTTGCATTTAAATACAATGTAAATGTATCATTAGTTGCATCTTATTTTGAGTGCTCTGTTCCATTCTTGCTTGTTCATTCCTCTGAATAAAAGGAAGTTTGATGGTGAAATTGTGACAGAAAAAAAAGCTGTGCAGCCCCTTGATGAAACAATTCAACCAACCTGAACTGCTCTTCACTAAAATACTTCCTTGCATTCAGGCTTTACTGAGAATTGTTAAAGCAATCTTTTGGGTGGATCAGTTAGATACAATAACAAATTATCTTATTAGGATAGCGAATAACTAAAGATACAATAAAATGCAAAACAACAACACAGGTATAACCTGCCATGTCATCAGTTTATTATATAAAACGTACTGTTAAATGGAAATCATGCTTGTGCAAGAAATATATTTCATTAATTGACATAATAATTGATTATTTGACAAACACAGTCACAGCAATTTGTTAATATAGCATTTAGGACAATCCACAGAATTGATTTGATCTTATCTGCAGTAACAACCTTAACATGTCCCTTATGTTTTGTCTTCTATGAATGTATCTAATATTGTTTTAATAAAAAAGGTTACCTTGAGTGACACACATAATAAAGGCAATTAAATGCTGGATGGTTTTAAAACCAGAGGACATTTATATTCTTGTTATCTCAAATAAAAGCGTTAAAGGACCACTTACAGACTCTTTCTTCAAGCACAACTTCATGAAGCTCAATCTTTCATGCCAGCTGGTGGTGAATGTTTTGCTCTTTGTTTTTTCATTCTTTTCAGTACTATCCTCAGACTGGAGAGAGCTGGTACTTTCCTCGGCAGGGATCATATCATTCACCTGACATTATATTTGATTGAAAATGATTAATTACAGTCCGTTTAAAAAAAGGTAGAGAACGGAGGAAACCGTTTAATGTGACTTTATTTATCACAAACATAGACATCATAAAAAATGCCTTCCTGGTATCATAACTATGAATCACCCTATTAGTAATAAATGCATAACCTTTTAGCAAAATTTAGATCTGATCATCTTTGGTTTGCTATAGAAACACTGGACTTTCTTTCTGCTATAGTCAACATTAACATTTAAGAACGGGCCTTGTTAAAGAAGCTTTTTTAGAAATCATTCAATTCCAATCTGGTCAATCAGAGCAGAGCAGAGGAAACGTTTTTTTGGAAGTACTCACCCTGTCAGTCTCCAGTTGCTCAAGCATGGAGAGACATGTGATTGTTGAGGCACCATGCCCAGCACACGTGAACGTGTAGGGAGGGCTCGCATCCTCAATCTGCTTCTGGAAACACATGGAAGATGACAGGGGGGCAACCTAGCCTTAGAACTTTAGATTCACTAGCACTTGGATAATCTGAGGTTACAAAGCTTATTAATATTGATCACAAGTCTTCAGCTTGATGCATAGCTTGAAAACATTTCAATTAACATTTCAATTAAGTTCTCTTTCGGCCATTGGCACTTTGTATTCTCAGCTGCTGGGATAAAAACATGGATTGTGTATAAATTTAAGGAGATTTGAATAAAGCCTTACATTATTTGGTGGATTTAGAAACCCATATGTGGAATTCACTAACCTTGAAAGCCCCAACGTCTTCTTCAAGGATCTTGAGCTTCAGAGCGAAACGCTCCTCGAGCTCTTTAAATTTTCGATTGCAATATTCTTCATTCATCACCTTCAGCTCTTCTCTAATGACCCCTTCCCTCGCTTTCCAAGACTGGCGATCACCCGCCTCACTGTCACTGCTGTGTTCTGAGAGTTCAATGTCTTTACTGGTCATGTGCAGACCTCTTCTTTTTGGCTTTACCTTAGAAAGGAGTTAAACACTGTTAGACAAAAGAAAGGCCAGATCAAACTGAAAACTGTAAGACTTTCACAGTTCCACTATTGAATCACAAATAGGAGCAAGATGGGTTCACTGATCATTCATAATGTTGCCCATATGTTACTTTTATGTAGTCCGTTCATTCAGTTCCTTTGAATTCAGATTCAAAGGAGGAGTACAGTATCTGTGATCAGTGATTGTCTCCTATTGTTTCTCTGCTGTACTTGTTAGAATGATACAGGCTTTAGAATACAATCCAGATTTCTTCTACAACTATTGCCATTTTTCTAAAGCTAGTGAAAAAAGTACGAATGTCGCTGCTGCTTTCTTTATTTTAACTTCTTCTGCACAAAACATGAAAACCAAACAGTTATCTTACACTCTGTTTGCCCTTAGATGTCCCTGTACATTTCTCCTTACAGGTACACTCCTTTTCTTTCACAAGCTTGAAAAATACAATAGCATTAATAGCAAAATAATCTGAAAAATAAAAGTAAGGTCATTAAGTAAGCACAAAGTCAACGAATAATGTGACAGTGGTTTCTGTCTCCCATCCTGTTATCTCATGTTCAGAAATAGGTGGTTCTATTCATTGTTTTTGTGTTCTGCATCGGAATTTCACATCCAACACAAGATTAAACATTCAAACATGTTTTAACACTCACCCACATTCATCCGAGGGTAGACAACCAGTGTTATTTTATACCGAAACAGTTTCCACTGCGTCCAATAACTGATATACTAAAGCATAGGACATATGTATCAATTGCTGTAGTGGACAGAGCAGTAGCAAAACTCAGTGACTGCATGTACACTGATTCAAGAGAGATGTGCAATTCCACATGAGGAGGGAAACTGCAGTCTACCATCAGTGTATTTCTCCAATTTTTTTTTGTGGGCAACTACAATTACTAACCAGTAAGGGCAGTCAAGCATTGTATACTAATAATCCATCCATCTAGACATGAGTACATTTTGAATGAACCGTCCGTATCTCTGAGTATCTCTGCAAGGTTCAGGTGGCAATAGTCCCCTTCAAAACTATTCAAAACAAGTTTCACTCGAGATGGTAAACAACAAAAACAAGAAAAGGCAAGAAAACTTACAATACGCCGAACCACCGTATTTGCACCTGTATGCACTAATTTTTCCCAGTCGTCCGGGTTCTCGGCTGAACAATCCTTTATATCCTTAATAGTTTGCATTTTCTATGTTCCGCTATTGAAATATCTGGAAATCTGATGTATACACACATAAATTAGTGGATATTGCTTAAAATAAAACAGTTAATATGTAAAAATAATGTCAGTTTCTTATTTTCCTGGTTTGTGTGTTTGCGGATCGTTTGTGGTTTGCGGATCGTCCAGGTGATTACGAACTGTTGACGTCAAACGATGATGTTTTTATAACTGTATTCAAAATATTATATCGTACAAGGATAGGATGATAGTTAACACTCGTTGATAAATTACCACAACCACAGCTCAAACCCTTTGTAATGTAACGGTCGCTGAACTTCTCACAACTTCTCTAAACTGACAAGTGGGCAATAATTACGACAGTATATCGTGATAAAAGAATGAAGAATGTATCGAAATGTTTTGGAAAGAGGCAAATGTTGAATACATATAAAAACAAACTGTGGGACCCCTACATTAATTTTAAAACTTACTTGAACAGTTATAGTTATTATCATGCTAAATTCCGATGTCACCAACTTAAGCAGCAATAAATCAACAAACGTGGCGCTTAAGCGTCATTAAATTCGAATAATTATTTTAACACATTTGAGCCTGAATCAAAAGAAATAGGAGTCTCACTTCCTGTTCAACTTACAAAAAAAGAGATCTCAAAATCCTGATGCTGGCCACACCTGTAACATCATTAAACGAAAGTGTACCACAGAGTGGCAAATGATGCCCCGTTTTTTAATTTATTTTTGAAACGGTTTCTACGATACAGTTGATGTCATAAGCACTACTAAACGTCACAGTATTTGTGACGCAGACTGTTAAGATGGTTTATAAGTACCGCGCATAGCAGCCATTTGAGAAAGACGTGCTACACGGTTGCATTGCTTATTGTGTTTACGGGCACAGCGATCTACAGAAAATGATGACAGCTTTGATATCGAACAGCAAAGCTCTTACTATTTGGCGTCTTTGTTCTTGAAATTGGTTGAATATCCTTGCTTGGTCATAATTCACAATGCGCATATTAAAACGTATATTTGTAATAAAGTACAACAAGTAATTTACCTTTTGTGCAGGTTATGGGTTTGGTACTAGTAGCAAGATTCTTCTGTCCATGTTTTTTAGTTCAGTGCTACAAAGTTTCTTGCAAAGTGGAATAACTGTCTGGTATAACAGTCTTTCTGTCCAATTAAATGCTTGGATGAAAAACAAATGTATGAGACATCAGATAATAAAGTATTATCATATAAGTTTGTATCAGTAGATTTTGGTTGAACAGCAACTAACTAATGGGAGGGTGTATAATTTCTAGTAAGAATGACTTGTAGCTTTCTGAAGATGGTTAGGAATAAAGAGAGGCTGTTGACACTTTTCAACCACGTGTGTGCTGCAATTTAACGATGGATGAGTTTTTTATGTATATATATAGTGATTTTGAATTCTAAGTAAAAACAGTGAGTTAATTATTATGTTATTATAACTGCCTTACCTTTTGTAATGGGCAACAAGCATTACCAGGAGGATAGCACCAGATAATATTAAGATACAGAATTTGTCATTACACCAGATCTCTGTTTCTTAAAATCTGTGTGCTGAGCCATGGGTTGGCACTTTCAAGTTAAAACAATTGTGGTATAAACCATACATATACTTCCTCTGTCCCTTCCACAGACATGTTGTATGTTGTTATTACTACGATCAATGTATTTGTTTCTTCTCCAATATTTTGTTATTGCCAAAGTTGAGCCTCAGGCTGTTGCTTCATACACAGATGTTGCTTAATTTGCCAGGGGAAGGTTCTAGCTGGAGAAAGTCTTATTTTGGGTGGCTATGAAGAAAAGTACTTGCAAATTTTGGGTTATAAGAAACTGCACATTCAGTTACTGTAGCTCAGCTGCTAGAGGAATATGAATACAAAATACAAACATACAAAATTCACACACCCTATAACTTTGTGAAACTGTCTTTAATGACACATAAGATTTAAATTTAATAAACCCTTATGAAAGCAGGTTTTCCAATTTTCAAAAGATCAAACTTAACATATTTCAGTGCTTTCGTAGAATTGTTAATATCTTCATGCATTGAGTTCAAAATTTCTAAATGTTTCCACATGCACTAACCTCAAGAGTGAGCTGCTCCAGACCAAGCAGTATTTTCAAAGAGTGAGGCTCAAAAGAGTGATCTCCAGTGATCAGATGGAATCCATTTAGAGGGAGATGATAAAGTCATTGGAATCTCTTCATTCCAAATAAGACAATTTGGGGATTGCCAATTTTCAGAACTTGTCAGTATTTCCGAAGGCGAAACTAAGATGCTAGCTGGTGTTCATCATTAGCATTTTTGGAAAAGGCAGAGAAAAATGTTACTGTAGGCAGGTTTTTGAAAGGGAGGGCCAGCAAAACTATAAATGAGCAGAGAATGCTGCAGTAGTTTTGGGCAGTATGGTTTCTTTATGAGTCTTCCTTGATATTTCAAGTGCTGCTTAATACATGTCTTCATTACTGCCCGGGTGCACTTCAGAATTTCGTGGAGATTCTCACCTGGGGTGCCTTCTCTGGTTTGTATAGGTATTCTCTGGGTGCTGCAGTTTCCTCTTGCCTTCCAAAGACATCCTGGCTATGTTAATTGTCCTCTTTACATTGACTATGTGTTATTTCCAGTTTGCTCCCTGTATCTGCTGGGTTAAGCATATCCTCTGAATGAAGCAGTGATGGATCATGGATATATGGACGACGATAATATTTTTCAGTGTTCTTAATTAAATTAAGATAATTAAATTACTTCCATCTCTAAGGAAAATCCGGATTGGATTTGTATATGACGCTCTGAATATCCATTGCATATGTGACTAATTTTTCATTGTCAGGTTTGTTATAGTTTTTTTTAAAATACAGATCCATATTTGAAGTCCTCACACAGCAGACTGAAGCATCACAAAATTGTTTTACACTCCTTTTGGACTACTGGTATTTGGTAATAATGGAAAATTGTCCGCTTGTTCTTGAGGAATCTAGCTTTAATATAAATATATTTGTCTCTGCGTAAAACACAAACTTAATGACAGGATATCTAAGAGAGAGTGTAACTGCTCAATGTGGGCCATTGAGTGCTGTGATGACTAGCAGATTCTGCAATACAGGCAATCTGGATTCAAACCAAACTCCAGCCTGTCTCCTCATGCAGACTTATATCAAGTCTCATCTAACTTTGTCTGGCCTGGATATTTAACTGAACATTGAACATTGAAATGAATAATTCTTTTTGGACTATGTCTACACAGAAACAAGCCAACGTAACTCAAAGAATAGGGCAGAAGACTTAGCTTATGAATAATTAATAATTATGTTATTTCAGGTCACACAGACCAACCATGAATGTAATAGAGTGAAATGTATATTCAATAATGGATCAGATCAGGGTCATCAATACTCCTCAGTCACTCCAATAACCATTTCTACAATCTTTTGATCACCTTAACTTTACTTAGAAGAATAGAAATCCTTCCCCTTAGACTTGCAGCTAAAGTAATCAGTACCAGTTCTTAAAACCCACTACTATCATGGAATCTATCACAAGTTTTCTGAAAAGGTATGGATTTCTTAAACAAATGTTTTAATTGAAAATAATCATATATGTTTTTTACCTGTTTTTTCATTTACCAGAAAGAAATATGTATATGGTTGAAAGCTACCACACCTTTAGAAGATGAGGGATTGAATCATTCATTTCCTACTGTACAGTATATATCAATTGAAATCATCTTTGCTGGTTCTGGCATCCCTGGAGATGTTACAAAATCCACTCTAAGCATTCAAAAACTGTTTTCAATGGATTTATATTGCATGTTTATTGTGCAAAGGTCAGAAAGGCCTACAGCATACTGTATTTACCCCTGCATAAACAACTTGTTCTATTGAGTCCTCTTGCTAGACTCAAAAATAGGTTATAGACTGAAAGTGTAAATCTGGCAACAGCAGGTTTTATGTAATTTCAGAACACTGTTTAAATTCTTACCAACCATGCAAAGATTATCACTTTTACAATAAAAATAATACTTTTGGCAATATTGCTATACACATTCTACTGAACTAACAGTATGGATGTATTATTTCATGTAGCTAAGGTAGCAATTTGCCGATGTTATATTATCTAGTGATTTTTTGACACTGAAATTTAAATGTGAAATTCATAGTATTTTTGCTTGACCACAAGCTTGCTGTGACATTGTGAATACCATCAGCGAGGCTGTTTAAGTGTCGAATGTAACAAAAAGTAAATGCATGGGTAAATCTGGAATTTGTTTAAGCAGGGGACTGTGACGGTGTACATTTGCTACAGAGGAACAAGTAAATATTATTTCTATGTTGCAAAATGAAGAGAAGAAACACAAAGGTTTGGCAATGTTGTGACACCTGGAAAAGGCTCAGCAGTCAAAGTCTCAACATGGCATTTATGTGTTCCTTTAAATCTTAGATATGTGTGCTTCAGGCACAGATTATACCCTCGCAAATACACCATAGATGGGCTGCTATCTATGCATTTTTGTAGACCTTATTGTGCTAAACTGAAAAGGCAATCCCATGTGGTCTGAAAACACTTCACAGAGGATGCTGTTCTAGCCTGTTGATGATCAAATCTTTGTTTTCAGAGACCCACTGAGAAAACCTCTGAGTTTCGGGACACAGAGTGTGCGTTAAAGCTACATTCGTCTTCTGGGCTCCTTTTTTCCAGAATTCAAACATGTTGCCCAAGTCCTCTCCCCCAGCTCCATTATAGTTTTCCACAAACATTCTCACAGATATCTGCAGGGAAAGAAAGGTAAATTTGACTTAAAAGGTTTCCATTTTGGATGATCTCTCCTAAGAGAAGCATTAGTTTCTACTATAGTAATATAGTTTAATTACAGCAAACAGATCCTATATCCATTGCTTTCTTGCAACTCAGCCTTTCTAATTTGACATTGCAGAGTTGTTCATTCCAGTTTTATTACTCTGACCTCGAATGCAATGACACTATTGCAATTTTATTTGTTGATCTCTTTATGTGTAAGGATTTGTTACATAACCCATTTACTACCAAACAATCAAGATAGATTTAATATCCTCTTATTGTTGGCATCCTTTCTTATGTATATCACCAAGGGAAAGCTTTCCTAACACTGACAAAAACAAACTTAAATGAAGATCAAATTAAGAATGTGGATATTAAACTAATTTCTTAAAATATGTTTTGCTGCTACTGGGACTTAAACAGACAATATTTGGGAAAATTAAGGTAATTTACACACCTGAATACCAACCCAATCAATGTTTGAGGGATTTAATCAATCATAGCCAGTCGGCCAAAAAAGCAACATGTGTCCTGTATTAAAAATGAACTGAGCACAGGAAGGAACTATCTCATACTACACAATTTCAGTTTTGCTTTTTACCATATTTGGGTTCACAGTTTCTGTACCACGCACTTAGCACACTGTGCTTTTTTTGTCCCGTCCCATGTACATAAACCAAAAGTGACCTGCTCTTTCTGCACCTGGGCTGAGCCAGGTTAAATTCAGGCACGTATGATCTTGCCAATATCCTGTCATTTCTAAAGGCCATGTTTAGATAATAAATAAGGACAAAACAGTGGCTGTGGCTTGAAGTGAACTGAAGTGAATTGGTCTGGAAGATTCTTGCTGGGGGGAAGCATGTCTCAAATACCCAGAGAATGACGCTACTAAATGCCTAACTGCAGCTTTCCCTAGTTGTCCATTTCATACAGCAACAAAGTGTGCAACTGAAGACACACAGATAGAAATTCAGAATGAATAACTTCAGTACCATTTGTGTCATTCCATTGAGGATTAAAAAGCAGTGTTAGTGTGCTTACTCTGGAATCTTTGAACTGCCTGGGTTGCAAGTGTTCATTTAAGGTGGTTGCATATTGGTCAACAGTCAGTCTCTCAGCAGATAGCGGACAGCTTTTCCCAATCCACTTGTGGGAGTTTTTCAGTAATACACTTGCGATCAGACCAACATGCTTGACACTGATGGCATCCAGAGGGGTTTCTCCTGCAGGAATGTCTGAGAGAAAAGAAATCATGTTAGGAAAGAGGACAGGAGAACATAAAATGAGCGAACAAATCAGGGGGTCTCGTCCAGGCATTTCTTGAAAGATGCCTGGGTTTCCATTTCATCAACCTGGCTGGGTAGCTCACTCCAGACTCCTGCCACCCTTGGGTTAAGAAACTGCTTCCTGTTCTCAGTTTTAGTTGAATTTAGTTTGTTCCCAAGATTTGAAAACTGGTCTGAGAAATTGAGACCTCAGTTCCCCTTTAAGTAGGCTCCATCTTACCTAGCTTGTAGAAGTTAGGTCCCGCGGGTTTGGGCTTGAACGTCGTCAGGAAACTCTCGTACAGAAAGGGTAGGATGAGCTCAGTCTTGGGCAGGCTGATCTCGTTCATGTAGTCATTGACACAAGCCTTGGCATCCATGTGTCTGGCTGGGAAGCCATATCGTCTGTGCACATGATGACCCCCTTGAAACACCACATGCTTTAGTCCGTGTTGTTTGCAAGCGTCCGCGATCAAATACCCCTGGTGAATTTCATTCTGAAAACACACCATGATCAGAACCGCAGGAAATATGATGCGTTATATACTGAAGGTATAAAGTAGAAATTTTATTCTCAGACATTTCGGATTTTTATTGTAACATCTGTTGCTACCTTTGAAATTAAATGTTTTCGTTTTTAAATTTGAACTGAGCCCTCAGTTCCATCATCAAACCCTTAATTGACTTAACAGTAAATCAATGAAATAAGAAAGTATAAATTAATAATAAGAAAAAGATGAATTTGATGTTTTTGTTTTCCTGCCTCTTAAACATGTCGGAGTTTTAACCTATGTATTTTGTAAGTGAAATAAAATCCCAAACTTGTGACTAGAAACAAAAAGCAAATATTGCAATGAAGCAACGTCTCAGATCAATTAAGGCTTCAATTATCTAATTACGGTGGGATGGACTGAAAACCGACAGGTGTGTGGGTCACCAGGATGAGCTGAATAACAAATAAGGGGATCTGTTTCAGAAGGCAAGCCCTCACTCCGAGACCCAACCTCCAATACCTTTAATGCATCCATGTCTGTAAAATCCGTTGTGGTCGAAGCAAAACATTTCTGAGCTCCCCTTAAGGCCTCCTGAAGCCCTGAAGCACTCTTGAAGTTGACTGCGACTATCTGAGAGCCAGCCTGCTGCAGCTGCTGGGCCAGAGGGCTCCCTGTGTCCTGGACTGCTGCTCTCACTGCGAAAGAGCCATCCTGGAGCAGGGCATGGACGACACTCTGCCCCAGGTCCTTATCTGCACCAAGAACCACAACCGTTTCCATTGCCTCAGAAAGGAAGAAAATAAAGGGAGTAGCTGTGTTTAAATTTCCTGCTGCAGAAGACAAAAGGTACAGTACACTTAACCTCATTTGGACTTTTTAGTTTTAAATTCTCATGGTGGTGTACATATACATACAAAGACAAAACGTTTCATAGATTTTTGGAACTACTGTAAGGTGAAACAGCTAAAAACAATATTAAGAAAACTTAAACACCTTCATTACTATCATTAGTTGGTAAAGAAAACATGACAAAGACTTACTTTGTAAAATAGGACAATGTAGGTACTGCTGGTAATAAAGACACAGTGTTTACAGTGAATGAGACCAGAAAATACTTTTTTAACTAGGAAACAATAATTAAAACAATAGTGAAGAAGTTAATTGTACATTTACCGATACAAGCCTACTTTTTTACTGAGCAGTCTGAGTCAATATTTATTGTCCATTACCATTACAAGAAAAAAGATTGTCTGCCTCCCTTATCTGTTAATATTTTCATAAATAACCAGATATAATCATTCAACAAATGGAGAGCATACACTAAAGCAATACAAAGATTTGCATTACTGATACTGTATTTGTTTTTTTTTAGTTTTGCCACATACCCGTTGTTCTCTGTTTGTTTTGTCAGTCTGGGAGGTTTCCTGTACAGTTTATGGCTTACCCTTGTGTTTCCACAGTGATTCTATGGAAACCCTAAATGGGGCCAGTATTTCTCCCTTAGCAACAGGCAGCAAGAAATCTGGTGCTACATCTAACACAATGGCTGTGTGGCTGTGAAACTGGCTGGGGAACTGCAGGAATTCCATACTTTTTCTCCTTGGAATCTGATGCCACAGTACTACAGTTCCGTGCACAGTTCCGTGCATTAAGGCAATAACGTGCATTAAGGCATTGTCAATCTCAGGATTTGACTTGTGCTTGATGATGATCAAAATGAGGACAGGTCCTAATGCAACTGTGAGAGAGCATGTCAAGTCAGAGCTTTTAGCCTAACACCTAGACATTTATGGTTAGCTACAAGATTTCTCTTTGGTCAAAACAGGAAACAAAGTATCTGACCATAATCTCCCTGGATCACATTAATATGGTAGCTTTGTGGGGACAGGTGCAATCTATACTACCCAAAGAATTATTAAAAAAAAAAAGGTTCAAATGGAAAATGGTTACTTTAAAGCCTTTATTTTTTAGCTGCCACACGCAAAACTGATGAGAGATTAAAACGTCCTTCCAGTTACACGGGGTGTGTAACAGGTGAAATGAAACAAAAGCTCAGGAACGTTTTGCACATGTGCAACGAAGAGCACATCACTGTTTGTCTGAATTTGCACGAATTTGAGAACGGAAAGTGCGGTAGGCGGTACGAGTCTGCTGGTCTCTAATGGTTTTCCTCCGCGCGTATGCCCCGAGTGTAGAAACATTTCCTGGAACTCTTGCCTCACAGCCCCTGCAAGAGGATGTGCTCCCGCTGTTGTTGTCCGTTATTAGGACTCTGCCACTGACCTGCTGAGGACAA
This sequence comes from Lepisosteus oculatus, assembly GCF_040954835.1. NCBI lineage: Eukaryota > Metazoa > Chordata > Actinopteri > Semionotiformes > Lepisosteidae > Lepisosteus > Lepisosteus oculatus. Next base: position 7,840,522 of record NC_090704.1, on the reverse strand, counting down.
GAGCTTTTATCACAGCCCGGACACCATGTCGCTGTTGGACACCATCCGACAGTGGGATGAAGGAGCGGCCGCAGTGGGCAGAAAGGATTGGGCTACAGCTCTGAAAGTCTTCTCTGATATCGTGGACAAAAACTCCAAAATATACTTCAACATTGGCATCCTTTATTTGATTACTAAAGACCTGGATGCAGCAGAGAAGGTGAGCATACGCTGTACGCTTTTTCTTTTCGATAGTGCAGAAGGCAGGAATCTACCTTGAGGCTGCTGGCAATAAGAGGTTTACTTGCCAGTGGCTGTGTACGTACTGTTTTTGCACGAAACAGAGAGATAATTTTGTACCCATATTCTGTCTCCACTCAATTCAGTTTAGTTTTTCATTTTTTATTATCCCTTACGTATCAAAATCGGTCTCCCACGGAAATTCACAAAATATGTGTTATAAACAGTATTGCCATCACGAATGAAAAGCACAATCTATACTTCTGCAAACGCATTTTTCTTTCAGTCGTTGCTGAAATGCAAGTCATTCAAAATGGGGAAGTAAACCTGCAGGGCAGAAAACAGCAGTCTCACTCGATAACTACTTGTTGCAATTTATCAGTGGAAAGAATCACAATTCTAAAACAATATTTCATATATTTATTGCACATCTGTGCTTGAAAGATTTCCTTAAAACTAGTATCATACAAGCTGTGGTCTGTAAATCTAAACAACCAACAGCAATATTCTTAAGTAATATTTCAAATATTTGAAATACAAACCAGAGACTTTTCTGATTTTTAAAAAAATATTCTAGTTGAGAAACAGTGTACGTTTCATTAATATTCAGACACACCTCTGTTTTTTTTCTGATATTAGAACAAAACAGTTTGAATTATTCAGGGAGAATTTCCTCAGAAATCACAGTTTGTTTTAATTTGGAAGCTTTTATCTTATTTCCGAATTCTCCTGTTTTTCCTTAGGCTTTTGACAACAGCATCAGGAAGGATGAACACTTGGCTGTAGCCTTTTTTCAAAGGGGGATAACATTTTACAAACAGCAAAAGTAAGTCTGCCTGGTGTTGATGCTTTCCTTTAAAAAATTCCTCACATTTACATTACATATAATATGCATTATAAAACCTAGTTTATAAAAACAATCCTCTAGACTGTCTCTTGTTAGAAATACCATCACAAATACCTAGAAAAACTAATAGTTATTGAAGACACTTGTGATACAAGATGCAGACTTGTTTTAAGTGCTGGAATTATAAAGAAATGAGAACCATAGAAACAAAAATCTTTCTTACATTGTATCGTCACAATCGGTTATAATTGCAGATTTAGGAGATGTTTTTTTAAGTTTCCCTTATGAGTTTGCAAACAAATGTCTTTCTCTTTGACTGCATCATTTGTTTCCCTATGACCTCCCCGAGTTAGGTTTGAAGAATCTTTAAGTGATTTTAAAAAAGCCTTCACAGAGCTACGTGGAAATCAGCTGATTGACTACAAGCTGCTTGGCCTCAGATTTAAGCTGTATGGCTGTGAGGTAAGAGTTCAGTGTGGTAAAGGTTTTTTTTTCTTCATTTTCTATTTTGCATTGTATTTTGTGGACCAAAAAAGAGGAAACGGAGTCACTGTCACACCTGGAACTGAGTCTGAATATCACACATCGTTCACTGGTCACATGTTTCCTCATCAGTACTCGATACACCAACGCCTGATTCACAATACATACAGGGAGCAATAGAAGGAAGAAATCCTAAGAATAGCAGCAGTGTCTTATGCTCTCAAGGACATTGACTGTGTTCACCAGACACCTTGTGCACCATGTCCATGGACACAAGAGACAGTCGTGTTAGTCACAGTGAAGCAATGAAAGGTCCTGAGGTTCAAACTGTGATTGTGCTTCCATTGCAATCAAACTTCATATCCTTCATGATACTTGCGTGAAAAGGCCAACTAACTTTAGAAGCACCCTGTGCTTTCTAAGCACAGATTTTTCACCAGAACTATTACTCACACAATAGCTTCTTATCTATCAGTCCCAGAGTGACTTACTTTAATGTGTAGGTAAAAGATCTGTATATTGTAAATACCACCTCAGATACAGGCTGTAAGAGTTTAGGTGAGATGTTCTGCAGTTGTCAGATGTGAGGCTTCTCTCTGTGAATCCCAAACTCAGAAGCTCCCCTGTTTTCTGCGCAGGTCCTTCACAATGTAGCCCTGGCCCATGCACAGTTAGGACAATGGGAAAAGGCAGAGGAGAATCTGCACGCTGCACTCAACCTCAAGACAGAAGCTAAGCACAGTCTCATTGATCGGGCACTGGAGTCCATTCTGGTTAGTTATATTGGTACTTTAACATTTTAGTTCCAGATGATCATCATGTATCTGTAGCATGAGACAAAAGTTACTACAGAAGAGACATTTTTAAAATAATAGTGTTCATATTTTAATCAGGACATGTTGTCAGAAAGGAAGAAAGGAAACGTCTATTTCAGATTATATTATAAATCTTGTCGTTGGCCTTCCTTGGCCATTTTTGCTTTTACCAAACCAAGTAAGGTACTGTTGGTATTGCAGTTTTCTCTCAGATGTCTTTCCTAAGTGAAAACTATAAGCTTGCGGTCTTCTGCGCAGAAACACAAGCTGTTTGACATTGTGGAGGCCCATGCGGGTGAAGTTTTCAGACCGAACAAGCAACATGTTGCAGAGCTAGAGAAGAAGGACTACCTGGGAAAGGCCACAGTAAGGAATCTTCCTTTCAGGGATGAGAATCTGGTTGGCGATTGGTGTTCCTGGTGAGATGTTGCTATTATGTGGGCAAATGCAGTTATATGTGCATTTTTGCACCAGAAACATATATTTCAAGCTAGGAGAGTTAATCAGAGTGTTAATAAACACAAGAAAGGCCCAAATCACTGGCTCTGGTAGCTGTTTGCAATCAAAACCAATCTGATTGCTTTTTAGTTAATGAAGATCGTGATCTTCATGTCATCAGGTTTAAATAGGGATTGTTCCCTTAAGAAGGTTTAAAGAAATATGAAATGTTTATCTTTAAAAGTACTAAACAGTAAGCCTGTGATCTTCCTTTGGTATAGGTTGTAGCATCCATCATTCCCAAAGACGATTTCTCTGGATTTGCTCCTCTCCAGCCACAGGTAAAGTAGCTCCAGCTTTTATGTGCAGTCCATATCCATGAGTATCACTGTTAGTCACGAGTTGATATTGCAAATCACTGACAAAAAATGGAGCTTTGGCTTAATATTATTATAAAAGCTTTAGAAAGTCCACTAATAAGTCATAATTAATTATCTGTACCTCCCAGTGATCACAATGAACAATACTGAGAAAACAATTGAGATTTCCTTTTAAATATTTATTTTTCAAAATTCTTTATGGCTTTATGAAAGTTTTGAAAATGCAAATATTATGTTACCTGTAATTAGCAAAAATCTGAATTACAATGAATCCATGTCCAGTCAGCTTTTCAGGTTTGAACGACTAGTTTGTATATTGTAGTTATAAATTTAACATCTTTTACACAAACAAGAATAAATACTGGTCTTTATGCACAGGTACAGGAAGTTCCGTCCAGGACCAAAGCTCCTGAAACTCTGAGGTAACTAACTCTTCTTAACAGCATTATACTTAATAACACACAACATGGAGCCTAGGATCATATGTAAGTTGTACAACAGATCTGCAAAGTCCTAAAAACAAATGCTTTCGTTTTTCCTAAAGGGTGAAACACCAACAAAAAGGACAAAGTTAAAAGAATGGACAGTAATATCCTATACTGCCACCTGGTGTTCTCCAGAGAGTGGAGACTTTAGCAATATAGGTCAACAACAGGTATTCTGGAGACATGCATGTATTCATAGTGAAGTATATTTAAAAAGATAAAAGGCTTTCTTCAGTGGGTGAATATGGTGATTTTTTTAATTGTTTCTCCAGATATGTCTCATCTTGAAAATATGCTGTGCTCCATAGAGAGGAATAAATGCTCAGACAAATTAATTAGGAGACCAAGTATTTAATGCAATTTCCAGAATTAGTGTATGAAAGACATTAAGAACCTAGCATTATCAAGTTTGTTTATTTTTTGCCGTATGTACCCAAGTACAATGAAATGCTTACTTATATCAAAAGCCTTGGTGAGTAAGAGGTGTGCTTACTAATAATATATCATTTTTGACAAGAGCACAAATGCACTTAAGAAGTGAAATTTGCTTGTATTACTTAAGGTAGCCAGTAAGAGATAAGAAGATAATTTGTGGTAATAGCTGTATTTTCTTAAATGTCTAACTGATATACCCCTAGCATGCAATGTTTGCACTGTATTTTAGTAACGTTTTTAAATAGGTCACCCCGATAAAGACAGGAGGTAAATATCTTCACCTGGTTTAACAATGTGGCTGCCTAGACTTCACAGTGACCCGGTCGTTCAGTACTGGGTCGGGCACAGAGAGTGAAAGCAGTCCCTTGTTCCTGTGCGCAGAGCCCTGGAAGGGGAGCCTCATCGTGTGCGCTATGAGTTCATCCCAGAGACCACAGACGAGCTTCCTGTGCAGCAGGGGAACATTGTCTTTGTCCTGCAGAAGGGGGCTGACAACTGGGCTAAGGTCTTCTTCAACGGCAAAGTGAGTGTTCTGAAAACAGGCCCCTTTATCCTGCTGGCTGCTCTGAAACGCCGTTATCATTGCCATGAATCTGCAATGTCCAAAGCAGTCTTTGAGATGAGGAATTCCAATGAGCTCAGTTGACAACAGAATACAAAAGTTTGAAAACATTGTGGGGCTCAACAAACACTTCTGGATGAAGCAAATATTGCTATCATAACTATGACAAAGGGATCTGAAAATCAACACGATTTGTGTAATTCTAATTACTGAATCTGATTTCCTCAGACAGGACTTGTTCCATACAATTTCCTGGAGCCAGTGGAATTAACACTATCATCCAGGCAAGAACAGGTAAGCTTATTTCGATTTGCACTTCAAACATCTATTCAAAAGCACACGTTTCCCTGGAGATGTTAAGGTGCTGTGTGCCTTCTTTTTCTGTCATTTAGCAGGATGTGAAGCAAACCGATAGTATTCCAGCGCCACCCAGTGGAGAAGCCCCTGTAAGACCTGCGAGGGGAAAAGGTAACCCACAGGAACTCATTCCCAATACAGCCGTTAACCTGAATGACACCAAAAGGCCACCATGGTTAAAGTTAATTTAAGGCAACCCTTTTTTCTCTTCAGTTGGGACTTGATCCATTTCAAAGTAAAATTAATCTAACCTCCAACAGGCAATGGTCAGTCTACATTAACAAAAAACATCAGTGAAGCTGAAATATGGCTGGAGTTCTTTTTCCTGTGTGAATTCAGAGGCCAAGGCCTGAAAATCACAGACAAAGATGGGGACTGACTGTCCAGGGCACATTTTCTTTTTAAAAAAAGAAAAACTTCCCCATCTGTAAAGAGATGAACATTGCACACCGACAGAATGGGGACGCTCATTTTAAAAGTCAACTTAAAAAATTGTTAGCAGAATATTGTTGACTTTTCATCTTTATGTATTTTTTTAAACAGTGCAGGATCCTTCTGTTCCAAGTCGTAAAGAGGAGAAAGCAGGCAACAAGGTATATAAACTCACCTTGTGATCTTACAGTATATCTTATTTGATTTTTTTCAGACATTACATGATCATTAACAGAGAAGGATACATTGTGAAAATGCTAGACTAATTACAGCATATCCTCTCCCATCTAGTGTATTTAAACCCAGTCTGACAACTGCATAAATATACATCCATTCATTGTTTAACCACTTCATCCAATTCAGACTCCCAGTGGAGCAGGAGCCTATCCCAGCAAGCAATGGGCACAAGGCAGGATACACCCTGGACAGGACGCCAGTCCATCACAGGGCACACACAGACACAGAGAGGCACACACTCACACCAGGGCCAGTTTTCCCTGAAGCCAATTAACCTACCAGTTCATCTTTGGACTGTGGGAGGAAACCCATACAAACAGGGGAATATACAAACTTCATGCAGATGGCATCCTAGGTCTGGATTTGAACCCCGGGCCTCAGTGCTGCGGGACAATAATACAAACTAATTAAATGAAACTAAGAGCAGAGCACCTTAAACAATTATGTAACTTCATATAACATAGACTCTATTCTGTGTCCCCAGGACGAAAAATCGAAGGAACCCATGATGTGTGTTGTGAAAGTACATGCCACATACACTGTGGCGGTTTCCTTGAAGCCAGGAATTTCCTACACTGCTGTTCTTGAGGCAATCAGCGAGAAACTGAACCAGCCCCGAGGTACAATATCTCTCAGGTAAGGAAAGTTTCTGTTCACACTGCCTTGAAGCAAGTGAAAAGAAAGTCCGCACCCCAGCATCAAATGCAATGATTCTCCACAGTTACAAGAAAAATGGCACAGAGAGGGCGAAGCTGGATGAGTCTGAAATGGAAAACGCTTGGAAAGAAGAGAGGAACGGCCATCTAACTCTTTGGTGTGAACTAACAGAGGTATGCGACGTGGGTAGATGTTCACCAGAAGCGTGAAAGTTGCAACAGAAACCATGTCCAGATGGATTAAAAGCACAAATCTTGTGTTTGTTGGCAGAACATAGAGATGGCACCAAAAGATGAGTCTCCTCAAGTAGTAGCGATCTACTCCTATGAAGCCTCAGAACCAGAAGATCTGCAGTTTAACTCGGGCGACGTTATCACAGTTATTTCAAAAGGTAAGCATCCCGTAACTAACCCTTTCTCACATTTTCTATATGAAGTTATTTTTAGAAGAGGGGAACGTTAGGGCAGCGCTTTCTAAATCCGAACATTTTAATTCAAAGACGCTTACCAGGCTTTCAGATATCGAAAGATGAAATACTTCTATAAAAAGTACCAAGGTTTTATGTTTAAATGCTAGATAAACATAAGTACCTTTCATTCAGGGTAAAGTCAACAGCAATATTACTACTTTAGAAAACCAGTTAGAAAAATTGCTCATGTTGCAGGTTTTGGACAAAAGCATCCCCCAAATGTTAAAGTCTAAGAAAATGTACAAGGAAGTGGTTATGCCATTTCTTTGGAAAACCATTCTTAAGCATTATTAAGTGTTCAGCATCCAAACTAAGGATATAGTGTGCAAAGTGACACATGTGGACATTAAAAAAATACCCCTCACGGGACCCGCTCGCTTAGTAAAGCCCGTAGCTCCAGGCTGGGTCACGCCGATAACCGAATGGGATTAGGATTCTCTGGAGTAACATTAGGAGTAGTGCTGTGGTTAGGCTGCCAGGGTTCTCTCGGTGACACAGCTAATCACGAGACTGTCAGGGGGAGATAAACTGCTCCTCCTAGTGGAGCTTGCGGTATGTCAGTATGAACATCTAAACATCAGTAGATACAGGCTCAACAGCTGCACAGAACAGGGCCGTCTATACTCCTCATATACTCCCTGAACTAAAACACAGATTAAACAGCAAATGTCCAAAACTGTATTCCTACTGGAACAGAGTACACTGTATGTCAGGGTAATCTGACAAGCTAAGATGCTGATGGAAACGGAGGAATAACTAAACAACGAGAATCTCCCCCCCCATTTTCCCTGCAGTAAATGAAGAATGGTTTGAAGGCAAGTGCAAAGGAAAGGTGGGCATCTTCCCAGCTGCTTTTGTGAAAGATTACAAAAATAAAGGCTGAATCATCAGATTTCAACATATTTACAACTTTTCTAAAAAAAAAAAAAAGAACGCTTATTTATTGTACACCACAATTGAGGAAGTCTGGAATGCTCCATTCCATATCCTCTACACAATAATTAATCAACTGCTGTTCATGTGTATTTTCCAGCTTTTGTACTGTACTGAAAGCACGAAAAAAAAACTTGAATAAATCAATCTTTCTTGCCGCAAGCTCCTCTTTTGTTTTTCTGCAACTCCACAACTCCGCACAGGAATGGAGATTAAGATCACTAAAAACAAAAAACAGCTGAGCAACAAGGTGGACAGAAATTTGACACAGTTCATATGACAGGACGTATAACTTTCTGACCTGTTCTTCAGAGCACCACTGCTGTAAACTGAATTACATCTAGCTTTCATAGAGGAGAGCATGTTTTATCCATTAGGAAAGAAACAGTCAAGAGTTAGGGAGAACATGGTTTACTTTATTAAAGGCATAGCTGATTCCAGCAATTGCTGCAGAATGTCTTGCACAGAAAGACAGAAAACACAAAAGCTTAGAACACAAACCAATTTCTTGATGAAAATCCCCCCATGACCCTTTGCAGAGGTGTTGGGATCTCCTTTCCCACAGAACACTAAACATTCCGAACACCATATTCCCATGCAGTTTTTAGATGATTCTCTCCTTGTACCTGAACTGGGCAACTGGGACATGATGCCTGGTATACGTTGCCAATTGTGCCAAGACCTCTTTCATCCCTAAGTGTAGTGCTGTACAGTATGAACACTGGAATGGTTTAGCTGCCCAGAATGCAGTTTCCTGCATGTAATCATACTAGATGTTGAAGTGAGATCTGCCCAGTGATTTTCTAAATATTCAACAAATAATGATTACTTGATTTTAGTGGACACAGCACAGCAGTAGACCTAGAATTGCCAAGCCATTAAGTAAATTTAAAGGAGTTATAAGGATAATACCAATTTTCTCAGATTGTTTCAGATTTTGTCTTGTTTCTACGTACTGCCCAAAACAGTGTACATAAATGGAACCATATAAAAGTGGCTTTGAGTAATCCCACCTCCATGCTGAAGAACACCAGCACAAACACCGAGCTTTGTGAGCACTAACATGGAAACAATACCATAAATTCATGAGTCCCCCTTGTGCTGATAAATTCAAAAACCAATTTCCCTGGACCTGCTATTCTGCGGAAGGCTATCTTCCTGTCCTTTGCCTTGACCCGTCCCAGCGTCGAGTCCTTTGACTTGTTTTTCCATTTTTATTTTACTTTTTTTTACATTTTTGAATGCAACAAGAAAAGCACAATCACACAGCAAGAAGACGTGTTGTTTAAAGTTTGTTTTCCATAAAATGTTTTTTCTTCCTACATGAAAATAAAAAGAAATACTCACTTTTCCCTCATACACTTATGATATTCAGTCTTTTTACCCTTTAAATACGAAATAAAAATTTCTCCTTTGCTGCCCACACTGTAAAGAAATAACCATCATATATATATTTTCTTATACATCTGTGTCCTGTATGTTCTGTCTCTGTGATTAAACTAGAGGATGTCACCATTAACTACACTCAAGACTGTAGAGCTCTGGGGCTGGGGAGTGCCAGTCTGGCTATTTTTTTCAGGGCTGCCTTAAGTACAAAGCAGCACATTCCCACTTCCGCTCAGACGCAGCTTTGTGCCCCTGTATTGCTGAACCAGCAGCTCCTGCTGGACCCAATTGCTTGTTTTTAAAGACGGTGCCGACCATTATAAAAACAACTTCTAACCAGGCACAAAGAAAGCCACCTAAAGCTGCTTACACACTATTAAAAGAAAGCAGACTGTGAACTAAATCATCCTCTTGTAAGCAATAGTAAAACTTGCAATCAAAGACAGTAAGGTGGAAGGGGTGGGAGTAGGAACATTTAATATAAAATCCCGCCAGCAGTTCTGTCGCTCTGTACGCGGTCAACTGCAGTACACATTACCCAGGATCTGTTAAAGCTAGGATTGCTACAGAACAATTCACAAAATACAGTATTTAATAATTGCAATCTCTACTGCAGCTATTAACACTAACATCTAAATCTATTTTAAGCTGTTGCGGTGATTTGTGAAGCATCTCTTACACAATGCCTTTCTTTCTTTCAAGACTGGGAGATGCCCCCTTTTAATTTAAATACATTTACAAAAGCATCGCCCAGTGCCCATCAATCAGTAGACAGGACATCGAATCGAAAGGGTCCGCCGTTTCTGTGTTCAGACCACAAGCTGTTTTGTGTTAAGTAGGAATTACGTGTGCTACTATTACTGCGACGGTAAAGATGTTCGTATACTCCATTTTACTTTCTTACCCAGCAAAAGCGTTCCTTAGTTTTCGAAAAAGAAAAATCAAGACAAACAATTCTCTTTGACTTAACCAACCTGCCCGCCTGCCTTTCTCCCCACCTTCTTCACTTCTCTTATACAGCCCGAGAGACTTGTACAACGTAGAGAGGGTTAGAGGAGGCTCTGTGGATGAGTGGCGTTACGTTACTGAGTGAGACGGTTGATGGTCCTTCCCCCGGAGGTCGTCAGGAAGCATGAGAGTGTTCAGATTTTCGTTTCCAATGTCAAAATCCGTTTGTTGCTCAGCAGCCGCTTGGTGCGCACTCAGTGGCTTGGTGGAGCACTTACGCCCTCTTGTCACAGAGACACAGAGAGAGAGGAGAGGGCTGCCACCTGCATCGAGGGACAGTGTGGGTTGTTCTACTGCGAACCCAACATGCCGTTAATTCAGTGGAGCTTGGTTTCACACGTGGTGCCATCCGTGCCCTCTCAGTGTGGCGGGTTCATCGCCCCGTGCCCCCTCTGCTGCTTCTGCTTCTGCTGCAGGAGCAGCTGCTCCAGGGCCGAAGGTCCAGGGTGCATCATCGAGCTCGACCAGATCGACTTGAGGGGGGAGAGGGGGGGACAAAAACAAGGACGTTTCAAGACCAGGGCTCGTGAAAGATACTTAACGGCTTCTCACCGATGCACTTTCTGATGTTTCTAAAACTTCGCCAGCAGTTCAAACTGCTACCTGTGGCTCGCACGTTGAAGTCCCAACCTTACGGACAACGGCCAGGATGCACTATATCCCCATCAGACACCCCACTCTCGCTGAGCTTCCAAGATGCTACAACTTAAGCAAGACGTTAAATAAAAATACTGGAGGGTGCAATATGTAGCACCTTAGAGAAATAACCAGCTGGGCCTAAATGTTTCCTGGAATCCACAAGCTGTACAATGACAACTTGGTGATCAGGAATTGTCATTACTGGCAGGGTAATTTTGGAAGTCAAATCTAAAAAGTACAAATGAATCGATCCCCCCTCCATACCTTCAGGCTGTCCATGAGAACAGTGCTCGAGTCTTCCATTGGAGATTCCTGAGTAGCCCAGGTGTTACAGGGGGTACTGCCTTGGTGCCAGCTATTCTCCGATGCAGAAGAGGAAGCAGGCAAGTAATCCAGTCCGAATCCACTCACTGCTGTCGACAAGACCCAAACAGATCAGCTCTTCCTCACGCCATTCAGGAGAACTCCAATGCTCCATTTCTAAAGTCTCTGAACTTATCATTCCTTCCTCTTCTAGCTCACTTCTCGATTTCTTTGCTTCGAGAAAAGCCTTGTGGGATATTATTTCTGTAAATACGGGCCTTCAAATGCTCCAAAGAGAATTTGAGTTTTGGGATGAAAGGTGTTCCTAGAGAAGCTTGTAAATTACATTAAACCAAAGTATGTTTTTGAACTCAAACTTACATGGTTAGGGTATTTGAGTAGTGTGTAAAGCCAAATTCTTGTAGTCGTCAAATTTTACCTTATAACCCTTATAAAAACCCCCCACTAACCACTTACAGAAGTTCACGATAAGTATAAAAATAGTAAATTAAAGTAATTAAGACTGTATAGCTCTTGCAGGCATGCTTGACAGATTTTCCAGATGATAAAATAATTTTTCCAATATTTATTTTCCGGGGTTGAGAGTGTGTAAGTTGCAAGTTGATCCACATTTTCTCACGTTTATGGCGTACATACAATAATTCTAGTCACTTGATGCATAAATATTTACCCATGTCGATCCTTTAGAAATCGGACTTTGGCCTGGGGTCATTACTCTCGACATGGCTTGTGTGCTGCTGTTGTGCGTGACATCTCAGAAATAGCTGAAAGGCGATGACATCAGGAAGAGCCACTGGGCCGTAAGGGGAATGAACACTCTGACCCCCATTCGTGGGAATAAACATGGCTGAACTCCGACTATAAAGCCCACTGTAACACTGTTGCAATTGGGCACATGGAGGGAAACGCATCTTGTGCGCATCTCCAGAAATGGTCACTTTCGTTACAAATCAAACTCTTCTCAAATCTTCAGTGACCTGCACCGTGATTCCTTGCATCCCTACAATCCTTTTGAGCTTAAATGAGTTTGCATATTAATAATCGACCGGACAAGTGTCCGAGACCGTTAAGTTTCGGATAGGAGCTAGAAGGGTCTACCTGACTTCTCGACTTTCCAGCGATCAGCGATCCTCCTGTCCCGGCTGTCTGGGGTCCCGATGGGGCCAAAGTTGGAGAAAGGGATGGAGTTGTGGTTGTGTGTCGGTGGAGACGACGGCAGGCTGCTGGGATTAGAGGAGTGAGGAGACTGGCTAGCTGGTGTTGAATGGTCTGAAAAACAAAGCGACAGGAAAGCAATTTAATTTGAGGGAACACACCAAAAAACTCATTCAATGCCCCCCCAGAGCTTCTTTTGCAATACCCGAGCTGGCAGGAAGAGAAGGGGACCATGGAGTTCCTTCAAACAGGGTGTACAGGGAATGTTCCTGATGTGCCAGCGATGAAGGAACTTCAGGCTTTGTGCTAGGTGCCATATTCTTGCCATATGCCTCACTGAAAATGCTGCTATTTTGATAGGAGTTCTCCTATGGTCAACAGAAACAAAAGAGGTTAGAATAAAACAGTGTTAAAAAAGCAGGATCAGGTATTGTTTCTATTTCAAGTTGGGCATCTATGAACAAACTATTAAGCATTACTTGTTATGGAAAAGAAAACTGATGGAAAAAAGGAACAAGGAATGCAAGTTGTTGACTCCGTAAATGAAATGTTAGAAGGAAAGCACTTCGGTCATTTCCAGCATTTTAACTCAATGTGTTGAAAGTTACAGCAAGTTCTTCATTTACAACAATTGTCCTTTACTGGAATATGCAAGAAAGGATGAACTACCGTCTACAGACCTGAAGTGAAAATCCAGACAAGGGCATAAGAGAAGGCTGAGACATCAGATCAGAGGGTCGTTCCAGCCTTGACTGGTTTGGCAACTACAGAAGGAAATGAGAAAATCATACCTAGTAAGTGTATCTTAACCATGGTGTCTACCCAGAGATCAATACATTGAAATGTCCTTTAACTTAGAGCTTCATACATTTTCAGGAGTAGAAAAAATAGAAATTTTAAAAAGACATACAAAAAAATATGTAGTTAGGACTTTTTCATTTCCCCCAAAAAATGGTATATAGCTGGAGAAGGGGTCACAATGGCAGTTTGTGAATTTCTTTATCAGGTTCTCGAACGGTTGAAACGCAGCATAATACTTCAAGGGGCAGCAGTGACATGTGGGAAGTGTGTCTCCAAGAAGAAAAAGTCTAGTTCTGCGACGCTTGCACACAATGGCAGGGGAGGCAAACAGCATCACCAATTGTTGTGAAATTCCACACTAGGGGCATGGTGAGTATTACATATTCAAGGCAAACAAATTGCAAGAGGGGAAATAATTGTCACACTTTGACTGTGAACTTTTTTTATAAAGCCAGAGGACTGAAATACAAGTTGTTTTAGTCGTGTCTGTCCGTAGCACACAAGTCATATTATCAGTTAATTTGTACTAGAAGTGAGATGACGCACACAAGCAGGAAATATCAGAAACCAGCACGGACCGCAGCTTAAGCCCTGTTCTGCCTCTCGCAAGAGCATGAGGAGACAGGGGCTGTAGAACAAAACCGGTTTTGATTTGCTATTCTTGCTTTTTAAGAGCTACGGGAACTGAATTCTTCCAGAAACATCATACCCCAAAAATGCTCGCCATGTTACTGTAAATAAGCCACAAATTTCAAGAGAAGAATTAATTTACCACATAACTGCGTGCGAACCAAAATTCAAAAGTTCCAAGTACTAGTCAGTTCCGTGGAGTAGTGGATAGCACTCTGGACTTTGGACCAGAGGTTCATGGATTCAAATTCTAGATGGAACACTGATGATTTATCCTGCTGCAAAATTTACATAAATTAAAAGTGTTCCACTGGAAAAATTTGTAATTACTGTAAATGACAGCTGATATAGCTGGTTAAATTAAGAATGAAAAACTCTTAAACAGCTAGACACAGAACACAGAAGAATTTTAGATCTCTGATCTGGGACCATAGTTTCTATTTTTACAAAGCCAGAGGAAATGTTTGCTTGGCCCAGGCATGCCGGGCAACAACTCGACACCAAAACTGAAAATGAATTCCTCTAATGACCAAGAACATGAAAAGGCATGCGCTCAAAACTGATCTTGAAAAACCGAGTGCGATCCAGCAGCCCTGAACCTTTGCTTTATGCAATTCTGGAGCTACTGCAATGATAGGAACAAAAGTGTAACCCACAACAAAACCCAGTCAGTCAGGTCAACCTTTTCTGCTGCACAAATGCAAGCTACCAAATGCTGTCAAAAACTAACTGATCAATTACTTACAGAAGGAACATTAAAGAGGCATGGAAAAAACATGAATAAAAGTGACAGTATTCAGCCACGAAGAGAAAGAGGCTACATACAAACATGCTTCTTCCCGGAGCAGAGTTAAGAGGGCCAGCCAAGGCCTGGTAGAAATCGTGAGGCTTAGTAAAGGCCAGTTCTTCCTCCTCCTCAAAATCAGCTAGACTTTTTAACAGGTCAGGAGGTAGAAGAGGGGAGCTCTTGGAGTCCTACAGAGACATGGATGGTGCAGAAGGAAGGAGGAAGAAAGAGAAGTAGCATCAACCAGTCAGGAGAGCAGAAAAGCAGAAGAGGCTTAACACAGGAATGTTTCTGACAGAAGTAACTACAGAGATGTAAAAAAGAAGGAATGTCTATCAGGAGTTAAGGATGGGAAACGGCAGAAACAGGTTGCTTTTAGACATTTACTTAGTATAAGCTGATTCAGAGTGAGAATTATTTGTCTCAGCAATGCATACAGTTCTCTGTAACAAATAATTTAGTCTAGTTCAATTAATTAAAAGAAACAATACCACTCTCACAGAGGAAAGCCAATTGAAACTAGAAATGGACACTTCAAGTGATTTCTGAAAAACCAAACTGGTTCCAGAGTCTACCCTTGGGGAACACCTAAGTTATCTTAAAATGAGGGAGAAAGAAGCTGGAACAGGAATTTCATTGCTTGTCAAAAAGGCTGGTCATGCAGACTAATAAATACCACAACCTATGAAATCCTGTTTAGTGCGGCAAAGAAGCTTTTATCTGTATGCAATATCCATGATCACAGAAGGCAGCTGTACACTAACTTTAAAACACTTCTCAAACATCACCCGTTGACAATGGCAGAACACGCACAAGAGAAACATCTTTTGCAAAGCTGAATTAGCACAACTCATCTGCCAATATATATATAAAGTATTAATCAAAACAATTTATATACAAACCCACACATCAAGAAGTTATATAAATTTTAGGAATCCAATACCTGGTTCCCTATTTTTAGAAAAAAAATTGGGAAAGTAGGAGATATGGCTAAGTCACCTGAATAAAATTAAGTGAAAAGTAATTCACACTTTTCATTGTGGCAATTTGGAGCAGTTTGTCTGGAAAAAAAAAGACTTAGGTGTTCCATTGGAGGCCACACCCAATTTTCATTTGCAGTCTAACCCTTCTTATATTCTTAATGTTTAAATTGCTCTTTTCATAGGTGAGTCCCGTATTTAACAAAAAAGCCAAGTGGCATAAAATTTAGTAAAATTTGAACAAGACTCCAAAGCCTCCGCAGAAGGACGTTCTTTAGGAATAAAACCTCACGAGGTCTGGATAAAACAACCATCACTTGTAAATTACAAACCCTAGCACTTGGTGGCAGCTGGTCATTTCTCTGCTTTCACCCTATGGAAACTCATCGGCATGCACTGTTTGTAGCACTTGTCGAAGATGCAGATGAAATAAAAGCAGATGGGGTGTGCTTAAAAAAGTACCAAATATTACTCAGGGTTTCCAAGAAGAAGGTTTTCCCCAATACAGCTTCTGGACAGTGCACAGATTTGCATAAACCAAGTAGGATTCATAGTGTTTTTTTTTGTACCTCAAAAGACGACACCCTTGGGATGTTGTCCTGGTCGGAGCGGAAACTTCCCTGTGGGCGCTTCACCAGGCGGTCACTGTTCACCTGCTGCCCCATCATCTGGCGGTCCGCAGCCATGCGGTACGGAGGGTCCCAGTAGAAATCCTGCACTTTGACCTCTGAGGCGTTCTGACCAAAAGGCTCTACAGGAAACAGCTTCATCTTCTTGTCCATATTCGGTTGCTGTTGAGGCTGCATCGGCACAGTCTGGAGAGACTGCTCAAACAACTTGAGAGGATCCTGAGGTGGCATGTAAAAGGACTGCTTAACAGACATCTGTATTGGCAGATTCTTCTGGAGAGGAGCCTGTGCCTGGTGCTGATTCCACATCTGGCTGGACTGCTCAGTAACTTGCATGAACTAGGGAAAAAAAGCACAATTAGTATTTCTTCCAGAAAAGTTTTCATATTTCTGCAAAGAAGACTTACAAATGAGTGGAGGTGAAGACCATATATGTGCATAATTCATTTTCTGCATTTAAATAACACTGATTTTCACAGTATGGTCTTCAAAGCCTAGACAACGCATTTCAAGCTTCACTTGAAGAAGCAACACCAGCCGCAAAATAGAGGCAGGTTTGGGATTAGTTAGCCATGGCCTACTCAACTCTCAGAGCAAAGCCTACTCCAGCAACATGCCAGACACCTGAAAGCTTGCAGTGATGACAAGGGACACTGAACTGCCGTCCCCCGTTAGACACAATGCTTCTCCCACTCCAGTGCCATTTGATACAAGCTTTACAGATCCTGTCTCATTCTCTCCAGAGCCGTCAGTAGTCTCCGTGGAAGAGCCAAGACTTAACTTTTACTACCAGCTGATGACACTGCACTTTGCTCAATGGCATTCGGTCTCTATTGCAAACCTTACCTACAACTTGTTAACCACTAGATGCATTTTTCCCATGTACCTTAATTGCACCTGTAACATTTCCTTGCCTCGTTTTTTAGCATTTGCCTTTACCTCATTCTACTGTATCTGGACTTTTTAACATTTATTTCACGTATACATTCTAAACGACCCTAAATAAGGGTGCGGGTTAAGCAAGTAAATGACACTTGGCAGTGGCACATTGGACAGGCGAACACACAAAACAAAAACACCGGCAGCTTCCGTTACGACTCCCCCGCTTACCTGCTGCAGGCCAGGATGGTGAGGAGGACTCTTCCCAAGCTGCTGCTGCACGGGCTTCGTGGGAGACTGCTGCTGCTGGGACATACCCTGGACCTGTAGCTGCCCTGCCGGCTGCACGGCCTGCTGGGAGGCGGCCGTGGGAGGCTGCTGTTGACCCTGCTGCTGCTGGGGGCCCTGGGTTAAAGCCCCCGGCCCCGACGGCCTCTGCTGACTGTAAGGAATGTGCGACTGCTTCCCGGCTTGGACCTGGCTGCCGGCCTGCGGGTGCGTGGCGGGCTGGAGGAAGGCTCCGGGCACAGACACCCCCGTGGAAAACGTAAAGCCCGGGGTCATCGAGAAAGCAACGGGGGGCGGGATAACGTACGCCGGGGGTGGGAACCCTGGAAGGAGAAAGGCAAATTGCCACATCAGCCCTTTCAGATCGTGCAATTATGTTCGAAATGCAGCAGTGAAGTTCCAGGCCAGCAAGCATCATCCAGGCTATTTCCTGCACCCCCATAATAAAAACAATGATACAAGTACGTTAGGTCCTTTTTTCAGAATTAAACCGTGTCCCTTTTCACACTGATACCTACATATAATCCGTTTAGGAGGATTTTGCCGGTCTACAGAGATCTGCGTGGAGTACTGACATACAGAAGACATGATGGATGGATAAAATACCCTCATTCATTTATTTCTTTTTTTAATTGTATAATGTTAGCATGCCCAAAGGGGTTGGGCAGCCAGTTGACCTCGGACCCCTAGAGGTTTTTTTTTTTCTCCTTATTAAGGAGTTTTTGGCTTCTCTCCTCCGTTGTCTTCTGGTCTTTTCTGTTCTGTATTCACACGTACGGTCACTTGCACTGTTAAGCGCCTTGGGGCAACCTTGTTGTGAAAGGCGCTATATAAAAAGAAACTGAATTGAATACACCCATGACTGCACTGTAGTGGTTCATCTTCCTTTATGACGTAATGATTTGCACGAGCTGAGCTCACATTTCGTGCCATCGCTCTAAACATAAGAAAAAAAATCAAGGTTCTGCAGAAGCGTGTTTCGGCTGGCCGCGTACCTGGCCTACTAGGCAGAGGAGGGAAAGCCCCTGGGTGGTGAATGGGGATGAACTGCGAGGAGCTGCTCGTCTGCGTCTGTGTCTGGGTGACTGGAGTCTTCCTTGCCTCCGAGACCGGGGTCTTCCTTATTTCAGACTGGGCTTTCACCTTCAAAGAAAACAAAAACGTATCTAGATGACGAAGAAAAAAGGAGAAGGCTTAGAAGAACAAACCAGAGAATATAATTTTTTTTTTTACTTGTACTGCCACGTTCTGCTTTCCTGGCTCTTGCATTTTCTCGTGACAAGTCTTCTTGGCTTCATTTTTTCTTTTGTTGTCCTTCTTCAGATCGGTTTTGCTGGACAAGTTTCCTTTGCTGAACTCCCTTCTCTCCTTCAGCCCTTCTTTTAGGTGATGGGTTCTGTTGGCATCTCTTGTTAGCTCCCGGGGTTTAATATTCTCTTTGAAAGTCACCACGGGCTTCTCTCCACCCTCAGAGCTGCTGTTTTGAGTCTTGCCCACGGGCAGAACAGATTTCAAGCCCTGGCTGCCCTCATTGGAAGTTTGTTCTGCATTAGAAGACTCCTGCAGAACAGGACCATCTTTCTCAACGAGCTCCTCAATCACTGGCTCAGGGATGTCGGTTACAAAAAGAAGCATGCCATCATCAATTCGGCACTGGACAAGCCTGCAAAATAATACAGGATGAGGTAAGTTCTAACTTCGAGTTCCTACCTCATTGATTCAGTCTGACTTAAGACGGGAAACTTATCTAGCATCCATCAGCATGCTGCTTTTTACTCTATTTTCAGTAAATAACTGCTTTAAAACAAAATCACAAAATCAAACTGGAGCAATATTATTGCAAATCCATCCTAAGGAGCATCAACGGTACTGCAAAAGGGCATTTAACAGCTTAGCCATTTTCATCAGATGCTTTTAAGTATTACACCTAGATTTGCTTTCACATGCTCTCAAAGTATATCACATCATTCCATATTAGATGTGGGAAGAAACCGGTAAATCAAGGTAGAAATTCCTTTAAAAGCTATACAGTTTATAAATGTGAAATATGGGGGAAAATGCCATTCCAGAGCTCAGCTTTACGAGCTGCTTACCTGGGTTGGCTATCGGCTACCCATTTACCAAGGCTTATCAGTCTCTGATGGCGAGCTCGCAGGGGCTGGCCTTCTTTGTCCACTGCAATACCCTGGTGCCCTTTAGAGAAATCCAAAGTCCTGGAGCAAGAAATGTTCAATATAAGGATCGTCAGCACCAATCAAAGGCTTGAAAGGTGAAATTCCAGCTTTTGTTGTTAAATGAATTAAAACCAACCCTACCTTAGAGCAGGTCTGAGGGCCAAAAATCCTTGCAGCTCAAACTCCTCTGGGAGAGGGGTGGCTGGAAAACAACGCAAAGCCGTCATCCAGCTGTGCAGAGAATGATCAAGCTAAAACCGTCTTCCCCCATCAGTAAAGAAACCATGCCATTACAATTACACTCTCATCCCATTATGAAACAGCATGAGGACATGGCACGACACCAACACAAACTTGCAAATGCTGGGATATATAAAAAATGCACAGAGGATATACGATAAAAATACCTGAAGCACAAGATACGTCATCTTCCTTTGGCTGAAAGCTATTCAGGATTGATACCAGCCATGGCCAAATGCTGGAGTGAAAAGGAAAAACAGGAGAACACAGTTAACACCCCCCAAATAACTGAGACAACACGATAAACATCCTCTAGAAAGACAGAAATGTAAGACGTACTACTGTCTCTCGTCCACTGCACTCTCGTGAAAAACGCTTGGTCGAAGTTTCAGCCAATCCAAGGAAACTTTAATTGCAGGCAAAGGACATTCTCCCATTAGGTCTTCACGATTTTTATTCAGCAATACACGGCTGCACATGATACCAAGAAAAGACACTGAAAAGGGAAAAAAAAGATTGAAATCCACATTAAGATTAAGACATCTGTGCTTAAGGAGTATTTAACGCTTTAAAATGTAGCTTGTATGCATCAAACCACCCACCTGTTCTGATTCAGACAGGTAGGCAGATTAAAAATGATTACAATTTAGAGGGTGGGAGGTAAAATTGAATTGTCAGTGGGGAAAACCCTGCACAAAACACAGAGTCATGAACTTACAGATCTATAAAAATCAGAGAGATCACAGTTTTAATCCATATTAAGGAACGTTTTGAAAACCAAACCAAAAAGTAAACTTACTAAAGAGTGCTAACAGTTGGATCCAACTGAGCTGCTCGTCATGACTAAAGCTGTGGTCATCAGACTCGCTGCTGAAGTCTCGCAGGTGGTGCAGTTCAAACAGATTGATAACAGTTATGTGAACAAGTTGCTGAGAACTGAAGGCCTTTTGAAGAATAAGCCTCTGTCAAAAAAACAACATCAGCAATATAAGAGATAAAAGCATGTTTAGATAATTATTTTGCTAGATGTGGTAAACACCCCAATTTCTGGTTCATTTGCAAATGTTTCAGTTTTAAAACCAATATAGATATGAAAGCTTGCATCTTGATTACTTGCATTTACATTTAAAAATATATATATATAAAAAGTCTAGCAGGCCTTGTGCACAATAAATAGTTAAGAAAAAATTCAAGTGTTTAAATTAAATGCTTTCTTGTCCAGAACAGAGGCCTTGTCTTACTTCACCTTTTACCCCTCACAATAAAACCATACAAGTGTATGGAACCAAACTTTTGCACTCTCAGAGATTTCAGTTCCTACAAATGATAATGCCTAGCTTGTAGCACAAGAGTGTTAATCAAAATAAACAGAAAAATCTCGAGAAACAATTGTGGACATAGAGCAGGCAGATAATATTTGATTAGCATGTAAAGGTATTGCATTTTAATAGTGGCTACTGCCAGTGGGGAGATGTTTTTCCATACCTGAAATTGCTCTTCCAGCTTCTCCCTCAAATTGTTCAGTTTTTCCAGGCTCTTGCTCAAGTATACATGACCGTGAAACTTAATAAAAGCTTTGATGAAATCCGATACACTCCATTTACTCTTGATCTCATCACGGCTACAAGTAAAACAAAATAAAGGAGGATTAGGTTAAGCTTTTGAAACGTACTGAAGCAGACATGTCAAAAACCTTTTCATGCAAATTCAAGTCAGTTATGCGTATCAAGGTATGGCCTTACTAAAAATGGAAATGTCAGAAATGTCATCCCTCAGATGCCAAAATAGTCAGGACCAGTCTGGAGATGCTGCCCCAGTCCCAAACAAACCTTGGTACTGTGTTAGTGGAGAACAGTCATACCCAATAGTGTGTTCTTGAAAATCTCAGTGAACACTTCTGCATTTGTCAGTATGGTACACCACCATCTCAATTCACTGTAACACGCTGACAAAAACAGCTAGATTATGCATCCATCTGCTGAGTAATGGCCACTGGTATCAACAAAGAGTGAAAACGATAGGGCTAGAATAAACTAGAAAGAAAAGCAGTGCCCGTTCCCTGCATCATGTGAAAAGGATCAGTTTTAACAAAAATGCACAAATGGTCAAGGAGACAAAATAACACTAACTGCTATTTCATTACCTTTCAAGAGCTTTAGAGAGAGCTTTCTGCAAGTTGGTAGAAGCAGCTGGAAAGGGAAATTTAACTGCGATGCTCCTGCAGTAGTAGAAAATGGTTGTGAGGTGGTCCCCTTTTGAGGAAGCAAGAATAGCCAACTGATTGTAAGGTTGACCTAGATGAATGACAAGAATATAAGTATTAACACCATTTTGCTTTTAAAGCAGGTTACACTGCAGCATAAGCATCCTTCAAAACCTTCAAAAAAATTTCCAATGTACTTATGAACCTCCACTTTGCAAAAAAAACAACCTAAATGCTTCAGGGTTTATGCACACAGATTACCTGCTCTGAAATGTTTCATCTCATTAACGAAAGATTTGTAGGACTTATTAAAACATTTCCTGCTAGGAAACAAAGCTCTGTCATTTGATCCATCAAATCAATTCTGTGAACACCGATGTAGGTTAGATGCAGCTGCTACTCACCATTAGAAGGTACGAGCTGAGCTGCATGTCTGTAATAGGATTCTGCCTGGCTGGTTTGGTTGCGATAGCGTGCTGCAAAAAAAAGGCTAGAAATTAATTTTTATCGATGAAGCGGCGACACAAAGTGAAGTCTTCAGAACACCAGCACAGTATAATGCTATAAGGTATTCAATTGTTAATCAGTAATTCACTCACCGATATCCCCTAGGTGGACTAGACAATGCTGGCAGATGTAGGAGCAGGAGCTAGGCTGGGGTTTTACAATGGCGCTGGTGCTTGTCTGTTTATTGCTGATTATTCCAAGCTGTGACGACTTGACCCGACATGGTAAATCCACGTTGAACACTGTACACAGCTCCTGTAATAACTAAAGGAAAAAGGGGGGAAAATTAACTTGAATGATCAGGACTTTGTTTTTGTTCCACCTAAAAACTGGCATTAAAATACAAGCTTTCAAAGATCTTGGAAGAATTCAACAGCAAGTTTCATAATATACTGTATTACGAAAACATCTTTTTTCACCAATCTGTGAGGGTAGCTTTTTTTTTTTTTAAAAGGTACAGTTAGCTTACTTGTGTATAGAAGCCACTAGCTGCCTCAAGGAAGAGGGACAAATTTGCTTGCACTTCACTCCTGTTAGGGTTGGCTCTGTTCTTGGCTTGACTCTGTAGTGTTGTTATCTGATTTTTGAAAGCATGGTTCCAGCTGGAAAACAACATAAAAAAGGGTTTTCCTGGGCAAGGTATAAATTCTACCTATAGAAAACCAAGGTTCTACGTTCTAACAGGCAACAGTGATTTGCACTCACTGTACAGGGACCCCCTGAGTTCAGGTATGCATCTTCTCACTTGCACTGCTTACTAAATAAAAATTGTAGCTTTGATTCCTTGAAGAAATGCATCTCACAACCAGGTAGCACAAGATTCAACAACTTTGTTTTCATTAATTGTCTTATTTTCATGCCCGTTTGACTCACTCTATGCCCATCTACAAAGCCATTTGTCGTTTCGGACATTATACGCTCCGCAGTGCCTGACAGGAGAGTTATCACTGACTGGAAGAGTTTTGCATCTCTCAGCGAAGTCACTGCAAGCGTGCAGGAGCCCAGAAAGTGACAGGACTCGCTTTACCGGCTGAGTCAGAAAAGCAATGTCAGGGTCAAGCTCACACTGCACGCTGAGGGAGTCCCCTTACTGACTGTGCCACTCACAAAGCTAAGATTTAACACTTCTCTTTAGGGAACCATCCAAAGTATTATTTCCATCAGATCTTAAAAAAAATCCATAAAAAGGCACTGACGTGCATCTCTCGCACATAACAGAATAGCCAAAACTCCAGTTTTAATACAGTGTTGTTCTCTGCTACTTCAGTTCAGTTCAACCAAATATTCAGTTCAATATTTTAGTACTGCATGTGTTGTAACTGTACTGCAAACAAGAGGTAATGATGTAATAATAAACTGAGCATTGCTTACAGGTCCTGCTCCACTTTTTTGTCCAGAGCATATTCCAGGTCTGTCACCAGCATTTTCTGGTAGAGGTCCTGCAGTGCCTGCCTGGATGTCCAGACCTCTGCTGGACCCAACTTGGAGTCTAGGGAAAAGGAATATGTTTAATTTAATAAGTTACGCTATGCCTTTATCCAAACACACACACATCTAATACCATTAACAAGTACTTATACTGTATTTGATTCAAGTTCCAAATCAAATTAAATCTGCCTGCTTCTTTTTGTTTTACTCTTATTGAACCGCCTTCCTTCTCCTTTATTTCGACAGAGCTTCACATTTCATCTGAAAAAGAACAAGCTTGTTTTTTTTAACAGTGAGACTGACTTTAATTTTTCAGGCTCTTCACAAATATCAAAACTATAACATCTGAAAGCAAACAACTATGCACTAGATCTCAGTGATGGGAACTGGTTTTCCCTACATCATTGTTTATTTAAATCACAACCAATTACCATGCTTTGGAAAAGATGGTATAACTATTCTAAATTTGCATAACAGAGAATACCATTACATTTCCTTTCCGCTCTAACTTACTTAAACACTTTACTATTAGATACTGAACATCAAACTTGCAGTTTCAGTTTACTAGACACGGGCATTCACCATCCATTAAAGAAAGAAACATGTTATGCATGTCAGTATAGGCAATATTAATGTTCATGTAAAGACAGGGCCAGCAGTAAGTGTCAATCAGGGAGCATCATGACCAACAACAGTGATTTTTCCATCAGCCACCACAGGAGTCTTCGCATTCTCTTGCAAGATCACTTCAGTTACTGCAGACACACAGACATGAAACTCCAGCATGCAAGCACATCAGTTTTTCAGCTGGTTTTGCAACCGTGACTAACACATCGTCTCACCTTAACCACCTCAGTATCTCATTACACTGGTGACCTAAGCAGTATTCGCATAACCTTATCTAGTCTGGAAAAGGGTGTCTAAAACAATATTTCCCCACAGAACAACAATGCTGTAGGTCTTGAAAGTACAAAAAAAACAACTAATTTGAGTGATTTTCAATGGTTACCTTACGGAAAAGCAATCGCTGTTTGAGATCAGTGGGTTCTGTGCCACAGGTGTCTTCTTGTGTTTGAAGAAGACACAAGGGAAGGTATATTATGCTTGGTGTGAAGGTCACGTGAAGTAGCTAACAACAGGAATGTGTCCTGCACCAAAACACACACCTATGTCTGCCAGACAACAGCTTCTGCAACTCCAGAGACCTAGACAACAGATTTGACCTTAAGGAGGTAAAACCGCATTTAAATGTCTTAGAGATCCTTGAACTTACCCGTCATATCAGCCTTTAGGGCCTCTGCCTGCCTGTTAAAACAAAAATATAAATAAAATGATTTTTAAGCTCGTTCAAATGACCAATCACTGAAGAAATGGTAATATTGCTATGCAAAAACTGTCTAGAAAAATACTGCAAGATGTTTGTGAACAGTCATTTTTTTTCTGCAAGGGAACAAAAAATTACATGTAAACCACTTATCCCATAAAAGAGTATGGAGCTTCATAAACAGCAGGCTGCTTCTGAAGTATTGCCATTCATTACAATATGAAAAGCAAGAAAACTGCCAACATTCATTTTCATTAAAAGCACTCAAACTTTTAAGACGGTGAAAGGATTCTGTGGATGTATTGGGAAATTAAATGTGCCGTCTCACAAAGACTAACATAACCAAAAGTGACTTAAACGAAAAAAGTTATTTCAACAGCAACTACACAAACTGATTTAACTCGGAACTGATTCAATTTAAAAGCAGATGACTGAAGACTTTGTTCTGCAAACCCTTTATGTATTATTGTTTAAAGTCTGCATGACAGTTGCAAGCCTTGCAGGAAAACAACATTCAGGTGAGATCCACTGCAATATCGCACTGACACTTAATTTCTTATCAAGACAGCTTTAGAAACACATATAGCAGAGACACAGTTTTCAGACAAAAAAGAACTGGCAACTCCTCATCAATTTTGTAGAAAAACAATGAGAAGGACTCCCATCCCAGCACAGAAAAGGGAAATACCGATATACTGTAGCAGGCCCACTAACTGAACTCACTGCTCTGAAGTTTTGTTTTGAAGTAAGGAATAACTGCTCCTGCACTGCACAACGTAACCTCTGTTTTCCCAGTATTACCTGTAAAATAGGTGCTTCAGTGTATACCCTGGTGCATAAAACTAAACAGTTTCCTTTACATGACTGTAAAAATCTCTTGTTTTGTATGCCTCTTATTTCTTCTATTCAGCAAGTTACTCAACATGCTTCCATTTAATGAACTCTACCTAAACTACAATCCACTGATACTTCTAAGAAAGTGTTTGGCTATTCTATTAACACAACTGCTTGGGTCTAGACATTAAAATGTATGCAATATTCTCTCAGCAGTAGCTACAAGAAACAGGGATTAATAAAAGGAACTGAAATTAATGTCACTTTTCAGCATACTTCTCAGTCACCTTTGGGAGAAGATCCTAGTATTAACAGCTTTTTTGCATTCTGAAACTAGTCTGAACATATTTAATCCTCAGAAGAAACACTAAAGATGGTTGGTTGTTCTTTACAGATCTTTTTATTTACAGGCATTTTATTTCTTAATAGTACACATTTTGCTTCTCATGCAGTTTTGTTTCTTCATTACACACGCTAACTGTTAAGAGTAAGCAGGTTACCACTTACTTAAAATGAATAATGCATGATATTGATTAAAATCTGTGGGGGGAAACAAAAGCTAACAGCATCTAACAAATTATCACCTGTGCCCCACATGGCATTCATGAAATTCTCTAATTTTACCATTTAAAGAACCACCGCACAAAACTACGTAGCAAAGGTAGACAATTAGATTGAAATGAATTAGCTTGGAACCCAAAATGTCTCACTTCAACTGCGCATAAAAGAACAGCTTTTAATTACAAGAAAAACGGGATCTGACGTTCTGTTCCGGCTTTAATAATTTCCTCTTAATTAAGTATTAAATAATTAATCCTGGAAGCAAAAATATGGGAGTTACAGCAGTGTCATCACCCCACAGGTTGGAAACAATCTGCTTGAAAACTGCCAGAGGAATCACACAATTAGATTTTTTAGCAGGTGTTCTAGAAAAAGATCTTAATTGAACGGACCCAAATTCCAGTAACTGTTATATGAAAACTCAAGGAAATAAACACTGAAACACAAAAGCACGAGACCATGAGATGAGAACTCACATAGACTCCACACCACAAGAGAGAGAAGTGTCTGAGGACCATCTTTCAGGTGTCTGACAGAGTAAATGCTATTTGCAATATTGCCACACGTCCTGCATCTTGAGTGAAAACAGGTTTTTCAAAAAGAAAGGGAAGACTGATTTATTTAGAAAATGTCCTATGCAAGGGTTTGGAGAAGACATATAAAATCGTTCCTTATTATTTAGAATTATTTTGCGATTTAACCACTCAAAGTAGTCCAGCTGAACGCCTGTACTGGTCACTGTGATACAAAATGAGATATTGCTGCACGGGAATCAGTACAGAGAAGTGTGACGGAACATTTCTGGGCTCACAGGAATGCCCCATGCTAACAGACTACATGAACTGAACCTTTTTAGTTGTGCAAAAAAAAAACTATAGGGGGATCCTGATTTAAGTATTCAAAATGATCAAAGTGTTGACCAAGTCAACCCAAAGGACTTCAGAATCAACAGTGAGACAGGACCAGTGGAAAGTAGAGAGACATGCACCGGAACTGAATGAGACACTCGATCTTCATACCAAGCAGCATACAGCCTGATGGTCAGCCGAAACATTGTTTACTTTCTTCTCTTTTCAGCATGAAATAAGTCTATTACTTGCTCCAGCCATCAAATATGTAAATATAAAATGCTCTCTCAAGTCAAAGCCAGCAAAGTCTTGATGAGAATCAGATCTGAAGATGTATACAATCTGCTGTTGTGAAGACAAAATATGAACTATATGCATGTGCCTAAATATGAAGTTACTCATGCTGTGGGTTAAAGAAAAAAAACCTTCAGTTTAAGAGAAACTAAAAGGCAACAAGTTACATAACATATTAAGGTTTAAGACCTCGTTTATAACTTGACAAATGAGAGAAGCCAAGCCATTTGGTTCATCTAGCACGTTTCGTTTTCTTATAAAAGGGACCACTCGACATAAATAGGAATTAAGGATCTAGAATGTATATGAAATCTATAACAGGCAATAGTGAAGTTACTCTTCCTCTGTCTAGGAGTTAAAACTGATCAGAAAACCTGCCATTTAAACGCCTATTACATATCGTTGTACATGTTTTGGATACGTTCTACATTTCGCGAACTTTCTAAAACATGAACTTCACCACATTTTCGAAATCTGCTCCGAATCCGTGCTGTCTGAAGACCCAGACGGAATAAATAAGCGACTATAGTTAATAGAAACACAACCGCCTGCTAACAGAATGGAAGTCGCGCACTATTTGACAGGAAGCGCTCGACTGCAGCTCCGCAATACACGATCACTATTTCGCAGGCCACCACTGCGGCAGTTTATTATTGCTCACACCGGACGGTCTGGCCCATAAATTACACGATTCCCCTTTTACATCGTAAAAAAAAACGACTTATAAAAGACACGGGACGCCGCGTTCGTAGGACAAACTCCCCACGAAAGAAGCAAATAAATGCGCAAGGCCTCACACCTTCCCAAATCCCTCGAGCCTCGATTGAGTTACAGCAGGACATCACTCCCCGAAGTAACTTGGGCGAAGCCCCGTCCACTAACTCCTTCAACCGGGAGGCGATGATAATTCAAATTAGAGGTGTAAAGAAACCCGGGCGCATGTCATTTTCCACAGCGAGAAAGACCCCCTACCACCACCACACACACAAAACAAAGACTTGTGTCACGTACTGGTCACATAACCTGTAGGCCACAGAGGAAATTCCGCGTCCCGGACGCGCAAACCTCAGTTTTCGACAGATGAGATACCGGGGGGGAGCTTTTGTTTTCCGCCCCGGTGTCCTTCTGTCTGCGTGCCCTCCCCGTCCCCTCCCCTCGCCTCGCCCCCGGCCGACCGGCGCAAAGCAGCAGCCGGGCTTTGCGATGCCAGTTGTCGGAAACATCTCTCTTCGGCCGCCCCTACCTCGGCAGCGTGCTCCCGGCGACAGCTCACAGGAGACCGGGGCTTTGCTTTGTGTGCGGGGTTTGAGAGGAGCCGTTTCACGTGTTGTCAACCCTCCCCCGGCGGCAGCGCCGGCGAGAAAGAGATGCTTTCACCGTGTAGCTATAGTAACTTATCGGTTCAACACCTTTTCACGCCCCCGCTCACGACTTACAAGGAGGAAAAAAAAACGGGTCTATTCTACTCGCTGGCGGCAGCACCCGCTGGAAAACCAAACCCCTTTCCACAGCGGTATTTTTCAATGACTTGGAAACCAGGATTAATAACGAACACCGGTAACGTTTTAAGAGGATCACGCACGACAGCATATTTATTTTTTTCCTCTCGTTTTGGCTCTGCCAAATCAGCCCACCTTGGCTAATGGTCGCATTCACGCAAGCTAATGGAAAAGCAAAGGATCTGATCTCCTGGCGGAACAAAATACAGCCAGACGCGAAAACGCAGACCGTGTAGAATTTGCCAAAAACACCGCTGTTGCTTTTTCTAAAAAACAAAAAAAAAAAGTGAAACGTGCCTGCCTATTCTTCGTGGATAAATCCCTGTAGCCGCGTGTGTTTAAAATGTGGAAAGTCAAGATCAAGCTCTTGTCGGTGGTTTTTTTTTTTAACAGAGGTCACCTGGCATGCACAATGACTGTTCAGCAGATGATTATATATTATATTATTATACACTCTGTGCGTCTGCCGGCTTGTGCTCGCAAAGGGGAAAGAAATTAGAGTCGGCGCCTTGCACCTGTCTTGGCTCACCGTTTTTGCTATTCGAAACCACGACTGTTCTGTGTTTCATTTTCCCTTCGGTTCATTTACGCTTACGTAACGCCCGTGTGGGTTTATTTCAGAAAGAGCCCGTTTGCACATATAACCGCGCTCGTTACCGGAACATACACCGGGAATACCGTAACTATCCCGACAAATCCGTCCCAACACACATCAACAGCACTGTCTCCATTTTTCCCCTTCTCAAGTCGAGGAAACACCTCGATTTTTTTTTAAAGGGAAGCAAAACGCCTCAAGCTTAAACAATCAATGCCACAAATCGGGGGGTATTTACCGTAAGTACTGGGCGCAGAGGTTCATCCTGTTTGTCCCCGGCTTTAGACAAGGACTGGTCCAGCGCAAGCAGCAGCGACTCGCAGCGCCATATTGTTCCTCTCTCCGTCACCAGCAGCGGCCAGAGCGGACAAACTTACCATCTCCGGGCTCCGAGGAGGGGAGGGGAATTTAAAACAAAAACCACCAGCACAGAAAAGAGAGGGTTACACACACACACGCCTCCGCAGTCACGATTACTCCCACGGCAAAGAGTCGAGGAATTTCTTTTTCCTTTTGATGCCTTATAACACTACCGGGATGCCCCCCGATTAGTCCTTTAACTGATTTAGATCACAAACGCTTAATAGCCATAGTTTGAAAAACGATAGCGCTCCCGGTGCGAAACAACACGATCTCGGCTGCCAACTGCCTTACGCTATCGCTCTCCCTCCTCCCCTCTGTCTGATTTATAGAGAAAGGAAGTTTGGGAAAAGGGTCGCCATTTTGGCGCAAGTAGTAATCGTCAACCTGTCTGTCAACTTGCCATTTAGAGCCAACATGGCGGGGAGAGGGGGGCAGTGTCATTGTGTAGTTGACAACCTGCGCTCCCCGCCCATTTCTGTTCGAGATCTACAGGAAATCAACGACAAACACCACAGACCTTACTCTGCAAAGAAAATAGATTTAGCGCCACCTTGCGTATAACAAATTTCGAGCAAGAGAAAGCTCTATTAAGAAGGAAGTGTGTTTGGCCTTCAAAATGCAATTATCATACAGCAGGAGTGTGCTAAAGTTTGTTACCCAGTCAACATTAACTCTGACCTCAGTCTTCATTTAGCATTTGCCCAGACCCCAATTCAGAGGTTTTAATCCTAACTAAACCCTAACTTTAACACAAAATTTAACCATAAATGCATATCTTGAACAAGAATTGCAGTTGCAGTAAATTAGATATTAACAAGTATAAAATAACTTCTTTGCACACGACACAATTCCTTGGAACACAGAATTATGCTGAAGATCTTTCCCGTTTCTTCTCGGGGGATACCCAGTGTTCTTCCTAAGAAATTTCTCACTGAGTATTAAAAAAGTACCAAAACGAATTCACTTATGTATGACACACATTTAACACAGGACAAAAATCCTTAGTTAAAACTTTTGTATTGGTTTGAATATGTAATGCTTTTAGACGAAAGCATTCCAGGCAGCGGTAATAATTTTCTCAAGTTAAAAGTACGCCAGCAGGGGGAAAATACCAGTGTACTTTGAGGTAGCCGGAGTATTTCGTATCCTTCAAAACAAAAGACGTATACAAAGGTATAGACGCTCACTTTTGATGAATGACGAAACGTAGACCACTAAGAAGTAAAAATATTGTAACGCCAATATGTATAGAGACAGTAATCATTAGTTTGTCCTTTATGTTTTTTCTCCAGCTTGTTTCAGAGCTTCGTCTGCCCTCTAGGTTTTCCATAAGGAACTACACTGCAGTAACGTCCGGTCCATGCACGGTAAAGGTAGAAAATTTGATGTAAATGATTAAAAAAAAGAATATCCTGATAAAATGGTTCATTTTGTGTTGTCCTGTTTCTCTTGTTTTCTCGGAGACCTTTATTGCCCTCTACAAAGAAAGCGCTCTCTCTTTAAAACACGACTGTCTGGTTTTAACAGTCATGGACCGATGCTCTAGGCCATCTCTTAAAAATCATTATCATTAAACACGTGTAAACATAAGATTATTGGATTAAAACAAATGTATTATGAAAGAGCAAATAACTCCTCTTTAATTTAGACAACTCGGGTGTACAGGGGGGGTTACGTTTTTGTACGTATCTGCACGTTTGTGTATGGTAATCTAATGTGACCTTTTTTAAAACACATTTTAAAGGGAGAATCGATATTGTATTCACAAAACGAATTTCTGCACCTTTACATTAAACGTAATTGAATCGTTATATCATTCGTTGAATGTTGACAAAGGTTGGATCACCATCAAATATTCGAAAGCAAAAAAAATAAGTAGAGATGCCCTCATACTGTACCCCTTCAATTGGTTCAGTGCAGAGTAACGGGCCATTAAAACCCTAAATGAAAAAGAAATGAAGGAACACAAAACATACAAAAAATTTGGGCCACTTGACCTAATTATAGATACATCATATCTGGCGTTCTAGGTACAAAAGCTTTTCCTCTAAAAAAAGACAAGTAGATATTCTGAAGTTCTTAAGAGGTCAATGTACCGTTTAAAATTCCATTTGTGTGGCATTTATTGAGAACATGAAAGAAATTAGCAAAGTTTCGAGTGCAAATACAAAGCCATTTACCTGGAGTTTCGCTATATTGATTTTGAAAGCTAGTATTGAATAAAATGGTTTTGCTGTTATTTTTTTATAGAGTTTATTTTCTTGCAGAGCTCTTAGTTTCGTTTTGTTCTAAAACAAAAACATAAAATCAGATTTGACCTTATCTGTCGTAAATGTTTTGCGTAACAAAGACAACTATTATAAAAATTAAATGATTATATGTGTATACCCCAAGACGTTAGTCAACGACATTGTGTGCGGTTCAGTTGGTATTGCGCCTTGTAATTAGCTCTTAAATAAAAATAAAAAAAGAATTAGGGGAAGGTAAAACCAAACGTTTTGTATTTTAAAAGCGCTGTTTAGACGTTTTGTTTCTAATTTATATATTTTATTTTGAATCTCTAAGAGGTTGTAAAATGAATCTACTATTAAAGGTACAGTATCAGATTTGATGATATTTTAAGTTTCAAAAATTAAATCAAACGTAAATATCAAGCGAACACTTTAACAAGTTGAATAAATTCTTCATGAAAGGTTTC
The DNA here is from genome assembly GCF_040954835.1 of Lepisosteus oculatus. Classification (NCBI taxonomy): domain Eukaryota; kingdom Metazoa; phylum Chordata; class Actinopteri; order Semionotiformes; family Lepisosteidae; genus Lepisosteus; species Lepisosteus oculatus. The sequence goes on along the minus strand of NC_090704.1, from coordinate 7,807,699 downwards.
AGTCCTCGAATGCGCGCCCCGAAGTGGCTAACTACCGTTCTCCGCTTATGTTGGTCCGCGCAAAAGCTCAGTTTTCCCTGCAAGAGCAAAAAACAGAAAGCTCTGATAGAATCGATGTAGTGCTTACAGAATAATTTTACCTTAACTGTTGCTTGTAGTAGTAGATTTCAGGAGTTTTAGTAGTAGTGTAGGAGTTTTTCAGTAGTAGATTTCATGACGGAATAGGAATATGTAAATATGGGTTGTTATTTGCTCATGGAGGGTCGCGCTGTACCAGAGTTTTTCTGCAAGGCAGTGTACAATTTATGGACGCTGATTAACTCAGATAGCTTAGCTTCGGACTGTGAAAGAAATCGGAGCACCCGGCACAGAAAGAACATGCAAACTCCACACAGAGAGCCCTACACTGCAATTCGATCCCATGAAGCGTGAGCCAGCAGCGATGGCCACCACAGTGTTATTGTAATGTTATTCACTGTTATATACTGATAAGAAATGCGATCTGACGTTTCTTAGAAAGCTAATCCTCCTAAACGAACCTAACGTTTTCCTCGGTCGTTGCGCTCTGCAGGCAGGGAAACGTTTGCAGGTACCCGCCCAGACTGAGCCGCGTTTCACGTGAAACCTATAGGGGCAACACCGTAAAAACTCACTAAGGTGAACCAATTTCACAGTTAGAGCAGACCGTTGTAGACCTTAGTAAGGGAAACATCTTCGTCTGGCAAACCACATTAATTGACGTGAACATTCTCCTCGGCCAAATACTGCTGAAAGGATGCAGGTCAGCAGCAAACATCGCATTATTTGTGATCGTTATTGGAGAAGACTTGAAATCATGCAACACCTCCCTTGCCAAGGCTGTCTGTTGTAAAAATTGAACCATTGAACCAAAACCTCTCCAAAAGCTTTCTGTCCTGCGCCTTTAAGCACCAGGCAGGGAAACAAGTGACGTACTGCGTCTAGGAAGGGGAGACTAAGCTGGTGCAGCATTCAGTCTGAACCTCGCCTTCATCCGCAGCGGACTCGCTTGGCACGCAAGCACTGGACGTAAAATCATCGTTTTGGGGGGAAAAAAGACAGTCATGACCGAAACGACTAAAACGCACGTTATCCTGCTATCCTGCGGTAGTTTCAATCCTATCACCAAAGGACACATCCATATGTTCGGTAGGCATTATTTTCTCTTTAATATTGCAGAAGGTGGGTTGCTGTCCTGACGTTGGCTAAGATCCACGTATGTGGGGAGGATACTGTTCCATAATGGTCCGGTGTAGACAGAAAGACGTTTAAGAACAGAAAAACTGAGTCCAAATGAAAAATGTCAACAATAAACACACGATCCGTAAGATATAGGCAAACCACGTAATCGTCGTTTGCACTTAATTTGAGACCTTGCTTTTAATCGCTGTCCAAACCTGGTGGTGCTGAAAACGTTTAAGCGGTAATTAGAAGCGGGCAATGGCTGAAGTCGCTGGACTCAACCTTTTCTTTTGTAGTGAGCAACTAACAGAATTTCGCCCTTTTCCCCGTTTGTAGTAATTACATGAGTGTGATATTGTTGTAACTTCTCACTTTATCAAAATCACGCCAAATGGCAGTATGATTTGGAATGAGCACGGTGTAAGCAGTGGTGAAGGGAATGAGTGTTTCAGAGCAATTTTACGTTGTGGCTTGTTGGAGAAAATATTAACACTGTATGCAGTAACAGGGGATTCTACATGATCTTTCTTAGTCTTTTAGACAAAAGCTTAAAGACATGCATCTAATTAACGATTTGGGAGATAATAGGATGGCAAAACGCCATGTACTGAACATTTCAGCGTTCCGCAGTGGAGTAAAGTATCAAAAGGTAACATTTGACTACACGTCGTAACACTCCACATATAACTAGAAAATACTGCATTCAGTAACAACTCGTAATGCGTCACTTTAAGTGAAAAGGACTCTACGCCGATTGTTTACATCTGTAATGAGATCGTCGCCAGTTCTGCGCTTAAACAATTACGATGAGTTAGCAGAAATTATTATCGGAAACAAACAAAAATCTGGAGAAAACAAAGACCCGTCCCACACTTATAGCAGAGATCTACATTTCTTTATACATATACTCAAGCAGGCAGACATAATATATCATGGGTCGCGGCATTGCTTCATTATATGTTTAAGAACTAAATCAATATTGTTTTCATAGGAGATGGTCAATTTGAGTCAGGGATTTAATGAGTGGCCGCTTTACATTTTGAAATTTTAAAAAACCATGTTCAAAGGTTTTTAAATGGTAGTGAGAACGACCGTCCAATACTAATCGATTTGATTATTTGGTAATCTCTTACGTAGTGTCATGCTGACAGAAAGGCATACTTTCAATGGAAGAATCCTACTTTGTGTTAGTATTTGATGTGAAAAAAAAAGTCAGTGCTATTTAGGACTGCATTTCACGTGATAAAATCGAATGCCTGGGAATTGAACAGGATTTCTCTTATTCTCCCGGGAAGACGGATGAATTATGTCTAGCTGGCTGTTAAGATTTAATTTCGAGGTCGTTGTCATTCAGGCATTATTGATCGTAAATCTGAAAAGCCTAACGTGAGAGACAATCTTATTTACGTGACTGGAGGTTTGTATTATTTGGTTTACTGGAAAAAAATGAGAATAGTGTAGGAAAAATGATTGTTGATCTACACAAGGAAGATAGAACATGAACTAAATCTATTTTTTTGGGATATACTGTACAGTACGCATCTCCTAAGAGATACACGCCTATGCTGCTATCAGTTTCGAAGTTACTGCGAGATGCAGTTTAACGCTGAGCGTTGGAATACTCTATATCGCACTTCACCATAAAAAAGGAGCGCAAGTTTTTCGATCTCCTAGCAAAACCTGAATTGGCATTATTTACATTAATATATTCCAAAGCGGTTTGTGTAGTTAAATTTGCACACTTTTCACTTTCAAGAATTCATTTAACAATCTTAGGACAAATTATATAAGATTCGGTTAAAACGTGTAATGCAGTCCAGTGGTGTGGCTCAACGCATTAGTATCGGTTTATTTCAGTGTCTCATCTATACTATTGCAATTTTGTTTTAAGTGATTGATTTGCAGCAAACTAACTTAATAGAGCACCGTTTTCCCAAGCAACGTAGAACGAATTGCATTTTTTTGAGCAAATCAGAAAAACTGCATCCTCATCCACGCTTTTATTACTGACAGGTTTATAAGAACACATTCCAAATCCAAACCTTCCTATTTCCGTTCATTTATTTTCTTAATTTAAGGATAATTTCCATTAAACGCATTGTCTAACCTACCTTTGGCTCTGCGGTGTGGCTTATATGCTTCCCATGTTACGAACTTGAGATAGAATGATGAAACCTTGATCGGTTTCAAAGGTTTATTTTTTAACCGTGGTTAACTCAAGCCACATCCTGTAAATGCTCACAGAGAATTCTGTCTTGTGCGATGTCGACTTTCGTCTCCTTTCATTTTTTGTCCCGGTGAGCTTGTCTATATCGGAAAGTCTTTAAAGGAATGGCAGCAATGGTTTTGTTTTGGAACCAACAACTAACCTGAAAGCGTTTTTCTAAAAAGGTGTGTTCTGGAGAGACGTAAATAATCCCAGTGCCTTTTCTGTGACGTTCGTTGAATTTAACCTATTGGATTCTCTCTGCTACGAACAATTGTTCCCGAAAACGTTAATGCTCACAGGAAAGGGAAACCGAAATTTCAAGATGAATGTTGTGTCACGCCAATAATAAGTCATCAGCACCTTTCTCTATAGATTTACTGTTTTAAAATGTATTTTTTAGATTTTTAATTTAACATCAAATATCAGTTGAAGTATTTAACCATAAATTACCCTTAGAATGCTTGTCATGTATACAATCGTCATAAATATACGGTTGCAGCTACAGCACAGGTCACAATAGGCCTAGAAGTACTTAATTTGCACGCAAATGATTACAATTAATACATTAATGTAACTTAATATCTTTAAATTCTATTACAGTTTTTTTAAATAAATCTTGATGTTTTTCCACAAGAGCTTGTAAATGCAATGACACGACTAAATCATTTCTGTCATTCAGTTATTGTAGCGATTTGCTTGTTTACTGATCAGACTCAAGAGTCAACCGTCCGTCTCTTGGGTGCCCGTGTGCGCATGGCCGGGCAGTGCGACATCTAATGCTTTGTCTATGTCATGAAGACTCCATTTTAAATGCCTAGGTTAGAACATCTTTTCTGATTACACACTCTTGCTTGTGTCTCTATTACTGATAAAGTTGGTATATTCAAAGGTTGAAATGTTTTTCTTAGCATTCGTTACATTCGTGCATGTTAACGTCATTTTAAACTTAAACAGCTCGTCTGCCTGGACTGATCTTATGTATTCCATGAAGAGATGTCAAATTTTTAATCACAAACTTTTGGGTTTGCTGCATAGCACTGAATATAATTAGAGCACTGCAGTGCTTTGAGTGCTCACTTGATTGCAGTCTTACGACTTTGATGTAACCACCAGACCATATCCCTGCTGTGTTTTCAGTCCCCTGAGGGCATTCAGACTATGGTAGGGGAAAAAAAAACAGCATTGGATGGATAGGTTATGGTTAGTAAAGGAAGCCAAGAGCATTTCATATCTTAAATGCAAGTAAAATGTGACTACATGCATGGTGTATTTTCCAGTTAGTTTTTCCCTGCAGTATAAACCAAAATCTCCTGCAGAGATATCAAAGGTTTGTCTCACACATTAGATGGGGGGCAGTGGAGGCACTATCTTTGTAATGAGCGTTTAATATCTGATTTGTCACAAGGAAAGATAGGGAGAGCAGGAGTCAATATCTTTTTCAATCACGCGGCCAACGCTTAGTTCAAGATACAGACCCTTGGACTGCTGCTGCTCATATTTTACCAGTCTGTTCTCAGCAGAGCTTAGACACTATTTCTTTAAACCTTTTTTTCTTGCCCGTATGTCTCTAATGAGCTTTTAGCTAATCAAATAGAAACATTCCCTTTCTTTTCTATATGGTGTGAGGTGTTAGTTATCCTTTTTATTATGCACCCCATTTATCTGTAACATTTTTCAGCACAATTCTTCCGCAACGACCTACTGTAGAAACAAAAGGTATAACTGTTTTTTAAATTACTTTTAAGCTATGCAGAATATACTATATGTGCTTCGTACACTATATGCTCAGAGAATATCTGAAGTGCAAACAAATAGACTTAAAGTTCCCATTTGTATAACCTAGCTCTGCAGGCCCTGCCCAGCCAGAGACCACTGCTGTATAATGAATCGAGGGTTCCTCAGCTGACCTAACCCTTCCTGCACTTTAGACGCCCATTTAAAGTCCCATTCAAATGGCCATGTTTCTTTCAACATTTTAATATATGTAAGTAAGTCCTGTAAGTGTGACAAGGTTAATTGATTATTAAAACAGAAACCACTCCCATTGTGAATTAGACTTTCATAAGACCCGAATCAACAGATTTTTTGGAACTCTCAGGCATTTAAATATGTGCCTCAGCCACCACATTGAAAACATTAATAAGTATTTTAATTTTTTGGTGGGATTTTCATTTCTCAGTTCTCGGTTTTTCTTTTTTCTTTGATGCAGAAAGCATCAGTAAAATAAATAAATACATGAAGTATCAAAAGCGTTTTCTACCCAAATGATACAAAAGTCTTTTACATAACTCCCAATAAAGCATTTACAGCTTCAGTATTCATTCACTGTGTCACATTTGGATTAATCTGTTTTCAACAGTATATTTTATGTGTACTGAAACCAAATCCCAAGAGATGTGAATGGCTTTAACTCACTTTGATTGTGTCTGTAGCATTGTTGTTTCAGCTACAGGATAGGACAGTTTCTCAGCAATAAGGACTTTGAAAGAAAGATATAGGGAGGGCAAGATACATAAAGATATATAGTAAAATGAATCAGTTGATGCATTCCAAAAGTATTGGGACAGCAAAGTCAAATCTTTTATTTTTTGATTTCCAATCAATTTGTATTTGTGATCTTGACATAGATATAATTGATAAGTACAGTACAAAAGCAATTAATTTTGGGGGTAATTCCATGCATATGTTTGGTCATATTAAAACAGAAACCTACTGTACTTTGTGTTCAAGTTTCATGTAACCATAAGCACTGAGTATAAATATTTGGACACAATCATATCCTTTTAATGCAATAACTGCATGAAATCTGTAACCCGTTAAGCCAACAAAACTCTTTGTGTAATAATCTGAGATGCTTTGCTTCTTTGATACTTTGAATTCTTACCTATTCTTCGGCTATTCTGCCTGCCATTGTTTCTACAGCACGTGAAATGCATGCTCAGCTGGATTTAAATCCAGACACTGACTTTGCTAGTTCAAGATTTCCTACTTTTTTTCTTCTGACAAACTTCTTAATTACATTGGCAATGTGCTTTGTGTCATTGTCATGCTGTGTGGTGAAGCTCTACCCAGTAAGTAGGAAAATATTTCTCTCTTACATAAGAGATTTTACATAATTTTTTTTGTAAATTTTAGAATTCCTTCTGTGTCTGCCATTATTTACATCATAAATAAAGACGAGAGAGCGAGTCTCAGAGGCAGAACTAAAGCTTATAATATAATAAAATGCATTTAAAGTATTACCATTCTACAAAGGAAACATGGGAAAATGGAAAATCTAACTTTAGGTTTTATACTCTTGATGATCAACACTTTTATATCATCTTACTTTAACCTGATTTTAAAATAAGGTAATAACTTTGGAACTGTTTGGAAATTTAATTGTGGGAACTTGAATTAGGCCTGAACATGTCTGTTTCACTCAGGAACAGTCAGTGAAAAATTGGATTTCTGAGCAATGATGGGCACTGCTGTTCTACTTCATCTTCATTTCTGCTCTACAAAATGGAATCTTTTGACTTATTTTATTCTGATGACTGATTATTCATTTCAGAGAAAGTGGGGAGAGGCAGTGGCAGAGTCAGAGGAAGGGGAGAGAAAAAAACACATGAAAATGAACTATTTATAAGGCAGATGAGAAAATTATTACTAGTAACTTATTCTTAGGGAACTGAAAATGCTACAGAGCAACAGGTTTTCATTGAGAAAGGAAAATCGCTGTGATACTATGATATCTCCTAAACAAAAAGGGGTTTAAACCCCTAAATCTGTTTTTCTTGGGAATGTCAGGAGGAAGATCTTATTCATGAACTTAAAGACTAAATAACATACTGAACTAGTTTCAAATTAAAAGATTAAACGTTTATTTTTTTGCAATAAATAATTATTTTCGAGATTAAAGGTTAAACCTACTTCTACATTCTCATTCTCACGTTCAGTCTTAAAAAAATCCTTAATATGTTTGAATACCTCCTCATACTCCTCTATTTCTAATTTTTTAATATATTTTTTTATTGAAAACCTCATATAGATTTTTTTTCTCTTCAGATTTGTGGGAAATCTGTCTCTGCTGTTGGCACAATCCCTCTTGACCTTTGCAGGGAGGATTTGTCATCACAATCACAGATCTCAAAATGCTCCAAGAGTTAAAAAAAACACATTATACATTTTTCTGTCAGTTGTCTTCTAGTTCTTTTGATCAATACAAAACTGGCAGTGAGATCAACTGTAAATCCATATAATTAGCAATATCTATTTCAGAAAAGCCATTAGAGCTTTTGAATTAATATGTCACTGGAGATACTTTAAAGAGCTCCTACCTTACCAACAGCTCTTCATGTCTGCCCATCATGTGTCTTCACTTTAACAACCAGTAAGGAAGCAACTACACAATCACAGCAAACCACCTTATAGCTCACATCCAGCAGCCATATCACCCTGCAACTCACAACTGGCAGCCCACTGAAGCTAAGCAGGTGTGAGCCTGATCAGTACCTGGATGGGAGACCTCCTGGGAAAAACTAAGGTTGCTGCTGGAAGAGGTGTTAGTGGGGCCAGCAGGGGGCGTGCACCCTGCAGTCTGTGTGGGTCCTAATGACCCACTATAGCGACGGGGACACTATACTGTAAAAAGGCACCATGCTTCGGATGAGATGTAAAACTGAGGTCCTGACTCTCAGTGGTCATTAAAAATGCCAGGCCCTCTCTCGAGAAGAGTAGGGGTATAACCCTGGTGTCCTGGCCAAATTTCTCATTGGCCTTTACCAATCATGGCCTCTATATCTCCTCCCCAGTGAGGAGCGTTCTGGCGCACTCTGGTTGCCATTGCATCAACCAGGTGGGGCTGCACACTGGTGGAGGGGAGTCCCCATTCCCTGCAAAGCACTTTGTGTGAATGGAGTGTCCAGAAAAGCATATTTATAAGGAATTATTATTATTATTATTATTATTATTATTACATGGAGAGTGGTAAAAATCAAATGGCCTCTCAGTCTCTTCTCTAGTCCTCATCAGTTTTTGTTTAAAAAATATGAAGGCTTTTTTCACAGAAACAAGCCTTCACAGAAACTATCCTGTCATGAATTTATTTTGGCAGCTAAAGGTGAAAGATTGAGAGAGAAGGGGAATATGAGATCACCTAGAGGTTCAGTGATAAGGAGAATAGCCCAACTCATGACTGTCCATACTGCATCTTGATGCACTGCTGTTTACCCAGCCAGCATTTATCACGCCTCTGGGCCGTGAGGAGTGGGGGTGTTTACTGCAAGCTGAAGATGCAGTGCTCATCACCTTTAAACCAGACTAGTGTGTGCTGTTGTTGGACAGCCTCAGGGCATACTAATGATGGCAGACAGTGAATTCTTGGGATGGAAAATACAAGGTTGCAGACCTAACCTGTTGTTTTGTCCGGGACTTTTCCTGTCAGTACACGGAGAGGTCTCATGCCAGCATCTGCTTTTCCAGCCTCCTCACACGGCTTCCAAGTGATGATGCCTTTCTCTTCTTTTTTTACGTTTGGAACCTCTGCTGTACTGAAATGGTAATGTTGCTTTTCGTGCCCCTGAGGTGTGACTGCTATGCAAGGTTAATGATTCTCTATTTTACTCAGGGGTTTAACATTAAAAATTACAGAAAGAGTGCTTTGTGCAAAATTTCTCTTTAAAGAGGCAATTTCTCCTTCTATTTCATATTATTTGCCAAGATGATGACCTCGTTCTATTTAGTCTATTATGGCCTATGGGTTGTTTTTTTTAATGCATCAAGAAACACTCTTGCAATGCTTTTCACACAAGTCACATTTTTTTGTTCTGAAAATAAAAGGCTGGCTGAGTTTTTTAGAGGTTTCATAAAATCGATACATTTCATTGTTATGAGTAGGGTAGTAATATCAAGGAAAACAAAAAGGTATTTTTGAACATTATGTCAAACCAAGATCCAACAGCATTGATTGGAGCTTATAAACAAAGCATTTTAGACCATTGAGCATTGATGCAAAATGACACTTCTACTTCAATCACAAATCAAGGACATAAATATTACTTTTATGTTAACAGTGTGCGTTTTGTCCCATCGTGTCCTTCAGAAACAAACAGCAGTTAACCTGCTACATCAGCAGACAAAGAAAGTAGAACAAGATACAAATCAGATACTCTCTGTTGTGTGTAAGCATGTGCAGGAAAAAAGAAAAAAGCACCATGGAAGCTGTTTCTAGAGAAAATAATGCAAAGCAAACCACACAACCACACAAGAGATTTCAGGGGCTAGTGTAGTCACCAGTAGGGTTAACTAGAAATAAAGAAGTGGATGAGATTCTCTGTAAAATATATTGTATGGAATTACACTACCCAAGTGTGAATAGAGAGTAAAGGCTTTGATAACAGCATATACTCTATTTAATAATAACATTCTGTTACGATTACTCTTACAATAAAATGCATATACTGTACATAGTGCTATTAATCCCAATGGATCCCAAAGTGATTTACTTATAGGAGGGATCCCACTTCATTCACTGCTGAAGTAACTTGTGGCAGACACTGTGTGCCCACCGTTTCACTACACAGCAGTTCTGGAGGAGGAGTGAGAAACTGTTTCACCCACCGAAGGAAGAGGTGAATTTAGGGTGGTCACTGCGGGATCAGCACCCTACATTTACAAGCAGTGCTGTGGTATTTTTCATGACCAGGTAGTAAGGGCCCAATTTTTATATCTCATCTGAGGAAATGGCATTTCCTAAAGCACCGTGTCTCGAATCACCCTACTGAGGCACTGGTTTTGGAAATTGGTCAGGAGAGAAGAGTGCCACATATTGGTCTATCAAGACACTTGCAGCTGCAACAAGAGGTGTGTCATCCCAATACATACTATAGGTACTGAGATCTGACAAAATCAGGCTACAAGGTGTTAGGGAGCAGCAATGGGAACATCTTATCTATATTTAACTTACAAGAAGTTATGATTGAGGGATTTGGGTTAGATTTGAGAAATCTGTCAGTTCCTCTTAAAAATCACTACTTTTGTTTGACATTAAGTCTTAGTTCTAACATTTGTATATTGTATATCTCACTGCCCTTCATTTGTACTTTGTCAAAAGCAGAGAGAAAATGAAAGATTAGCCAGGGTTTAGGAAAGGTCTATAACCTTCTTTAACTTGAAGAAAGAAGCCAGAAAATAAGGACTAGAAAGGCTCAAAGCAAAGGATTCCGAACACTGCAAATGGTGAATAATAGAGCTTTTTCCTATGTATAACAGCTGCTAGCAATTTCATCTCTTATAGTTCTCACTTAGAAAAGGCTTGTCCTTGAATCTACAGAACCTCTTGCATACTCTCCAACGGAAGCTGAAAAAGATTTACTGCTAGGCTCTTACGTACCTGCATGTGCCTCCCCTCAGCATCACCACAGTTAGACAAAAGAAGGGCGTCTTAGCAAGGAATCATGTGACTCACCATAAGACAAAACAGAAACAATTTAGAGAAGGAACGAGAAATAGGTTTATTCCATGCTGAAAAGAGAAGAAAGAAAACAACATTGTGGCTGTGGAGCCTTCTTGGTTTACATATGTTTTGTGCTATTCTCTATAAATCATTCATTTTTAATAAGTGACTGTTAGTTTACCAAGGACAACGACCTCCAAGTTTTGCATGTTTTGTGTTTGCAATACTGGCGAGATAAGTTTGGCTTGACCCGTTTGGTTAATGGGTAGCCTCCTGGCCACAGGAACGAGGAGCCTCGAACCCCATTCAGATGGAGAGAATCAAGGGGTAGCTGTAAGCTGGAGATGGGATAGAATAGGAATGCTTGAGACAAATGCAAAATGTGTTCAATATATAGCTAATTTTTAATGATTGTGATTAGGTAGAGCTGTGTGGGATTGACCTGTCGTTGTTATCTCCCCCGAACTCCAGTTAATAACATCCATGTCATGCTCAGTAGGAAAACCAGTGTAAAGTGAAATTGAAATAAGCATCAGTACAGGAATTGAAAAAAAAAAGAGAAGTTCTGGCTAAATTGATGCCACATGTGGTTGACCTTTCAGTATGCTGTACAAAGGGAAGAAAGAGTCTGAATTTTCTCACAGATGTTACTGCACCGCTCTAAGAAAAGATAATTTCCTGATAATAATAGAGCATTCATAAGACTGGTTTTAGCCCTGTTTATTAGTCACTGATGGCTTGTTTCTCCTATTTTCTCCTGTTTTCTGAAGGATTGTAGGGGATTTTCACAAGTATTTGTTTTTTTCCAAAGTGATAGGTAGTTTCCAGACAAGAAGGTCATAACAAGGCTTTTTATGGTCTGAAAAAAGGAGGGGATTATAATACATTAGTTCTTTGAATCTGAAAAGATACTTGTGTGTTGTGGTTTCTGCCATTTTTTTTCAGAATAATTTTAGTTCTTAAGCAGTCTCCAATGATTCATCTGATTTCATACCTGGCCTGCAGATTTATTACATTGAGAGCTGAAACTGCTCGTAAACAGTCTGTCTCAGCACATAATACCTTTATCTTCTCCAGTTCTGTGTCAGGCAGGTTTCTCTTTCTCTCTCTCTGAAGACAAACTGATCAGGAGCTGCAATCAAAAGCTACAGATAATTGAAGTAATATTTATGTTTGCCTTTATTGAATCTTACTCTTTATGTATATATATATTCAAATCTCCTCAAAAACAAATGGTGTTAAATGCAATATTCCCTATACGTGAAAATCTTGTTTTCTATCGTGATTCTATGTTTTAATTTAAATAAATATGAAACACATAATCAAACAAAAAAACAGTTGTTCAAAGAAATCTGAAAAGGTTAGCAAATTATTCAAAATAAAGAGGCGTGAAATCTAATTAAAAAACATGTTCATGAAGGTTCGGCTACAATAGACCAAGAAAACAAAATATACATCATTCAAATACAATAAGAAAAATAGTAAGAAATAAAAATACCTAGTTACTGAGGCATTACCCTCAAAAGGGCTTTTATATGTGCATCAGGACATGCTTCATCCAACATGATTAAAGTTATATTTTTATTTCTGTCTTCCAGCTGTAAAAGTCATTTTCTTCCTATTCAAAGAATAGTCAGAAATCATTGAGTTTTATGGTTATGAATATTAATTAGTTCTTCATCCAATCAGAGCGCTACAGGATACAGAATGTCTTCATAGTCCACCTATCTGCACATACAAAGTCAAAGCTAGAACAGCAAAGTTAGTACTTGGGGAGCAAGGCAAAGGGAGAAGCCTTATGTTCTGTCTCCAGTAGCATTGTGATTGGACAGAGACCTTATTAAATACACCCATTGCCTTTAACACCGTAGCTTGGTAGCTTGTTCCATACTTCTGTTCTGTGTGAAGAAGTGACTAATTTTCTTGGTTTTTAGTGATTCTAGTGTGAGTCCAGTACTTTTTCAATGCATTTTAGAATTTTGAATGCTTGTATTAAGTCTCCTCATAGTTTTCTCTATTCAAGATTGAAAAGGCCCAGTTCTTTCAGCTTGTCAGTGAAGGACTTTTCCTTAACTCATGCAATGTACATTATTTGGTGGATCTACTCTGTACAGAAAAGCAATGTTTTTTTAGTATCTGGTGACCAACATTGTACACAATATTCTAATTGAAGGCTTACTAATACATTGTATACTTTTACCATAACCTCCCTTCATTTAAATACTGTGCTTTTAACTAGATATCTTAGCATTTGCATTATTTATTTCCCCACATTGTCCTGAAGATAGAAATGATCTGTCAATATAAATCATAATTAGCCTCTTCAAGCCCAGGGTTTACAATTTTGTATTTATACGTATGTATTTTTGATAACTGCATGTGACACTCTGCACTTGTCTGCATTAAATGTCATCAATTTCTGTGTTCAGCGAGTTTGGGATTTTATCTAAAGCTTTTATCTAAACATTTTGGGGTTTCATCTGTTGATTCTGCTCCTTTATGATACCAAAAGGAGTCACTGTTGTAATCTACAGCGAAATGAACTTTATTGAAGACTAGGAAATGCATGTGAAATGACGAAAAAAACTAGATACTAAGTATTACAAGAAGTAAGAAAAAATTGAGATCTAAATAAAGAGGTCACAGCACTAACTGGGGATTCTACCTATCCTGAATTAGCAACCCTGTAGGCACATTCAGGATCTGAAGGCCTGTTGTCATGTCTGTTGCTGTGACAAATTTGGCTTCAATTCTTATATGGTTCTTGTTTTTAGAGCTTCAGGTTGCCAAAATATTCCCGTAAAAGAGGTACAGTGCAAATATTTAATTAGTCTAACTATCACCATAAACGGCTGTGAGGCTTTTGACCTGTCATTGCATTTCTCTAGCTTAAACAACAATCATGATGAAACTACAAGTATTGTACCTAATCTCTTAAAAAAGGCTTCAATCATCGGTTGATAGAAAGCTTTTTAGTGTTACATCTGTTAAAAGTAGATAGCAGGTTTGTTGTCAATCTATATTAAAACAGAAAAAAGGTCCTTTATGAATTCTGCTGCATCCATAAAAAAAACTGTTGCTAGGTAACAGAGTCTAGAAATAACCTTCAGTAGATGCGGAATGTTGCGACTTAATCAATTGAATTTTAGGGTGAACTCTCACAGGTACTTTAATTACACAGAAAAAAAGAAGTAAGCACCCTGGATACATCATGTTTTATTGTATCATTTCTGAATTTGGAAGGCTTCAATTATAAGATCCTTGGCTGAACCTTTAACACCAGCTGAAAATAATAATTCAAATTTCCATCACTGATATATCAATGATGGCATTTAAGTGGTGACTCTGGCTGTTCTGTGTTGCAAAATGGTTAAATATCTGTTTCAACTGAGTCAGGAAAGATGCACTGAAATATATATTTAATGTCAAAAGTCCTATAGACATTTTTTTTTGCATTCAATGAATGCAGCAGAACACAAGCAAATGCATGTAATATTATTTACAAAAATGACAGACAGTATTTGATATATTTGTAAAAAAAATATAAAGCATCTTTTTAAAAAGAAATGTAAACCTTTTTATCAGTTTCTACTAATGAACAGCTTGTCAGATTATCACAAGTGCCACTATTACTGTATAATTAGTTTTCTGAAATGAATGTAGAGCAGATACATATTTCCAAAACAAAACAAGGGGCATGATATTAAGGTGGTCTTTATGTAAGAAGGTTGATTGACTGCTGAAAACTAGCATTTATTTAAAAAAAACATTAATAATGCATGGTTGAAATAATTTTAAAATGAAAGATTTATAAAAGCTTCATGAATAGCAAATTTATGCCCGGGTTATTTTTAATATAGTCTAGAAATACATGCATTTAATTATTTGATGTTTGTTCCGCATTTATGTATTTGAAATGATAATTGCACCACTAATCACTCTCTTCAATGAATGCTACTAGTCAGCTTTCATCTAGGTAGTGACAGCTTTGTTCATCGATTACTGTATCAAATGACAAACCCTGTTACAGCAGGATGTGTACTCATGATGGACGATAACATTTTTTTGTGAAAGCAACAGTCAATTGCTTTCACATTTCGTTGTGAAAGCAACAGTCAATTCATTTCTCTTCCTGCGCAACGTTCAACATCCTCATCCTACACGCCTCACGCTTCAGTCACTAAAAATGACATCTAGGGATCCGTGTTGCAGCTGAGAGATACAGGAAGAAGTATTCCGTTGCCATACTGTTAAATTCTGACCTCCCGACTTCCTTGGGGCATGACAAAGTTGTCCAAACCGCGAGTGATTGAACAAAAAGTTCTGTGTTGCATGGAGGCATTTAGATTTAAGCAAAATATATATTTTCTTTTCCTCTCTCTTTGACTTCCCGTAGGCCATAACATAAATGGATGAAGATCATAAATTCAATGGAACGTATTATATAATAAACCCACCTGCTGCATTCTGTCCTGCCTTTCTAGATTTTATAACAGATTGGGAAAAGAGTGGTGCCAGTTTAAGAGCTTGCTCTGTGTGGTAGTCAGGTGGCCCTAATGTATTTGACCCCAAGGGGAAGAAAGCTCTTAGCCATTATTTTTACAGTTAGAGAGCAGCTCAGCTGGAGTGATGCGCTTTCAGAGCAGCCATTCTGTGATTACAGCCTCCACCTGTCTCATTCAACAGGTTGGCACAGCAAAAGCTTTCATTCTGTCCAAATTCCCTTTACACAATTGGCAACAAGATGCGTGTGCCTGTCTGGAAACAACAGAGCTGGCTCCTTGTGAATTATAAGCCTTCAATGTCATCTGGATGCCTCGGATAGTGTTTCTTAGCAACAGCTGCTTTCTGACAATTGTTATTCTAGTGAAGTTCAGACAAATGCAGCACATTCCAAATGAAGCACATTTGACTCATAACATGGCTTTAATATTAGATGCATGTTTTCTTTCACTTTGGCAATGGAAAATAATTTTTGAGAGAGTTCAGTGAATGAAGAGTTACACTGTGGAAGTGGTACACTGCCTTTAATTAAGACTTTACAGGCCTGCATTTTAACCTCAAATTGCAGACAGCATTGCCCACTGGAGCTGAAATAGGAATCTGGTCTCAGTACTATAGCACTTGTAAAAATAAATTACTGAAACACAAAAATGATCAAACTAATCAATTCCAAATGTTTACCAATGGTAAATCTAGAATGTATCATTTACATACATATGAAAATGTATTAAAATATAATTGTGACCTATTACAGAAAATATTTCCCTTTTTAGTACACACGCTTTTTTAAAAGTTGGCTCTAGTTTCTCTCCTCTCTTCCTAATCTTCTGACATATGCACATCCAAGCATGAGCAATAACAAGGAATGCCATCTTTTTCTGATATAAAGGAAGCAACTGCAGCTTTTGTCAAATGCAGTTTTACAAAACTGGTAGGGTACGGCGGTAGACAGAAAGTCTATAGGTAAAATTACTCTTTAAGGAGAACAAAAATATGATTTTATGCTCCTTTAAAACGTGTGATGTATTTTCTGTCTTGTACTGCAGTCGACATTAAATAACAGAATAGACAAAGCATTACTTTAACCTCCCACTCACAAAGATGGACGCTATATAGACTTCTGAAATATGACCTCCCTATGTGGCTCACAAAAGACTCATCTCCCAGCTAGGCTGTGTACAGCCCTCTGATGATATTCACAAGCAGAGCTGACATTTGAAACAAGTCACAGATTCAGGTGACCATGACAAAACGTACTTGAAAAATTTCAGGGCATTCATCATGTTGACGCATTAGTGTGAATGAGCATATTGAGTGGTAATTGCTTCCTTGTGAAATGCGACAGGCTGCAGGAAGTTTGAGGAGCTTGTAGCAAGGCTGGTTATTAAAGTGCAGCTGACAGACGGCCTTCATAAGATGATAGATGTTCTCCCGGGTTGTAGCATCGTCAGGCAAGCACATATTAACTGCAAATCACAAACAAGAAGCTGACCAGACTAGCTTCTCAAGCTCTCTAATCTCAAATTCTTTTTATCCGTCATTCGTGATTGTGATATGTTCACTAAACTACAGATGTGCTTTGACCAGAATTTTAGATATTCATAGTTTTGATGAACAGCTGTCTAGATGTTTTCGGAGAAAGTCTGTTTTTTAGAAACACTCAGAGATGTTTTGAGGGTTGTCTGAATCCTGTTTATTATACCAGACAATTGAATTACAATACACTGCACATGAACACTGCGTATCTTAGTTTAACACACAATGTAATTACAGTACTAAAAACAATGTCATTCACCTTATCACATTGTTACAGGATCATTTAAGGTTTCTACGGATGATTTTGAGAATAAGACCCTTACTTGAGCTTTAACAAATCTTCCATTACAACTGATATACAGTATACAGTACATATACATAATGAATATATATACAGACATATATGCAATATATATACAGTATATTGGCTTTAAACCTATATATACAGTATATTGGTATCATCATTTTTGGATATTTGTGCTGACCTCTGTCGGACAGGGGCATTATTCAGGACTGTCCTGGAAGAGAGTTGAGAGACATTGACACTGTTCAATTTGCAAACACAATTTATTGAGACAATTATAACTCAGGAACAGGCTTGTACCCAATATTTTACACTTTGTAAAAGTGATGTGTAGTCACATTATTGGGATCAAATGCACTAGCTGTTGAAGAAAACAAGTAATTCCATAAATGCTAAAATTCTGAAGATGGTATTTTTGTCATGCGAGAAGGATACAAACAGCTGCTTAAACTGACCTTTAAATGATTCAGTGGCGCTCAACCTTTTGGCTTGGGAAAAAAAAGAGGAAATCAAACAGCAAATTTGGAACAGGAGGTTTATAAATATACTTTTTAGTCTGCGTTTGCTTCCTGCTGAACTCACAGCAGCCTTTTATTTGATTTAAAAGAAGTCTTTTTTTCCCATCTCTGTACATCAGCATTTCAGCCAGGACGGCAGCACAAAGCTTTCCATTATCTGCAGCACATTATAGTCTTTTAATCAATACAGCAAAACTGCCTGCTTCAGAAGTAGCGGGAGCCCAGTAAAGCAGCCCTGCTTGGCAGCGCCTTCACTCGCCGTGCGTTAGAGGCTGCTGACAGAATAAATCAGTCTTGTGTTTCTGCGACATGTCCTACACTGACAGGCTGAAAGAGCGAACCTTTTTATTCTTAAACCGAGGCTATGAGGGGACTGGGTGTAAGTTTTCAAAATCTTGTTTGTAATCTTATGTTCTTATAATGGTTAGTTAAGCCCAAGTATTGTGTTCTGATTAACTCATAGCTAGGTTATATAAAGCCCTTGGGAGTGTTTCCTTTGGTAAATGGGTATGAGGTGATTTCTGAACCAAAAAATGATCGACTCCGAGACGTTGGAGATGGTACAGAGCAAAATGAAGACCTTGCCAAACACAGGGATACCGGGCCTTTAGCGTATGTCAAGAAACATCTAATGGCTGAGCTCACCCTGAAATTGCAACATGGAGCTACCTTCCAGATTCACCACCTGTGAGGTGCCATGACAGTACCGCATTGAGACTGAGGGATCAACATGCACTGGGCCTTGGCAAGAAAGATGGGCTGATCGGATTTCGAATGTCACTTCTCTGGTGGGAAAGAGCAGGATCTGGTGAAAAGAGAAGGGAAAGATATTATTAAAGTGATACTCTTACCTAAATTGAATTACCTTTGTACATCCTTAGGCAGATGGGTATTTTACTGAAGCAATCCAAGTGAACTACCTTGCTCAGCAGTGCCCTAATTAGGAATTGAACTTATAACCTGCAGATACATGTCCAGAGTCCTAATTGCTACTCTACATTGCTGCTCACATAAAGGCTTGATAGTCTCAGCTCCACATATAAAATCAGCTTTTATATCTTTCAAGCCCATGCTAATCTCCTTACTTCAGCTGTGTCTGCAGACCCAATCTTTATTGAGCAGCAATGTTAA
Source organism: Lepisosteus oculatus (assembly GCF_040954835.1). Classification (NCBI taxonomy): domain Eukaryota; kingdom Metazoa; phylum Chordata; class Actinopteri; order Semionotiformes; family Lepisosteidae; genus Lepisosteus; species Lepisosteus oculatus. The sequence goes on along the minus strand of NC_090704.1, from coordinate 7,788,863 downwards.
ACCAACAGACAAAAAGGAAGGGACTCCACCCTTATTTAGAAACCAATCAATGCATTAGGCTCAATAATCAGTCTTCTAATGTTCAACATGGTAAGATTTGTATAGAAACTAAGTTCTTGTGTTGCACCACATTTTGAGAAGGCACTGTACAGTAGATTACATTAGTGGGAAAAATGAAATAAATTCACTTTAAATATGATATAAGCTTACACAATTAAAAATGTTTTATCATATGCAAAGTGTATGTGTTACAATCTTAACAGATTCACAAATCCATATTTAATGCAAATGTATTTATATTGTTGTTAAGCTACTTCTCACTACAAACCTGTATTGAACTACGAGTTTATTAAAATAAATGGATGTATTTACCTGTACTTTAAATGAACTTTTCAAAGGCATAAAATTTCCTATGAACAACAAAATTACAAAAACCGACAACAGTTTGCAGAAATGAATAGCTGATTCAAAGATAAAAGGCATTGAAAACTGTTGTGAAGATTGGGTAACATTTTACAATACAGGCACAAGGCTAGAAGATACTGTACTTACCCGCTGAGTAAGTATTGCACGTGTCATATTTAACACTAAATAAAATTATCTTGCTTTCTTGGTGACTCCTCAACTCTGAAATATTGTTGAAGACAACATTATTTTGTGTTAGTAGACTTTCAAAATCCTGTCCTGACACAATCCAGGAAATTCTGAAAAATAAAGTCAGAGGTGGTAGTTTGATATGCATGACTACAAAACAAATAACAGTGTGATCAAACAATTTATCCTTTGCTTGTCTAGTAGGTTGTTTTATTTTGTCTTCAACAGTAAGAAGGTAACTGTATCAAAGGGCTGTAATGATTCTAAGACACTGTTGATTTGCATTGGTGTGACACTTCCAAATCTGTAACAGATACACTTTGTATTTATTAAGATTGGAAAGAATTTTTATCTTTTAGAATTTTCTTCTATATGTAAAGGTTACGGATGAACAAGGTATTCTTTTTGAACACTTCTATTTATCTTTTTAACTGAAATGTATAATATACAAATTCTAACATTATTACTTAATTCTTTATTTCTGTAACAGTTATAAAATGGAACAAAATATAGTTACACAATGATTGTACAATTGAGTGTCAGAAGCTGTATAGGCTTGGATTCTTTTTAACAAACAAGCCGTGTTTTTTATTCAACAGGAAAGCAGACATGAAAAAAGCAGACATGAGATTCACACCAGGATTACAGAGTACACAGCAATGAAAGAAACAGAGAGATGGGGGAAAAGGGATTATAAATAATAATGCAGTCTTTGCACTTATTAATTAATGCATTCAGATTTTCAGTTCGTCATGGATCTCGGTGGTTTGTGCTTCTTATCTGTGATCAGGACAAAACGCCAGCAAGCTCAATTCTATGTATGCCTTCATGACCACAGTGAAGTATATCAGAATGGCATGGTTTATAATATTTGGTTCTGAGAAGACAAATCTGTCAAACAGAGTTCTGTTTGCACTTTAAAGCTTTGGTATTCACGAACTATGTGGGCAGGTGACTACAATGGAAATGTGCATACCAGTAACAGTGACCTTTCTTTGAGGTCTCCAATTTTCAACTCCAACACTGTTTTTTCTTTTCATTTAATTTCTGAAGGTGTTGTCATTACAATACCTAATTAGCCAGCACCAGCAGAATAAGAAATGAAATACTATCTGAAGCGTGTGAAGAATTTTGTATGGGACTGGCTCTGAAAAGTCTCATAAGTGGCATATTTATGTTTTTATGAGTATTTATGAAGCCTCACAACAAAAGCTACAATTTTTTTCAAGGTTCTGCTGAAGACTAGTCATGTTCTTCCTTCATACTGTCACATTCGGGTCTTCATATACTGCCATTCTATTTTTATCAGTTCACTTTTTTAGGTGGGTCATGGTATTTTGTCAAATTTTGGTGCTGTTTAATAATTAGTGTAAAGAAAGACTTACATAAAATATACCCATTATCAATAAGATCCCAAAAGTTAATATCTTCTCTAATTAATAATTTGTGTCTTGGGAATTTTTACCTAAAGCCTTGAGTAAAGTTGTTGTAACAACATCATTCTAATGCCGATAACACTTGAATTTTCTGAAATTCTGTCTTCTGAATTTCTGCGTACCCTTTTCATGGTTTAATGTGTATAAACCTGCATGATTTTTTCTATTACTGTATGTTGCCTCCATTATGAGAGGACAGTTCTATGTCTTTTGTGAAAAAAACTTTCATTTATTATTTAATACATTCAGTGAAGAGGTGATTCTGCAGTAAAAACTATTTATCCTATCCACTGTTGTTATTCCCTTTTGTAATGTAAGGCTTAAATGCAAAACTTTCCTTGCTCTGTCACATTTCCAGTCAAAAGAAAGGAACAGCGTGATTAACGCAGCTCTAAAAATACAGATGCAGCAGCATCTCTCCGTATCAAGGTCAGCGCAACTGTCACGTTCTCTCATCTTTCATAAAAAAGTCATTTACAGAAATATAAAAAAAAAATCACTGTATCCAATCATGTCTGTGGCATTCCCACACTGTTGTCCACTCTACCACAGGAAAACATGTAGCGAGATTCATTTTTTGTTCTGTTTATATCGAGAGGCCCTGCAGCAGTATTTTTCACTGCTGTATTCAAAACATTGTAAATTATATAAGAAAGAGAAACGGTAGGATGATTTTTTTATTATTATGTCACATAAAACACCAGAACAGTAGAGTAATGTCAGATATTTGAACATTTTAAAAAGGATTTTTTCAAACCAAGTTACCGTAGTACGTCAATATAACTGATCTGTAGAAGACAATGCTCTTGTCAGTGAAATAGTTCTATATCTCAGATGCAAAGACTGGAATGTGATCATTTTTAAAGCATGCTCTTTTGGTCTAATCAAATCATGAGAACTATGGTATCATGAAACCGGCAAATTATTTCTGGCCATTGTTTTAAGAAAAGATTTCCATGGTCTTGACTGCAGGGTATTCAGTTGTATGCTTTGTTTATGGTTTTATGGCTTATGGGTTTTAAAGTATATACTACAGAATCCTATAAAATATTTATAAATGTGCTTCTTTCCTCCAAGACACTGATTAGATCAAATACTGTACATCACTCAGGCAGAGATATAATAGTTTTACTGCTCTTGGAGCTTTTCCATATATATTTTATTTCAGCATGTTTCAAATATTTCCTTTAGATTTAATACATAACCCCAGAAGGGTAAATTAATGTGCAGTCCTGTATGTGTCACATGGGAAGGAAAAATGAAATACCTTGAATTTAAATACCTTAGACAGTCAGAATGACTGCCATGGCTCCTTTAACATTAAAACAAATTTGGACCTTGAAAAGCCTAAAGGGATTACAATCCAATTTCAATCTTCTCTTCCTAACTAAAGTTGTTAAACAAGTGACAGGCATCCCAATTGCCAAGACTTTTTCATGACAAGCAAGCTCCTCAAAACAATTCATAAGCACTTTTCACTTATTTAATCATTTAAACTTATTTAACAATTATATTATTGTGTCTGAAGCGAGGATCTCCTATTCCAGTCCTGAAGGTCCTCAGTCCTACAGTTCTGTAGGTTTCTTTTTGTCAGTAGCACAGGCGAAAAAGGAAAATCTGTTAAATGTTCCAATTCATCCAATGATTAGTTCAATATTGGTCATTCCAAGCATTACTAGAATGCAGACCGGTAGACACAGTGGCCCTTCAAGACTTAAGCCGGACTCTCCTAATCTTCACCAGATCACATAATATTTCCAGGAAGAGACTAACATGCCATCTGCTTTAGATCTCTGTGAGGAGCAGAGCTGTAGTTTTCCAGATTCCCAAGTTTATATCTGTATATTCTGAACTTGAAGATATACTTTTTTGTTTCAGAAAGCCTGACTCATTACAGAGCTAACAAATGGGTTAACAGAATAACTCTGTGAGTACATTTGGCTGTACTCATCCTCCTGTGGCCCTCATTACAACGTCAGAGAGGGAGAGCTGAAAGGAGGAAGACACTGACATTTCCACAGGACCCACACTCTGTTTGCTCACCAGGGGAAATGAAACAGGCTCATGCTGACAGGAAATGTCATTTCCCAGGGCTCTCTGACTGAGCGCTGCTTGTATCTGTGTCCTGGACTATGAAAATGGCAGACAGATGAGCAGTTTTTTTTATCATCTAAGCTTTATCAACCTTGAGTCTGAAAGTAAGATTTAGAGCAAGGGAACAGATTAACCTGCATTTATACTGTATATACAGTATGTATATCAGTCTATCAGTTTTTTTCCAAAATAAAAAAGGGATTTGTTTTACAGCACATCCAATTCCAATTGCCAGTGACTGGTATAGCTTTGAAATGTCAACATTTATGAAATTGTTTTAATGTATCGTACATAACCTTTACGCTAGTCAGTAATGTCTCGAGAACTGTGGTGAGAAACACATACAGTACCTAAGGTACGTCTGGAAATATATTTTAGCCTTCACCACAAGGTTTATCCTGACAACTGTCCAGAAAGACTTTGCTGCACTGTGAAAGAGCAGAGAAGGCAGAAAAGCTGAATATTTATTAATGCCTTAATGAACGTGGCTGTCAGGCTTTCTGATCCGAAAACGAGGTCACCAACTTAAACAGAAAAGTTTCATGCACAGTTTTGGATTTGTCACAAAGTCTGCAAAAAAAAGGCTGGCAGTTCTACGGAATTCAAAAGAGTGGGTCTGACAGAAATGACACTGAGAAAGAATGTGTGCCTGTTCTCCAATTCAAACTCCTGCCTCAGCCAAATTCCCTGCTGTCTCTTGGAAAATAAAATAAAGCAATAACAACCAATGAACCCGATAACTTCCTGGATTTAATCTTTGTTGGCTGAATATGTTACTCACAAACTGTGTCCCATGAACATAAAAGAATGGCCATTGTTCTTTAGAATGCTTTAAACAAAAAAGCAAATATCATGCTGACTGTAAATTTTTCTTTGAATCACACTTTGTTTTGTGCAAATATCTCTTAATTCTTGTATGCACGGACTAGTAGGCACAAAGAAACCCATCGACATTCTGTGATTTTAGGCCATAATCTGTCATACAGCAAAAAAAATCACAGCTTGGTAGAAAGGCTTTCTGTATGGGAAAGTAAACTATATGATACATTAATTCTTTTTATCGGTTTTTAGTGATTTAGGCAAGGATTAAATCAAAACTTTTGCCTAATCTCCAATCACAAGCAATAAATCCACCGATTGGTAGTGGCTAGTCTCTCATTTCTGCTATTCGAAACCTGTTATCATTTTTAATTTGCGATTTCCACAGGGTTGTGATTTTAATTTGAGCTTAAGTATACCATCCTGCCATTCTTACTTCATAGATAACTATTGTGCCCCATATGTTTTAGACTGCTGACTGATATCTCTTATCCCATCTGTTTCTTCTAAGACAAAATCAAGGCAAGATCTTAGGTCAATAAGTCTTTGTAACTTGTTCAAAATCTTTTTAGTATAGCAGTAACAATAAAGTGCTGTGTTTCTGTTCTTTGTGTCTAAACTATAGTGGAAATCAAATCATGTTTAATAGTAAAGTTCTGGGTCAAGAAAGGAGAAGCCTTGAAGGCTACAAAGTAATTTTGTTTTCCTTTTGTATTCCCCAAAAGTAAATTTAGCCCGTTTGTAAGGCTCAGCAGCATGATCTCTGCTCCTTTGTTCCTGTTAGGAACTGCAGTGAACTTGAAACTGCCTATTCTAATCAAAATCAAGTGAAAACTTTACACAAACCAATTTCCACATGAAATGCCTATATCCTTGTTTGTACAGTCACTCCCAAAAAATACAATAGCAAGAAATACATTTAGTGCACAAGCCTTTTTTTAAATAAAAACAATGTGTACTTTATTTATAGCATAAATGGATATTGCAGAGAGCTTATTACTTTTATTACTACTTTATTTGGATGATGCTTTTAGCCAGAGCCACTTACATTTTGCTATTTATACTGGAGCAGTCTGAAAGAACTGCCTTGCACTACAACAACGATGTCTCACAAGGGATTTGAACCCCCAGCCTTTCAAATCTCAAACATTATTTCCATATTTTCCCCAGAAAATATAGCTAGTCATTTTCAATCTTTCATATTGTAAAATGGAATCATAACAATTCATCTTCCAATCTACGCCATTAGAACATCGTGCTGTTTTCTTGCTGCAAACATGATACAAGCAGTGGTGGTGTGTGGTGAGCATTCTGGTGCACTATGGCTGCCATCGCATCATCCAGGTGGGGCTGCACACTGGTGGTGGTGGAGGGGAGTCCCCATTACCTGTAAAGCGCTTTGAGTGGAGTGTCCAGAGAAGCGTTATATAAGTGTAAGCAATTATTATGAATTATAATTAATACCAAAGGACCTGGGCTGAATATTACTGGTATTACTGTGTCTTGCAGCACTCAGCCCCTCAGACTGAGGGTGGCTGTTTAGTGCCTGAAGAAAAAAAGAACATAAGGAAGATTGGCAATGAGGGGAGGACATTTGACCCATCATGCCTGTTGAGTAGTTATTAGCTTATTGATCCGAGGACCCAATCCAGCTATGCTTGAAATAATTGGTATCGGTCCCAAACTTATGACTGCCTAGCTTTTCCTATACTGCCACACAGAAGAGTCTCCTGTTTGCAATTTTAAAAGCACTTCCATGTAGTTTCCAGTTGTGTTCTCTCGTTTGGGTTTCATTGTTCATTCTGAAGAAGCCCTCGTTCTCGGCTTTGTCAGTACCTCTGGAGAATTCTGAATACTTGGATCAGGTGCCCATGTAGTTATCTCTGATCAAGACTGAAAAAGTTGAGTTTTCAATGAAATGCTTTCATCTGACTGTAGTGCTGAATGGACAAGAGATTGTCCTCACCTCTGGACTGGATGCAGGCTCCACAGGGATAACTCCCAGAAATGCTGGTCCCAACTTACACAACTGGGAGGACTGGAGCAACTGGGTGGAGTACAAAGTCAAACCCACCAGTTACAAATCCAGAGAATTACCCACAATGCTATGCTGTTCCCCTTATCCAACTGTACCTTCCCTCTTGGATAAAGACAATATGTAACTTACCTTTCTATTTAAACTAAATAAGTTTTTGGTCCTAAGTTATTAAACACAGACTGTGTGACTACTGAGGTACAGTCTGTTAATTGGAACTGTACAAAACAGTGTACTGACTCATTATAAAGCCAAAGGCACATAAATGTTGCCAATAGGAATAAGAGTCCTACTAATTACAGTGACATTTGTTACCAGAGGAGCAAAAATATCTGAATCTACACAAAGGCTTTGCACAGCGTGGATTATTTGTGTTAAGATATGATCTGAAAATATGACAGAACACCTACTGGTGTGAAAAAAGATGTCAGTTATAGTGCAGTAATGTTTAACGGTCTATCACTTGCGACAGTACGATCCAGCTTTCTTTTTATCAGGCTGGGCATGAAAGTTATAAAAAATTCATTGGTTAGAGTCCTTGAGCACGGTACATTCTTGATTTGTGATGCTTTACAATCCATCTTACCGGATTGTTAAATTACTGATAATGCTGAAACCACAGTACAATATAAAGGCTAATGGACGGTACATGGATAAGTTGTGGAGAAGCAGAGCTATGTCAGTTTGCAATCTCCATTCTCCATATATAATGTCTCTGTTTTGTTTTTATTGGACAGGATGCTCTCAGTACTATTCTATTTTGCTCAAAAGTCAAAGAGATACCAAAATTCTCCGTCATGGTTAGTAGGCTTCAGCTCTATGCTGTTCTTTCACCTCCAGTCTTTTTTTCCAATGCTTTCAGCGTTGGACAAGATATTAAAAGTCAACACTTGAACTTGTAGAAATACATAGAATTGTAAGGCTGGAAACTCAGGTTCCAGTCCATTCATTAAAAGCTGTCAATCTACCAGACCATTTCAATAACATTTGTAATAAGGCCAGCTTTAAATCAAAATCTTGTTCCAGATGCCATGAACAGGTCTTGAAATTGTTTTTTTTTTTTGTCTGTCAAAGCCTTCTTTCCTGTCTTCCCAAGACAGGGTAAGTCCACAATATAAAATAAGCAATTCCTCAGATCCCAACCTTGTCTGCTTTCTATGGTATGAGGTGGACAGAGATTAAGTGTCTACTACCTCTGAGCAGAAGCCTGTCATAGACTACTGCACTACCAGTACTACAATCCTGCAGTGCTGGTGTCTTTTCATACAGCTGCCAAATACCATTCCCAGGAGCACCAACATTGTCATCAGCAGAGTGGAATTGAACCTGCAGTACAACCCCACCACAACTTCAGCCCTTCCTGGTTGAAAACCTGGTACTAAATACTGATCTAATTAATGTGGCAGCTGAAACTTTGATTTAAAGGGGAACTGCGGTCCCTATTCTTCTGACCGGTCATTAAATCAAATCTTGGTCACAAAATAAATGATTGCAAAATTGGTATGTTGGTATTGCTAAATTTGACAAATTCCCAGTTAAGTACAAAATTGTGAATTTTGGGAAAGTACTGTATGGTTGTCATGTTGTTGCAAACCACTGGTTTCATGATGGGTGAAAGCGAGAGTTTGAGAGAATTGTGACATGAAGCAGCCCCATCCTCCTCACTGGTCACTATAATGACTAGTGCGATGTACGAGCGAATAAGTACAGGTTGTGCAGCAGACATTTCACCGCAGAAATGTTCCAATGTGCATGTACATGCATAGTTAAGATGTAAGTAGCATTTGTTGGCAAAACCTTCTCATAGTTGAGAGCAGAATTTCTATTGGACTAAAAGAGACCTATTCACAAGCCTGCTTGTTTACAATGCAATAGGGCTGCTTCACGTTATTCTGAATTGCGGACAATGATAACAATATGGCACGGCGCATACCTGGAAACGTAGTCCATTTTGTGATGCAAATTGGAGATTTTACAACTTACTGTCTACATTTTACTTTCATTGTGGTTTGAAATGCACTCATCAATGCCCTTTCTAACCATGAAATAAAAAACAGCATTGCAGTTTCCTTTCAATAATCCTGACCTTCTGGTTAAACTATCAATAATAGCGAGTAGCTCCATCTTTCCAGGTCTACCTGGTCTTCTGATTAGCTGAACATTTATCTGAACATCTTTGGACACTCATTCATCCCTAGCTACAGCTCTGATATTTTAACCTCATTCAACATTATTTTTCAAACCTTAGAATCTAATAGGCAGTGACAGGAATTACCAAGGCAGAATAATCTATTTAGCTGGTCTAATAAAATGACTTTATTTTTGTCCTTATGAAATAGAAGGCTGTTTCGATTATGTGTGCCAAGATTGTGAAAATGACATTTCAGATCTTGGAACGAATGAATCATTGTCATAGAAAGAGTTTTCTAAATATTTAATGATGAATAGGGATGTAGGACAACTGTGATCTAAACAACTGTGACAGATTCCAAAATACTGAACATGAGAAAAAAGGCAAGGTGTTGAGAAAAGGATGTTAAGAGCAAGATGATTCTGCTCACAATTAAGGTTCAGCCTCGAATTGTTTAGTGTACAATTCAAAAGTATGTACAGTAAAACTACAAAAGAAACATTTATACAAGTAATGAGTAAAAACTAGAAAGACTTTATGTAAAATAAATAAAAATGTAAAGAAGGGCTTAAAATTAATTAGTCATGTCCATACAACTGAAATGGTTGCAAAAGAGGCCAGCTGACTCAACTAAAATATTGTCCATATCCAGTTTCCAAGAGTATGAGCCTCAGTCACCTTGCTGACAAGTCTGTTAAAAGTACCTACAGCTCTTTATATAAAGAAGTATTTCCTAATCGTGGTCCCAAATTAATTTCCTTTTAGTTTCCAGTTGTGATGAGATATAAAGATACCAAGTATGAAATAGTTCCCTAGTTTAACAATTTATATCCCTTAGGATCTTATTACTTGACCTTATATTTTAAATCTATTCTAAATCTCAATTTTCTTCTCATTATCGTTCCATAAGGTACAGTCTATCATCTCAAATTGAAAATTCTTTAGCCCTGGTGGCAAAGATCATTTCTAGGTGTTTATCTCCTGATTATTCTTCATAAATAATCACTTATTCTGGTGCACAAACAACCTTAAATTCCCCTAGTACAGCTCTTGTAGAAAAGGCTCATTACAGGAAGTAAAGTACCTGGTAATATGGTTATATGTGCACTGCAACATGCTGAGCTGAAGAGTAATAATCAAATTTCACAATGGGGGAATTAATAGGCCAATCCAGAAAGGTTGGTTTGGTTAATACAAGGAAATTCAGATTGAATTAGCAGTTGTAAATGAAGTGTACCTTAGCGATTTGAGAAATATTTTTTTTTATGTGAAATTACTTATGTTTTACAATATGCTGAAAGAACAAAGAACGCTGCTGAATTTTAATAAAGTTTATTTAAATTTTCACCATACCATACAGCTGTAGTACATAAGACACCAACTAATACATGCATTGAAAACTGATTATGTAGACAAAAGAGGAAAAAGGCTATTAATAATTGTAATTCAGTGTGTGGAAATCACATTACACAAAACAATGCTTTTGCAGATACTGACTTTATTCAATGTGCAACTAGAATATACAATATATGCACACATGTAATATGGAAAAGCATCACAGGCATATTTTTAACAGCAACTGCGAATATTACTTAAATGTGTGAATTTGACTAAATTTGTAGAAAACGGAAGTAGAAAGCCACATTCCGTCTTTTTTAGGAGAAAGTAGTAATGTTTTCTAGATTTACAGATTGTACAGTATGTACTCAGTACGTTTTTAAATTATTGATTTACAGTGAGGTTGACTACCACACAGAAATGCAGTCTGCTCAGAGATGAAAGAGAATGGATGTGGTTGAGGAAGGGACAGTGGCACAGTTGTTAGCTTTGCAGCCTCTCAGCGCTGGGGCTCTGAGTTCAATTTCTGAGGTGCTATGAGTGGAGTTTGCATGTTCTCTCTGGGTTTTCATGGCTTCTGGGTGCTCTAGTTTCCCCCCACAGTCCACACACACGTGAGTGTGTGCATGTTTGTTCCTGTGTGTGCCCTCTGATGGAATGGCATTTTCCCATGCGAACCTGTACAAGATAATGGATGAATGGATCTGGTTGGCTGGACTCAAGCTGCTATAAAAGACATTTGTACCCTTCTGACAACCTCTGTATTCCATCCCCTTACATCAACAGATCCTGTTGATGATATTGATTCAGATTTCTACTCAGACCCATGTTGCTGGGGATGTGGGCAATGTGATTAATCTTTATTGCATGGTACTTGTGGTTCGCAATCCATTATTTCCTGGAAAAATACTGAGGTATTTAGAGAACGGGAAGCTCAAGGCCACTTATGAGCAGACCCCTGCCTCATTCCCTCAGATAAAGTGGAAAGCAAAAGGAAAAACTGATACATACACATACTTCTCTTGTTTTTTTTGTTATTTTGAAAGACAAGAAATAGAAGTGTTTCAGATACTGTATATACACAAGTATAAGGTGTATAGCTCATAGAAGAATGAGAACTCCAAAATGCCACGTTTTATGCCTATGAAACTAGATGTCAAACGCAGAGGCTTGGAAACACTAACCGTGAGATAAACTGAGACAATGGTTTAGTTTCCATGTTGATTTAGTTTTAATTCAGTGCAACCACTTGTTCCCTTCGTGGGCAGGCAAACACTGGTTGAAATCTAAAACCAGGAGGTACTGTATTTACCTGATCTGTCCAGCAGGAGCTCTGTAATTACAACTTTGATTAAGAAAGAAATCAAAGAAATCAAATGGTCATGGAGGAAGTATCACTCAGAGTTAATTTAGAAGCAACAGCAGTCTGGGAAGCGGAGACATACAGTACAGTACAAGGCTGTTAATAGCAAAATGGGCACTGCAGTGGTGTTAGCACTGAGACTAAACATGTAGTAGCAGATTAAATGCAGTGCTGCTGCTCACATTGCTGGGTTTTCATCCCATTAGTGCTTCAGAATGTTTTAGGATCTGGAGAGATTCATACTACAAAATGGGCAAAGGTCAAGGAGATACTAGGCCTAGATGCTGCTATTGCATGTCAAAGCTGCTTTTACAGGACATGAAATTAAATGTATAGTCAAACTTTTATAGACAGGGCAGTTCCTAAGTGTTAATAAGAGAAAGATAATGGTGCTCAATTATTTGTAATTCTTCCTATTGTTAATTAAACTTGTATTCAGGAACATTGTATTAAATTCAAACACAATTATCCGTGTTATGCGCGAAACCTGAACAGTCGCATGGAACTTGGAGAGGTAAAGCCCTTTTGATTATGGTGACTGCAGTGTGCAGCAGTAGCAGTTTGATAAAGTCTTGCGTTGTTATTTCCATTTTAATTATTCATCTAAATTTCATCTAGCAACAGCTGCAAGTCCTACTAATTTACATCATTAGATCTCATCTAGAAAAAGAGTTCCGCATATAAATTCATCCCTCTGTGCCAGTCCTTTGGTTGTTTAACAAAAAATCAACCCTTTACTTGGTGTCAGTTGGAACTGTTCTTCAGATAACTGTCTGCACATTAAGCTAGTTTATGCAGCCATGTAGAGTCTGGGTCATCATTCTTCCCTCGTTATATAAGTGACCTGGCCTTTCCTCTTACTGAACACTCAAACCTGATGTCTTTAAGGCAAGCTGACAGTTTAGACAAAATATGAAAATCGTTGAATCACCTGATAAGGTACACACACTCCAAGTAAATTAACAGAAATTTCCAATTATTGTGCTGTGCACCCTATCCTAACAGACCAAAACTAAACATTTAATTTTTTTTAAATTTTGTGTATTAAGTAGCATCTCACACTCTGCATAAAGACTGCACATACACTGTACTTTTACAACGTCCTGTGTTATTTTAATGGTAAATCCTTAAGATCTACAACATTGATTGCAGACTGTATGCAGTAGATTCTTTGCATTGTTTTATACAAGGTAAAAACATACAATTGCATTATTGTAAGGGTAGTGAATAGAGAGCTGTACCCTGGACAGGAGGGTTGTGGGTTCAGATCCCAGATGGGATTTTGCTGTCATGCCCTTCATTAAGCAGCAAGTTAAGGAAAACAAAATTAAAAACAGATTCAAACACACTTGGTTTCTCCTCAGCCTGAGTACGTGTTTAACCGTAAACCTGTCTGCTGCTGGGCACTTCACTCAGCATGAATGTAATCAGACACCGAAAGCTGATCGTCTGTCATGAAGAGGCATTTGTTTATTGTTCAACCAGCTTCTTCCACATTGCTCGCACTGCAGATGTTTTATTAATTAAAGCCCTGCAGCCTGGGTTAGACGGGACAGTTCGATCCATGCTGTCTCAGGAGACATCCAAGCCCGAAATAAGCGTCCTCTCTTCCTTTGCTTCCAATATCCCAATCAAACAGACTGGCAGCTGCTACAGTGTCAAGGGGCTCACACTTACAAGGGATAGCTGTTAATCCTGACAGAGGGTAATTAAGACGGGCTCCTGTCTGAAGTTTCCAATGTCTGCTGTCCTGATAGAGTTCCACATCCTAACACACCGTTTGGCGGGATTAAAACAACTACAAGGTCAAGCAAAAGCCTTAGATTTTGCTATGTTTTTAGATTAGATATACTGTATACATCCCCTTTTGTAGGGGCGACACTGTTGCAAGTACTAGCTGTGTTTGACTTCTGCGTTATGTGTTCAGAAGCGTGACATCCTAGAACACATATAGCAGAATCTTCCACGGTACAGTACTGCACATTTAAGTTAAGATTCCCCTCAGAGGTATGGCATAGCAAAAGGCTCAACCATCACCTGCTTCTAGTAGAATAATAACTATAACCATGTTATAGAAAAGTTATTGCTGCTCTGGAATCAGAGAAGAACAAACAGATCAATTATAAACTGTCTTGCTTAACAGGCTGCTGACTGAATAAATCAGTCTTGTGGTTCTGTGAACTGTCCTACACTGAAAGGGACTGAAGGCACTGGACCTGTTCATATTTGAGTAGAGAAGAGTACAAGGGGACTTGGATACAAATATTCAACATCCTCCAAGGCTTTGACAAAGTCAGCCTAGTGGACTTAAGAATCAACTGTGAATCAGAAATTAGAGGACACAAGTGAAAACTACTTGGAAGGGCATTTTAAACAGGTGGCTGTTCTTTACCCGAACAGTAATATGAAACAAGCGATCCTGCCAAGTTTACTTAAACCCTGGAGTTTTTCAAAAAATGGTTTGAAAAGATCCTTGGATTGATGAGAAACTAACTACCAAAGATTAGATGGGCCAAATGACCTCCTCTCATTCGTAAATGTTCTTATGTTCTAATTTAGAAATTAACATGGAGCCAAAATATAATCAAATTAAACTATTAGCTTTGAATTTTCTGTTTCTTTTACCCTTTCCTTTTTTTGCACTAAGCCACCATCAACTGGCTATTGGCTTTAACTTATGTTTTTTTTTTAAAATAAGATGCATTTTGTTTTGTGACAGAACTGTACATCTCCAGAAAAAAAAAAGATTTAACAAGTATACCATCGTTAAAAGCTCTGTGTATTTTGTTGGTGATTTTATTGCAACAGTCACTGATACTAATTCTTTAGCAGGTGCAAAGAGAATTTAGCACCGTGTCAGCCCCAGTGATCATTAGCGTTGCTGCTTGAAGAGGTGAGACCAGGTTGGCAGGGATGGTGAGGCACTTCTTCCGAGCTGTGAATGATTCCTTGCCTCTATTGGATGGAAGGATTGTCTCTATTGGAAGGAAAGCACTTTGAATCTGAAATGAATTTTAGACCCAAAATGTCAAAAAGGTGGGGGATAAAATGTTCTTAACTTGAGCTTAAGTTCAATGTATTATAAGGATCATCAGTTGCATTTTTATTCTGTCATCTTATACCCAGCATGTGCTGATGCTTTGCTTACACATAATCCAGTTTCACAGGGAGAACTCTTTTTTATTTGTGTCATTTTCTATTTCAAATCTCCGTTATTTAGTCTTTACTGCCTAGGAATTTCTAAATGTGTGTATTTGCCTCTTTGAGCAGCACTTTAGGTCATCTTTATGGAATACATCAAAGCTGCCTTTTCTTTCTTTTACATCCTGGACAGTTTAAATCAAGTGCAGGCCTAACAAAGAGAGTAAACACTTTAATTGGTTGTGTTGTTCAATGGCTGGCTGGGAAAGGATGTCTCCTGGGGACCCCTACAAATGTCAATGGAGTAACCCAGCTAATTTCTCCTCAGAGCAGGGGAGCAGCTGGGCTTGTTTCCAGGGCAGAGGGAAGAGTCTAGGACAGTCAGCATATTCACTTTTTAACCCAAGCGTGCCTGGCCAGGCCCAGTGGCTCTGTGGCTAAGGATCTGCGCCTGTGACTGGAAGGTTGCTGGTTCAAATCCCATGGCTGGCAGAGGAATCCTACTCCGTTGGGCCCCTGAGCAAGGCCCTTAACCCCAACTGCTCCAGGGGCGCCATACAATGGCAGACCCTGCGCTCTGACCCCAAGCTTCTCTCCCTGTCTGTGTCTCCATGGAGAAAAGCTGGGGTATGCAAAAAGACGAATTCCTAATGCAAGAAATTGTATAGGGCTAATAAAGAAACATTATCACATTATCATTATCAGATCCTACTCAATCATCAGATCACCAGGTGTGAGATATTTAAAAATGAGTACATTGCATAATTACTTTTTATTTAATGATCGAGTACTCAAGCTATAACTGCCACTGTCTGAGGTTTGCTGTTATCTGGGCTCTGATCTGAAGTTCTTCTTATGTACTATAGGGCATAAGAGAAATATATGTTTTGTATCTGGAGGTGCTGTGAGCACTCGCACATACTTCTAAGCAATTTCATTAGTGGCGATTGATTTAACCTATGGGTTATCTTTGCTGCAGTTTTCACAGGCAAGCCCAAAACTAATGAGAAACCTACAACTAATGCACACTTGCGGTCATTCAGCCCCTGCCTACACACCCATAAACACGTTAACTACCACTTTATAAAATGACAACAAGCACTTGAGATTCTTGACTTCCACTGCAAATTGGAAGGCTGCATTCTTTTTCTGTTATATTGGAGGTGGATGCAAAATTGAGTTCAAATTAAACTCATTCACCTTTACAGTTGAACTATACAGAATTTCTGGTGACATTTCCTGTTTTCAGCTACTTGGTTTTCCAAATCAATACCCTTTCTTCTTCTTGCACTTCAGAGCATGTATCCACCTCACAGCAGTTTCTGTTTAGCATGCTTTTAAACGAATCAAGCCCCTTCTGAAACACCTAGTGTGCCTCGGCTTTGATCAAAACAAAAGCCAGTTAGTGCCACACAAACTGCTTTCTGTGCACGTGCACAGAATTTCAGACTTGAATAAATGAAGCCATTTCTTTGATCACAGCATTATCTATTTACAGTAATGCCTTGAGAATCACAATGAAAAGCATTGCAAATTAATTTTCTCAAAGCCTTACTGAAGCATATCTGATAAGGTGTTCAGTTGTAATCTCTTTCTCTCTTTCAAATGCTTTAGTCAACTGAGAGCTATGCATGGCCATAAATGAGTCAGAGGTTTTAGAAGAGGTGATTATAATAATGCAGAGAAGGAAGTCCACGTATGCCATTGAGGAATGGAACAGGTTTTTTTTTCTTTTCAAACAAAAACATTCATATTGTCTGTGGAGCTAATTTATTCCAAAAAAAGTGTCCAATTAGCACATCACATATTCATGTACATAAATAATGTATGATTTCTTTAGGAGAATTCAGAGAGAGACATGTGAATCTCCAAGTCAGTCTAGAGCGAATCATTATCTTCCCAGATCCACGAGAGGATAGGGCGGCTTTAAAACAGAAGCTACAAAATCTAAATGGCTGTGGGATTTCTGAAAAAAAAAGTGTTTTTAGAGTTGACTACAGTATGAATAATGGTCCGGCCATGGCTATTGGCAACTCTCTCTCAGGAGATTCTAATGCTTTCTGAAATCAGGATGAAGTGAAGGTCTAGCAGTCTTCAACATTATCATTGGTTGCATTTTTAAGACCTGCAAAAATTACCAAAAAGAAGATTATGAATCGGCACTCAAACACTTGCTCACTGTATTCTTGCTCTGGCCTTGGGACGGGGGATTCATCTGGTGAAGGTGATTTCTTTTAATTGGATTGTTCTTATATGCTATCACACTGAAATGAAAGGGTTGTGATTAAACCTAATGTTAAATGGCCTTTTCTGAACATATTAAATCTACAGGGGATTAACTTCATGATGGTACTATAAGCAGGAGAAAAACAAGTTACAAACTGATAAGTGTTCAGATGTCTTGGACAGCTTAACCATCTTAGAACATAAGAGGGATTCTTTATATCAAAAGGCTTGTATTTTGTTAAGTAATTTCTGCACATCTAAAGTATAAACGGACAGGAGCATGTTTACTTGCAAAGGCAGTTTCACTTTCAAGTTGTTGACAGTCTGTCCTTGTTTCTCTCTGTAGAAAAAGCCAGAGATTACCTCCATAAGACAGGACGGTTCATTGTGATCGGAGGCATCATCTCACCAGTCCATGACTCCTATGGAAAACCGGTAAGAGTCTGTCTTAGAGCACAATACTAGCTCTTAAAAACACTTCACTTCAGTACAGGTAATCTGAAGCTGCCATAAACTGATATCAGCTGTAGATGATCATTACACATTAGACTATTAGCAATGTTCACTGCGTATGCACTTGGGCTAGCTGGGACACTAGAGGAATAAAAGGAGGTGTGATTGTCTGTCTAAAAGATCATAATGTGGAACAAGTACAAATGTAAAATCCTCATCTATAACCCGTTGCACCCAATGTTAAGTAAATATTCTTTGTTGTCTGTGAAGAGTCTGCAGTTCCCTGCAGACTTTCAAAAAATGATAGCATCTGAGTTATGTTTTATAATTTAAAAAACTACCTTTCCGAGGAAACATGCACCTGCCCATTGCGACTTTTATACTTTATTAGAATGTGTAGCTCCACACTGTATTAGAATACCAGTACATTGCTGTAGCCTGATTGCCCTTCACTAGAAGCTCCAAACGCTTGAACATCCTGCCTTTTCATCTTCATTCCTAAACTAAATCCTGCTTCCTTATTAACTGGCATTGGAAGACATCTGAAATGCATTTGTTTTGTAGTTTTAACTTACAGTATATCCCAGAGTACAGTTTATCCTGTTCACAGGTTGTCTCATCCTATCCAGAGGATTATTTTCCAGGTATAGCTATTTTATGTAATATTTAAATAAGAATCCAAATACATAAAAAGGTACAGTAAATGGGACAGGGGATATGTATTATTCAAATCTAAACTGAGAATCTATAAGGAGACAAGGCTGTTTAGACAGTCTCCTTTAAGAGACTTCACAATCGGTCAGTCAGGCAGCCCAAGTGAAGCAGCACAAAAAATAAATTGAGTTTTGTAGTGCACTTGAAAATAAATAAACATTTCCTATTGTAAAAAACACATTCTCATTCAAGAAAAGGTTCTGAACTTCCATTATACTGAGGAACACGATTTGTTTGGGGATTTTGTAGGAGCGTTTTGTCTTTAATCAGACACGCTAATTAGGCTTTCTTTATTTCAATGCATTGTTCTTCCAAGGCTAGCTATTCAAGACTGTAGCTAACAATATTCTGCTATTGACTCCTGGGGCCCGTTTCTGTAATGAATGCAAAGTTTGTCCTATTTTTATTTTTACCAGAGAGAGGAAAACATTAATATTGCATTAAAACTGCTGGAAAAAAAAAATCCAACAATGAAATGATGGTTCAGAATAAAATCTCTCTGTTCCTTCAGCCTGTCAGTGTAGGACATTCCCTTAAGCTCAGGAATATACTGGTTGCTCTTCTCTGGACTCAAGAGATTCCAGATCAGCAGTGTGTTTTATAACCAAATTTGTACACAACATTCTTAAATAACTACTGCAATGTACAATTTTAATACTGTATGACATCCCTTGGTTTGACATGACACTTTTTTTCCCTATATAATCTAACCTTTTGTTTGCCTTTTTTACTGCTTGCACAGATTGTTTGGAAGATGTAACCAATGTGTCAACAAAAACACCCAATTTTTTTTTCTGTGTTGACTCTTCTTCCTCAGTGTTTCCCATTTTGGATTTATAATTAACGTTTGCACTACTCCCAAGCAAAACCCAGCACTTGTTTTCTTATCATAATTTGTTTAAATCTTTTCGAATTCACTTGCTGATTCTACAATGTTTACTAAACCTTCTCATTTGGGATCATTTGTGAATTTGACTACTTTACTAGCTATAGTAAATATAGATCATTGCTACAAATTAAGAAAAGCAGTGGTCCTAGTACAGACCCCTGTAACACTCCGCTAATTACATTCCTTCAATCACATCTTTTGTATGTTATTGGAGTATCTAACCCCTCTTATCTGTAACCTCTGTTTTATATTACTCAATTCACAATCCAAAATCACACACTTCCCTGATTTCCTATCACCTGTAATTTTAGAAATAATCTTTTAGTCTCCTGAAAATTTAAATAGACCTTATCGTGTTCTCCATTTGAATCCATTATGTTAGAGCCTACATACTTTTCCTAAATCCACGCTGACTATTTCGTAGGAATTTATTTCCTGTAGGTAATGTTCTAGTTTGGTTTTAATATTTATTTAATATTACTGTACTAATACACAGTCTAAAAATCAGACTTATTACTTTGTCCAGTTTTATCAGCATTTTATGGAACTGGCTCTACATTAACAATTTTGAAGTCCACGGTTACCAGCCCTGTCTTGATTGTCTGCTGGAAGAAAACTATTCAAAATCCTTAAAGGCAATAACAAATGATAAACTCAATGGACTTGAACATATTTCAACACTGAAACATGAACCAGAGGATACAAATGGTAATTACTGTACATGGAAGTGATTTCAAAACTGAGGACAGGAGGCACTTCTTTACGCAAAGGGTTGTGGGAGTATGGAACAAGCTACCCAGTTATGTTACCGATACCCCTGGCTTTTTTCAAGAAAAGGCTGGATGAGTTACTCAGATCTATTAGCAACTAATTACCAGATGGGTTAGATGGGATACATGATATTGTTCTGCTGTAACTGTCCTTTAGTAATCAATTTTGATGAATAGCTAAATATAAATCTTAAGCTATTTGTTACTCTGAAAGAGATATGCGTCTTTTCAAATTAAGCCATACCCTTGATATTTTGGGAATATAACCTATAAAGTATTTTAACCTGCAATTAGTATACTCTCATACTCTTGTGTTTTTTTAAATTGTCAGATACGAATTACTGCAAGGTTTTTACCAACATTTGGCAATCGTTTATACAGTTAGCGTAAACCTTTCAGAGATTCTCCTTAAAAGTTCACATCACCCTCATTCTAAATTGGAAGAATGAAAGTAGCAAAGACTTGGCAATCTCTCATACTAATACCAAATGAGGTGTTAGCTGGAAGGATTCTTCACTTTGAAATAAGAAGTTGCAATTGTAGTGTTAAATCACAGTGTGGTTTTGGTTTCTCGTAATTCATTACATTTGTTATTCTCGGTGTTGTCACTGCTTCACAAAAGGAGTGCTGAACTGTGAAAAATATTAAGATTCTTCCTTAAATCTTAGGGCGTCCATTTCTAGTGTGCAGACTTCTCTAAGGAGTCTCAAATCCCTCTTGTAATTAGTACTCTATATCTCCTTTTCACTTGCCTCTTACAGCTCATTCAACTAAATAATTTACACTACAAGGATGAATTTTGCACCATAATAGTGACCAAGGCAGTCCTTTTCCACAGAAGAATATATTATCTGTATTCCTGCATTCTCCATGCAGATTTGCGGGACACTGCATGTTGCGATAGACAATTGGACCGAGTTATCAGACGGAACAGACAGATAACAACACAAGACTGATTGCAAAAAATTCGGAATAGCTGCCAATTATTACAAAATATTTAGCTACAAATTATAGCTTTTTCTAATATTAGAACACAAGACCTACTGTAGTTTAGCCTTCTCATATTTATGACATGATACCAAAATGTAGGAATGTATTCCTTCTACATACACAATAAATTACAGCACACAGCTCCCTTAACCCTCTTCATGAATTCCATTGCTGTATTTGAAATTTTCAAGCAGGGTTTTGGACCTTTCAACTTTGTTTAAAGTTTAGTGTTTGTTGGACTGCATCTGTGTTCTAGTCATACACATGGAAATAATAATAATAATTAATAACTGCTTATATAGCGCTTTTCTGGACACTCCACTCAAAGCGCTTTACAGGTAATGGAAACTCCCCTCCACCACCGCCAATGTGCAGCATCCACCTGGATGATGCAATGGCAGCCATAGTGCGCCAGAACGCTCACCACACATCAGCTATCAGTGGGGAGGAGAGCAGAGTAATGAAGCCAATTCATAGATGGAGATTATTAGGAGGGCATGGTAAGGGCCAAAGGGAAATTATGGCCAGGACGCCGGGGTTACACCCCTACTCTTTTCGAGAAATGCCCTGGGAATTTTAATGACCACACTTGTTTGACGTCTCATCCGAAGGACGGCGCCTGTTTACAGTATAGTGTCTCCGTCACTATACTGGGGCATTAGGACCCACACAGACCGCGGGTGAGCACCCCCTGCTGGCCCCACTAACACCTCTTCCAGCAGCATCCTTAGTTTTTCCCAGGAGGTCTCCCATCCAGGTACTGACCAGGCTCATACCTGCTGAGCTTCAGTGGGTTGCCAGTTGTGAGTTGCAGGGTGATATGGCTGTTGGCTATGTGCCTGCTGAAATGTGCCTGATCACATTTCTCATTTCTCAAATATTTAGAAGACAACAGATAAATTAAGAAGAGGTCATTCGTTCTGTAAATTTGAATCTTCGCTCCATATGATGGGGGCCCGATGGAATATGGAAGTAAGAGAAAACAGCACATCTTGAGAATGCAGAGGGCAATTAATCTGTTACATTTGTAATAATCTACATAACACATTACTGTCAAACTTTAGCCCAGTGGATCATTTCACATTTATTTATCTATTGACTGTCAGGATATTTGAAAACGCAAATATTAAGGCCGTTTAAAAAATTCAATGACTGAATGGAATGATGCATCGAGGTCTATTGCAAAGTGATGCGCTACTCAGAAAACTAAGGCCACTGAAATGTTGAGTTTCTAGTCCTGTTTCATGTGCTGTCCACAGTGTCTCTGGATGCCAGCCATTCTGCAGTCCACTCCAGTACTGTCAGAGGGCCCTGGCACACCTTTCTGTGTTTAAAGGAAGTAGGCTGTGCCAGAGCACAGCAAAACTGGCACTGCTTGACAGTGTGGTGGTGCAGGGATGCTACGCTGTGTTGTTTGTAGACTGGTAGCTAGGGACTGGCACAGAGGCAGGGCTGGTGTCAAGCATCTGCCAGCTGTTGAGATGAAAGACTGCTGATAACAAGGAGGAGAGTTCTCAGAGCTGTAGAGGTGGGGATTATCTGAAAAATTTAACAACCATCTGCTAGAGGGAGAGATAGCTGTTCTCTGCACCCCCCATCACTCATTTCTGTCTTTAGAGGGGACTTTTTCAGTGACCCTCCTTCAAATTGTATTTATTATTCTGTACCCCACCAAACTGAAACTCAGGGGTTAAATCGACTTTTACTATATTTTAAAACAAAAGGCCATTTAAAAAACATTTTGGGGTCATCCTCAAGCCACTGCATCACTTTGTGATGACATTTTCTCAAAACGGGTTCCCACATTCATGTTAATACCTTAGCACATACACATTTTCCTTCCACCTGATGGATTATTCTGTATTAAACTTCAAATACTATCATGGGGTCATATAGGAAATGTAGTGTATACTATCATTTAAGATCGCTTTATTGACCATATGCTATTTCTTGTACTAGAAACTTACCTTTTCGCACACCCAACTTGCTCTCCTTGGGACACACAGACAGGGAGAGAAGCTTGGAGTCAGAGCACAGGGTCAGACATTTATACAGCACCCCTGGAGCAGTTGGGGTTAAGGGCCTTGCTCAGGGGCCCAATGGAGTAGGATTCCTCTGCCGGCTGCGGGATACGAACCAGCAACCTCCAGCTACAGGCACAGATCCTTAGCCACAGAGCCACTGCTCCACCCATTGGTGTAGTGCGTTCGAGTCAAATTAAAAATCAACATGAAAACTGAATCAAGGAAAGAAGTGGCTGGGGAAAAAAATAGAGACAGAGGCGCTGCCTCGTTAAGTCAATAATAAATGACTATTAATATACTGTATTTGACACCCTTAAATATCTGTGCTGGCAGGTCTGCTGGAGCAGCTGTTTTCTTTTTACTATCTGAAATGTAGTCCAGACATACAGTAGCACTCCCTGGCAAGCTTTCCTTCAGGCTAGTCTGCAGCCTGTGTCAGCAGAAGCATCTCAGGACTACAACCACAGATGATCTCGTCTTGAGATCTGTGCAGTCATTTACTTCCGCCTAGTATGTAGAAGTCCACTCACTACACTTACTGCTTCCGAAACAAAATCAAAATGTGGGCATGGTGCTTTTTATCTGTCTATAAGAGATTGATATTTTTGAATAAAGAGCCAAGAAGGACGTTTTTAAGGGCCATTTTATTGTTTGGTTGAATGTCTCAGGGCTTTTTTTTGTTGCTTTTTTAAGATTGAGATTTTTGCCTACTTCGATATACCAAAGCTTCCAGGATAATTTATATTTGCGATGCATTTCCCGAGCACGTCTAGTTAGTCAAGACCACCTTGCAAGTGAATGGAAAGTTTGGCAAAAGGACTTGGTCCCCTTTCCTCTATTTGTGCAGGTCCATTCTGTAACAGGTGTCTCCCTATGTTCCTTTCAGGGTTTGGTCTCCAGCAGACATCGTCTGACCATGTGCCAGCTGGCCGTGCAGTCCTCTGACTGGATTAGGTGAGTGGGAGCTCTGGTTCTTCAAAGACAGCTGGGACTTTGTACGAGACAGAGTGGTGGAGAGCACTACTGCAGGCACTGATGATGAAATAGCTGGTTCATCATCTACAATTCACAAAGCTTCCAGAAACAGATCCTACAGATTCTTTGGAAGTAATTCCTAATGCCTCAAAACTTTGTCACTAAAAGCTAAACGTCACAAGATACAGGTTAGGGCCAGGAGCCATGGATGAACATAATTCTGGGATATTCACAACAGGAACCCGTTTTGCCAGTTACCATGTTTATACTATATACCGAGAAAACCCAATGCAGACATATATAAAAAGAGATTAAAGCTAGTTGTTGTCAAACTAAAAAAGAAGTTCGCTTAGGGACCTAGTCTGAGACAATAACAAACCATACAGAAAAAAACTTTCATGAAAACTGGACATGAGGGAGGAATGTGTTGAAAATTCCTGCAGCATACCCCAGAAAACTGTGAAATGAAGCGCGATTGACTGCAGATGCTGGATTAACAACTGTATAAAAATGAAATCAAACTGGTGAGCTGCCACATCGCACTTCCAGCAGCACAAAACCACAAATCAGCAATTATAGCACCTTAGCCTGTGGTTAAATACTGTATGTGAAAGGTAATTTCATGAAGACTGCCCTGTCTTGTTAAATGTGTACTGTACAGTATATCTTACCTGTACAGAATATTTTTCACCCTAATACAGCATTCAGCTAAATTTCCCCACATTTGTCATTAAGAATAAGAATAATTCTGAGACATCTGTTTTTATTCACTGTACCTTAACAGAATATTAATCACTGGCAGATGAGTAGTGTACTGTATGCCATTGATAGTAGATTTGTTCAAACTTTCTCAGAACAGCAAAGGCGATATAAGCATCCAAGGTCTGTGATGTAACAGAATCTGAGTATTGCTATCAATTTTAGGTGATAAATTCATCTTTTATCCTCGTGGACGAAGTACATAAACAATGCACTGCTCAGTTTGGACACCTATGTATAGCATAGTGTTATGTGACAATGACCATTAAAAATATACTAGCAGGATGTGTCATTTACTGAAATCTTAACTGGCTTAAGGATTATGGGTTGTGCCATTCTTATTTAAAATTATAGACTTTAAAGCAATGTGTAAGGCACTATTTTGTTTTCAAAGTACAGTCAAGACTAAATTATTGAATGAAGATTCAAATACTGTATATATGGACTGAAGTACATGCTACTTTATTGAATCAGTAAATTAGTGTATACTGTGTATATAAGACATTTGATGTGTACCTCTGATCCACATAATTCTCCAGAAGTTACAATAACACAGAGGCACTCAACATTTAAAGGAGTTTGGGATATGTTATAATGAAGTGTATTTTAAGGAGATTTGACAGGGGTCAGAGATACAGCTCAGAACCCTAGAGCTAACAATGGAATTAATTTATAACTAAACAGTTCACATTGCAGCACACGATATGAAATGTTAGACTCTTAGATTTAATCATCTCAGATTCTGTGTACTCTTGTTTCAGTAGACAGGTTGTGTATTTTTCATTTCTGCAGAGATTTACTTTGCTGTCATTGCCAAATACCAAAAATTGTAACTCTACAAACACATGATGCTGGTGTGCAAGAAGATGATAAATCATATACTAAAGGGAAAAGGGTCTTTTCTTACTACAGAATTACTAATAAAAAGTTACATTTACAATACTATCCAAATGTATTTTTTATCAACACAATTCAACAAAAGCCAAAGTATTTTCCGGCAGTAATGATCTATTTTTTGCATTACCATCACTTCTATTAATACAGCAGAAGACGTGGTATTGGTTTCTGGGGAAAATCCATGAGTGTGTGGAGTCCTGGACTTGACAAACTGTTTGCTGTAAGTGTGAGGATGAGTAGACTAGGCTTCAAGCTAGTCATTGACAGTAAGAGCACAGCAGTGTAGCACTTAACATGTGAAATGTTCTCCTCTCAGACTTCTCTGGTCTAATCAAAGTGCCTGGGCCTGAGCAAAGGTTCATGATGTTCTGCTTTAAGAGCCCGCATGGTGGATTAATAGAAGCACCTTGCTCTGAGAAATTAAAGACAAGTTTTCCTGTGCTTTTAAAGCTCATCAATTTTCAAGTTAAATTTATGTGTTTATTTGTATTTATAGTGTTCAGTCAAGGACCATGACATCTCAAGCCCAATCCCCAGTTATGAACACTGTTCTTTATCCATTTGACCTTTAAAATATAAAAAGAACATAATAAAGGTTGCCAAGTCATTTTCAAGTCATCTAGCTTATTATGAACAACAGTGAAAGTAATGAACCTTTAAGATCTCTTTCTTTGGTTTTCATTAACCAAACAGACTGCATATCACATCTTTTTGCCATTAAGCAAAGAAATCAATATCTCATGTTTACAGACATCTACAGTATTATGAACCACCTTTAATTTAATTTAATTCACAAAGGTAACAATGAACAACACCAAATAATCCTACTTTTAAATATTTTAAACCTTGTGTAGGATTTTTCCTTTATTTCCAGATTGTATTTTCACAGTTCTGCCTGCTCTACAAACTATTAAGTAAATGTTCAAGGAGAGTAATCCATTTGCTCCAAGACATGTTTTATCCATTTAAAGCACTGGGCTCATACACAGCAGATAAGGCCTTCTTAAAGGTTGTTAATGTATATTGTAAACATTGTCTAAGTTTTGCTTTCATGTTTTGTCATTTTAGTGATGCCAAGATACGAGTGCCTACTTTAGAATGATTATATTTATTATTGGTAGTGACAAACTGTAGCGCTTCACCATCAAGCATTTCAGACCTGACAAAGCAACAGTACACAGTTTCAATTATACAAATCAGTCAAACTACAGTATATTTACATCCATTGTAAAACACAAAAGAGCACTTAACTACTCAACACTCCCATTGAGAGTGTTCATTATAGCTTTGTATGTTCACGTTAATTATAGTCTAAAACTGTGCCACAAAACAACTGGAATTGGTTTTATTTTCAATGAGTACTATTTTTGTCTCTGAAAGCTGATAAATGGATTTTTCCAATAAAATGAACTATGCAAACATATTGTAGTTGAAGACTGTGACTGTTTTGATTTGGGATGAAGTGGAATGGGTGATATAAAATAGCTGTTAAGAAAAGCAGTAATTTACAATATTTAGTCAAAGTCAGTGAGCGACAATCTGCATGCGTTTGGAGACAAGGATACACTGGGATTAATTATAAAAACACAGTAATGTGTCCGAATGTGGTTTGACCTATTAGGAAAGATCTATTTTCTGATTTTTAGGAAAATACCAAAAAAGTGATATACTGTATATGCATGGAGGTACTAACATGGCATAAAAATAGACACACACTGGCACAGTTGGTTGAGCAAAATATGATCGTGTACATATTCTTGACACAGCTCGGAGAGGCTGGATGCATAAATCAGTCAACTACGCACTTGTCATGCTTTCCTGCACTTGTGGTGATGATAGAATGGCATTGCCTGACAGTGCTAACAATCCAGGTTTGGCTCCTTGTTCCACTCCACTTCCTTCCAGTGTTAGAATATTATTTCAGTAAACACCCAAGCACTCCCCATTGAGCGCAATAATCTGAACTGCGGCTACCCAAGATGTAAAAGCTATACCACCACCTCAGTGTCACGTCAATCCTATTAAGTAGCTACTGTAGAATGGCCCGAATTCTGCATCCTATGCAAGGAAGGGTATTTTATAACTCATGACTCATAAAACAAACCAAAAAAAATCTTCCTTGCTGAGAAAGACATTGAACATCTTCCGGATAACCTCCAAGAATGAATTAGAACACGGCTCCTAAGCTGACATACACACAAAATATGTCCGCAACAAAATCAATCCCCTAGACTACTGTATGTTACTGCCACATAATAAAAACCAACAATGACTTTTCTTTTGCAGACAAATAAAGAGAAAGTGCAGAATGTTTAAACACATGAACAGATGCAATGAACAAAAGATCAACCGAGGAAGTTTTCCAATAATTAGGCAGGCAAAAACTACCCAGTTTCCATCTGTTCTTGTTCTTAGGCTGTTGTATTTAATTGCGAAATGGATCTTTTTCCATATCCTGCTTGCTTTCCACAGCAAGCAAAGTTTATTTCCAAGACTGTGAGCAGAACTAAAAATGAGCCTTAGTGAAGAGTCCCTGATTTTCTAATACTCATATTACCGCATCAGGTGAAGTAAACAAGATGTGTTCTGCATTTATTCCTTCCATAGTGTGTGTTCCCCACTAAGAGTATTTATTTCTTGTTGTCCGACTTTTCTACGACACATAGTTTACAAAATTCTCCAAATCCAGTGTAGGAACAGAAAATATCAAGCGATTTAACCTTCCACAAGGAGACACTTGTCTTGATAAAACAGATTACAACACCCAGTGGAATTGTGTGCAACACAGAGGCAACTGAGAATCATTTAATTCTGAAGGATTCTCCTCTGAGTGCTTATAGTTACAGTTCCTTACTCTGCTGGCACTACTAACCAGGGAATCTGTGTGATTAATGTAATGTGTGACAGCATTGTGTTGTAAGATGCCTGGAAAGTCATTTACAAACCAATTCGATCAAAATGTCAGGAGAGTGGAAAATCCCTTTCCAATTCACAGAACAACCTATGTGAGGAATTTCACTTGTCAAGAAGAAGTCACAAGACAACTCACAAAAAGCTAGGTACAGAAAATAATTTTTCCCACACAAAATGTATCTGGAATTATGTATATTAACTATTTCCCCTTTTTTAAAATATATTTTTTTAAATGTTCTATGAATTTCAACCACAGTGACATTTCAATGTGTTTAAAAACCCTAAAACATACAAAGTAATACCTAAAAAGTAAATCTACATATTTGATAGCTAAATTAATATTATGAAGTCCAAAATTAGTGATAACTAAGGTCTGTGAAACCACTGGAAAATTTCATGCAGACTGACAATTTCCTTTTTCACATTCAGGAAAAGGCTTATCAGCAGGGATTGCTACAGTACAATTCTGGCTTCTGTTTGAATGGCAGCTCATGTAACATTAAGAACACACCTGTGCTGCTGACTGCATAGAATAACTAACCTTAAGTAGATCTAAAGAAAGCTTCAAATCTCATTCAAACTTCAAAACCAAATTTATATTTATTATTGTTTTTATGTAAGGTTAAGGGGCTATGGAACACAAGTTTCTGTAGACAGCAAAATGTGCAAAAATTTACCATCAGCATCTGAAGTAAAGCAAACTGATGTACCCTTCCACCATTACCACTTTCTAATTAAGGTAATTAAATATAATTATTCTCAGCTTTAATTAACTGTGGTTCTAATTTACATGGATGACTCACTGATAAATCACAACTGGAATTTTAGCTCTGCTTTAAAATGTGCATTATTGAGTTTATTTTTTGTAATGCTAATGAGGCCATCTGAGAATAAATTCTCAACAAAGCAAATCCCCAGCAAAGCTTTATGAGAATGATTTGGCTGAGGAGAGACATTCTCTGTGTGACACTGAGTTTTTCATTTATGTTTTACAGGAGACAGTAGGATTTGCAAGGCTTTTAATATTACTTTAAAGTAAAATCAAATGGCACATAATTGAAATCATTTTAAAAAGGGAAACATTCAGTATAAACCTATGCATTGAATGTATAAATATTGTATTCTGAATGATTTATATGCAAATTATCCAAAAACTGTTTTTTTGAACTATGACTGAGCACTATGGCTCCTCAGAGTTGATTTTTTAAAAAATATTTTACAAATAGATCAGGTCTGTCAAAAGCAAACAGGGGGGACAAAACACATAAAGGAAAGATTTCTCAGGGCAGCATACTGAACTGTACTTCCTCAGATGTATGCTTGGTTAATCAAAACGTGGCCCATCAATAATTCACAGCAGATCTGAGATTGCTCATGTACACCAAATGATAAATAGCAAAAGAGCAGCCTGTGCCACAAGCAAATGAATGATGTACGCAGTCTAGCAGAAAAATGTAGCATTATTTCATGAGATTATTTCATTAGAAGCTTAGGGATTCTAAAACGGATGAAATTTTAGAAATGCATTGGATCACCTTACTGTACATGTGGAATACATAGGTTTAAGTAAATAGGAAGAATAAAATCCTGTTGTTGCACCTGCAAAATTTATTCTCAGTCTGAAAAAACAGATATCTGGTCTTATCTTAATTTAGACTTATAGTTAAGAGAATAAATACTTTGTACTATAGTTCAAGAATGTTTTTTAACTCACAGTGAAATTGATGTGGGATCACATCATATAGAATTGAAGAAATTTCTCAAAATGTCTTTATGCTTGTGCTGCTTAATGTACTGTATACATTTAAGCCAATATATTTCCCCAGAAACCAAGACTGTTTTATACAATTTTCATGCATGAAGAATAGATTTTTTTAACAGCTCTGTTCAAGCAGAAACAAAATGCTGTCAATAACTGTACATGTTTGAAGTGATCATGAATATTCTCCCTGCAATGTATGCCAACAATGCCCACAAACTCGGATACAGGTGTGCTAACATTTTGTCATAGTATGACAACAACAGAATTACAGCATTGCTATAAATGCAAAACTAAAGATATCATTAAACATGTCTTTAAAAATATCACAGGGTAGTATAAAAATACAATCTATTTATTCAGTACTAAAGAAAATAAAAAAGCACCAAAACGGTCTAAATTTGTCAGAAAACATGGCCTTTGAAAACAATTTTTAAAGCAAGATTGTGTGGGGATAAGGGTTTTGATTTGTACATTGTTGATGATAGCAGTATTTTAATTCCTCATTTGCTAACCATTAAGAGATGTCTGTGTATAACATACAACCAAATGATTCCTAAATATGGGAAGTTAAAGACATGGTTAATTACTAATGTCTTACCCAGTTTGTTGTAGCAACCTAAAGAGGAAATTCTTGTATTGATCAAGAGAGGCAAACAGAGATGAGAAAACCATCAGGAAACTGCAATCATAATATGGCAAATTTTGAAGTATACTTGGATACTGTATGTTTTTAGATTAATTCTCATCTAAAGCTTACAATTTCAGAAAGCTTTTTCAGGAAGAAATTGGACGTAGCTCAAGAGGAGTAGAATAGGAGAGAATAGATATGGAATCTTTTCCATATCCGTATGTTCTGCAACAGGTTAAAACATTTAAAAAAATGGAAGCACAAAACACATTTATGTCATAAGTGAGTAAAACAAAAGCTAAAAAAAAACAGCGTCCACAAATGGCCGAACAAATCAACAGAGGAAAAAAAGCACTTAATAAAAATTATTAGAAAAGCACAAGATGCAGTTAAAGAAAAGATGAGCGATTAATTCCAAGCACAGGTAAGAAAAGAGAGTAGCCGAAAGAAAGATGGGAAGGAATATTGCAATGACAGCTAAAAACATTTCTTTCACTACTAGAACAGCAAAAGGACCATTAAGGATAAAGTAAAATTTATCTGGGACAGTGATGGGAGATCTCTAGACAATGAGGAGGAAATGACTGATGTACTACATGAGTACTCTGGTCTGGAGTTCACTAAGGAAGAAGTTAAGAACATTTCTCAGGCAGTAGGAGGAAAACTTTCTGTATTAAGCAGTATTAGCATAGAAGAGGCAGAAATATTTTGAATACTGGGATTAATAAATGTCCAGAGCCCCAAGGCATCTTACTTTCTGGAGCAGTGTGGCGCCAGGGTGAGGGTTGCAGACTCTGGAAAATTGTGGGTTCCAATCCTTGTCGAGACACTGCCATTTTACCCTTGAGCAAGGCACTTCGTGAAAGTTGTTCCAGAAAACCCCCCAGTTTTCAATTGTGTTTGATGCTTTTGATAAGGTAAGTACAGAACGCTGACCTGGAGACAGAGGTGTGGCCACAGAAGAGGAGCACAATCTTCTTCACATTTACATACACAGCACTCTAAACTGGCTTGATATGCTAAGTGCCTTTACCTTGCAGGTACGGTATATAACAATATAAACATAGGAAAGGTCAAAACCAAAACGATCAAAAGCCAGAGTAGGAGAGCGGTTTCCGATATATTAGACTATGAGCAAATGTGTGTCTGCTTGAAGAGAATGAAACACATTTCATGCTGAGTTCAAAGTTTAGGAGATTTTCTAGAAAGACTGGACAGGGAATAACACTGCACATATTCACACCTACATAGAGGGCCAAACTTAGAAACCGGGCTGCTCAATGATGGATTAGGTACCATTATAGATAGAGGACCCCTGGAATAGTGACCTCCTAATAGGGTAGCACAGTGCAAGTATTTGATGAAAATAGGTGAATGTTTCAATTTATCAATAAATTGCTGTACTATCGATAAAACAAAAAAGGGGTCATCTTATGACAATTTAAGTTTTCCATTTGCAAGAAAAATAAGCTTAGAAGGATTTATTTTAAGCACACAGCAGAAAGAATTTTTAAAAATTCAGTTCCCGTTTGCACACAGCCCAGTACCAAACAATAATGTTACAATCTAATGATGAATTAATCATTTTTGTGAAGCACAACAGGAAACCAGGATTCTCACTGTTGCCTTGGTAACTGGCAGAGGGAGATTCTGTGAAGGACTTCATAGTTCACTGGGCACTTTCAGAACCTTCCACATTTTGCTCTGTGAATAAAGACCGATTCTTCAGAAAGAGCAGGGCATTTGGGATTCATTTTCATATTGTTCTTAAAGGTGCATATTTCCTTCAAGAAAATGCTTAAAATGTGACATTTGACTAAACCAAATGCTATCACCTTTTCTTTCTTGAAAAGAAAATGTTACTCTTACCAAAACATCCAGTTTATAGAAAGAGTAAGTCTGACACCGTTTTTTCTGTAGATTGGTGTGTCCAATAAAATAAACAAAGGAAATACATTATGTAATTGCATTTGAAACGGCCCAGGCAGAAAACTGGAAATTAACTCAAGTGCATACTTTAATTTACCCAATAAGCAGCAAAAATTAAATTAAGAGAAAAAATCTATTACACTTTAAATATTCATTTATTGGGTGCTTTATACATAAGGCTTTTAAGATTTAAAATGTGAACTTCAGGGGAGTCTGGAAGAGACTTCTGATAATTTATTCAGAACTGGAAGGATGTGTGCAGTCAAGTTTTACAGAAAATAAGAAGCTTTAAGAGGAGATGACATAAGACTACAATATTACTTCTGACAATATCGCGTCCCATATGTTCTGCTGTCTTTCTCTTGATCTCAGCAGGAGCCCAATGCTTCAGTTACTTCGATAAAGCAGTACAAGAGAGACTCTCCACGCAAACCCTTATTATTGTCCACCAGAATGTCTTACAGTTGCAAGATTGGGTTCAGAATGCTCTGATCTGAGTTGTGATTGATGTCTGTCATTAAATAACACACACACACACACACACACACACACACACACACACACACGTGCTGGATCTTGCATAAACGAATATTGGCATGTGAGCAGAAGTAAAAGATGCCCACAGAGACAGTTACAGCAGGTGGGATAGCAGTGAAATACTCATTATCCAGGATACTGACAATCGAAAGTGACCCCTCCCTCTCTCTCTCTCTCAAGGGTGGACCCCTGGGAATGTTATCAGGATACTTGGCAGACCACTTGCAGTGTGTTGGAGCACCACCGTGACCTCATGAAGGTAGGCTGAAGCTCTGTTGGCCCACATTACCGGGGGAAATTAGTAAATTTCAGCTGCAACGCTTTTTTTCTCATTCTTTAGCTTTAAGGTTGCCCAATTTGGCTTGTTCATGCAGATATGCTGGCTAACACATCCATTATCCAGAAAAGCTCCTAAACTCTGCGTGTGTTCACCTCCTTAGACATTCTGTATGCAAATAAATCTTCCACTGCTTTCAGAATGAAATCCCTGCGTCTTCTTCCATCCCATTAAGAGCAATGATTTCATGGACAATACGAAAAAAAACCTATTACAATTCCTTGCCCACTCCTCAGTAAGATTTGATTATATAAACCACAATTATTTTTAAAGTATCAACAGACAGAAATGACCTCCATTCACTTTTCCATGATGGATCGCCAATATTCTGTCAATGACAATATAAGCAGACTTCATCCTTATTTGGAAATTAGAACACTTTGATTCACATTTAACAGTTTATCTTACTACTGTGCCTTTCAATAATGCTCTCTACACTGATGCAGTCTCTAAATATGCAGAATGTGACTTGCAGCATCTTGTGGTGATATAAACTGTGAATGTTAATTGAGTTCATTCATCTAAGATACACACTTTTTCACAGTTTCAAGCCATGTAACACAATGTTTATGAATATGGCAGAGTAAATATTTTTTAATTAAATATGGGAAAAAAGGGACACACTATGCCTGAATAAATTTCTCTAAGGAAATACTTTCCCAAGCACCAGCTTGTCTCAGTGTGAGTCAGGTATGCAAAAAAAAAAACAGTTTTAAATACCCTTCTGTAAGGAAGGCTGTCAGTCATTACAGTTTACTTTACCTCCATGACATTGAAAGTAACACATTGTGTATCGAACCATGATAAGTTATACATCTGAGCAACACACAGTATAAACTTTAATCCTCCACTGCACATCATATACAGTACAGGGTTCGGTTTGAAATCCCACATATTCAAGTTTTTAAATGTCTTTTTCCTTGGAGTGTCATTACCATAAGAGCTTTGCATTTTGCAACTCACGAGGTAAACAATCTTCCTCTGTAAAATTATCTGTGATTTTTCTGCGTAAATTATATCTGGATGTAACAGAATTTATTGTTGAGCCGGTTGCAACCAACTCGGCAAAAAAAAAAAATATTCTTTAGCAAGATCTATGGATGCATCACTTGTCATTTTATCAATAAATCGATGTTAAAGCACCCTAATGATATTACCACAATGGTTTCAAAACTGATACTGCACCTGCCCCCCACAGTATATACAGTATGTGGAAAAGCGGATATTTTATTAATTAAGCCCTTTACTAATAAACCTGTAAAATATCTTTTACCCCCTTCATTGTTTTTATAAACTAATCCTCCCCATCTTCATGCTGTTTTGGATACGGTTGGGATCTAGACTCAATATAATTGTATCCTTGTTATTTTCCGTTCCTGCAATTGATCTGGCAGTGTAAAGCAGATTCAGAGGAATGGAACTCATTTCCCTTTCTGTTAAGTCGTCCCAGGATAGGCTGCTTTTGAAGCTGATCATCTGGCAATCCGGAATTTATACTCCAAGTCTTGCCTGATATCCCCAGATTTTTCCTGATGAACGCATGTTAACTGAGAAGGATTTAACCCACAGCTTGTACTGGGATTTACCATCATGCGGTCCTCTCTCTCTCTTAACACCCAGAGTATACAAAACAGTACTTTTCTGTGAAACCTTCAGCAAGTGACAGTAAGCAAAAATTTAACTAAAGTAAACCATGTCAAAGATGCATTTATAACTGATCCTGTTCATAGGATCTATCCTGGTTAATTAGAAGATAACAATGATTAAAGGAATGTTTTTGAGAAAAAAATTAAAACAAAACATTTTTCTGACCAAGCAGAAGGTTACTTACCCCAGTACACTAATATGATTCAGACATCTTAGATCATCTTCCTCTTGAGAGATATAAGGACTGAAAATACAGTCACTCCAAATTATTATTTAGATGTCTTCTCAAAGGTTTAGAAAGCTGTACATCGATTGGATAAGAGGCCCGGGGCAATGGTTAAATTAAGAGTGCATTTCATTTCTGAGCTGCCTTTAACCTTCTTTGTAGCTCATTGATGTTGCTCTCAAAAGAGAGTCTCACTGCCTGGAGAAATTGGTTTATAGCTGTTCAAAATGGTTGAGGATTACTGTAAGCTTTGTTAGGTTTATTCGTATTTCACACTTAATTTGCATCTCATTAATTTAACTCTAATTGCCTGGAGATTGCCTTTTTACTTAGCCTCTCATGATATTCTTGAGAGTTTTCTGTGTACCTTGCATAAAACTAATTTAGGCAATTCAGAATTCCTGCAAAGTAAGTGTTTTTGTTGAAAACTTATAAAGCTTCTGTTCATAAACTCAACTGGTATAAGGAAGGTTTATTTAATGAATCATTCAGCGAGAGTGAAATAAAGTTGAAAATCCCTTGAAAGCAATTAAGTTATACACAGAATAAAATCCCGTAATACAGTATGTATGGTCTTTGCATTAATGTTTGCCTGTCACCTCTTCAAACCCACATGAGCCTAAATGAATTAGTGTTGCTCCATCCTTTTCATGCATTTTCCAGTAAATCCAGATAACAAATACATATTCTCATAGCAAATGGAAAATATAATTGCTAGCCATTAACTGCTGTACCTTTCCTGGTGGGATTAACAATGTAATTGCAAAAGTGTATAGTAGAAGTCATTTTTTTCCCCTCTCCACATAATATCTCTATTATAATAATGTCATTCTGACTTTGGGATGAGGAATCTCAAAATGGTTGGACAAAAGAATAAATAAAAGCAAGAGGTTGAAGTTGTAGGGATTCTCATAGTCTCTGCTTTAGGTAAATGAAATGGCTTGGAAAATGACTTATTAAAGACCACAGTAAATTGTAAGCCAGTTGATAAGATAAATGCAATCACCTGGTGCTCCTCATTTGAAACTGCAATAGAATACAAATTAAGAGTATCATTTTTTATTACTGATAATGCATTTTATTCCAGTCCTTCAATTCACAAGGCTGCTCTTTTTCTGCCATCTGATTTTCTGTTGAGAAATGGGGCAGGCTTGCCCAGCCCAGGTTTGTTTAAGGGTTTAGTGAGAGCAGACAAATTGCCCACCTCATCTCAGAGGCACGGAGCCTAAGTATTTCTCAGCACATCATTGAGCCATACCGATGACATACTGGCATGCACTTTTGCAAGATTACCGAACATAAAGACTGTTCTTAGGAGTTCCTAAATCATTTTCTTCACCTCCATGAAGAAATACTGAATGATGCCAACAAAAAGTTTCTGAGTCACAGCAGGGCTGCAAGACAAAATGCAGGTTGGATCCCTCCCACGGTAAAGTGTCGTTATTGGAGATGCGGAAGAGGAGGTTTGAAATAAACACTTTTTGGGATAACATTGACATCATTGTTACAGATCCTTAAGACATTGTATTTTTTACAGGATGTGATAGTATATCCTTAAATTCTTCCCATTAATGCCAGGTAGTCCAAGGAATTAAAAGAAAAAAATGAATGCTTTTCATTAAAGATTTTGTCCCGTTCTGGATCTTGAGATAAATTATGGGTCTCTGGTGCACAGTGCTCCCCAAGTGGAAATCACATCACCTTTACAAGAATTTGACAGAAATGGGCACCTTTTGGAGTCCGACTGTAAGTCTAAAGAGAGGGAGATTCACAGAAACCAATAGGTGGTCCTTAGAGGACAGGATTGACTTACAGAAGAGCAAAAGCAAGTGGAATTGAACTTCAGATCATCTCAAATGTATCAGAGAACAGGTTCAAAAGAAGCCAGAAGTAGGCACAAATCATTTCATAGGCTACACTTTGGAAATTTACACTGCAAACAGTTTCTCAACACCTTGCCTGAATTTATAAAAAGGTGGCCTCTTAATTGCTTTCACAGCTTTGCGCAATTCAGCTTTGGTGTTGAAGCTGATAAAAAATTCATTTTGTGTCTCTCTTGTTCCCTAGAGGGTGACGGGCTGCATCCTATCTAATGTGAATTCTCCTTCAACGACTCCAGTGATTGGACAGCCACAGAATGAGACACGCCCCATCTATCAGAACAGCAACAATACAAGCAACAAGCCTACTGCCAGTGAGTTCCTCTCGTCTTTCCCTTCTAAGAGATGGACTCTGAAAGTAATAGGGGTATTGGACACCACAAAGACATCAGCATTCTCCAAGGCAGATCTCCACAGTCAGAAAAGTAGTAGATGTGCAGTACATGCCTATGCTCAGCTAGTGAAGAGGTCTCCAGCCATAGTCCTTGAAAGCTCCAACCCAGCAGGTTACACAGGTCTTACAACACTAATTTCTAAATATTTCAAAAAGTACTTCAAATTGTACTGTATTGATACAGCCAGAATAGCATGAGTTAAACATATCCTGCTGTCTGCTGAACATCTTTAAGAGTTAACGCATCATCTAAAAACTATACATTGCTTTTTTGCAGTCTTAGTAGGTGCTCACAATCTCTGGTCAAGAGAGTAACTGTACTTTGTAAACATCTAACTATCAAACAGCTATGAAGAAATATTCTTTGGATTTTTCTTGGTAGCATATACAGTATTAAACCCTTTAACTGCTGCAGCATATACATTTATCTATCGTATTACATTTAGGATATTTCTAATGTACATTTACCAAGTCAAAACAGGCTCCACACACAATATACTAAACGATTAGATTACATTTGACTTATGAATGTTTCATGTTATTTCTTTACATGGAAGATGCAATGCTAAAGGATGCCGATGCTAACCTCTAGTATTGCCTTATATTACTTTTCCTTTGAAATAGGATTTATTGTTGAATCACACCCACTTTTATTTCAAAATCTGTTTTGTGGAGTGTGCCGGTATGAAGGATAATGCAACATGATAAAACTCTTGAATGTGTCTGCATCAGTATTATTAATTTGTTTGGATGGGAGGGTAGGGGCAGTGTGTCATTATTGTATTTTACGAGTTCCAGAAAGCAGAAATGTGGAGGCCTCTGCTGTACTGTTTTCTTTGATAAGAGTTCCACTTTGTCCACTAACTCTGCCATGATTTTCTTCTGCAGTTAAACTGTTGGGGAAGGTGAGTGAGAGCTTGGGAAAGATCTGTTGTGTCCGGCCCCACATTGAGCGCTTCACCTTTGTGGGTAAGTAAGAAGTAGATCTTCCTTAATTATACTTATATAGCACTCAAAGCACTTTACAGGTAATGGGGACTCCCCTCCACCACCACCAATGTGTAACCCCCACCTGGATGATATGATGGCAGCCAATGTGCGCCAGAACGCTCACCACACATCAGCTATCAGTGGGGAGGAGAGCAGAGTAATGAAGCCAGTTCAGAGATGGGGGTTATTAGGAGGCCATGATTGGTAAGGGCCAACCCTAATCTTTTCGAGAAATGGCCTGAGATTTTTAATGACCACAGATAGTCACTATACTGGGGCATTAGGACCCACAAAGACTGCAGGGTGAGCACCCCCTGCTGGCCCCACTAACGCCTCTTCCAGCAGCAACCTTAGTTTTTCCCAGGAGGTCTCCCATCCAGGTACTGACCAGGCTCACACCTTCTTAGCTTCTGTGGGCTGCCAGTTGAGAGTTGCAGGGTGATATACTGTACAATAGCTGCTAGCTTTTGAACACTTATGTCTCCCTGATGTATTCAGCAGCTTTGAAAAAGGAATCTCTAAATTTAGCTAAGTTTCTAACTTCTAACTTTCTATATTCTAACTTTAAAGTCTTTACCTTTAACGAATCACAAGTGTTGGTTATACACAACCTCTCTTCAATCATTCTCCTCTCAGTTGTCGTATTCCATATTATATGCATGGTTTAAAGAAAACATGGAGGCAAACATTTTCTATTTTAATGGAGATTGACTCAGCATCATAAATGTTAGCAATGGCCCACTTAGAAATGTATTTATAGACAACCCAGGTGCCATTTAGGATTAAAAGTAATTCTGTGATATAATACAGCACAGGTTGCACTCTGGCACTTCTACATGGAAGACACCATCCTAAGCAGATGCAGTAAATTAAAAGGCTCTGTTCTTGTACCAATTCTAAAGTCATGTACAGTAATGTCCCTCCAAGGTCAAAAGAGATCAATACCATTCAGCAAGCCAGAAATTACAACATCAAGGAAAGCAAAGGAAATCCACAGACATCACATTCATCACAGTTTGACCCATCAGTCTTTAGCCAAAGACAGACTAACTGATTATCACACTGGCAGAAAAAAAACTCCATGCCACCAGCAGAGCACATTTTTTTGTATATAATTTTTAAAGCAATGTGTCAAATGCTTTGAACCTCATTATCAAGATGTTACAGGCGGGGAAGCAATTTGCATGAGAAATGCATAACGGAGTGCAGAGCCCTATTGCAGGCTTGGCAATGCTCCACACAGACTGGGCCCTTTCTGAGAGATGATTAGCTGGTAATTGCTCGGGGCTGTTTGCTGAGAGACAGAGTCGCACACAGAAAAACCCTGCTGCTAATCCAAATTAAAATGAATGGATGGGCACACACTGCCACATCCCCATTAGGAGTGTGAAGGCAAAACTTCGTGAATAAAGCTTTTAAGGAAAATCTTTGGCAATGACAAACCAGCAACTGTTCTATTTAATTTTTTTTATTTATTAAAGTCATCTGAGGTGGAAACCATTGTCTTAGAGACTAATAATACCAAAAAAATCAGTTAACAAATCCTGCATGAGAATACAGACACATCAGAGGATAGCCACTACAAACGTAATGTATTAAAGTGATTTTTTAAAGAAAGCACTGATGCTACTAGACTTGGTGCTAGACCACAGAAAGCACCCCTGTCTCTTCCTGTCCAGTTCACTGCAATACTTTGGTCCAGTACTTGTTTCTTATTCGGCTGTGGAGCCTTCTTCAGGTGTGCCATAGGTCTGGTTGGGTGATTATGTACATACTTATGCAGGGTATATCATGTATTTAATGTTACAGATGAGAATGCAAACCTGGGCACTGCAATGAGATATGAAGAGATTGGTGAGTGCACTTCTTGTTATATAAAGTATAAAAAGACCACAGTATTTGCAGATGAGTTCTAATCCTTCTGCAAACCTACTTTATTATCCTTACACAGTGGAAATTTTCCTTAGGCCTACAGAATACGCAAAAACCTTCAATTGATTTTACAGACGTATATGATCAATGTAAGATAAATAATACCATACAATACAATATAGTGCAAAAACATAAGATTCAAGTGTGACCTGTGTGCATATACTGTATATGGAATAGCATGGAATAAACCTATTACTTGTTCCCTTTCAACCTACGCATGCTGACGCAGCTCCCCACCTGATATACTGTATATGCTGCCAATGCAATGCTGTGAAGGGGCTCATGCATCATAGTTTAAAAGAGTAAAGGCACTCTGAATGAATGACTTTTTTCTAACACTAGGGACTCTGAAGCGTCATTTACTATTAACACTGCTTTCCAGTAAACACTCCTGGTATAGATGTGGTTCAGCTGGTTTTGTTTCTGACCAATAATATATATTCTCCAAAACAATCTTATTTATCATGATAAATTGTCCCTTACTCAAACTCTGATGCATCTTATGGAAAAATGTTTTTTCATTTTTAGGCATTTCTATTTACTGTAGAAGTATGGTTTTCGCATACATACAGTACATTAATTAGAATTTCCAACCACACTGAGCTTTAACAGGTGAAACCTCCAGGTACTCTAGTACAGCTGTGGGGTCATCAATGTGTACTTGTGACTACCTAGTATAGTGCTGATAAGATTGAACAGGTCATGAAAAAGATTGAATTGAAAACTGCACGGTGGACAAATGTAATGTGGTGATATATAAACAAATAAATAAACAAATAGCACAAAGAGGAACGTATTCCCTCAAATACTGACATCACACACAGAGAGCACTACCTGTAGAAAGACTCTCCTTAAAGTGGAACATCTGGTCCTCTACCTGTATCCAAATTGCAATGCTTACTAACTGTAGAATCACCCAATTTACAGTATGAAATGCTTTATTTATCACTTCTTTGCCCTATTTCTGTCTTGTAGAGCTGCGGATCCTATTGTTGTGTGGCAGTGACCTGCTGGAGTCTTTCTGTATCCCTGGGTTGTGGAACGAGAGTGATGTGAGTTACTCTACAAGGCTCCTAGAAAATCTAGATACTTGCAGTGCTCACCATCTCCAGAGGGCGGTGGTCTGTCCGGGCAGCTGGACTCAATCGCCTTTCCTGGTCATCAAAGCCTGACTTGTTATGAAGAGGAAAACGTGGGGAGTAAAAACGGGGAGACTCAAGGGTGAAAACTCTGTCCAGTTTCATTCTCCTTGAGGATGAGAAAAGAAAAGGGAAAAAAAACCAACACTGTCAGATGGATTTTGAGAAGTTTCTAAACGTATGACAAGTTGGAAAACATTTCTCTTCCCCCTACTGTATATGTATTTGTGTTGCAGATGGAGGTGATTGTAGGAGATTTCGGGATTGTCGTGGTCCCTCGTGATGGCACTGACACAGAAAGGATCATGAACCACTCTTCAATCCTCCGCAAGTACAAGGTGGGATGGTCAAGTCTCCCCAAACAAGTACAACAAGTAGGCAGCAAAATTTACATCAGCTGGGGTTTTACTGTTAATGACTGTTGGCAAGTCACAGTTAATGGGTTCACACCTCATAAGGATAAGCAGAACATGTAGAAATGGCTATTTAATTTCAATACAGAGCAATTATATAACATTATTAAACTATTAAAAAAATATTCATTTTAAAATGATAAAAAAACCTAACCATGCGCAGCAACCGTCAGTACCAAAACATGAGGTAAACACCCAAATGGAGAAATTCCAAATGTAACTTTATGAAAGCTGGCTTCATGCTTGCTGGTACAATAACTAAATATAACAACTACTCTTTTTTTTCCAGGATAATATTATTGTGGTAAAGGACGACATGAACCACCCAATGAGTGTTGTCAGTTCTACCAAAAGCAGGTAGGCCAAAAAGCATTTGCAAATAAATATGAGATACTGTCAAATTAACAGTTGTTACTTGTATGACATTAGCTTAATGCACCAACATTTACATGAAATTTCCAAAATCTTATTCCCATTTTACAGCATTTAATTGATAGGTTTTAATCACTGCATTAGAGTTTACTATTCACTTGAAAGTCTCTACTTAAAGGAAAATAACAAATAAATGAAGTTTTAATAGAGAACAAAACATAACCCTTCTGTCAAGCTCTCATTTATTGGATTAAAATAAATATTTCTAAACCTTAATTAGGGCTTGACGTTTTCATGACTGTTCACATTTATACAATAATCAGTTATTGACAAAGATTTGTTGTCCTTAATTTCAAGTATTTTTTGCCTTTATTTGTGATTGGAATACAGCTGATGGGTGTCAATAATCAATCGTGTTGGAATCTGTTTGATTCTTCAAGTAACCGAATTTGGCCTCCAGTTTTCATTTAATAACAGAGTTATTTACCTCACTTGTCAGCAGGTTTTTGGACAACACTTGCATGCTGTGTGAAAAACAAATTTCCACAATTTGTCCAAAGCACGGGCAGCATAGCAACTCAAAACGACAAGCCCTAACGAAAATATACATACTTTGAAAGCAATGTTTATTTGTGACTTCCAGGATGCAAACATGTAGTGTTACACACTGCAAATGACACTATAAGCCTGCCAAATGCTACTTAAAAAAACAAAATGTTTTCTGTTCAATGAATTGAAGAGAATTACAGCATTTAAGGACGTTTTTAAAGAACATTTTACACAAGTGAGTGACCAGCCCTGCGTTCTGCTCCTGCAGACTGGCCTTGCAGCATGGAGATGGTCATGTGGTGGACTACCTGAGTCAGCCGGTCATCGATTACATCCTGCAAAGTCAACTCTACATCAACACCTCTGGATAGAGCCCCGCAGCTTGGCTCTTCCCTGCAGAGAGGAGCTCGACTGCCTCTCCTCCTCTGTCTCTCTGTGTAAAACATATACTCCTCCTGCTCTACTGCTTTCCATGTACAGGAGCCTTCAGTGTCTGTCCCTCCTAACTGTATCATAGTGACTAATGGCCCTGCAGAGGTACTACACTGTACAAGACAGCACCGGATATGTGGAGCCCTCGTTGAGTGAAATATCTTCTCTGTGCGCTGAGGGCAGCTGGGTGTGTGTGTTTGGGGGTTGGGGTGTGGGTGGGTTTGGGGGGGGTTTGCAGCAGGGGTGCAAGGAATGTTCTCCAAATGGTAGCACTGTTGGCCTTTGCTGTTCATTTAATACTGTTCTTCTTCGACTGCATGCTTTTAACGTTTTTTTATTTCCCAAGCATGACTGCTGTAATCGCAAAGTAGATCTATAGTCCGTGGTGAATGTGTTAGCAACTAACTGCTGGGAAGAGAAGGCGATGATGTGCTAAACGCAAAGTCCACTCATCTCCCACTTCAGTGTCCATTCCCTGTCTACCACCCCTGAGGCTCCGCCTGTGTCCTCCTCACAGGCTCCAGAGAAAAAAAAATATCGTTTCACAGGTTTCTCTCTTAGCTAGTGCACAAAAAAACTGTACAAATATCCAATATCTGTGCAAGGCACACAATAAAGGGAAAAAAAGCAGTACTTTCTAAATTATTCCTCAC
This sequence comes from Lepisosteus oculatus, assembly GCF_040954835.1. Lineage (NCBI taxonomy): Eukaryota > Metazoa > Chordata > Actinopteri > Semionotiformes > Lepisosteidae > Lepisosteus > Lepisosteus oculatus. The sequence continues at coordinate 7,744,482 of NC_090704.1, read as the reverse complement.
TTTAGTGAAGGCAATGTATTGAACAAAAATACATACATTACATAACCAAAGTAAATAAGTCTATCTGAATTTCGGATTGATGATTTGTTTTGACCAAAAGCAACAATCATTCAATGATTTAGCTATTTCAGGATTGTGGAAACAGACGCGACACCTTCTGTAAAGAAAGTGGAGAACATACGAACAGTGGAGCACTGAAGGATGAACATTAATTATCCTTAGAAAATAGAAATTAAAGCAGCAATTATTTTTAAACGTTTACCAGAAATCAGGCTTAGGTCTTGTTTCCAGCTAGGGACTCCTTTAACAATTCTGAAAATGAATACGTGTTGCATTCTCATGGAATTATATCAGCAACAATGGCTGGCATAATCTGAGGGGGCAGTTTTCTTCCTGCAATATCTTTCTCTGTGCCAAGTCTGAAAGTCCAAATATGAATCTATTTAACACATACATCTGCAATAATACAACATGAATATGTTTTAACATGCAAGCAGGATTGGCTGCAAGAGTATATAACAGAGTTGGATATTGTCGGTGGTTTTAAAGATACCTTTCTAGCAAGTCAAGGGGGTGTATCCTGATGGTGAGTGCTTCACATTATAGCCTACAGAAAATGTAATGAAACTGGGCAAGTTTTATATACTTGCCATGGCAAAAAAAAAAACAACACAACTCCCTGTAAGGAACATGATTTTAAAGCTGCTACACCAGCTCTTGCAGTAAAAAATGATCATATCCACACATTTATCATTAGCCAATTGTGATCCTAAGCTAGCAAATGACTTCAAATACAGTTATGCTGTAACACACTCCTCTAATCCATTTACTCTTCTGCAGAGAAGTAGCAGTGTCACTGACAGATGGGCATTCAGGAGGAGTGTATCCACAGGACTTCATTCGCTCCATGTGTTATAGGGCCTGTAGCCATTAAGCTAAGCTACTTAAGAGCTGACAATTACTAACTGGGTGAGTATAAAATAATGTACAAAATCCAGCCATTTCTAAAGAGCTTAAAAATTAAATTCACAAATAATGGAGATATTTCTGTAATGCATGAACAGAAATCTGAGTATCGCAACACATTATGCTTGCCAGTTCCAGGTGGGGCTCTGACTGTAGCCAGGAGTGCCGACTTGTAGCACTAAAGGGGCTGTATCACACAGAGATCAAGCAGAGTCAGGTAAAGAATACTGAAAATCCTAGCAGTGCGATACTCGCTGGATGCTGTTTTTGTCTTCCAAAAGAAGACCTCAGCTCCGCTGTTTCCACTGTCTTTTGTGATAAAAATGCTTATCCTGGTGATCATGTTCCCAGAGATCTTTATGTGCCTTTGGTTTCCATAGTAGTTGGGGAGCACAACTTCCTATCAGCTAATGATTTCCACACCGCATAGAAAAAGGGTGAAATTCATAATAAAGTGCAAAATTGCAAATTCAAAAGAAGAACTAAAATGTGTTTAACTACAGGGAAATTTAGTTTACCTAGACTTGCACTCCAGATTAGTCAATGGGCTTGCAATTACTGAAACAGCCATCTAAAATATTCAAGAGAAGCTTAAAAGCTAGTACATACACAGCAACAATTTAAAGCCAGTAAAGGTCATCGACAGAGTTACCTTGCTACCTAGATGTAAGAAGACAAACAACACATGGATATTCCTTGCCTCTTTCAAATCTACACCCCTTTATTTTTTCACCACTCTCCCTCATATACTTCACATGTCTCTCTCTTAATTTGCAGGAATGTGGTTTGATAAACAACATTCAGACAATATTCTCCTCATTCGGTACAAACTTTACAGTCTGCAATTAGGTCTGACACATTTTACCCACAAACACCCAGCCTCCATTTAGTAGGACCAGTTTAAAATAGCAGCATGCAAACCAATGACAACTGACTTCCTACTTCTGTCTCTGGATGTATCTATGTTCTGTAAGTATGTTACAAATAGGGACTGTTTGATAAAAGAATTTACAGACATAAGATTGTATAGCAGGGATTTTTGACAGGATACAATATAAATGAAACACTTGTGTCTGCAGACCGGGCCTATCAGCACAAATGTAGATAATTAAACCATTCATTTACAACAGTTACAAAATCTCAGAAACTGGAAGCTAAATCATTTCACCTTCAAGGTTCTTAAACACACACAAAGAAACAACAATAATTTAATGTTCTATAATGAGGCTGTTCCTTTAGCCCAGTATTTTCATTCTCATTTGGACAATGTGACTTTTGGATGTTTTTCAAAGTGTAATCTTTATTATTTTTATTATAATTTGGGGTTTTCTTTGTTTTGTTTTTATATGCTGTACATTGTTCCCATTGAATAAAAGGCTAGTAAAAAGACATATGACTGCTATTTGTTCTAGAGTGATGACTCTGTTTAGATTAATAAAAGATTAAAAAAAAGGGACTGATGTCGCGTTTTTATTTCAAATGTTTTTTCTTCTCTGCATTTATGTAAAAACAACAGATCATAATCTTTCTAGAACCCATATTCTCTACTGTAGCTACTAGGCACTTGAGATTTTATTTTCCCTAACAATGTCTGCAACAAGTCTGTTTTACAAACTACGCACGCAGGTATCAAATAAAAATCTATTTTTATTTTTGTTAAACAGTTTCAGTTGTATTGGTATTTTCAAATTCAATTGACAACAAACACCTTTGAAAGCAACACACGTTGAAAAACAAGACCAAAAACATTTAGATTTACATTTCCTAGGGGCAGAATGCCCGTACAGTTTTTAATCCATGAAGTTACACCATGTGTACTGTTTAACAGCTACAGTACATACAAGAAGCAAAAAGTGAATAAATCATGTCAGATTAGGTGGTATGCAATCGACCCGAAACAAATTTTAGAGAATGGATTAAGGCTCCCTACTTTCAGTCCGTTGTACGCCTCAGTCCTGAGTCGCCACAAACTTGTTGAGGACAAAGCGGTAATTGAAAACACATTAATGAACTGTCCGATTCAGGGTACAGAATATGGACCATTTGTTTTGTTTTTTGTTTCCGAAAACATAAGAATCACATCAATATAACAGTTCCGCACACTGCAGAGGCAGAGTTACTTTGCTATGTACAAAAAGCGTTTCTGAGCCCTAACCACAACTGGATCTCAATTGTTTTATTGCTTAAAAAATATTGAAACATACACACGTAATGTAACCACGGAACATAACATCTCACTGACGGTTTAATCTTTTAGCAGAATTCATTTTCACAACACGAGCACCGATAACTTTCTATACGATACAAATTACCCCAAAAGTCGTAGTCAGCCCAGCTGGACTGGACTGAGGTAGAAAGCACCGCGCCCACTAGCGGAACTTTGATGACCAGAGAAAATTGATGACCAGAGAAAATCAGGGGAAATGGTCGTACTGTACTTTGTTTAACGGGATTGTGTAAAAATCTAAACACACGAAGAAACGGACTGCTATGGATGACAGATAATTATAGTGTATTATTTCTTAGTCAGGGAAAACGAGAATACTGAACCATAAATTCCAGTTAAAAATGTATTCTCCGAGCATGCAGGGTAGTTTTGTGTTAGTATGTTTCACTGTCATGGATGTACTTTATGGACCCTTAAATTGTACTGCATTTTACATGGATGAAGGCTTTTGAATACGCATCTTTTATAGATGACCATTTTGGAAATCCTATATGAAACCGATTATCTGTTTATTAACATGCAGATATACTATAGCCTGCCAACTGTTCCCTGTCATTAAATGAAGATTTGTTTAATAAGCGCAATAGCACCAGTGAATAGTGCTTTACTTCCAGAGAAAATACTGCATCTGAAATACCCCTGATTTGACAATCGTAAATACTGTACATTGCTCTGGATTGACAGACTAAAATAAATTGGAATACCGGAGATCTGTTCTGAGTACCAAATGCCAAGATTTCATCTTTTACATCTGGGGACAGGAACCTCCGTCTTTCAGTTTAAAGCACCAAATCACAGTCTGAGTGTTACCATAACGCAACGTTCCTTTTCCCTGAAGATGTTTAGGAAATACTTAAAATGTAGCCATTCCTAAAATCCAATTTTTCTGTTTTTGTATTTATGAATGCTGATTTTTAATACCTGTATATTTTTTTAATTCTATATTTGAAAGTAGATGATTTCATAGTAGTCCATTGGTTTTTTTTTCAAATTGCTTTTATTAAATAAAACTTATATTACAGTAACCAAACAGCAAACATACACAAATAAATAAAATGAAAAGTGCTAAGAAAATGTAAAAAGGCCCATGATATTGTCAAAGATGAATACCAAAATGGGAAACAATTAAGTTCTCCCAGTGCATCAAAAATGTATTTTCTATTGTTTTAAACTGCTATAATACTGAGTTCTGTTCAGAGTCTATATTATACATCTGTTACAACCGTTTCACAATACTGAGATTTATTTAAAAATAAATTTAATAAACGCACTTCAGGGATTTTGTGATACACTGACTCATGTTGATTTAAATTCAAATATAAATTACATTAAATTCATGACTAATATCATGATGTAAACATGATGGAAAAGAACAGTAGGTAATGAATGTTTTTTTTCTGAGAAGGAAAGTAAGTGGCTGTTCTTATAAAACTGAGGAAGTAAGTATTTAACTTATTTAAAAGCTAAAAGAATTTCTGCGATGTGTGTGCAACAGAAGAAATGTAATATGATTAAAATGACAGTTTTAAATGTGTCTTTCACACTTGTAGCTCAGTGTCGTAGAAAACAGACCTTTCCTCATCACAAACAAAACAAACTCTGAGAAACAAATATACATATTCTCAATATTACAATGTCAATACACAAAAATGTAAAACAAATAATCAAAACACTTATAAATCAATTGGAGATTCTCACAAGTATAGAAATAAAAGTGTATATTTAGAAATAATGGGGATGTGCTTTGGTAATTTAGGAGATTTACTGTAAAACTGTAAGATTTTAGGCTCTAATGCATCCATTCAGTGTATAATAGTCCTCATTATAATCATCAAATAAATTACAACTAATCAGGGAGAGCTGAGTGTCTTTATGTCATCTGATTCTAACTCATCCACAGCCTAGTTTGAACAGTACATTCTGTTGTGATATTGGGCCTTGAAGGAACCTCAGTAATTTCTTTGTATTATCATAACTTGCATAATTCTTAACCAAAAAAGCTACTTTTAGGGTCTTTCAATGGGTGGTGAGTTAAAGCATCCTTTGGGAATAGTGCTCTGGATCGTCTTTAAGTTTTGAATGTCTTCCATGATAATGTCAATGTCTCTGTTAAGACTCCTGATCCGCTCTTGCTGTGTGAACTCCATCTGCACAAGGTTGTCCAGTCTAGGCTGCAATGTCGTGACTGTGCTCCTGGCATTGCTGATCGATTCCTGGAGCTCCGCCAGCCTCGTCTCATCCACACCACCAGACGAGTCTGAGTTGGGGGGAAAATGAGACATTAAAAAGGTGCCGGACAGAACTACACAGCCTCACAAGCCACGACCTTCATGCCTAATGAGGATCTCATCCAGGAATGTAGCCATCTTATCCTACATCTGAACGGAGAGAATAAAGAAGAGACATCTGTGGTAATAAACCGTGAAGTCGGAAGAATGATTCAGAATTTGTTTTCAAAAGTATTTTTCTAATGTTTCCTTCATATTATACAGTAGGTAGGGATTCAACTACTGTACTTATTCAAGGAAGGGTTCTTTCCCCCAATTCTCTGTAAATGAACACTGCTATTTGACTGAGATACAGTACATTCACATACTGTGTTTTCTGTGTTTTGTAACTATTTTTTTTTTTGTAACTGTTTTGTGAGTCTAATACCTACCTAATGTGTTCAGAAGACTGTTGATGGTACGCAGTGTTGCTCCCACAGCCTTCCTAGAATCTACTGCTTTGTTGTAAGCTGCAGTGGCCTGTCTTATAGCCTAGAAAAAAAGCAAACAAAATGAATATCAAAATGATACATTAGAAAGTGTAAGGTTGCAAGAAGTCACAGCACAGCTCAGCAAAGGTTTAAAATGAGTTTTAATTTATCCCGAAAAATACCTTTTTCTGGAGAACAAACAGGATCACATAAAATTGCATTTTCCTGTATGCTCAGCATCCATACATTTACAAGCAGCTTTTATACTTTAGACCATTCCTCTCACTTATCGTAAATGTCATATAAGAGTAGCCTTAGAACCAGAATATATTTAGCACAATTGTATTTTGACAATGGTTAACCTGTCTTCCAGTTGCTCCAAAATAACACATACTGTCTCTGTAAATAGACACACAACCAGTGTCTGTCTGTCCTCCACAGCACACCAGTCAAATTCTTCAAATGTCAAGTTTATTTGGAGCCCTTATGGACACAAAATAATAAAAATACTGTAATGGCAGCGGGCATAAACTAGTGATAATCAATATAATCAGCTTTATTTTATACACTGCCTTTAAAAGGGGTTTCCCAAAAGGCATATGAAATACCTGAAGCTCAAGTAACCAAATATTGTGCAACACATCATGGGAGTACACTTTCATTGTTCCTTTGCAGCCAACACTCGCTGATGTAGCTCCACACTCAAACCTCTTTTGTGCAACACATTGCATATTGCACCTCTTCAATAAACAGTATTTCCCCTACCCTTTTTGCCTCTTCTTTCTCCTCATTGGCTTTATTTCTTTCTGCAGTCAGGTCCCTCACTGTGGCTAAGGTCTGGAACTGCAGGTCACTCAGGGAATTTTTCAAGGTGGTGGCTTCACTCAGTAAACCATTAGAGCCTTTAAGAGTGCTGACAGCTCCCTACAAAACACAAAGACAAAAAGATACTTCTATAAAAAATGAAGGAATTAAATGGCTTCCAGGGTGCAGCACAGTGATGTAGTGGTTAGCAGCGCTGGGGCCCTGGGTTCAATTCCCAGTGAAGTTTGTATTTTCTCCCTGAGTTTGCTTGCATTTCCTCTGTGTGCTCCAGTTTCCTCCCACAGGCCAAAAACCAATGGAAGATTAATTGGCTTCTGGGAAAACTGGCCCTACTGTAGGAGTGTGCATGCCTGTGTTTGGGTCTGCCCTTGGATGGACTGGCACCCTATAGAGGGTGTACCCTGCCTTGCACCTCTTGTTTCCTGAGGTTCAGGCTCCTCTGTGGCCCTTAATTGGAAGAAGCAGTTAGAAAATAGATGGACAGATGGTTTCTGGGATGTTTTTCAAATTGTCAATGGTACAATTCAAAGTGAAAGCTGGGAGAAATGAAAACATAATTGTATGATATTTTGTCACACATCGTAAATATACTGCTTTCCCTGCCTTAACAGGTTAAATTCTTATGAATTTGTATTCCTCAAGTTATAGTAATATTATTGTTCATACCTCCATTTGTTCCACAATATTCTTCAATTCACCAACTTTCATTTGTGCTTCGTTAATATCCCCTTCCGTGTTCCCAAGAATGGACTCAGTCTTGGTGTTGCTTTGGACAGCCTCTTGGATAATGTTGCCAATTAAAGGGATTCTCCTTATAGCCCTGTCAGCTTCTGCCTTGTTTGTGCTAAGCTGCCCATCAAAATCTAGGGAAAACACAAGAGTTATTTTTACATCAGTACAACTCACCAAGAACAGGCTAAACATAAAAAAGACTTCACTAAAGGAGACAAACAGGACTAGAGGTCAGAATGAAGAATCTCCCGAAGCTCTTTCAGTAATTTTACGTACTGTATGTGTTGTTTTAAGTTAACAGTACAGATATACAGTATAACAATTAAAGGTGGGTTCTTTAAAAAGTTCCCAAAGATAAGTGAAAAGGCCATCTCAATTTAGTCATAACATCTATGACTTATTTTGTCCCTTTTCCTACCTTTTAGGTTTCCCAGCACTTGTTCTACACCATTTACATTCATCTGGATGTCTCTCAGAGAGGCAACTGCTTCAGCTTTGGCAGCATTTGCTCTAGCTAAAAGTTGATCATGACGCTGCAATTAAATAACATCAAAGTATTACTTCAAAGTGTTACCTCATTGGATTAAATTTCTTTAAAATCAATAATAATTTGCCTGCAAAATATCATTGTACAACACTGGGTTTTAGTATTTCAAGACACATATCAGAAACATTCATCATCAATGCAAGCAAATTCCTAAAGGTTGTGTAATTTGCAGTAACCACAGGTAAGTAGACCTCAAATGTAGTTTTTTTAAATAAAAAAGAGTTTCTAAATTACCATTTCTAGCAGAGCTACCAGAAGCTTCAGTAATTCTACAAAAATGTATAACTGTACTTCAGCTTAAAGGCTTTCAGATTCTGGAGGATACTGATGGCATAAATTATATTACAGAATTCCAATGCACGTGTTGGAATATGGCAATAAACTACTCCCCTACTCTACTCTACTAAATTTGTGCTATTATCTAACTGTTCTGAATCCGGTCCATTACAGTAAAGTTACAAAACACATCACTGACCAAGCAACCTTCACAGGTTTGAAGAACAAATAACAATTTTAATTTCATTAGATGGACATTTTGTTTTTTTTAAAGCAGGGAAACCACCTACAGATTTTGACCAGAAGGGTAATTGCTACACAAATCCTTGATGTGCAAGTCAGACAAAAGAGTGGCTGTAAAAACAAAGGAGAGTACGGTAACCATTTTCTAACTTCATGTCCCAGACACATCCTTATTACCTGCTGATCAGCTTTTCCTTTCAATAAGAGATCCCGTGCCTGGTTCTTGGCGTCAGTGATGCCACCCTGTAGTGTCCGATAGTCCGAGAGTTGTTCCTCTGCTCTGCGTTTCAGACTGTCGGCACTGCTTTTAACATTCTGAATCTCCCTCTGCAGGCACAGCGAAAACAGCACGATGTGAAAACCTGTGCTTTGAAGTGTCTTGCAGTTTATTGAATCTTAGGGCTATGAGTTCAACCTGCTATGACAGGTTGTACAGGCTTTCAATCATTTGTTATTTAGTTAATAGAGAATTCAATCTATTAATAATTAGAAGTGGTCCATTTTCTTTGCCATTTGCAGTTTCTAAACCCTAGATGAGTTACTAATAGGTTAGAAGTTACAAAACTGTTAGGTTAAAAATCTAAAATATTATTTTATGGACTCCCGTCCTTGGATAATCTGTATTTCATATTACTATGCTGCTCCTCTGGGCGGTGGTAAACTGAAAGGAGCTGTACTCATTGCTGGATGACGTGTAGTAACTGCCAGTGAGAGTCTGGATCACAAGAATGAAGAGTGATACCTGGATGGAGTCTGGAATAAGACGCTCCAAGGAGATTATCTCATTTAATGCTTCGGTTGCTGTCCTGCTTTCTGCCTGAGCCCCTGAGCTCACACTGGCTGCCCGGTTTTCCAAGTCTTTGACTTTAGCTACATCTCTGTTATACCTGCAGAAAAATGGTTGAATAACATTACCATAAACATTTTTTTTTATTCATGAGTTTTTCATTCGCCACAGTAGGTGCTTATTTTAACTTTTATCTTCAAGCCCTAAGTTCATTTTATTTTTGACCTATTTTACCTAATGACATGTACTATTCCTATATATTTTACATCAGTACTATTTAAGTGTTCTGTGTCACCATTCCCATTTTAAAATTGCACACACAAACAAAAGCCCATATGTGCAAAATGCTCTTAATGTCTAATAAAATAGGACCCTCTGGTAATGTGTTAATGTAGGTGCTGTTTCGCACAGGTATCAGCATATCCACTATTGAAGAGTAAATAGTTAACAAGCTCTGTTTTCAATAACTGGAATGAAAAGAAAAGAATGGTCAGGAAAAAAGGAAGTTTCATGTGTATGAATTTAGCATTTCGTACTCTCAATGTAAAGCTCACTCACTGTGCTCTGAGGTCTCCAATAACTTCGGTAACTTTGTTCTCTCCATTGATGACATTCCGCATCAGAGACAGGGCTCTGTCTACATCCAGAAGACTGCTTTTCGCTGTTTGCTCTATTTTGTTTGCTTCATCCTTGTGACTGTGAAATGACACACACATGTGAGCTGTGCAAATCTGAGCCCATGTTCTGTCTTACACAGAGCACAGAAAGTTAGCAGACAAGACACTTACCTCTTGGCTAGCGAGGTTGCTGTCTGTACCAGGCTTGACAGGCTATTTGTGCTTACCCCAGGCCTTTCATCCTGCGCTGGCAACTCCTACAAGGTGAACAAGAAATGGAATATTGAAATACACTAAGCTTTTTAATGTATGGTTTATCACACACAGCCCATAGCTTTACAATACAATGTAACATACAGCGAATCTGATGTCTGAGAACCTGTTTGCTTTTGTTACAGATCCACACATACACATAGAAAACACCGACATATACAGTATACAGTATATACAGTATCATACAGGCAGTGTTTGGGAAAGTCACTTTAAAAAAGTAATCAAGTGCAGTTAAATGTTACCTGTGTAATGATTACTTTTTTAATTAATACTTTATATACAGACTGTAACTGATGAGTGATTAATTGATAACGTTTTAAAATCCCCCCACTCCCGTATGTAAACGTAAATGTAGGGGATTATTTCTAGACATGAGGGCTTTTATATCGGGCATCCTTCAAAAATTAGTTGGTATCATTCAGTATAGTTATCAGTGATCACCGGAGTCCGTAATGCCCACGATTTTGTGTGGTTTGGTTACAAACAAGACTTCACATGGGAGAAGCGCTAATTTCATCCCGTGAAGGTTTAGAGCTGTTGATGATTTAAAGAGCCATGGGCTTCTACTGAATTGCTAGCTCTGAGCTAGGAATCCCAGCTTCTCAAGATTACTTCGTGCTTTATTGCAACTTTGAGTCTGACGAGTGCGTATCGGTTCAAAAACTTACCACCCGTCTTATTTCCAGTTTTGCCAAGTCAAGTTTCTGCCTGGCGTCGTTGATCAGTTGCTTGATGTTGGACACCTGCCTCTGATACTGCTGATTCTGCAAAGTCATGCCATCCACTGTCCGAGAGACGGCCGCGAGGTTTCTGGCTTGGACGGACTGAGTGCTCTTTATATTAGATACCCGGGTCTGTAGTTCTTTCTCCGAAACTATGAAAATATGAATGAGACAAGGAAATCTGTTTATTATTGTAAAATTCATCAAGTGAGATTAACGGAACCACAAAGGTGTTTAGATTAGAAACTCTAAAGAACTTTTAAAGTCTAACTGCTTGAACAGAGTTCCTATAAAACCGCTAATTTACTCCAACAGGTTAGTACTTAAGCAGTAAACGAAAACCGAGGCCTACTACACCTATAGAGCCAGCAGAGGGTGCTATGCCTCTACTAGGATATTTTGGTCCTTTTCTTAATATTTATCATAAAAACCATTAATTAAAAATAATGCCTTCAGAAATTAAGTTACACATTGCTTTCATTTTGCAATAGCAACATTACGCTGATTTTCTAAACCTTTTCTGTCCGTAATTTATACCGTTTTGTACATTGTGTAAAGCGTTTTATTGGCCAGGTGTTAAATCAAATCTTAAGCGTTGCGCCTCAAAATAATATCAACTTGCCTGATAATTTCCCAGTGTTTTGCTCCATGTTTGCAACGAGTTTTTCGGCTTCTGCAAGAGTTTTTTCCATCTCCACGTCATTAACTGGGACTTGGCCGTTCTGAATATTCGTAAACAGGGCTTCTATGTCTCGAAGTTTTCTTGAGTATCTCTCAATCTGGAAGACGAAACTCGAGATCAGCATGTTCTAGTATGCTTTGAATTGCTCTCACTACTGAGTTAAGGAAAACAATACAATGACATTACCTTTGAATACTGCAATCACAGCAAAGAGAACTCAATAAAATAGGCGGGTTTCTAACTGAAATATGTATTCTCCGCTGATGCATATTAGATGAACAGAAAATTCAGTACAGTGCATTACTTTCATACGAGTAATTTTGATACAAATGTTATAGAATCTTCGAAAAGAAAGGAAAGTTTAGTGAAAAAGAAATAAAATAATCTTCTATCGCCTTCCACCTGCAATTAACAATACTCAAGACACTACAGCATTAGCCATGTAAAGCTACTGTACATCCACAGTTGTTGTGTCTTGACTACACAGGCAGGGGAAAAATGAAAAAGGTTAATCCCTTCAGAAACAACAAATTGTTAATCTATGGAACCAGATAAAAACATTGTTTTAGTCTGGTATTTTCCATGGATATTTAAACTAATCGTTGCTTACCACAAGAGAATTCTACAACCCTATTCTAGTTTACATTTTTAGATTTCTATATTGCGACAGAATAATCTAGTAGTTTCAGTAATGCAGCTCAGAGAATTGCTATTGACTACAGAGCCCCCAATATACTGTTCACAGTTTATTTGGCTTTTTCAGATAAAGGCAAGAAAAAAACCCCAAAAATTGCTCTTAAATAACTGAACAAAATGAACATTAGGCTGTAACATTCGGACAGCTAGTAAATTCATACTGCTGCAGTCACACGTGGCCAAAAACCGTCCCGTTTAATTTACTCCACTTTAAGAAAATCACAGCCTTTTCTGGTTGCCAGAGCCTACCTGATATTTTATTGGGTCGTAGCAGGTTGGGCATGCAGAACGCTCACATTTGAGCCCCTCAAAGCCTTCTCTGCACGAACACTGACCGATATTGTTGCATCTGTTGGACAAAGAGCCCAAGGGATTGCAGTTGCAAGCTGTGGAGAAGAGGAAAGAGGTGTGATAAACATTCAACCTTTTCAACTGTTAATAGATTATGGTTTGCGCTAGATCCATCCATCCATCAGTTTTCCAACTGCTTCTTCCAGCTCAATGTCACTGGGGAGCCAGTAATCCCAGCAAGCAATAGGCGCTAGGCAGGATACACCCTGGACAGGATGCCAGTCCATGGCAGGGCACACACACGAACACAAACACGCACACACTCTGTAATGCTAACCACTGCACCACACTGCTTCCTCTTCTACTCAAGATATGAAACAGCTGATTTCTAACAGCTGAATATGTTTGTTCTTTTTTATATTGTACCTGCACCCCAGAGGTACAGTGTAATGTAATATTGAATCATTTTAATGCTATTGTTTTTCTCAAAATTGCATCTTGTTGACTGTCTTTCGGATGAGACGTTGAACCGAGGTCCTGACTCTCAGTGGTCATTAAAGATCCGCGGTCAGATAAGAGTAGGGAGTTATCCCGGTGTCCGGGCCAAATTTTCCCCCTCGGCCTTTACTGTGGCCTCCAAATTATCCCTATATGTTTGATTGGCTTGCACTTCCTCTGCGATTGACTGGCGCCCCCTGTCCAGGGTGTACCCTGCCTTGCGCCCATTGCTTTCTGGGTAGGCTTCTGCTTCCAGCGACCCCTTATGGTATATAAAGTGGTTTGGCAAATGACATGACATGACATTCAGTTGAGATTATACCCCATAAAGGTGGTGTCATACATTTCCACCAAACCCGCAGCAGGGGTCAGATCTCAGGTGAAATCGTCCGCAGAGCAGCTGTAATGCTGTGGACTCTTCACAGAGAAGGCTTAAGCCAGAGGACATCGCACGTACGTGAGCAGGTCTGAGTGGGGTCGACCAGGTAAGGGCTCCTGTAGAAGCCCTCAAGGCAGTGCTCGCAGTAGAAGCCTGTTGTGTTGTGGATGCACTTCAGGCACTCTCCAGTCAGGCGGTTGCAGTTGCCAACCGCATTGAGGTCGATGTGCCCATTGCACTGGCAGCGCTGGCAGGGCCGAGGCAGGCGGTTCAGACCCTGGGGATCGCCATAGAAACCATCTTCACACACATCACAGCGTGGGCCTGTCAGGAAACGCATGAGGTCAGGATATGTTATGAAGGAACTGAAGAAATCTACTGACTCTCCAGTCATCATTATTGATATTCCCAGTTATATTATTTTTCCAATTGATTTCTGTAACTTAGGACTCACTATTATACTCATGTGTCTCTGTACTCTTCTATCATTCTGGCCTAAGTCTTAAGATATACGAAGCTAACATCCTACATTCCTCACCAAAATGTTTGGGAAATACTGACGTAATCTGGAAGAGGAGGTGGGCTGGCTAAATGATCATCAATTACTGTTCAATTTATTAAACAATTAGCATCAGAAGTTTAGGAAGAGGTGGGGAATAGTTAGCCAGCCACTCCTACCTAAAGCATTCCTGACAGCTTGCCTCTGATCCCAACTGCTGTGCTACTCACCTGTGATTCCTGCAGGGCATTGATCGCACTTGACCTCCAGTGTGCTGGGGTTGACTGAACAGCTGGACCCAAGGGCACAGGGGCAAACCAGGCAGGAGCCGGGGTTCCGAGGGTCTTTATAGGAACCAGGAGGGCACGACACATCCCCTCGGTTCTCGTCTCCAGAGAAGCAATCTCCTACAACAGATCCAAAAATAAACCGCACATGACCAAGGTGCGCCGCACGCGGTCTGTGAGGCCTGCATGATGATTTACAGAGCAGCTGCAATGAAATGCAGCTTCCCAAAGGCTGTGGCGTTGATGTCTACCTGTTTCAGGATCACAGCTGCCTCCTCGGCAGTTACAGGGAACACATTCGCTGAAGGGGCCACTGCTGGGAGGTGTCCTCTTGAACCCTGGGGCACACTTCTCACAGAACTGCCCGTTGTAGCCCTTGGGGCAGTTACACCTCTCTACCCACCAGGCGGGGACACCAGACCCACGACGGGCTGACACTAGTGTCACATCATCCAGGTAGCCTCGGCCTGTAAACCGGGGAAACACAGAGCTCCACAGTGAGCAAAGTCAGAGTCCTGTTGAGCATTCTGCCACTGTGTCACATTTGCAAACATTTTTCTGTAAGATAACTGAAAGTTTCTCTCGTGGCATCAAGCCAGTGAAAAATAACTCTGCCTTGCGTATCACTAAGAAGTAGTTTTATTTGGGAGTGATGTGGGAAGGGTATTCCTTTTGAGATAGATTTTCAGATAAAACACTGTACCAACCATATACATCTTCTGTAATATTATTCAAATAATATATTAATATTATTCCTTAATATTTAACATACCCATCGTGTATTTTGGTGGTTTCAAAAACAATAAAACCACATGTAAAAAAGTATGTCTGATGCTAACTGGATACATTTACAGCTTATGGTCAGTCTGAAGTCCCAAAAAGATACAGTACTTATTATGGAATTGAATGGAATTTCAGAACGTACTGTTTTCACCATAGGTGCCTCGGATCTTGATGGCTGTCAGGTTCTGAAGCAGCTTCTGGAACTGGAGAGCAGTGAGCTGTGGCTGCCATTTACTCTGTGGCTGCTCATCAAGCCTGCAGATGTACAGAGTGTGTGTTGTAAGCATTATAATGCATTGCATGTGATGAGTAGCACATAAATCCCACAAAAATGGTATTAAATCAATAAACATAAACACTTAGAAATGATACTGATGAGTATTACAGTGCAATTTTCCCCTGTCTTCAAGGAGTTCCACCAAGCTGCTAACTGAGAAGAAAAACAAGGATGAGGTTTTATCCAGAACAGCTGCAAGCTCTGTGGGAAGACCTGCCCTTACTTGAAGGAGTATGTTATTTTCTGACCACAGGGCAGGCTTCTTCTCAGGTCAGCCAGTGGAGCTGCCACCTTCAGCCCCGCACCCTCCAGCACAACATCTGTGGTGGATGGCTGGCGATGCCCTCTGTCCACCCTGAAGGAGAAGGACAGGTTCTGCCCATAGCTCAGCATCTGGTTCCCCAGGAAGGACTCTGTGCGGCAAAAGAAAGCAGGGAGAAAGTGTGTCTTTAACCAAAGGCAAAAGCCACAACCTAGATATTTAATCAAGCATACAATAAGAAATCAGCTCAAATTGTTTTGTTAAGGGTGTCAAGGTAGTGTTTTGCAAGAAAATAAGCATGGGATCTTTCATTTTTGAAGATTTTAAACTTCATATCTTTTAATTTCATCTGATATTTGTCTTTCAGTGAGGTGATTTTGGGTACCTGAAAGAATGTGAAGTTCAGCCTTTGTCAAGGACAGCTAAAACTCAAGGTATCATTGCAGTAACACAACAGCACCACTACATTTCTTTTCTTCAGCTGTTTACACTTTTAATTTGAATAAATGTTTATACTATGTAAATTTGTATTTAGTAGGACAGCAACCTTTGGAAGTGTAAATAGTAAAAACATATACTGTAATATCTCAGAAAAAAAATTCATTTAAAGATGGTGGTTTTCTAATTCCAGTGTGCAAATGAAAAGCTTTTGGGTTACATACTCTAGTAAATAAAACAATTTGACCAAATTAACCACAGATATGCACAACATAAAGATTTATCCAAAAAGTTGAAAGGTAAACAGAGTTTTTTTTAACGTGCTACTGAAATTACAAAAAATGTGAAGTAGCACTGTGATAAAGAGGACACAGGAGCAACTGCTGCTTACAGGATATTGACTCTCAATATGGGTGTCCTTTACTGAGTATGTATACAGCAAAGACAGTTCTTCCCTACAGGCTGAAGTGTTTAGATTTCTATTAAGTAGAGGTGATTTTATCTCTTTTTCTGCAAACAAATATTCTGAATTAATCAGGATCTGTGTTTGTTCTGTTTAGATTTCCAGATACTGACCTCTCTTTAGAAGCGTATGTACCCGAAAATGTCAACTGGCAGTATTTAGTACAGTAATGGAATGTAGTAGGTCTTAGGCACTACTATGGCTTCCCTCTCCAAAGTTCCTCACCTGGCGCATATAGGTAGACTGGGATGTTATCCCTGGATGTCACTTCAATGTCACGATGCCTCTGGGACCAGCCAAACTGCACGCTGGAGCCCTTTCGGAAAGCAGCAAGCCATCCTTCTGGATCTAATCCCAACAGGAAGTCAATTAGAATTTGTCTAGAAGTAGCCATTATTCCCCCTAGGTACTTTCATCTATTGATATTGTTCTTTCCCTTTTTTAATACATTTTGAATTTGCCGCATTGCCCACAAGTAAGTGGCAATCCATTAGACCACTTTCCATTTTCAGGAATCACAGAGACCTGCTTCTGTTGAAAGTGACTGACGTAGCTCTCCGAAAGAAGGAAACTGTTGATAAGAAAACAGTTCCAGCATTCAGGCGGAACACCAGGACAATGTCTACATACATCAGCGGAGTTCATTCAAAATCAAACTGGGTGTAATGGTAAATAGGATGACTGTTTAACAACAGAAATAGAGAACTTCAGATTCATTCTCTGCTGTTTCAAAGTCAGCTCAGCTGGCTCTCACAGCCACACTTCAGTTTGAGAAATTGTTACCCAGGAGATAGCTAAGAATACACATTTTCTATTCTTCCTTACATAAGGTAAAGTTATGTCTCTCAAGGTAGATAAAGTGATGAGGCACATATTCTGTAAGTTCTTCTCTGACCTTGGTTGTCCGATTAATGCTTTGATATCCAAGAGCACTTGTTTGAGCATTCTGGCTTCTTACAGTAATCCTTTATTGTTTCTCAAATAAGTCATTCATTTGTATCAGATAGTCCAGATCAACCTTCAGACTGCCCTACCTTCCTAAAACCCTTCAGCAAGGAAGGACTTACTGCTGTTGAACGTGGAGGTGATGGAGTGGGCTGTGTACCCATCGGCTGAGCTACAGTCTGTGGAGTGTCCATAGCAGAAACAGGACAGACATTCAGCAGGATTATCAGTTAGCTGGCCATTAATGCCTAGACTGCACCTACAGAAGAAAAACAAAACAACCAACCCCATTATAGTCTCTGTCAATTGTATCAATGGACTGATATTTACAAGACTTCTACTGTAACACAGTGTCCTTCACTGTGGATCTGGAGAACATTAACTTCTGAGTTTTAGATCACAATAAAACCCAGTTGGCATCCAAAAGGTCAATATCTGAATATTGAGAATCTGAATTAAATAAAGTCGCCCAAAAGCTAGAGATCTAAAAATGAAACAATTATAAAACTTTTCAAAATGCAATGTTATTAAAATTACCCTGACGTTGATACATCATATTTGTTGCCTGGTGTATACTGCATGAGCTGTAGCTCCCCCTGTGCATCAGCCTATGGAATTGAGACTTACCTTCCTGTACAGCCTGTCTGTGTGAGCCTGGTTCCTGACTGACAGCGGTCACACTTCTCTCCCAGAATTCCAGGTTTGCAGCTACAGCGCCCATTGCTATCGCACTGTGAGCTGACTGATCCTGAATTCAACAGAACAGGAAACATCATTACAAGACATTAATTCCTGTGATTTGTATTTTCAAATCCTTAGTGTTGTCTTATAGCAGTGTCAGTCCTTTCAACAGGACTCCAAACTATTAGAAAATGATCTGTTAAATTACAAAAGCTGTTTAAAATAATATTTTAATTTTTATTTCAATGTTTAACTTCAAGCATGCTCATTTCTAGTTTTAGAATTTCATATCTTTCAATCAATTGCATTATTTTACTCTTAATTAGTAGTTTGTGTCTTAAAGGTCAAGAAGAATTATTTCACACTTGTTTGCTATTTGTGGAGGTTTAAAAAAACTCTTTCAATAGGTTTGATTATAACTACTCAAAGGAAGCCCTTGAAATATTAACAAACAATGTATTTTACAAGCAGACAAGACACCTTATGAACACATCTAAAGATCATCTCCTATGGTAAGAAAATCACTGAAATTATTTATATCCCATTCTAGACAGACCCAACCACAGTCTGTACTAAGGACGCATATCAAACTCCTGCCACCTAATTAGTGTCCAGTGGATGACACGGGACTCGTCATGGCAGGCACATGACTTGAGATGTACAGGTTGAAATGAACCACCTGAATCAGAGGAGAAGTCATTTGGCTTGTGGTGTGTGACGAAGTACTGAAAGCATTTTAGCAGGATTGTCATGGCGTGCTACAGTATGCGTCTCAGTAAAACTTTACCACAATGACGGGGCATGAACCTGCCCAAGAGGGAGACATGTCAGCTCATAATTAAGCATAATATTAGCCTTGACAATCTTGTGCGATGACACCTATTTGCCATGAAGTTACAATGTCGGAGGAAACAAATTACAGTAGCAATGAAGCAGCACTTCAGAATCACTAGTGTTACAGACTCCATGCATCACAGAAGTTTCTGTTAAGCTTTTCTCTTCAATGGAGCATTGAAGACATGGATACAACATGGAAACTTCCAGCATTTCAGTAAGAGTCACGTCATAATGGCTGTTTGCCAGGTTAAGAACCAATTTTGAAAACTAATTTCTCAAATTAGGGCTCCCGTTTACAGAGCACACAGTGCGATTGGACAGTATCAGTGTGGGGGTAATTAAAATGACTCTGGGCAAAGCCATTGGCTAGTCAACTCCTGGCTACAGACACATTCAAAACGCTCAGCAGACAGCCATTAACATACCACAACAGGTCTGTGGGAGTCTGGAACATCTATCCAGCCATGTTGTCAAAGCCAATATTAGTGTCCTTCAAGAAACAGCTGGATCAACTAGCGACCAAACAACAAACAGGCTAGATGGGATGAATGGCCTCCCCTACATACATGTGCTGTTTCGGAAGGAAACCTGGGATTTGCTTAACTGCAGTCTCCTGATAGACAAAGCACAGACAGACTTCTGGGACTTACCCAGGGGATTGCAGCTACAGGGCTGGCATTGGTCTCCCGCCCTCTGGCGGAAATAGCCCGTCTTACACCTCTCACAGTTTCGTCCGTCTGTGTTGTCGAGGCAGTTCAAACAGCGCACTCCCACCGCATCCACAGTGCACTGGTGAGACTTCCCGTTACAATTACAGCGAGCTGCTGGTAAAAGAAAAATCAGACGTTGTTACACTGTGAGACTGGAAATCAGTTCAGGCCCTTTAAATGAATTCTCCCTGTTTCTTGGCAAAGCCTTCACTGTTCATTCTTGAGATATGTCCAACGGTTTGCTCTTGTGTCTTGTAGTCCTTTATTAAACACTCAATAGTCTGAACTCAGTGATGAACAATCTCAATAATTGCTCCAATAATAACTTAATAATAATAGAATATATTTTAATTATAAAGCACCTTTCCAAACCCAAGAATGTTGTACAAAGTGATAAAGAACAATTAAAAGTAAAAGAGGAAAATTCATACTTGTATGTATGAACATATAGGTTCATACAGTACATACAGATAGACATAGACCCCGGTAAAAATGTGAGTTTTGAATTTGGATTTGAATAGAGTTAAAAAAAACAAGGCCCAAAAATCTGAGATTGAGGCCTAAGTACAGTGAGCAAAGGACCAGTCTCAAATGACCAGAGAAATAGCATCAATGCTTACAAAATATGCTTTAGAAATGCAGGATACATTTCACAGCTGAGCAGATACAAGGAAAGCACTGACTCAAACAACCTGCAGCTATTAAAATATTAGAAAATCTGTAATTAATAAGGCACATTTAAGGAATTAATTTAAGGAATACATAGATTAAAAAGAGAAACAAAAGCCAGGTCTGTATCAGTGATGTATTCATCTGAATAAACAAAATGTCAGTTCTCAAACTCAGTGCCTGCAGGGACTGGAGTCTTTGGTTTTTGTTCCAACCTGAGTAGTCTGTTAGGAAATTAACAGTTTTTAGAAGATTTTTCTTAAGGCCTTTTACTGATGATTATGCATTACAGGTATAGTTACTCATAATTTTACATTTTCAGTATAAAGACATTATGTCACATTTTAGTGGTCTGAATACAACTGTGTAAGAAACAGGTAACATGACTGTTTTTTTCTTTAAAAATCAATTAAGCATACTAATGATCTGCACATTTCTTTCTTAGTTTTCGCTTGACAAGTCATTTCAGCAAAAGGAGCCCTAGTCAATAATAGTCACTCTGGAATTTGTTAATGCAATTCAACAACATTCAACGGTTCCTTTGAACAGCCAAACTTAATTCTGTTTTATTACCTTCTGTACCAGGAAAGAGAAGAAATGCTCTGATATTTTTGCTCAAAGTTCTGAGTTAAGAACTCATGCCTGCCTACAGTATATTGTTACACCCAGGAATTTTCTTTGACAACTCAGCCCTACATCTGACCAGCAGTGTGTTGCTAAGAGCCCACTTGCCAGTCTAGACATGGCTGACTGATGGGGTACAATACGATCTTCTCCATATCTTCTCCGAAAGCACTTTGACAGCTTTGGGAAAGATTATCATAGACCTACAGTTCCACTGCTGTTGGAAAATTTAATGAATACAAAACAAAAAAGTAGTTTGGAGTTTTTTCCCCTAGAGTTCCATCATTTGGCTTCAACACATACTTGTCTGCTAACTATAGGGAGTTTTAGTAGTTCAAAATTCCGCATCACTTAAACATAGAAATTCCGGCAACTATCTGGAGAAAGCACTGTATTTCAATCTATTTAAGCAGGAAGCATGTTTGCCTTTCACAAAGCCATTACTTTAAAAATAAAATGGTATGTAATTTAGTGTTAAGAGCAGAATAGGGAATGGAGAATAGAGACACGTTAAGTGAAATACAATTTAAAGACTGGAGCAGGTTAAAGGAGAATCTCATCTGCCTGTTAATACCAACAGGTGAAATCTCACTAAATATCTGAACAGTCTTCACTATGTCACAACTTTCTTTGTTTCAGTTAAATTGTTTTACCATGGTGCATCATGAATTTTTACTTTAAATAATCCTTTCATTCATTATTTTGAAGGGTCTGTTTAAGATGAAGCATGTGTGGGAAGCCCATGCACCAAGAGTCCAGGTCGTCACTGGGATTTTCAGGTGAGAGCACGTGCAGTACAGTGTCTGATGGAGCTTTTGCCCTGAAAACAAATTATAAAGTGTGTCTTGCAAAGTTCAGAACTTCAAAGGAAACAGGCTTTCCACCATGACCTCATGTCCTAACAGGATAAATGCCTTTCCAGTAGACTGTTCCCCACAATTTGAGGGCAGGGAGCAGTCACTGGTTGGCAAAGGGGCCTGAGGCTTTAATCTGGGGTTTCATACCACAGCTTATCAGGCCAAGCCCAAAAAAGAATGAATGTTTTCAGTCTGTTCTAAAGATTTCATGCAACATTCTTTGGTCCAATTGTTGTTTACTCGTGTGATTGATTATGCAAACGAGCCTTTGTTTATCTGGACTGCTAGTCTTTGTTAAAAACAGCCTTCCCACAATTAAACTTGCACTTACACAACCAATGCTAGAACTATTATCCTCTATGCTTTTTCTTAGGCTATCCAGAGTTAACGCTTAGTATATACAGTAATGTATTTGAGTAGTTGAACTCTGTCTACTTTCAGACCTTATGGGGAAAAAGCAGTGGGGATTAAAATCACCATTGTACATTTTGCTGTTTTTTTTTTAAATGGGAAGTCACTCATACAGTAGTTCAAGCAGGTACTGTAGCTGCATCAGCACGCGTTGGCTGCAAAGGAACAAGTAAAGGTTTATTCCATGCTGAAAAGAGAAGAAAAGACACAACATTTCAACACCCGAAGAAGGCTCCACAGCCGAAATGTTGCGTTTTTTTTCTTCTCTGTTCTACTTATACAGTAGCTCATTGACATACTATTGACTACTATGAAGGTGTCATCTTAGGTGTGATTTCTAATAAAATGTTGTCTCATAATACCTCTAATTTGTCCTATAAACATCAAATTTTTAAAAACAATTTTCTTTTTCTAACTTAAAATGGGTATTTCCTATTTTTATATAATAAAACCATTATTTTTCAATCTTTATGAACTTTTATGCCTTTTATTAAACCTCTAGAAGGCTTAGAAAAGGAAGTAACTAGGACTGAAATGTCTAATTTGCTTTAAATTATAGAGAATTATTTCTTCCATGATGACTCTCATTTTCATATTACCAAAACCATAATTATAAGTGCAAATAATTTATTTTCCCAAACTATTTGCATAAACATGTGCAACCTGCCAAGAATTTGTCCAAGCCTGGCATATGTCTGGAAAGTGTGATTGCTCTTGTCTGTGTTTCAGTCTACATAACAGGAATAAGTTGAATTGCTCTCTTACTGCAATGAGACATTTGTGTACTTTCTGGAGAAATGTCAGCTCAACTTGTTATAGTTAATTAACACATTTCTAGGGAATGTAATGCTGGCTTCAGCTAACTTTTGCATAGTTTAGCAATTGGTATAAAAGAAAGAAGATTGAGCCTAAGGCTCTTATACCTCAGTATCTTGGGTTTTTTGCCATGTGGTTGCTGAGTTTGCTACAGGGCTGAAACCATTAGGAAAGCAGCACTTTGCAATCCATTATTTTGGAGGTCTCGCATGTTCTTGGTCTTGCTGAGTTATAAGTCTCATACAATTCAAGCATCTGGGAGTTAGGCTGCTTGGAGTTTGAGAATTTCAAGTCATATACTGTACATTTCAAACATGTTTTGGCAGCTGCAAGAGATTGGTTTTTTTGCCAATTGAGTCATGTGTGAATGATTCGGAGACTGAATAACATAGAGATCTAATGCCATCTGCTGTATGTGGGCCAGAGCAGTGAAGTGGACTGTGGAGTTATGAGTAGTAGGTTGTAGGTTCAAATCCTGTTGCTGTTATACCTGGAGTGAGGTATGGGTTACGCTAGTTTCTCTATCTCTGGTCCACCCGGCTCTATAAATAGGGATTAGCATTCCTATAGAGATCCCTGGAGTCCCATCTAGGAGTAGGCTTATTAATACAGTATAACTCCAGAAAAGATTTATGTGCCTACAGTACATCTTAAAGCAGACTTTTGAGCTACAAGACATCTACGAACACATTTTATTTGTAAGCATTGTCCAGAAACGCTCATAGCCCTGCGTGACAGTACATAATTATGACTGATTAAATTAATTTGGGAGGCATTTGTTTCCAGATGCTGTAGCATGTAACAACATCACGTGGGCTACAATGTATTTATTAAGCTAGGATATTAGAAAAAAAAACATTTGTACTAAACTGAGATTTAGTATACTCTTAAATAAACTTTATTGGTAGGTATTAGACAATATTTGTTTCAATGTCATTTTTAGTTTGTATCTAATAAATACAGTAGGTTACTTTCTGCTATGAATGTTATGTTTGTAAAAAAGGAAATTCAGCAAACTGTTATAATAATGTATTTGTTAACGTTTAATAAACATTTAATTTAACTTATTATAAAATAACATTTTTCTCATTTTCTTACTATTCTATATCACAAAATAATATATACTGTATGGCCATAAATAACATGTATCAGTCTAAATATAACATGAAATTAGTTATCTTTGAGTTCATGCACAAAAAAACAGTTATGACGACAAAAACTACTATTTATCTCATTCTATTTTGTCTGTAGGGTCATTTAATTTATTGTTTATTCTTATGTGCTGAAACATTAAATAATAAAAATCAAATTATTTAATTGTTTAATATTTTATAATGATTGTAATAAATAGTACTAGAACATTTGTGTGTATTGCTGTTTAAAATCTTAAATTAGTTTTAATAGTTATAATTATATATAATACTAGAAATATGATACATTTTTTTCTGTTAATAAAATAAATGGGGTGGTAGAATCTTAATGAAAAAAGATAAAAGATTGAACAGTATAGCACTGAGATAGACAGTATAGACAGTTGGGAATCCCTATATCTGTCTCAAGGTAAAATATGCTGTAGCCCCCTTGCACTGTTTAACAGCATTAATTCTCATTAATGGGAAGACAAAAGATCAAAACTTTAGTTTCAAGGAAATACAAATTGTAAAAAAAAAATTACAATTTTAATTTTAATTTAGTCACATAAAATAAGTCCAGTATAAGAAACAAATAAATATTGTTCACTTACGTTCGTATCTAAAAGTGCCACATACAGCTGGCAGGCTGAAAATGAGGATTCCAGTCCAAAATATCCACCCAGTCCTCATTCTGTATTCCCTGGATGAAAATCCTTCAACCTTGCAGTAGAGAAAACACAGACAGCAATCTCTCAGTTAAATCAAAATGCCTTCTTATCAAGTCCAGATAACAGATGCTCACTAGTCCAGATTCATTTGATGAGCCTATTATAACATCCTGGGGGGGCGTTTTTTGCCAGCACCCTTATGACTAATGCTGACAAAGGCTACAAGTAGCTCTGCAGACTTTACCCGAAAGTTTATGTACAAATGATTAAGAACCAAGCCCTATACGCTATCCAGTACAGGAGCTGAGTAAATAATGAAATAAGGAACTCACTCAAACCACGATAATGAGAGACACAGTGCTGTGTGCATTTGTTGAAGCCTGTACTGAGCTCCTTTTTCTGGCAAAGGAGAGGAAGAAATATTCAAGTCAGTTCTGCCCCTGGAAAGGGTGGGGAATACCCTGTCAAGTATTAAAAACTTTGTGTGATAACCAGAGGAATGTCATCTTTTAGTTTTACAGGCCTTGCCCAAAGACCTTTTATTCAGCCTTTGGCGTTGCAAATCTGTTTCCGTTTTAGAAAGTCCGCCTCTGGAACAATTGCCTTGCCCCCTGTCAGTTATGAATTAAGTTCTTACCGTTGTCAAGCCTTAAATTTCTTCCAGTTTGTGGTCTTTCTTGAAATATGATTTGAGAGGCAGTAATTTTGCTGGGGCTGTGCATATCAATTCCAGAAGAGAGACATGTTTTTTTTCCCCATTATTCTTCTTTAGAGAGGCAGCAGTGTTGAACTTCTTAACGGCACAGCTGCAGAGCTCTGAGCAGCACACTGCTACATGTGTACCAATTTGTCAGCCACGCTTGTGGTGTTCACTCATTACCACCTGTTCCTCCTCACTTCCTTCGAGTCCTGTGGAGTAGAAGGCCCTTCTGGGTCTTTATCCAAATACCAATTTACAGTTACAGCTCACCATAACTACCACGGGTGACTGACATTTGATATTTTGCACTGCAAAAATAAAGATGATGAAGGAGGGAGGGGATGAACACCCTTTGATAAGCCTGAGACCCAACACGGAGTAAATTAGTTATAATTACTTACAAGGGGATCCATGTAATCTACTTTTTACTGACTACTGCAAAAGCTGAGCCATAGTCAAAGCAGGATTCTCCTGCAGCAGCTCCTGGATGGCTGTATTTATGTCTGTGCGGCGTACTCTGTTGAAATATCGTGTTTACCTGCACGTACACGGTGGAAGGTTTTTTAGGTTATGGAAGAATTATCAAGCTATATACCATATCTTAAAACGAAATACCTTCACATTTGTCTGTGAACCTTTCGTTTATTAGCACATCTCAAGAAACTCAAAAGCTTTCTATTGTACATTAAATACACACTGACAGAAGTAAAATGAGAAAAACAAAGAGCAAAATAAATTCACCCAAAAGAGCCAGAAGTTAAACTAGTTTCTTTTTTAAATGCTTGTCACAGGGAGGGCAGGAGGGGTGCCCAGGTGAGTTCTTTTAAAACAGAACAATGGCTCAGTCGCATTAGTAGGTGCAAAAGTAATGATTTATTAGGACAGTGCTCCCCACAAACCAACAAACAAATATATACAGTACAGTGGAAAAATAACAAAATGGAACAAATACACACGAAAAAAATCATAAACCCTTCCTCTGAAAATTACAAACCAGGAGTCCCACCACACTTAGGTCCTCTCAGCTCCGATAGAAAGTCTCGGAGCAGGGCCACCATCTCCCTTTGAGGTTCTGTCATGGATGCATGTCTCACACCTGTTACTTGTTGAGAGGTGACTCTAGGTCGAGCTCCCAGCTCTTCACAACAATGCTGTAGTGAAAGGGTAGTTAAGAAAGTTGAAAAAATGGCAATAGGGGCAGAGTCTTCAATGGATTTGGGCAGTGAGGTGTGGTGCTGTACTGAAGTCTGCTGTACGGCTGTATCTTGTGATACCTGGCCTTTGGCAGAAAAAAGAGCACTGAATCGGCAGATCTGAGATCAAGAGTTATGTCTGGCCATATTGGACTTATATGTAAGTAGCCTGGATAAAGTCATCTGATATAAAAGCTACAATAATAAAAGTAGGAAAGAAAAAGAGAGAAAAAAATGTAACACAGTCACTCTGCTGAGTCCTTAAAAAAATGACTGCATTTAGTTATTACAGCTGATATCCAGTGTAGCATCATGAAACAACAGATTCATATTTAGCCCATAGACAGTGTTGCAATTTCAGGAATGAACTAGAAAATACAAAGATCTGTGCATTTTAAGATATCCTTAAGGATGTGTTCAACACTGACTCAATTCTGTAGATTTCTCGTTCAGACGCAAGCCTGCCCATCCCTTCCTGTTTTTGCAGGATCAATGAATCTGCTGACACGGACCAATGAAATCAGGCAACTCCTTTGTAGTGCTTCTTATTACTGAAACAAGACCACCGTTATCCAACATCCAGGTGTTATATTAATATAAGATAGGGAGAAAGGACATTTTTTGACTAGCCGAGCCAATGTAAAGGGGATTACAAAATAGAATGAAAAATCACGAATCTGTAATGAGCCTGTACGACGATAATTGATAAGACTAATTTTGTCATGACCGAGGTGTGCGCACAGTGTATTGGACTGTGACCCTTAAACATCAAACCTTTATTGGAGACACTTTTTTAAAAAATCCATCTCTTAAACAATAGTGTTATTGTTGAATCAACTTCCCCACGGACATCAATCAGCCATTCCAAGATACACCGCTGTTTGGTCAAAACAATGCAATATTTCTGGGCAAATGAATTAATGGGAATGTCTTGCTGGAGGGGTAATGAGTGTCTGATGGCCTGTAGTACTGATCTCATTCCATTAGTCAGTCACATCCGCTGCCTGTGTCTACAAAATCTATATGCATTAATCACCCATCAGTTATGGAAGATAACCGTTCTTACCATGTTAGAACAAATCACAATATCTCTATCTCAGTGACCATTCCATTAACCTATTATTAAAAATTTCTGTAATCATACTGTGTTAAAACCTCACCCACCTAATTAATATTATACAGTGTCAGAGCCTCACTCTTCTGGATGTGCAATTGCAGATGGAAATGTACTACGCACCTCAGGGTACTCTTTATCAGAAAGTATCTTAACAAGAACAAAGGCAGCTTGAACTTGTAAATAGTTACAGGCCAGTTTTCTAAAACCCATGAAAGTATTATGTAATATCTGAGTGCTCGACAGATTTTTTTGGTTCTTAAAGAGATACCCACAATGATTGGTTTTCTTATAATGTTTGATTTTGCATATAATATGTGCATTATTAACCCCTAAATCACAACTTCTAATTCATTTCTATTGTGTAGCATTATCCAGGATAACAAACAGTATAGCCACAAAAGGCTCAAATGAGCACTTGTGAACATATGAGAGAGAAACCAGATGCAGAGGAATCAATCACTCTTTACTGTTTTAATCTGTTTTTTTTTTTAAAAAGCACGCATTCTGCTGTAGTGGACTCATCATCATTAGAACTCTAGGACGTTCTGGGAACTGTAAAGAAAAAATGAAAAACAAAGGGTCTATTTAGGACCACACTATATAAGTCAAAAGAAGGCATAGTGAAACTGGGTAGTATCCAGCATTCAATTCTAATTCACATCTTACTAAAAAGGATAAAGCTGCCTAAGAGAAGCTCCCTAAAAATGTTAACTAGACTTATTCTGGGAACTGAATTATGTGAGTTATGATGACTGACTGACAGAATGAAAAAAACAGCTGTTAAACGTGGGAAACTTGAATGAGATCCTTGAAATTTGAAAGGTCATGTTTTGTAATCATTTGTTAATTAAAAACGAAGAGATTTTTAATTAATTCACCAGGAGAACAAAGTCAAAACTGTAGTTTACTAAATACACAGATTTCAAATTTATTTAAGGAAACATCTACTATATAAGAGACAAATTTGCCTATAATATATTGGTAGTTGAAGCTACTGAGAAGCACCATAATCTTTCAAATGCCAATAAAGACTTCTAGAGCCAGGTATGAAAGAATGTTCATTGAGTGTCTCTTTCTAGTTTTAATGGTATATATTGTAAGCATGTACTGTACTGTACTAATTTACCAGCTTTGAAGAGGTCTTTACGAAGAAATTTCTTTTTTAATTCACAGTTATGATGTTAATATTTTGCAGAAAATGTATTTTGTATTTCAGTAATCAATTTCTTGGGTTCCGCATTCATTTGGAGTCTTATTTACACAGGAAAAACAGGTCAGTTCCCGACTGTGTACTGTACTACAAACAAAATCCCATTAACTGCTTCAGAAATCCATAATACATGTACAAATACTTAAAATGTGTCACTTAAAACCCCCTCTTGACTAAGTGTTGTTATGAAACTAAGGAATGTTCCTCATGTTCAGTTCCAACATCAAGAGAGCACCACCTTTAAGACAGGTAACTGCAAGCCTTGTTCCAGTGTCTGTGTGTTATCATGCACAAGTCATGCGGCTCTCTGATTCAGTTTCCTTTATGGTCCATCATCTCTGACTCTGTTTAACAGAGCTACTTCACTTGTGTGGAGAATCACAAGTTTAGTTTCCGGCTATTAAGATCCTCCTGACCCATCCTTCAGACGGTACTGAATAAGGTACTTTATTCCCTTTCAAGCATACTACATAAATACTACAGGAGTATTTGTATAAACGTGTGACTTAGAACTTAAGAATAAAATGTGATGACAAGAGCCGGTCAATCATGACACCATTTTTATAGGGACATTAAATGATTCTATTGCGTCCTCAAATCTGGAATCTCTGTGACCATGTTTTCTATGCCTTGCTGTGGTTCAGTTCAGTGTTTGCTAATAACAGTCTACAAAAATGGTTTGGGTGGTGCAAGCTTGTCTTCAAACAAGTTTCCTGTTATATCCCTGTGTTCTGCACATTGAATACAACTTGAAATAATAGTTTGGATCAACTCCGTCGATTTCCTTCAAACCATTCAAGACCTCAGTCAAGATTTCTTGCTGGTGTCTTATACTTAGAACAAATAGATTTATGTTTCTCAAGCCTGTCCTTAAAACATCCTCTTTTGTCCTGGTCTTGCTACACTCTGGACTCTCTCTTTTGCAAAATGGAGACCAGGAACTATAGGTGGTACTCTACTCGTGGTTCAACTAGGACATTACACATTACGAGAAAAAACCCTAACTTGTAGACAGACTTTTGCTATTATTGAAGATTGAATACCAGACAATGCTGAGCTCCAATAAAGAGTTTTATTTCTGATTGTATGAGAACAACACACAGTCCCAGTTCTGTCTCCTGCACAAGATGCTGGCCTTTTTATGGAATTAGCAGAGCTTCTAAAGTACTCTTTAAATACATTTCCACAAACAACACAAGATATTACTTATAATACAAACAACTGTAGTCCTACAGTACTACGGCTGTCTTATTACTTCTGTTCACTTTGCAAATGCAGAGACTAACATATCTTAGTCTCTGCATTTGAGTTGGGGTTGGGGTTGTATCTTCTACAACCCCAACCCCTGTCCTGATTAAAAAGTCCTACCTCTGTTTCATTATAGTACAAATCTACAGGTATTTAATCGCTGTTCTAAACAACGATATGCTATAATATAAACAAGTCTGCTATTAGCAAAACAGCTGTCTTAAAAAACGAACTTCCATTTGTTTGTCAAGTCTGAAATTCACCATTAAAGTGGCAGAATTACAAACTGCGATAAAGAAAAACATAGACATGAACAACTAATATCTAAATCTATACATCTAAAAACCATATTCTTCTGACTTCTGCTGAAACATTACCTCACTGCATTTTTTAAATGCAAAACTCCACTTTATTCGATAGAAACATAATACAGTTCAATTTGACTGGTCTATACAGTATGTACTTTATATTGCGATATGTCAAGGGAAAACGAAATTTGGCGGACCTGGTTTAAACACACAATACACTGCACATTTCAGCCATTGTTTACATACATATAATCCATTGCTTTGCAAGAGTGCTGTTAGGATTTAAAAAAGCAAAATGAGACTCGGCATCCACCGATTTTTAATTCTCCTTGGTAAACTAAAACCTTAGGCATTTATGTAAATGCCTTAGCAACCAGACTTCTTTCACAGGTTAATTACTTGGATAAACAGTTCCAGAGGTGATAAATAATGATGATGATGATGATTTAAAAAAAAAACGCCACCCGGAGGCATGATTTTTGTGTTGTGGTGAGGAAATCTGATTCCTGTCGTCTGAAGAAAGAGGCCGATCCCCTCCTTCCCTGCCAGCACACGATCGCTCAACCGAGTTGTAATCAGGACCGCGCCTGCAGTGAGCCGGCTGGTTGAGTAAACAACACAGCCCAGAACACTGACGCAGCAGAGAACAGGCGAGGCGGCAGGGCGGGACAGCTATGCGGTTAGACAAAGGGCTGAGGTGTCAGTCTACCCACTGGCCCACCTTTGCTGTAGGCTCACTTGGTCCTTGGCTTCCATAACAGCGGCAGATAAACACTGGAAACTGTAGAGAAGGCATGCCCCTGTTTGCAACGTACAGTATGTTAAAAAATGCGTTACTGTGTATCTTTCACAAAACTTCACAGAATACATCATTTAATTGGCAGAATTTCAGTATCAACAAGATACAGAAGTTGGGTTTTCAACCTTGATATTCGTAAAAAGTTACTGAGTCACTTTCTTCACCTTGATAAGACTGGCAACAGTGCGGTGAGTCAGGTGCGCTGAAGCCGGCAGCTGTCTAGTCAGAGTCCAGTTTGCGCCGGCAGCAGGTGTGGGTTTGGCGGTGTCACGGGGGTATAGTATGGAGGTACAAAACTGCGGTGATAGGAAACAATTTGACTAAAGCAGATTACACATAAAGGGCGGCTGGTGCATTAACAACGGAAATGCTACAAAACATAACTTTTTATAAACTCCATAACATAGTAAGATAGAAGCTTGTAAACAGTACCAGGTTGTAGTAAATGTAATTTGTGTGCATGGCACATACAGTATATGAATATTCATGCATGTTTATATCTGTGGCCTTAAAATGACAGTCACTTTAACGGGCTGTTACAGTGCTCCTAACTGATTATTTTTAAATAAATTCACAAACCATAAAACAGACATCCAGACAAGCATAAAATGCACTTTTTTTCCAGATGCAGAAAATAAAAAAGCATGACATTTTCAGAATATAAAGTAACAGACTTCCTGACTCAAGAGGAGTTGAACCCGAACTACTGGGATTCAGAACAAAAGCTTCTTTATGATTTTTTTAAAGCTTGAATTAAGTAGCATCCCAACAGAAAGACTGCCCTATTGTTGGCTTTAGCTCCAACTGGAAATGAAAGATAAGAAGGCATAAATCACTAAACTATTAAAATTCCTAACATGACCAGTTCCTCTTTAAACAGATGGATTATAACCTTCATTCTATGCCACAAAAGCCTTTAAGTCCTCTTAAATATGATTTTGCAGATGAAACATGCTAAAAATCTTCACCATTACATAACACTGTTTAAGACACTCAAGCTTGTGAAGTTTCAGGCTGTAATGTGGTAACAAGATAATGATGAATAAGGTTGAAAATCATAATTCACTGTCCTGTTCTTGTACAGGAAGGTTTGCAGGTTGGTTGC
Source organism: Lepisosteus oculatus (assembly GCF_040954835.1). Classification (NCBI taxonomy): domain Eukaryota; kingdom Metazoa; phylum Chordata; class Actinopteri; order Semionotiformes; family Lepisosteidae; genus Lepisosteus; species Lepisosteus oculatus. The sequence continues at coordinate 7,711,983 of NC_090704.1, read as the reverse complement.
ATGATTATGTTCTTCACAGTGAAATACTATTAGAGGTGTTGAGGTTTTGTTTTTTTTAGAGTCACATTTAAAATCAGTGTTAAAAAGTGAAATCAGCTCTTTTTAATGAGCTCTCTAAGAAGAATCTCTACTAATATGATTTGTTTTTTTCTTATAAGGCCTTCTGAGCTTCAGTTTAAAGGTACCTCCATTTATCCTTGAGACTTGAAAGGCTAATTTAATACACTTCCCCTCCCTGTAATCAAGATCTCTAGCACAACTTCATGTTGTTTTGTCTGCTCATTGCAATGTAACACCTGCAAGTGGTTTTTCACAATTCTCAATCTAGACAGTTACTACAGGTCACAAAGTGTCTTACATTCTGGGGGCAATGTTAATGGTCTTGTTTAGAGAGAATTGATGTTTTCCTTCCCCACTTAAAACATAGGTTTTCCTATCACCATGAAATTGCTTAAATATACTTTTAAAAAAAAGCTTTCTCCACACACTCCTCCAGCCCCCTCCCCCACCAAAAAAAGTGGTTAATATTTACATTTTAAATTCTCATATGCCTTCTGAGACTCAATTCGGATGCAAAAAGAGAAAGCTTAAAGGAGAAAGCTTAAGGAGTGAGATGTAATGACACGGCAAAAGTATTTTTGTAGCAGCAGACCCAAGAGCCTCTTGCTGTTTAGCTTAATCTGTCTCCACCCCAGCATGATGAGAGCATCTAAAACCAAACCAAAAACAAACATATACCTGCTGTCTGTAGCAACACCAATCAAAACATGACCCATTACGTCGAAGCCGATTCCTGTTCTAGACTTACACAGTCTTCATCTGGTGAAGATAAGAATCAGTATCTCCTGACTGTGAAGACAAAACAGGTTAACATTTAAACCCACAATTTGCCACTGGAAATATATTATTTTATAGCCTTCAGAACTAATATAACTATATAATAAAAGTTACACAGTTTTTGGATTACATACCAAGGATTGGCAGAATTCAGCCCACAGTTTTTAAACCTTTTATTAGGTTTAGTACAAGAGATTTTTGAAATATAGCATGCAATCATGTAATTGTGTACTATCCGACATGGACCTTTTCATTTCTTCCTCAAATTACTAACGGTACGGATTACACTTAATATTACCCCTTTTACCCATAGAAGTATAAAATTATAAAAGTCACCTGGAATGTTTAAACCAAGAACAGCAGGTTTCTTTTCATATTAAATTTTTAATTCAAAACATCATGGGATGTGTACACCTTAACTGATTAGACGTTTTGGCCTGCAGAGTTGCATGATGTGATAAAGAATCTTTTCTCTACCACTTTCAGGGTCATTCTTGAACTTCTATTTTCTCTCATAAATCCAATCCACCCTTAAACCAGAGATTTAAATGCTTAGTATAGTTTCATACACACATATAAGTGCTTGTGCTGTGTTCAGGTCCAAGCATTTACATAGTAATAGCTGTAAAGTGTTTATTCCACCATGGTTTAAAAAAAACAAATTATAACCTACCTTGATATGCAAGATAATTTATGCTATACTGCCCCCCAGTGAGCAAAACTGATTTGAAGAAGCACACCATTTCCAATGAAAAAACAAGTCTTTACCAAACATTGTTGTAGTATCTTATTTGCAGATTAAGCGAAATGCTAAAAAGAAGTAACATTTATCATTTATTATAAATACCTATAAATGTTACTATGTTATAGCCATTTAGAAAATAGTAGGAGATTTGTGTTTTGCCAGTTGCACACTAATAGTAGAGGGTAGATATGATCATATTTGTTTTACTATGATACTTCCTGAATATCAGTTATAGAATAAGTGAGATTTCTAACCCCACTTGCAAAGTATTACATTATGCTCCAAAAAACCATAAGTGATTTATCAGAACAGATTAAATGCCCTGCAAAATACTGTGTGTCAGAGATGGTGGATCGCTAGACTGTCTACTGTCTTTTTTAGACTAGTCTAAATTTCATTTATGACCAAGCTAAGAGGCAATAAAACTTACTTCTTCAGACTGTTGTAAAGAATTGCAAAACATCTGATGGCATCTCAAATTATTAATCAAGTACTAACACACTCAAGGCTTGTAGCTAAACGCCATATCTTTGATCTGTCTCCCATCTACAGTATGATTAATTAAATATAATTGAATAGTAATTTCCAAATTTCAGTTAAATTTATTTTCACCTTCATTATTCTTTAAATGGTGGTTAATTAAATTAAATACTAAATCAAAAGTGCTTTTGTGCACCTAAACGTAATTCATAAAAGGCTCACCGTTCCTGTAATAACACATTTTATTTATTTAAAAGTTACAATTTGATTTACAGGCAAAAATGTAATGAACAGAGAGAGTTTATCAGGCCTTTCGAAATGTCACTGTGATCTGAAAAGGTGTTGTGAAGAAAACAAAATGCATTAACAGTGCCCTGTACAGTCAGACTAAAGCAAAAAGACTGTGCAACACACCCCTGTATCTAAGAAAAAAAAGATTACAAATACTCAAGACTTTATAAATAGGAAATACTGTTTTATACATAAAACTGTATAAGTGTTGCACATCTTTCCTTAACAGTGTGACAAAAAGGCAAAAGGCATTAGAAAAGAAAGCCCATCATGTCTGATTAAAATTATGCTGATGTGACTGCAATCTTTTCCCTACGCAACAGGCTTCTATTAGACATTTTGAATACCTACAGGGATAAAAAAATTAACAGTGTAGTTTTAAAAGATATTATCTGTTAAACACACAACCCCAGGGTATGAGAAAGAAGTTGAAGGTGTTTCCTGCTTTCAGAAGAGAATGAACCGATAGTGCTGCCTTAGCACAGCCAAATCCTTTACCTTTCAATCATAAAACAAACCAAAGGGAGTGATTGTTTCAGGCGCTAACTGTAGATGTAAAGAACCGAGCACAAAGAAAACGCAGTTTGTGGCAGGGAAAAACAGGCCATGTACTTGCAGGCCTTCGTTTTTTTTTAAATTAAAACTGATTTTGAAACCACTAAATTTCGCAATTCAGATTAAAAGTGGGGAAGGGTTTAGATCAAGTAGAAATTGTGTTGTAATTAGAATCAAATGAAAATGCATGCAACCAATACTAATTAAAAGTTACCTAGCAGCTTTAAGGTTTGAATATTTTTATTTTAAACATATAATGAGCTATTAAGTAAATTGCAATTCCAGGCTCTTCTCTGAAATAATAATAATAATAATAATAATAATACTTTTATTTAGGCCCAATATAAGAGAAAAGCCATTATTCTGTAAATAAAAATGAGAAGCGTATGAAATTCACAATTCAAACTCCTTCCTCACCTTTTGTTAATTTGTCCCTCAATGAAATACTGGGATTAAAATAGATATATACATATACAAGGCGACAAAAACTGAGCCATGTACACAAGCAAGCATTATATACCACAGAAAAAATATTTATTTAGTACAATGTGCTTGGGGCTGTGTCATGAAAAGACCTCATGAGGGAGGTTGTGGGGTTTCTTAATCACAGTCAGTCCTGAAACATCTGAGCATGTATTTACACAAAAAAACATTTTCTCACCCTAGATCATAATAAAAAAAAACATTCACACAAAAATATAACATTTGAAATAATTAATAGCACCAGTGTATCAGGTAAAGTCTTGCTATGCATAATGTACAAAGTTGCATAGAGCGAGTTTATTTTTGCCTTTATAAAATGTTAACATTTTCTGCATGGTTTGCAGTACACCTGTATAAAGCAGCAGCTTCAGGAAAAAAACAACAATCTGTAGTGTTATAAAAAATAACTGTATAAAATAAAATCCCACTTAACAGATATTTCATGGCTCGTACAGGTCTTGAAACAATAAAATGGGATTGTCTTTTCTCTCTTCCCAAGTAAATGGTTTTACTCTTGTTAAAGTAAGACTACTTGATTTTTACATTTTTGTGTGTGTTGTATAGAAAGCTACTTTAAATACTGCATGGAGCTCATGAGGAAGAATCTAAAATTATGCTGGTGATGCCAGGCATACCCAAGGAGTGATTAGAATGACAGTATATTGGATAGATCAGAAAGAGCATTCCTTCACTGACAGCTGGAGACTTGTGACATGTAACACTAAGATGGATAAAGAGGAAAGGTGCACCTGGTAATACCTGAAAATAAAGCCCAATAACTGCAATACAAACTCCAAGATGTTTCAAAGTCTCTCTGCAAAAGAGGAAGCAAACCTACAATTTATAGCTTATTTTATTCCAGAGACTTTGGGATAAAAATAAATAAGAGGTACTGTATTTATACAGACCTTCTCGTCTGTTTGAGAAATTCTGTATACCCTCTGCTTACAGTTTTGAGTTTGGGCTAGCTGGTTATCATGGCCATCCTCCAGAAAGAAGCAAACAGTCTTTGTGAGGTGCAGTCATGTGGGTGCTACTCTGTAGGTGTGTCCAGAGGAGCTGGATGCAAGGAACTGAAGTGGCTCTTTTTCAGGTTCTGCATCTCGTCCCCCCAAAAAATAAAAAGCTGCATTTCTTGTCTTTTTTTCAAAAAATAATCCTGGCGTTTATCCAAAGGGTTGATTATTTTTTCTCTCAGGAAAAAAAAAAGATCGTTTTGGTAAAACATGGCATTGTCACTTCAGGTGATAGGTGGAGTGTGAAGGAGGCAATCCAAGCCACTTTTCTATTGCTCTCTCAGGGTTAGGGCCTCTCTATAGAGGGAGTGTTGAAGCAGCCAGCCGGTAATGTGTTCTTGATGTCGTTAAGGTTTGCAATGTCCGCCTTGATCTCTTGGATCTGCCGGTCGTAATCGCTGATCATGTCCTCTTGGCTCTTGGCCGCCTCATTCAGCTCCCTGAGCTTTCGGTCAAGATCGCTGTCTTTCATGTCATTCTTGGCCTTTTTAAGTGAGTTATCAATGTCTGTCAACTTGCTCAAGTCCACGTTGGTAATGTTACCTAAAATCGGGGACAGAACCATTCTTTACTCATCTCTTACATGTGAAGACATTAAAGCCTTAAGCACAGGTACAGCAAATAGTCTATCTCATGAACTCTACGTGCAACCTTTGGTCAAAACCATGTTCAGCTGAAAATACAGTATGCCATGAATTCTGGAGGTATCATGATTTAGTCATACATCAAATAGATGCATGTGAATTGTATGCTGTTACAAAAAATTTTTTAGCTTTTCCTCCACTGCAGTCCATTTAGAAACTCTTAGTTGGCAGACTTACATTATGATTTTGTTACAGTGTTACTGGATTGGGCTGATGCTCTTATCCAAACCAACTCTACAGGGCTTCAAATACTTATATACTGTGAATATGAACACAATTCTTAGAAATACATGTCTCTCAGTAAGTAAACATTTATCATTTGTGTTTCTCTGGTTGCACATTCCTCTGGTATCCCCTAAAGATACTTACCTAGCTGGCCAAGAAGGTCATTAATGGTGGTCAGAACCATCTTGACTGCATTCTTTGCTTTTCGGGCATTGTCTTCCGCTTCCTGGGCCGCATTTGAAGCCTGAGGAACAAAATCATGTCTCTGAACACCAGAACAGAGCACAGTTCTTGGCGATATACAGTATCGCTGCCTTGACAGGATACACATTTTTTAATTTTTGTTTCTGAGGGAAAAATACCGTAACAAATCACACTCATTTAAAATGTAACTGATTCCTTCCAGATGTGTCCACTTTCCCCACAGCGTGACCAGACTGATGGGGAGTTTGTCTTATTTTAAGTAAATGCTGGCAATTATTTGTCCTGAATCATATAATTCTGTTACAACAGGAAAGGTGTATCAGGGAGAGTGTTCATATACACATCTCGGTAAATAATTTTAAATAAGAATATCATAGCTGCAAAGCATCTAACATGTTAAAGATGAAGACCATATTTTAACTTGTATATTTTGAAAAGTTAAAACAGATTCATATATCCTAATTAACACAAAAGATTTAAAGGACTATTTTATTCATGTATTTTGTACACAGTAAAATATCAATGTCGAACACTACCAGGCATGAATATACATCTTCTGATTCACCAAATCTCACTGCATTTTCACGCAAATATATCCACCACTTACCATGTTGGCCATCATCATGTCCTGGTCAGCCTCTGCCTTCTTCTTAGCCAGTTCCGCCTCTGCATCAGCCAGTTGGGTCATCATGTCATTGACCTCATTGTCCACCTTCATTGTCTCCTCAAACGTTTTCTCAGCATCTGCTCTGGTCTTGGCAGCATTCTGTATGGCACAGTTGTGCACAGACTTAATCTCTATGTAATGGCACCGTTTGCAGTGCTAGATTATTTTTAATTATTATACATTATATTAGCATTAATATTCATATAATATACTATATATTCTAATATTTAGATTATACAACAGTGTTATGTATGTATATCATGTATATAAAATGTTATAAACATAAATACAATGTTTCTTAAAAATGAAAAATAAAGAAGAAGCAACTGCTAATTTTTTTTCATTGTGTCCATTAAAGTACAGGCATTTTACAAAATTAGCTTTACCAGATAACCAGCCCTATTGAGACAATTTAACCATTGATAAAGTACAAAATTAATGGTCAGAATCCTATATCCTCTACCTTCTGGACTTCAGTGGCAATATTCTGTGCCGCCTCCGCCTTGTTTTTGGCCTCCCTGGCATCTGCCGCAGCATTCCCTAGAGCCCCCTCGGCCTGCTTTGTCTTCTCGTTGGCCGCAAGGATGGTGGCGTTGATGGTCGGGATCTTCTTCATCGCGTCTTCAGCCGCCGTCTTATTGTCATTCACTCGCCTGTCAAAGTCTGAAATCGACACGGGGGGGAAAATTGTGAGAACTCGGAAAACGTCAATGCGTGGGAAGAAGAGGGTTTTGTTTGAAAAGGGGGGGAGAGGCACTTTGGATCACTCAAACCAAAAGGATTTGTATTCTGACATCCGCAAATGCTCTTCTTTCAGGATTTGTTTACAAGTGCAAGAGTACGCCGGTACAGAAAAATGGAAAGGCTTAGCTTATAAACATAAAAGCATTTAAGAATGATTAGCATGGTCGACATTCGAGAAAAATGCTGGCGTTTGGTACCAAGCAAATTCAACCGTGCCTCGATAAAGTCTAACGATTATACCAGTTAGAGATTTTACTTTACTAGGCATGCAAAGGTCTTGAACAAGACAACTAGGGATAGGCAAGGGAATCTCTCTCCCACCTTTCAGGTTGTTGAGAATGTCTTGGGCTTCCTGGTATGTGCCTCTCCCTTTCTTGGCAGCTTCCTCGGCCAGTGCCTTAGCAGCGTCAGCTCGGGCCAGCAGCTGGTCTGCAGTCTGGAAAGACAGGGAGGTCTCCAGGTCAGATATAACCCCAAAAAAGCAGAGAAACAGGGGAAGAGCAGTACACCACACTCTGCATCTCTCTTTTTATCAAACAGCACAAGTGTTTAATTAAAGGTGGGGGTGACAATAACCATATCCTACCTGCTGCTCCGTTTTTCCTTTTTCTAGAAGCTTCCTGACTTCCACTTCCTTGCCCTTGAGGTCATCCCTCAGGTCGTTATACTCTTTCTCCGTCTTATCGATGAGTTTGTCGAGGTCTGAAGCCTCTTTCTTGATCTTGTTTGCTTCATCCTGAAAGCAACGAGAATGTCACCCTCACGGAATATTTTTGTATACAAAAATACACAATACTCAAAGGCACGAAACCTCTGGAATAAAATAAGCTAGACATTGCATAAAGCGGGTGGCAGATAAGCATACGTTGAAAAAGTGGGTCGCAAAAACATTTCTCACTTCAAGAGTTTTGGTGTCCACGGGTGGGAGGCTAGTCAAGTTCGCATAAATCTGCAAAGCCTTGTTCCCGGCTTCTTCTGCTTCAGCATGGACTTTGTTGGCTTGTTTCTCAAGGTTTTTAGCTAGGTCCTTGGCTTCAGTATACCTGGAAGAAAGTACGGAAATGTTACACTTCTTAACACTGGAACAAAAAACTGACTGTCGTACCGTTCCATCCAAGAAAACCACTAGGAAAACAATGTCTTATTTGGAAAGAGTACTGTTCCTTTGATCCTGGTCAATCAGGTTGAGAAGAGACAATACAGATGCAAAACTGTAACTCACTTTCTATTGAGTTCATCAATATCGCTGTTAATTTTGTTCTCGCTGTCCAGTGTCTTACGAAGCAGGTTATAAGCTTCTGTGGAGGTGTCATTAGCTTCCTTGGCAATCTTCTCAATTTGATCTGCGTCCATTTTGTGCCTATGAGAAAGAGGTAAGCAAACCATAACCAAAAAGCCCGGTTTCACTCACACCTCTGAAGAATGGAAAAAGATAAGAAAGCTGCATCTATGATTTTGATCTTACTTCTCTGCCAGCTTCCGAGCTTCCTCAGCTAAAAGGGTCATATTATTTGGATCTCCAGTTGAAGTGGGAGGTTTGATGTCCTACAACAATACAGAAAAAATATTAAGTCTGGTCAAAAGAGTAAGTAACATTGAGACTACAAACGACAGGCAATAATATTACTCTACTTAATGTTCACTTAACAATCAATCACTCACCACTTTATTGATAGCATCTTTAGCTTTCTCTAGCTCCTGTCTGGCAGTCTCTATCAGTTTTTCTGTATCCCGGACTCGAGTACGGGACTTGTCTGCCAGCTCTCCAGTATTGTCCACAGTTTTTCTGATATTCTGAAGTCGATTCCATTGAGTGCTCAATGTGTTATTGATGTCACCCAAGCGGTCAAGCAGTCCTTGATCAACATCTGCAAACAATTACAAATTCAAGATTTTGCGATTTAATAAAACAATCAATGGATCATTAACCTTAAAATAACTTTCAAAAAAGTTGCTGATTCCAATTAATGAGACTTCCAAGTTGTGGAAGCCAAAAGGTTTTTGTATTTCTTCTTACTGCTTTAAAAATGGTTCATGTACTGTGTGAAGACCATAAAAACAATGAAATTCATAACTGATCTGTACATCAGGACAAATAAGCCATTAGATTTGTGAAAATAATTTGAAGTCCTATGTCATCAAGGGTAATAGTCTTACCCACAAACCACTAAAGTGGTTTCCAAACCACAAAACCAATTAAAGTCGAACGTGACATTTCAGAAACAGTCATTTGTTAAGTTTGCACCTGAAAAGTTATGTCAATATCTTTTATGCCCACACTGTATTATACATTATTTTAGGAAATTTGGTCCATCACATAACCTGTTCTTCCAATTATCTCCAGACATTACTTTTACAGTACTTCCAGGAAGAATATGCATGATAATGGAACATACCAGAACAGAAGTTTAACTGCTACTTTATTTTTCTGGATTGTTAGTATTACAGAAAAATGTGATATGTGAAGCACTGACTCCCTTGGTCTACTGAACTAATACACTAACTGAATTGAAAATTTGGCAGATTTCACCGGCAACAAAAGCTGCTTCTAATTTACGCCAGGTCATCAACTGCTTGGCAAAACAATTTCTTACACAATGTGTTTGTTTGGCCAAAGAAATCTGAACTTCAGAACTCTAGTGAGAAAACACTGAATGTACCGTATGACTGAGTATGTTTTCTGCTCAAAGCAGTATGGCTGTCTGACTGATTTGATTCTCGTATTGGTTGCCTGTGCCACAGATTTCTCCTAAGAAAAACGAGTTATTCCAATTATTTCCAAGCATGTGTGATATCACTCCAGTGACAATACATTTAACATGCCTAAAGTGGGTATCTGCTCCAACAGAAATGGCTGTTATTTTGTTCTTGAATGTCAAACTACCGTGAAATTAGAAACTTTGGCAAAGCCTCTTGTGGAATGGCATCATACTTAAACCTCTGTCAAATAGCATCTTTGTGGTGAAATGTGCTGTATGTGCCAGCTGCTCTTCCTAAAAACTGTTCAGCCAATGTGCTCCAAACATCATAGGCATTTCCACTTTTTCTGCTCCCAGTTCACTAACATTGTTCAAAGAAATGGGGTAGATACTTGCATGAAAGACTGCTTGTACTTTTCCCATTTTGGCATTGTATAGGCCAGGTATAGGCTTTTAATAAGCTTCAAAACAATGGGTTTACCTGGAATTAGTCTCATTCCAGAGGTTATTGTATACCGCCAACAACAATATCGTTACCTTTGCTGGCTTGTGCTTCTTGCAGGAGGTCCATGATGGCTTTCTCTGCCTCTTTCAGTCGGTCTTCAAAGGCCTTGTCACTCACAGCTTCCTGACTGGATCCTAGGTTCTCGATCAAGGTCTCTAGCTCCTGCAGTTTTCGTCTCTGCTGGTTCACCTGCATAATCAGGTCAAGTGGTTATTTAAGATGCAATGGTCATCACGAGGGATGTGAACATACTGGATTACAGGAAAGAAAAGGCAGAAGTCTATACAGTGGAAAACTATTACTGTGACGAGTTGTTGGGTTGCCTTGTATACCTTATCTTTCACTAATGAGTAGCAGGATGGACACTCCTGACAGCCAGGCCTTGAGCTGTTTCTGAAGTAGTTCTCCTCACACATTTCACAGTGCATTCCCACAAAGCCTTCTCTGCACTCACACCTGCCATCCTCCATACACTGTGCAGTCCGGGAGCCATAAGGGTCACAGTCGCAAGCTGTTGGGAAAACCGAAAGATGAAGCAACAATGTGTGACCTAAGGCAAACGTCCACAGTGGGTGATGCAACATTCAGAGCTATGTGAGCCAAATATCCCATAAAAACAAACTGACTCATTGTTTGCTTGCACACAAGATTAATTACAACCGTTGACTGAGACAATTAAAAGGCATTCATGTCCTTTAACAAAAACATAACAGTCACAGTGTTAAAAGCAAGCAAGAACCTCATCTTTGTATTCTATTAACTGATAAAATTCTAATTTTAGAACTAGGTGTCCTGTGGTGGCTCTGTGGCTAAGGATCTGCGCCTGTAGCTGGAAGGTTGCCGGTCCGTATCCCACAGCCAGCAGAGGAATCCTACTCTGTTGGGCCCCTGAGCAAGGCCCTTAACCCCAACTGCTCCAGGGGCGCCGTATAAATGGCTGACCCTGCGCTCTGACCCCAAGCTTCTCTCCCTGTCTGTGTGTCTCATGGAGAGCAAACTGGGGTATGCGAAAAGACAAATTCCTAATACAGGAAATTGTGTATGGCCAATAAAGTGATCTTAATTTTGAGGGGGGGATAAGGTGTGATGAAAATGATTAAAACATTTATTATGTAAGAGTTAATAAATGGAACACATCTTCATAATGATTAGGTCATATTTGTACTCAGACCACGGAGATGCAATAAGCAGTCCAATAAAAGGTTTTGTTCTTACGTTTGCAACCATCTGATCCAAAGCCGAAGAAGTTGACTTCGCAGCGCTCACACTGTCGACCAGTGACCCCGGGATGACACTCGCACTGACCAGTGTTGATATCACACTGACCATTTGTGGAGCCCACTGGGTTGCAGTCACACCTGTCATGCCATGTCACAAAGTGAGTAATAGATCACATCCAATCAAGACACTACAACCACACGCTAACAAAATAAAGCACAAATAAAGAGAATATAACCCAATGGAAAGGTGCATAAATCTATATTTGCAAAATTATTTATTAGACTTGGTTTAATTCTAGTAAAAAAACGTCTTAATTTTTGCAGTTTGCAAAGGCTTTACCAAAAATACCCCTTGCTTACCGTTTGCAGCCCTGGCCGCTCAGCAGATTGTAGTATCCAGGCTCACAGGCACTGCAGTCCCGGTTGATGACATGCGGCAAACACTGGCACTGCCCTGTGACCGGCGAGCAGGTGGTCTGTCTGTCCACTGTACCGTAGGGAGAGCAGGAGCAGGCTGCGGATACAAAGAACAAGAGCACAAGCTAAAATACTCTTCCCAGACAGGAAGCAGAGAGGTACAAATTCTGGGAAACAGTTGTCCCCGGTTATTTTTTTTAAATTTGGAATTAAAAAATTATTGGTACACCCGCCAAATATGGGAGGCTGTCAGACACTTAACACCAGGCGTCATGGCTAACACTGGCCACACTGCTCAAGCAGACTGAGAACAGCGTTTAATCATCTGATCAAACTGATCAAAAGCTCCACAGTGCGTTACGGGAGAGTTCGCTCTGACTGGAGGAGACAGCTGGAGTGCCTATATAAGATGTCACTTGCAAACTTGCAGGAAAGTCACGGGAGTCACCGTTTCAAACGCTAAGCAGTCCCCAGGCATTTAAAAACACTGACAGTGCTCCATCAATAATGTCCCGCTGTTTCCGGAGTCCTGGCTACAGTCTGCTACTGACTGGCCCAGGCCAAAACGTGCAATATCTGGGCATAACAACATTTTTGAAAATGAACGCCAAACTTAAAAAAAAAAAAGAAACATGCATTTATCTTTAAAAAATGGCTTATGCTTTCATCATTAAGACTTAACGGTTCATGTTCTAAAGTAATGACTATCATTTTATATGGACATTTACAATTAAGCAATTAAAGAAGAGATTTTTTTAAAAAGTGTGAAGGTCAAGCTGGTTATTTTGAAAATAAACAGCATGGAGGAACCTTTGCATAGATCTGCACAATTTATGCGCTGCTAGCTTATGACACCCAGCCTGATGTTGGAGGAGAGCTCTTACGCTTGCACTTATCCGCGGGGTTGGCAGCCAGGGGGTTGCCAAAGAAGCCCTCTTTGCATCGGTCACAGAAGAACCCATCGGTGTTATAGATGCATTTCAGGCACTCTCCAGTCTCCCGGTCACAGTTGCCCACAGCGTTGGGGTCAATGTTGTCATTGCACTGACACGGATTGCACGACCGAACAGCCCCGTTCTGCCCCAGGGGATCCCCGAAGTAGCCGTCGTCGCACAGCTCGCAGCGCTTGCCTGAAAAATGCCACAGGAAGTTGAAAGAACAAAGCCTGTGGAGCAGCCTTTCAGAAAGGAATGAGGTCATCAGCACAGGTCTTTGGGGAAAAAACTACACCAGTGTGAAGATGGGATTTGTAGTCTTCACTGTATGAATGCCTGAGGATCCTTGTGTATGGATTCCATTTTTACTTATACATGTCTTAACTTTTGACATCTCTTAAGGTCTTAGTTTCAGGTGCTTATTAGCGACTGTTGTCAACCATAGGCAATCAGTCAAAGGCTCTGTTCCCACTTAATGGAGGTAAATCAGGCAAGGTACAAAAATCACCCCACTATTCATGAGGCCCTGGCTGTCTGGAGCACAGGAATTTGCAGATTTTGTAACATTACATCGTAACAAGCATAGTGTGACCTTCACAGCCTTTAAACATTATTACTTTTAGTATCAGTAATTGGCATGCTTGTACTCACTTGACATTTCTAGAACAAAGTATATACTGAAAAAATCATGCAACATTCTACTAACAATTCAAAAGAAACATTTGGCAACAATCTTTGGATTGAATTCTAAGACATTACCAAACATTTTAGTATTGTTCTACAGCAACATACACATACAAAAAACAGGACCGTTAATGAATTGTCAATTGAAACACACCCCTCGAGTGTTATGACTTACTATCCCCTTACAGATGATGTTTTTGATGTTTGTTAATACTCATTTATCAACTGTGCCAAAGTTTTAATGCAAATCTCTTGCAACTTGTTACATATCCCTGCCTAGTCTGGTTAGTCCGAAGCACAGAAATACTTACCCGTAGTGCCAGAAGGGCAGTTGGTACAGACCACCTCTTTGGTCACTGGCACAACAGCACAGGTGGAACCCGCTGGACAGGGGCAAGGCTTGCAGTCCGACGTGGTGCCACTGGACGAGTCTCCATAGTAACCATCCTCACACCGCTCACAGTTCGGGCCTGCTGTGTTATCTCTGCAGTCACAAACCCCTGAGACAAAGAAAAAGATGCGCTCTTGATTAGGATCAAAAGATGCATCTACAGTTAAAGACTTTAATCTTCATTACACAGACGAAGAAAAAGATTAATTGCAGACTCGACTACTAACTTCTTTATCTGTCCAAGTACATACTAGAGTGGAAGCATGTTATTGATGTAATATTTTCAATCAAGATGGAGTAAGTGAAAACAGGCAAAAGAATCATTAAAAAACTTCTCATTGAATAATCTTTTATACTTTCAAGAAAGCAGACCTACAAGAAATGAGAAGGTTTAAATGGAATACTTAAAGAAAAACAGGAGAGACTGTTTTCTATGCCGACATAACTGGAATAAACCACTTGAAGTTTTAGAAACAAGTGAGCAGCAGTCTAAACAAGATAGCAGACAACTTAAACTCAAGGACTTTGGCAAAGTCAACCTAGTAAACACTTTCCTAGTAAAGTGAAGAATGAAACAATTCAGAGAAGACAAGTGGAAACTGCATGGAAGTGCATTTAATTACCGACACTAGGAGAGGCATCTTTAGGTTGATTGTTTTGGGATATGGATTAAGTTACCAAGCCATGTTGTTGAAACTAATAAACTGGCTTCTTTCAAGAAACAGATGGATAAGATCATTAGAGAAATTAGTAACTAGAAGCCAACCCATCTAAATGGTCCAATTGTCCTCCTGCTAGTTTGTAACCTTCCTGTCCTAACTAACCGGTGACAATTAACTTTAATTCCACCAAAAACCAGAAGAGGGCAGTCACTGACAAGCACTGAATGGAGAAACCAGCTAGGCCTTGAAATAACAGTTCAACAATGGGAAAAAAAACTGCCTTCAGGTTCTAAAAACACATTTTTATTTAATTGTATGAAATACACAGATAGACAGAAGGGGAAGGACACTTTTTTCCCTCTTATATGAAGTTTGTATATAATTTTAAAAACAGAACTGGCCTCCATTGAAACACACTCTATGCATTTTAAATCTTTTTTTAGCATAACACTAAAAATAAAATACAGGCTAGGTTTATAGGCACTCAGATTTCATGCTAACAGGCCCATATACAAATTTACTGAGCACCTTATTCCATTACACACAAGGAGTTCTTGCATCTAACTTAGGTTGACCGACATCTGAAAGGTCACTTGTCTAAAACAGCACTAAAGTTCATTGCAAAAAACATGTTCACGGAGTGACTGTTTTTTTTGTTAGTTTGAAATGCATAAACAAGCCTATCCGGCAACTCAGAAGTCTGAAGGAGGTTAGTGCATCAAACATTTCCTTTTCCATGCCATTTCAATCCCGGGCACTTTCGGTACCTTCTTCCTATTTCCTGGATATGGGCCTGCCAGACTCACCAGTCTCGGGGTCGCAGGTCTCACTGTGGCCATTACAGCTGCAGGGCTCGCAGCTGCTGAAGGGCCCCAGACTCGGCCTTGATCTCCTGTATCCGGGGGCACACGCCTCACAGAACTGCCCCTGGTAGCCCTGTGGGCAGGTGCACCTCTCCACCCACAGGGCAGGAGTGCCCGGCCCACGGCGGGCCGTCACCAAGGTAACGTCATCCAGATAGCCAGCACCTGATGGACCGCACACAGGAAATGGGGAACATGTAAAAACTGGAACAAACGCACCGCTGTAGTTTTTTCTCGACAGTTTCCAAGACGCGCTGGAAATGTTTTGCCAGTTACATCTTACAAATAGTGATATCACAGTCAACGTTGCTGGTCCGTTTTTATACACTCTAATTGTGCCACCCACAGTAATGTAAAATGTGTTTTACGGTCTTCAGTTAAAAAGACCATCTCTGGTTTTATTTGTATTTGCAAATGGGTGTAAGCCTCACGCGATTTATGACTTGGCCACCAATTTTATTGCGTGCGATTTCCCCAGTGGAATGGTCTGGATTTCTTTCATGCTCGCGGCGAGCAAGTTCAGTTCACTGCTGCAGATTAAAGAGTGAATGACTACACGCAAGCAAACAAGAACTGCTCCTGAAAATATAAAATATGATGTCTTTCCTGTGTCAAAAATCTTAGTTTCCACCCCAAATAAGACTGTGTTGAAGACACAGTATGTCTCTTGGTTATTCCAAAAATGCTGTTTAGTGCTTACAATGATTACACTGAGTCTGTAGAAGACCTTTGCCTTTGTGTGTGAAAAAAGTTACAGGTTGTCTGTCTGTTGATTTGTTTACCTGTGTGGAAAAATATTTATATCCATATATATGGATCTCATAATATGCTGCAATTTAAGCCCTTAAATGTAGAAAATCAGCAGAAGTAAATAGTTTGTACATTTAACATTTTAGATTTAACGTTCTATGACAATCATTTAACCTAATTTCTCACTTCATTAACAAAATCCTCACTGGATATGCCACTATTGACTGCAAATATCTTTGTCAGACAACCAGGCTTTGAGAATTTGTTTCAGGTATTCTTCAGTTAAGATGGTACTGGGACTATCAAGAGACTTAAACCACACTAAATACACAAATTCAATCTAAATCTAAAATGTTTTTGTATTTTGATTTTGGCATGAGTATTTATTAATGACCAATACTTTAGTGCATGTTCACTAAAGCCTACAATGAACACCATCACTTAAAAAATAAGAATGAACATGTAACATTTGTTTAAATTAAATTATCTTATTCAAAACATTAAATGAACGGGTGACACATTACTAAACCCACTCTCTATTGGGTAAAGAAGTTTGAAAAGTAAACCTACTTCTCTCACTGTAAGTACCCCGGATCTTAATGGAAGTCAGATTGTAAAGTAACTTCTGAAATTCGGAGTGACTGAGGCTCGGCCTCCAGGGATAATCTGTTGCATCATGCAGCCTGAATGAGAGAGAGAAAAAAAGAACAACTGAAATATTCTTTTCAATCTGCCAAAATACAAAAAAAATCATCTGATTATAATCACGTCAATGGAAATTGTACCTTTTCAACCCAATGATAATTGGCTTATTGTCAAATTAAGTGACTTTAAAAACTACATTTCACAAAGTTCTTTTACACGGGAAGGATGTTAGTGATAAGGAATGAGGTTCATTTACAGTGTAGCCAAAAACATCTGGAAATGGTCTCTCTTCAAAATCTCAGACAAATATACTCTATATTGGCCAGACATTAGCAGGTTACGTAGGCCCAGTGATGGTCTGACTTTAGGCTGATTAAACGATCCCACTAAACCCCTGATTTTGAAGAATGCTGAACTTCTGTTTGCTGGTTGCCAGGGGACCGATCACAAACTCACAGTATGTCCGACAGTCTTGGCCTCTCACCTGAACACGTAGGTCTGCTTGTTCTCACTGGGGTAGGCATTGCCCTGTGCGATCAGTGGCACCGCTACCCGCAAGCCTGCCCCCTCCAGCACTATATCCTCAGCCGACAGGCGGGTGTCACGGCGATCCACCCGGAAACTCAGGGAGATGTTCTGCCCATAGCTCAGAAACTGGTTGCCAAGGAACTGCTCTGTGAAATTCACACAATCGCAATCAGGTCTCGTGCAAATACAGCAGTAGAGGCAACTCAATAAGGACCTCGACTACAAACTGGTGGTTAACGCGAGACTTCTTTCCTCTTTAAACAAAGTGTTCACACACAGAAAAAGTTGTAAACCTTACCAATTCAAACCTACTTTCTGTCAAACAATACGAATCTCTTACAAAAAACGTACAAGAACTGGTTGTCATGACTGTTTTAAATGCTGTCAATGATGCAGATGAATTGAAGTCTGGTGATTTTAGACTCTTTTGTTCTTAATTCTATTTAATAGTACGTATTCAGAATTGCCGCATTCCCAAGACTCGAAGCTCTACTTGCGAAATACCTGGAGCAACAAAGTAGATAGGGAAGTAATCTTCTGAAATCAGGGAGATCTCCTGTTGGCTAGGCAACCACTGAACTTTGACACTTGAGCCTTCACGCTGCTGTCCGGTCCAGCCTTCATCATCTAGGAGAAAATTTAAGCGTCAGTGGAACAGCAGCACACCACTGATCCGACACAGCCAAAGACCATCACCATGCAAGACATACCAAAAGTCTTTTAGAAGTTATTGGTCAGACTGAAGCATTTTCAGCACATTGTTCTGATTTCTGGTTCACAATTCCTCATACCAGGCTTGCAACAGGAACAGCTGTTAAGACTTTGAAGACAGATTCTTACCTAAATTTCTTTTCATTCCAAAATCAATTTCAAATATCACTCAGAAGCAAAAGGTTGTAAACACACTATATGCCTGACTGTGCGTACTTTAGAGTACCTACAGCAGACAACACAAATTAATGCTGTTAATGTATGTGACAGGGTGTAACACTTCTAATTTTGACATGAACATTTATTAAAAGAATACAGATTTTTGCACAATCCTGTGAAGGCAACCATCCACAGGTGGATCCGGATCCATTTCACAACTGAAAACAACTGTGCTTTACTACAAAGAGTATCAGATTATGAAAATCTTTCAAACTTTGCTGTCATGCTGCAGGAGGGGAAACAGTAAGTCGGGAACGATATTCTTGAAGTTACGCTTAACTACGAGAGCCGATTCTCGCTGGCAACCCCGATTCGGACTCTAGCAGTCTCCCAAAACGAAACCGTGAAGCTGAACAGACCCCTGCTGAAGGTGGAAGTGATGGTGTGCAGGCTGTAGCCATCAGCGCTGTCGCACACAGAGGAGTGCTGGAAACAGAAGCAGGCGGTACATCCCCGAGGGTTCAGAGGGTCAAGGTTAAAATATCCCAGCTTGCACCTGAAAGCACATCAACAATTAGTCAAGAGCTCCTAGCTGGAGTATGCCCTTTGTCGAGCTGGGAGGAAACTTCTGACAATTCAACGTGTGTTCCTTTTTTTGCTCCCCCTGGAGCGACATTCAAAAGACTCAACATTTTAACATTAGGCCAATTATAGCAGGAGAGACATAATTCAAAGCCCCACAGGGTTTTTAGCCAAACTAAAATAATCTGGAAACAGCCACCTCAAAAGAACAAAAAACAACTTCCTCCCAATCATTGGTTACGATTCAACCCCCCCACAGTTTAACATGTTTAGAAGTCCAATTTTTTAAAAAGTTAAAAGTTTAAAGTTTTAATTTTAGATAAATTCAGACACTGTACAGGAGAATAGCTCTAAAGGAGAGAATTGTTTTTGTATGTGTAATTCTGTTCTTAAATTATGAATCCCTTGTTTCATTACGTTTACAGAGTGCATCGGTCATGAACAACCACATTCCTCTTCCCAAATAATGCCCAGTCAATTAAAACTAACCTGACGCATGCAATTGGCACTCGACTAATAATAGTTATGTCATCACCCAAGACCAACTGGGTGGCTTTGCGATACGTGTGTCGGAGACAGTGGCTGCTATTTTCCTGCTGTTCTGAAAATGGCCAAGTGTAGATTTAAAAAGAGACTGTCTGCCTGACAGAGCAGAAGGGGAATTTTAATGGGTTGCCACACAATGGCATCAGTAAGTCAGTGGACCTCAGCTTTTGTACTGCTACTGTATATGAGTCCAAAGAAGGCTAAGACTTCTCATGTCCATGGAGAGAGGTGATATTCAGGGCCTATTTTCTCCCCCAGACCTGGAATGTGTGGATTGCTTTACGGACAAGAGGAGAATTTGTTTAATAGAGCATATCTATCACCTGGCAGGAAGCTATGTTAAATAAAACTCCAAAGTTGTGTGTAAAGAGCATTCGCACGAACAAGCAAAAGATTTTCTTCACAGGGTGGAAACCAAGTACTGTAGGTTACTAGCTGGATAAACATTCCTAATCCTTTTTTCCATAAGTGATTCACGTGCTATCTCTATTTGTTTGGAGGTATGCTTACACTTAAAAATTATTTTCATACAATATTATGGTGGCGCTTATTGCAATGTTATGAGAGCGGACAGACTCTTTTTACAGATTTTCAAAACAATCGTAACCTACATAACAGAAATAAAAATGACTTAAGAGCTGGAGTACTGCAATTTTTTCCAGTTTCGCTGACAATTACAGAGATAATACCTTTCAGCTCCATTATCGCACCCCACAGAATGTACTATAGCAGTAATTGGTAAGAAGCCTGAGAAATGTCAAAAGATCTTTCATTAACTGACCACTGAAATCGTATATATTACCCGCTGTAGTGTGAGAAAGCATGGCTCTGGCGCAGTACCTGTCACAACTGAACCCCTCCACATTTTCTTTGCACTGGCAGCGACCCGTCTGAATGTCACATTCCTGTGTGCTCCCTGCTGAGTGACACGAGCACGGCCTGCAATAAAGAAAGCACCGTCAAAACCCTTCACAAAAATGTCAAGTGTTCCCCTTTTCTGCAGCTTCGCTTCGAAGGCTTTTTAAAACAAAAGGTTGGACATCCTCGTGTACGTTTGCGAAGGAGTGAAATTAATCCAACGACTGTCATGATGAACGCGATCAAAAAATTTTCTATGTTTATATAAAAACTTGATCATGTACGGGCAGCATCGTGTTGCATTGCTGCCTCACAGAACTGGGGCCCTGGGTCCAATTCCTGTGGTGCTGTCTACATGAAGTTTGAATGTTCAGTGTTCACATAGGTTTCCTCTCGCCGACCAGAAACATATTGGATGGTTAATTGGCTTCTGGGAAAATTGGCCCTGGCGTGAGCATGTCTATGTGTCTGCCCTGTGAAAGACTGGTGTCCTGTCCAGGGCGTATCCTGCCTTGTGCCCGTAGCTGGCCCGGTTATCTCTGGCTCGAATCCCGTGACCCCAAATCGGATGAAAACAGTTCGAAAATGGATGGATGATCACGTACTTTCCAAAGGCACGCCCAAAACTTGAACTACCCATAACTGTGCTGTTCCATCAAATTCCCAAAATCGGCGCCAGGTCACAGAACTGGGGTCAGCAGCCCCGACGCTCACCTGCAGCCCGCCTCTGTGAGCGTGTGGTAGCCTGGCTGACAGCGGTCGCACTTGTCTCCCATCACACCTGGCTTGCAGCTGCAGCGGCCGCTGTTATCACACTGAGTGCTCAAAGACCCTGAAAAGATGGAAGCCGCTTTCAGCACGCAGTTCACAGCGTAAAGCAACACCAAACAATGCAAAACCAAAACAGACCCTCAGGAAACAAAATGTATCAGATTCCAAGCTTTTAAACCAGGAAAAAGATGCACACAAAAAATAAAATATAGGCAAATTATTTTAGACGCATGAAATAAAACTAAATTTAATCCATTCTGGGGTGTAAGACTGCATTCATATGGTGGCAATAAATGGTAAAACACTAATACAGAAATACCTTTTGTTTCTTACTAACAGAGTCTGGTAAATTATTTTTTTTCATAGAAACACAGAAGCCTCGATGTTTAGAGATGAAACCGGCATTTCACTTACCAACCGCATTGCAGCTGCAGGGCAGGCAGCGGTCACTGGGCCTCTGTCTGTAGTAGTTGTCACGGCAACGCTCGCAGTTGGGCCCGTCGGTGTTATCGGCACAGCCCCGGCAATGCCCGCCGTGCCCCGTGGCACGATACAGCTCGGGATCGAAGTAACACTCTGAAGACTTGCCATTACAGTTGCAAGCTGAGCCGAGGAAAAAGCGATTTCAGTGCAATGGATGGAAAACAAATCCGAAACGGAAAACATTTCGGAGGTCTTTGAGGCAAAGTGGCTGAAATGGCCTTGCTTTTCTTTCAGATTCTGAAGCTGCAATTTGTCTGAGATGGCTACATAACCTTACAACAAAACCAAGCTTGTGAAATACATATAACCCTGCACAGGTCTGTCCCTTGATGCAGAGATAAATCAGAAGTTCACCACTGAAATGCAGAAATGAGTTTCTGGCTACTAATTGAATTAAACTTGAATATAAATTAACATCAAAATCACCCAGCTCTAACAGCACAACAGGCTTCTCACGTGCTGCGTGGATGTGGGAAAATGTCTATTTGCTTTAAACAATGTAGGTGGGGAAGAAGCAATGTAAAGTGTAATGAAATATGCAAACTTTTACATACAGCTCTTTTGTTGGTAGCCTCACATATGGTTTGTCATTTTAATATTTGATTGTACCTACCTGAATGTTTTTCTTGGTACTCGTAAACCTTGTGTGTAAGACAGCTTGAATGAGTGTTTCTACTAAGCACGTGATTGATCTTTGCTTCTCAAAAGACTGGGCATTTTCCCCCTATATTTAAAAAAAAATGTCAAAGCCAATTTGTAGCTGTAGCTTACTTCTAGTAGAAGCCTTTGGTTTGAATTTTAGCTTCTTAAAAATAACTTCACCTGCTTCAATAACCAGCCAATGAACATCAGTTGGTACTGAGCCAACTGCATTGCTCAATTTCAATCTCTCTTCTACTGCTTGGGGCCAAACCTGAGAGAACAAACTTACGCAAGCACTCGTTGGGGTTTTCAGCTGTGGCTCTCCTCCAGGGCCGGTCGTTGTAGAAGCCTTTGCAGACACTGCAGTCGTCTCCCTCGGTGTTGTGCTTGCAGTTACACACTAATCTTCCATTGACGTTCTTTATGCACTCGCTTGCGTGCCCGTTGCATTTACACCTGAAGCAAGGTGAAGAAGCAAACATCGTTGAGGACAGATTTTATTAAGTTATTCCATTTAGAAAAACGTACTTAGCATTTAGTACCAATTGCTTAAAGAGGTTTATGAAACCCAATATGACCAAACTAATATGAATTTTAATATAGAATGTTTGCTGTTCCTGTCGCATGCTACTTTAAATAAAACATTTTTCTACTTTGCATTTTACTAAGATTACTCACTTATATTAAAAATTAAACACAATGCTAACAACGAGAACAAGAGCTTCCACTACCTAAAGATAGTTTCCTTCATCCACAAACGCACGAGTCATAAATTCTTATTTGCCTTTAGTCTCTGCTAGTAACAAACTTTTTATTACTGGATGCATGTCATGGCTTAATGTGTTTTTTTTTTTATTTGGGCAACTGGTTTTTCTGTGTTAAGATTAAAATAAAGTTAGGAGTCAATTGCTTTTCATGCCTCTAATTCACCCCTTGCTTTGCAGCTTATACTGTATTCAACTGCAGAGGGTATAGGACAGTTTAATGCAAACCAGACTGAAGTGCCCACGATTTCAAATACACCCTGGAAAACGTTAGACAGGAAGGTTTCAGAGCTTTGTGGAATAAACTGCAACAGATGTTCTACAGTTGCAGAGAAACATCAGCTGTTTATAACAGGGACAGTTAAATACACAGTATCTGGGAATAACAGTGAGTTGCATTATCCCTGACAAATATTTGGCAAGTACTTCCACCCAGACAAACAGGCCACTGCTGTTTTGTGACTATATTTTATACATTGGGACATTTGCCTCCCACAGAGATAAACGTTGCATGAGAACACGGTCTTCCTTCTGCTGACATCTGTATGTTTAATATCACTCTTTCCAAGTGTTCTCTCCTTGGGTTCAGCCCATAAAATACCAGTGATTGAGTATTGTGCCTTATTTACCCTGATAATCTTGGTATTTCGTCAATGGACATTCTCCACCTATTACGTTTTGACAGGATTCGCCAGCGAGTGGGAACTTGCAGATAGTCACTGTGGATATTGTTTCAAGAGTTTGGCAATGTTGTATGGAAAAAGTGAGGTACTGATCAAGACTTCAGTATAGGGAAGATGTATCATTACCTCCAAAGATAACGCTTAAATATAAATACATATATTTAATACATATATATATAATACACTCAAACAATTGGACGTTCTGGAAGGAAATCTCGAATAAGAAACGTGCTACAAACGAAAACGAAGACGTTGGATAAAGAAACTGAATTTCAGACACAACATTCACATCATTCATCACTCATTTGTCCATTTATTAGTGAATCCACCCACTAGACCCTTGTCTCTACATACTGTAATCCAACACTCCCATCTTGGAATTTCAGGAATGCATCTGTATGACGGAAAACTCTTGGAATTTCCAAACCCATTAAGTCGAAACATTATGAATACTAAATCTTTCTTGTTTTCTTAAAAGTCATGTCTATTTCCCTTAACAGAAAAGTGCTGATTTTGGAGAGCCAAGTTACACCCACATGAACAACTTTTTAACAACAGTCATGGAAAGATGTGAAAAAATCTGGAGGTGGATCACAATGAATACATGCACCACCATTCCTTTTCTAATCGATTTAACATACTATACACTATCCTGCACAACACTGTGTAGATAACATGTGGTTACAAAGGAGAAAAAAACTGGAGGGTCAGATTTACAGTTTTATGACAGAAGATCCAGCTTGTTCCATTTAGTACATCTTGTCTTTCCGAGTTGTGGAATCTCAGTCTCAATAGAGAATTTGTGCTGAACAAACAAGCCTTGTAATTTAATGGACTGGACCCAATCAGTCACGGAAATGTTAAAACAGATTTTTGAAGTTATTGCGAAATGCACTGTGAACTTTATAGCAGTACTTCTCTGCTTCATAGCAGTAATATATAATTATTGGGATTTTTAACTCAAATGATACACAGAAGGACCAAAAACACAGAACCCTCCTTTAGAACTGTTCAGTATTATCAAAGAACAACAATAATTCCTAAAAAATACATCATAGAAGATCTTCTAGGAATGATTTTCGTTATGGTCAAAAGTATTCTTCTTTCTTTTTAATAACAGCCATTGTAATGTTAAAGCATCGTAATGTGGTATGAAAAGTTTTAGCGATTACTTTTCATACCAAAAATAGCATATTAAAATTTACAGACCTATACTAATGTAAAAATACATAATTTACAGTTTACAGTACAGTTACAATTCTAGGAGTATATGACCTACTTTAGATTCAATCCAGGGTAATAAGCTTACACCATGTCAAATTTGAATGACATTCTTTCATGGAAAAGCTTTTGAGCATTTGCAAAACATATTGTAAATACCAGTCCATATATACACTCATATGAACACATGCTTTTTGCATGTTCCAGACCATATTAGAAGGGGAATTGGATAATTAAATGCTTTCTGGCACATAGTTTAGGAAACAATCTTGTGGTTCTTTTTGTTTTGCTACAAAAACAGCTAAAGCAATCATGACCTGTCAGTATGACCTTCTTCTGAAACAATGGAATTTCAGAATGATTTACTGGCTGACAACAGAGATGCTAGCGAGCAACACTAAAAAGACAATTCACTGGTTCTACAACGGTCCTTTGTGCTTTATGAACATAAATAGTGCTTTATGCATTTGTAGCGCATTCTGGATATTAAATATGTCCGCTAAGTTACTTATTTCACTGCCATGGCACCCTGCTCCAGCACAAAACCAAAGGACAAAACTGTGACACCAGCCTCACCTGCCACCAACAGCAAAGTCAGAGATGGCATAGTAGTATGATTTGAGGACTTTGGGATCATTGAAAACTTCATCTCCAAAGGTGTTGAGCCTGTTCAAGGTCACCCGGATGTCAGTAGCTGTCACCCATTCCTGAAAGAAAAGGCCAGACACATAGCCAGTTCAGCAGGTTAGTGACAAATAAACACAAAAAGCATAATTTTCTATATATATATATATTCTGCACACAAACTTGACATACTGTATGCATACATATTAGGCCTGGCATTTACACAAATGTATAACTGAATATATATTTAGACATTATTCCACATTTTAGAGGAACTGCAGTCCCAATTTCTCAGACTGGTCATTAATTCTCAGCAACAAGATAAATTAATTGACAATATAGAAAACAATTACAAATTTAGAACTAAGCACAAAATCGTGAACTTACAATACAGCACCAGAAGTTTTGTTGTCTCATTCTGAATCTCAGAACATGACACAGCACATACCTGGAAATTTTGGCTTTTTTGCGGTGTACATTGGAGGTTTTACAATTTACTGTGTATATTTTACTTTTACTGTGGTTTGAAATGTAAGAATCAGCATTGATCAGTTCTAAGCCTGAAACATACAAATAGTGTTGGAGTTCCCCTTAAAAATGGTTATTCTTAAAAAAAAAGTAATGACTAACTATTTGCATCATCAACATTTAATCAAAAATCGTTAGAACAGCATTAAGCTAATTACATGGTTTATAAAGGGGGAAAACAGACTTTGGTTCCATTTAAGTTTAAGAGAAAAGTGTGATTCTTAAACCACCTACGTATCCTCTGTGTATTTACAGTTCTTAAAGAAATGTATATCATGTTACCCCTGTAACCTCAGTTTTAAACACATTTCAGGCTTTAGACAGAAATTTTAACTATCAGAGAGCTTCTTCTCTCTGACCTTGATCAGAACACCATCCTGCTACCTCCTAGAAGCCAAAAAAAGGAAAAATAATTTTTCAGGATGCCATCTGGAACTATTACACATTAGTAAATTCCATGTGACATTGTTGAAATCATGGTTCAACAAGAGTTTTATGTTCCAAACAAACTTTAAAGCATGACCTTTTCTGTACATCTTGTAATAACAATGTCCAACAGGGAATTTATTCTATACCCTTGAAATAATCTGCCTGTGAAATTACTCTCTGCGATCTAAACAATTTACCAATTTCCATGGAGATAACTGAACTAAGGCCATGCAATGAAAAATCTTATAAATGACATAACATGGCAAGATATTTAAAATGAAAATGCCTGTACATTTCCTTTTCATTTTTAATATTCCATCAAGCAATTTGACTATTACAAATTTAATCTGGATCCTAAAAGTCCCAGCTACTTCCTGAGGTACAGATCCAAATAGGTCACACTCCAGATACTCAGACAAGTAACAAACCTAAGCATTTTCTACAGTAAGAGTTGTGAAGGCTATGCTCCTTAAAACAAAAAACTGTGAACTAGGCAACAAATGGACACTGTGGAATTCTATAGGTGCATTTATATAACAGGAGCCCACTCCTCACACATAGGACTGAGGGTGAATGGAACAAGAGAGTTATATTTCAACTACCCCATTAACCCAAATGAGATTAAGCATGGAGAAATAAGATACAGATTAAATTTTGGTTTTGCTTAAGATATTCAAAAACTTTGAATACGTAATAAAGCAATAAAAGGCAAATAGAGGAAAAATTGTCTCTCAGGGACACAAGCAACAGCATAGAATACAAGAATACACAAATCAATGAAAATATTCTGTATCACACTACACAGTATGACAATCATATTGTTTTGTGGTTTTGCCAACAAGAAGGAAATTATTCTTTTAACAAAAACATGCATGTAAGCCCATTAAGCAAGCTGTTTTTCTTGCATGAAATGTATCGCACCTTAAATGTCTGGCTCTAACTCTCTCCATGTTGTTTTTATTAAATCCCTTAAGCATTGTCATCTGCTTGCTAACAGTTTCATTACAGACATCTGAACCTGATTACAAGCTATTGCTCAATCACTGAGTTAAGCCAAGATATGACAGGAGGCTGCAAATGTGGAGTAGTGATAGACCTGCCTCTGAGATAATTTCTGTGAGTAGCAGATAGCTTTACCTACCCCGCCATTATTATTTCATTGTTTTTCCCGTTTATATTTATAAGATTCAGTCACTGGTTAGTTAACTCATTCATAAACCTATTCACATCCAATATACTAGTTATGGTGCATTAAAAATGTAATATTAAGGAAAATATTTTTCCATTTGCCACTTCAAGTTTTCTTAGTATAGCATTACGCCTGTCTTGAGGGAAATTATAGGTCGGAGTTTACAAGGGCTGGAAAAGTGAGTTGGTGCATGTTTACATTTTGAGGCACTTTCTACTTTTGGCAAAGGTGTTGGTGTAAACCTTGGTACATACTTTCCAAGGATAGAGACTCAGACCTTTGTAAAAGGCAGTGTGGAGATTTGTAATTAAAGCCGTGGGCTTCCCAACACTGCATGCCATTTTATGCAACTTTTACATGAACACCCTATAAATATTAACCACTAATGCGATCTCTCACCGGCAAAAAAAAAAAACAGCCCTCGTTTCTCTGTTGACACCATCTTTTTCAGCTGATAAAAATACATAGCTGAGGAAAGTCATTTAAAAAACAATTACTTTCAAAACAAATTCACTTACATTCCTAGTTATGGACCAGCTCATATTACAGGAAACTGTTCTATTCCTCGGTTACTGACCGACCAATTTTTTGTTTGCTAAAATTCAGTAAAACCATCTTGAAGACATTACTGGTTTCAGCCAGCACTATGGAGTCACTGTTTTCCTCCCTACGAATATTTTCTGCAGCTGATAAAACCCCAGCTGTGTGCAGAAGGCTAGCAGATGCAGATATATTCACGGCTTTAGGTCTTCAAGCAAGCTGTGAACAGCAGAGGTGCTCTTGCCAAGGGAAAGGGCCTGGGAAACTCCTCTCAGAGCAATCACTGTCTTCACAGCTGCCCCAGTGCACAGGTACATGAGCAACAGAGTTATCCCACTAACTAGCCTTTATTAAACATGAGTAATAAGCCCTCGCCTCCTCTCACACCACCGCCAGTGTGAGAAAAGACCAGATTGCTTGCAGATGCATTTTATTTCACGTTGCAGATCTAATGTGTTCCATGTGATCATTAATGTTGATTTATTTGAACTATTCGGGGGAAAAAAGGCACTTGAAGGAGCAACAAAAGAGAAACAACGAAAAAGCCTACAAAATGACACAGAAA
Organism: Lepisosteus oculatus; assembly: GCF_040954835.1. Taxonomy (NCBI): domain Eukaryota; kingdom Metazoa; phylum Chordata; class Actinopteri; order Semionotiformes; family Lepisosteidae; genus Lepisosteus; species Lepisosteus oculatus. The sequence goes on along the minus strand of NC_090704.1, from coordinate 7,683,498 downwards.
AAAAGATTAAATTAAGGTATAAGAAAATTCAGACAAGTGAAATTTGCAGTTTAAACCACAATAGGGAGATCAGCAAACACTGAGAGAACACCAATAAGATTATATGGTATATAAATGCGGACAATTGCAGTGCTGCAAAAAAAAGATGGAAACTGCTTCTGAGAAATAAGTAGGTGTTTATGAAGATACATTTTCACCTTGCAGACATTGTGTGAAAAGAATAAAAAGACAAACCAAGGATGTTATGTTTAAATTGCACAGCGCATTCTAAATGCAGAACATTCATTTTGAATATGCTGTACAATTTTGGCATAAAAAAAAGCTTTTGGTGTTCTGGACTTAGTCCAGAGAAGTGCGACCAGATCCATTTCTGGGCTCAAAGGAAAGTTCTGCATGGAGGCTTAAACAACTCCTATTTAGTCCTGAACAGATAAAAGACTACAAGTGGACTCGATTCAAGTATGCATGTTTGCTGAAGTTATTTTAAACCCTGTCTTAAACTGGCTGCTGACATTGTTAACCCAATTTAGAGCCTGGGTCAAAATATCTTCTGCCAATTTGAATTGTATCAAGCTTTCTGGAAGCAGCATCTTTTCAAAGCACACTCAAATGTATATTTTTATCTCAAAAGCAAACCAGTGATTGCATTGGTGCGACTTCCATTGATTAAGCATACTTGGCTCTATCCATGATACATGTCAAATATTCCTTAATATAAAACAATTCAGCACACCACAAAGATCCACTTAAACTTCCCCCACAATAATGTCCACCACACTCTGTCCATCAAGTTCTGTGTAAAGGTATTTATTCCAGACAGGGATCTGGGTTTGGTATAAATAGCAAGATGCCACTGGAGAAAGACTAATATGAAGGTATCTGGCTACCAAGCTAAATTTAAAGAGTGGGTAGAGGTAGAGAATTACATAGGAAAATCTCCTGTTGGCATTTTCTTATGAGGGTATTTTAAAATGCAAGCTGATAATTGTTTAGATCACAGAAGAGCCAATAACAATTTATACTAAATTGTTCAACAGATTTGCTACCTGATTATCAAGCTGCTCAAGGTACAGAAATCTTGGTCAGTGTTAAGTTTGTCTTAAATATTTAAACCACTGCTTGGCAGCAGGTTTATGAATAGATTGTACTGCTTTTGTTGTACAAATGCGAAACTAAAATAACAGTAATAGGATATTGTATGACTTCAAACCTGATAAGACTCCCAGGAAATGTTATTGACAACGCAAGACTAAAATGCTTGCTAAATTAAAGCTACATCCTTGTGTTGTGGCAGTTTCCTGTAAAATGAAAATGAACTAATTAAACACCTTACTGCTTGACCATATTTTAAAAAATAATTTAGATGAAATGTAATCTATATAATGCAGGATATACCAAGTTTCCAAACAGCATCAACCGTCTTCTTCAGGAATGGAATGTTATGTATCTCAGCAATCATTATCCTCTGTCTACTGTATCATGACATCATTATACCCCCACCCTTGAATGGTTATCCAACCTTAATCCACACATGGTTTTGAACGCCTTGTTTTTCAAGGATTTAAATCACAATTTACTATTCATAACATCCGCTCAGCTTTTGATCTCTCTCACCCAAGGCAGTAAACTTAGTTCTAGCCTACAGGGGCTAAAATGGTGCCTGGAGGCATGTATCTTTGAAGACTCCCATCTTTAATCTTAAAATAATCCTTCCATCCCTACCTCCTACAACCCCCCTCCATGCCACAGCACCACCACACACACACAGATGTGTGGGGTTCCAGCCACCCTGGGAGTTGCTGTCTCTTTAATTAAACAGCCTTATCTGTTGGGTGGATATCTAAAGGATCCAAGAGAAGCATGGAAATTGACTACCCAGTGATGTGGTCAAGGCAGCTAAGAGTTAATCTACTTTAATCCATATCAGACATTGACTTCCTTATGTCAACTTTCGTAGCCATAAAGATCATTCACAATGCACGCAAACACTTTTGTGCATATAAGACAAGTTATATGTTCAATGTATGCATAGTTCAGTAGTTAAGTAATGTGCTTTCTTTGCACATGCATCCAAAAATACCCTATTATGAATATGCCCAATTATTTTAAACGCGAATGATTTCAATTTGCAGTCTCTTGGTTCTGGCACCATCGATGACACAGAAAACTGGAGGGCACTTAGGGTCTATTTCTAAAGTCCAGCGAGTCACTAAAGTAGTATTTGTCATACCCTGTGTTAAGGGTTGTCTCATACTGTAAACACAGCACTGGGAATTCTCCAATTTTAGATACTTGATTGCATCCAAACTTGACGGAAGCCTAAAGTAAAGCACTTGGGAAACAATGTTACCTAATATCTTATTAATTCAACCAGAACTAAGGAAGTCTTCAATCGTTCTAAAAATTTTTATTTCTGCTGTCACATTTAGGAAAATCACAGTTCAATTCCATGCCATTAGGCTTCAATGACAGCAATAATCAAATGTCCACCAAATAACTTCTCACTGTTTGTAGTTATGATTCCAAATGGTCTCTTTATAGAACAGGTTCGACTGGGGAGCTGTGCCAGCATGCAGACTGAAGTCTCCAATAACCTCTACTTGTTCCTTTGTATTAAATAATACAAAAACCTGAATCTTTCATTCCTTTGCAATGCAAAATCATTTTACTTAAGCACTGCAGTGGAGGTACTCGGGTGCTTTTATTGCACAGATCAAGCCTAGTGCTTGGACCCAAAGTAGAAATGAACTGGACAGCAGGGGGTTGTCTAGCTATCTTCTGTTAAACAAATTAGGTTGGAGACAGTCCAAACAGAATTATTCTCTCTGTCTGTGTTTTATCAATGTGAGATTGGATCAAGCCACAAGTTACTTTGATTTCTCTGACTTACAGTGGATACAGGTAATGCCTGATAGGGAATGGCATGCGAATGGAATTTGCAAAAACGTGCTGACAACAGAAGAACACTATCACATCTCCCCTAGATAACACAGTAACACTATGTACATGAATGCATTTCTTTAGCCACAAGACGAATGAATGACAGAAAGGTGTCTGAGAAATACGATCCAAGCAAACTCGTGTCCATTCGAAGACACCGACTGCCAATGAAATCTTTCCACTTGCTAATTCCCTTAAACTAATTATGATACACTGTGATAACAGTGGCTTTCTTCAAGTCCTCCATCACCTAGGGGTCTTCAGCTACAGAGCTCTATAGAAGCCCAACACATCTCAATCTGAAAGAGAAAAGGCCTAGCGCACATTTAAAATACTGTTGCAGTCCTTGCAAAAAAAGCATTGCCATTGATGTCTGCTCCTACAAAAACAAGCACTGTGCTCTTTAACTGCACATCCCAATTAGCACACTTTTTTTTATCCTGGCCGTAACAAAATAGCAGACCATTCCTGGTCTGCCTACACTTGCTTCTGTTTTCCGGCGCTAGGCTTTTCCCTATACCTGCAGGACAGGGCTGTTGTCGAAGTTGTAGGCGCTGGGCCGGCCCTCGAGGGTGGAGAAGGCCACGTTGCCCCCAGTCAGGGGGGATATGTCGCTGAACTCGTCCGTGCACAGCGCCTGCTGCTCATCCTCCCCAGTCCTGATGAACCCACGATTCTGCTTCTGGTAAGTCTTCTCGCAGGAGCTGCTGTAATACTGGTAAGGTACCCAGGGCCCGTCCTCACTGGTACGCTTGTATATGGCAAAGCTCTCTGGCCGGCTGGTATGGAACTTCAGTCTCACATAAGTGATGTCAAAAGATTTGCCTGTGGACACAGCAAAAAAAAAAGAGAGACCTGACTGAGTATGTGTACCTTACAAGACATTTGGCATAAACATTCTTTTTTAGACCTCGAATACATCATATATACATTTTGTATAACTGTTGATGATTAACATCCAAAGATGTTAACAACCTAAATATAATACGGCTTCTAAATATATATTCTTTCATGATTTATTAAAACACTAAGGCAAAGATACTGTGCAAAAATCCGCAAGGATCAGTAGGGGGAAAAGAGCCTGGAAAAGAGTGGAAGTGTTGAAAGGAAGCCATTTATTCTGACCTGAAAGTGTCAGTTTTGTTCATTAGGGAGTCACTAGAAAACTAATTCCAGAAATGTATGATAAGAGACAGAGCAATGAGGCTACCCTCAGAGGTCATGGCCCAAATTGCCAGTCAAACAGCTTTAGCAGGTCGATTTCCTTGAGGTCTGTCAACTGCCAATTTCTGCAAGAGTCTCAACCTCAGTCAACTATTTCCAGACTTATAAAACCAAGGAGCATTTTCGAACCTCTTCTTCCAATTTAGGGCTGCGGGTTAGCTGGAGCCCATCCCAGCAAGCAATGAGCGCAAGGCAGGATACACCCCGGGTGGGACGCCAGTTCATCGCAGGGCAGACTTACAGACACGAACACAGATGCACACATACTCACACCAAGGGCCAATTTCCCCCAAAGCCAATTTACCTACAGTTGTTTTTGGATTGAGTGAGGAAACTGGTGCGCACAAAGGAAACTCACGTGAACATGGGGAGAATATACAATCTCCACCCAGGCCCCAGATTGAACCCAGGACCCCAGTACTGCGAGGCAGCAACGCTAACTGCTGCACCACCGTGCTGCCCTCATTCTGAACCTTCAAATCTAAAATGCTCTTTTGGAATTTATGTTCCAGATTTCTGTTTATCCTTCAGTTCTACACCACAGTTTAATGTGACGGTTTTCGCACTCTCAGAATCACACATTCTGGATCGTTTTAGGTTCTGAAAATGCTCCCCTGGCATGGAACTCATTATATTCTAAAACCCATGATATTCCCTCCACGTGCCTTTGACTTTCCCAGCCTTTTAAAGTAATATATTTCTTTAAATTGCCGTAACATCCTGCTCCAGTTTTTATCCCATTCCCCTGTGATCTCTCACACCATCACAAAATTTGACCAAAAACCAATTCTTCACTCTGCTCAGTGCCCTTTCTTCTTTACAGTAATCAATTCCCGACTCCTGAGTGAAGACATGGGTCTATTGTGCTTCTTGCAAAACTCTTCACTTCTCTTTCACTCTTTTTATCACTCTACCTTTTTTTCCTTTCACTGAGTGTTTTTTGTATTTATGCATCTATTGTTGTAAATTGCCTTTGGTAAGGGCGTCTGCTACGCAATTAACTAAAATCACACCATCAAAAGAATTAAAAGGCATCGCCTCAAAATGACTTAAGATGTAGGAACCTTAGAAGCAGGATATTTTTTTTAAAGAAAAATATTTTATATTATACTAGATTTTCTACTATACAAAGAAGTTTCCAGTTGTAAAATACCGCAAGTGCAAAATGATTAAGTGGTTCTTATGTTCATTACTGATTTTTACACCACTTTCTGCTTTTCATTTTTTCATTCCTTGTTCACATTTGCCGTATATATCTAAGACAGCTCTATATGAAAAAAAACATCTGGCATAGTTATTTAAGAGCCTTGAGAAAAGTAGTTCACTGTTCGTTTTACAGTGCAATTGAGAAGTTTTCAAATACCAGCGACTGGGGGTGAGAACAATATTGTTCATTTTTCTTCACACTCAGCTATGCATTGTCAGTTCTCCATTTTAGACATGAAATAAAGCAATAGTGTCTGGAAGAATTGTACTGTCTTGCTGTTTTTATTTTCAATGTTATAGTTAGTGGCCATGATCTTTTATAAAAAAGGTGTTTATCAGCAAAAGCTAAAAAATATGAAGAGCAACCTTCACGATACCAAACAATAGCTGTGTATTGGTGTCTTATACACATAGCAGTAGTGAAAGAAGACAGCCATTTAACATGTAACAGACATAAAAATTGAGATAGTATCAAGTACCATCGTGTTATACAGAATATCATATTGAGGCATACTAAATGGGCTATTGAAGACTGCTACAGCATGTACAGTAAACTTTTCATATTAACTACAAGAGAACAAAGGACAGAGGAGGTGAGAATGGGCAGAGAGCAGGTGTGAAAAGATGAAATCCGTAAATGAACGGAGAGGTTCTAAAAAGAAAATGAAGGTAAGTTTCAAACAAAATCCTTTTGGGATGACTCTGTGGCAACAGCATCTCTCTGGGAACAGGGGTTGGTGAAAAGGTCTGGGCTTGGAGGAAGTTGCTGTGAGGAGGCCAAATGTTGGTTTAATAAGAGAAGAGAGCAAGGGGATCAGGGAGGAGAAGGAAGGGCGAAGGCATGTGAATGTAACAGAGCTGAAATGTTTACATGGTGAAAACCTCTCGAGATTAGCCATGCACAAAGAAAACCAAAATCACACCAAGGGTCGTTACAACCCACCTTCTACGTAATACACAAATAAGTCCATCAAGACCAAGTTTTAAAATAATGTACGTGCAATATACATTTCTCCCTAGCTTTTACTTTATATCATATGAACCATTTTATTTCATCGACACCCAAATGCTAAAAACATCTTAGTCAATGCCATCGTATTGTCGTCTTCTAGAACAGCTGCAGGACCAATCAACAGCTTCTCATTTAATACAGTGCAAAAATTAAAATCTTAACGGGCTTAACACACTCAAACACCCTGCTTATAAAGGAAAGGTTTTTAAGAAGCCTGACATTGCTCTATTAACCTGGAGGCTCAAGTGTGCCTCAGATAGAGCCTTGGGATTTGAAAGACTCGTGTGGCCAAGTCACAGCACACCTGGGTCAATGGGTTGCAAAATGGTCAACAACAATAAAGCTCTACACCACTATTTATCTGACAGATAATAAAACATCCCTCAAAAGCTCATGTACCAATTTCATAGATGCACAACAGATGGACTGGCAAGGTCATTCACACAGAAATGATTCCCATCAAGTCAACAACTGGCAATTTACTTGTTGCCAATATCTCTTACGGTGAACACCACCAGTTCCAGTTAGCACAGGTTATACTCTGACAGGGTACGGAACAAACGCCAAACAAAGGTGGCTTACAACTGGTGGAGACCCTCCAGACTAAGACCTCTCCATAGAAAAAAAAACAGGCCGAACAAGGATATTAAGATGCAAGATTTACTGAGCAATCAGCTGTCTGTTATCCCCAAAACTGTCCCACTCAGCCTTTTTTCAGGCAGGCTGAAACATGGGTTATATTACAGGGGACTTTTTTTTCCCTGAGTCAGTTTTAATTGTAACACTGTGTGGGAGAAGGAACAGTGAGTTTTATATTCCTATACATTAAATGCTGCTGTGCCAACACTGGCATGCAAACCACAGCTCCAACATATTCTGCAATGTTCTCAGGCAATGTAAAACATACCTCCAGATTCCATTTTTGTCCTGCACAAGAAATACAGCACTGGTGGGTACCGGTTGTGATTTTGATGATGCTTGCTTGAAATACTTGTAAATCTAAGTTTAGGAATGCATGTGACAGAGCTGCGATCGGGAGCACCAGCTGAGATGCCCTCTGGCGATGGCTCAGCAGGGAGCCTGGCTCCACCTGACCTCCCCCCCGTCGATGCCAGCTCTTTCAGCTAGTCTACCAGACAGTGAAATCGGGTGCGCTTTTTAAAAAGGCGGAAAACTGTAAACTGGGAATTTGCAGCTCATCGGGAAAGTGCAGACTACACACCCATTGAAAGATGATAAAAAAAAACAGAAATGGGTCACAACAGGCCCTGCTCTTTTCGAAACCTCTACTGGATATGTGCAGCAGTGTGAGTTATCCTAAGGGTACCAGCATGAGATGTCTCTATCAGAAGTGGAGGACAGGAAGGAAATTATTTGTAATATGGAGTGCTGATGTCACTGAGGCAGCCTCTTCAAATCACCAACAAAAGCAGCCAAGACACCTTACTGGAAGACCCACTGAAAACAAACAATTCAGGTTGAAAAAAGGTGATTGACACTCTAAAACGAAAATTAGCACCAGCAGCAGCAACATAAGCACTATTCTCTTTAAAACAACATCTTAATACACTCTCAGCCACTTTTATTACCCTGAATGCTTTAACCACAGGAAAATGAACAACAGTGATGCTAGATCAAGCCAGGTTTTGACTACATTCATAAACGTACTCCTCCAAATCACCAAACCATTTCACGCCTTTTCAATAGAGAACATCAGACAGCCCTGAGACTAGGGGGATTGATCCAGATTTTGTGTTGATAATACTACTGTGTGCTTTTAATGCATCCAAAAAAGTATTATATAGGATTATATAGTATTGACAACTCAAATGCAAAACACATTGGAAAAACTGAAGTAGCCAAAGATTTAAGAATACTTCAGTTTCTAACAAAAATGCAAGTTCAGTGTAAAAATGTACAGTACACCGTTCAAGGTGGAAATAAGTTATAAAACTACTGCTCGGAGTGTAGCAATGGTATTACTATACAGGCTGACACATTGCTAAGGCAGCACACTAACTTTTAACAAGGACAAGAGTTACCGCTTTAACAGAACTAATAGTTGAAAATGTCGTTTGAAAAGCCAAGGAATTTCAACACTAACTGGACAGGTGAGCAGGATGCTGGAGGTTCCCTTGTTTGCTTTCATAACACTCCTTCCTCTTAACACCTTATGCCATAAGGTATAATGTTATAGATTTTAAAAGAATATCGATTCAAGAAACAGAGGAAAGAGTGTTAAGCACCGCATGAAGTTGCTTCATACATTCCATGGCTCCTTCAAGCAATAACTCATATCAACAACGAAACAAGTGTGCTTAAAGAGGGGGACCATGTTTTATTGCTTTTGTTAATGCCCATGACAGATATGCTATGTGCAAACTGACGTTAGCTTACCGAACTGTCAGGATATGCGAGTTACATGCAGAAATAACTTCTCTTGTAGATCACCTAAGGTTTTTTTCTATAAACAACACTTTGAGCGATGTCCCCTGTGACCTACATGCTCTGCAAATTATCCACAGAGCAGACAAGCTTTATTTAACCATTCAATTTTGGTAGCGGTGAGCAATGCCTTTCATAGGTAGCATTTTTGCAACCATTCACATTTCCTACTCTCTTAATTGCAACATCTGTGCAGACAAATATCTAGAAATGAGAAAGGGAGAGGAGTGGGTCAAAACAAAAAAAAGTAGAGGACACTGCAGTGACGAAGATTATTTTCTGATAGCAATCTTTTTATTAACATGCTTAACAAGAGTTCACACTCTCTACATAATATTGTCTTATTTACAAAAATGAAACTCACACCTTCAGGTTTAAAGTGGCTACTGATGGCCTTCCCCTACTTGCCATCTTTAAAATATTCTTTGCTGTAGAGGTGGTGGTAGTAAGGTTGTCCAGCCTTGTGTATCTCGCCATCACTTGTTGATGTTCCAGTTGAATGAGGCTGTGGCATGGGTTATAGCAAACTTGACGGTAAGGAATGCATTTCCCCAAGGCACACTGACGCCAAGCGGTTTGTGAAAGGCAAACTTTCAGCAGCGCTGAGACCAGCAGCTCACAACAGACAGGTAGTGGGGGGTGGGCAGTGTCAAGGGGGTTACAGATTGTTCACACACCCATCACTCAAGTCTTGTGAGTACACCCAGTCTTGCTACAGAAGTGTATGAAAGCTCATTCAAAACACCACAGTACAGTACATTCCGGAACGTCATTCATGTGCAGGTACTACATCTTGAGAGAATGGCAGAAACGGATTTGAAAAAGACTAAGCTGACTTAAAAAAAAAACTCACTAGTTCAAGAAAACAATTTTGTTTGACTTCCACACAAACTAGATGAGAGAAATCAACACCCGACAGGGAGATCTATTCAGATCTATTTACACATTGCTAGCACCTTTATGCCAAAATATGATCCTAAGATAATGAAAGTTTTCAATAGACTATGTACAGCCTCTAGATATACAGTCTTAACTCTTAACTTGTTGCCTTTCCAATTGCTAAATATTACTTAAAGTGAGATAAGTAGAAGGTTTAAGCAAATTCTATATGTGATAAAAGCTGAAGATTTTGGGATCCTTACATGGAATTATGCTAAACATTCTGCAATGCATTTCAGAAGAGCCAAGGAATGCGTAGATAGACAACTGGTTTAAATAATGGTTATTCACTAAGTATACTTGCAGTCTTAATGATTAATTACACAAATCAGGTTCTCTAACTTCATAAAGAATCCAACCCTTCTGATTTCTGATTTTTAGAGAAAATGTACTTTCATGGAGCAGACATAATTCTTACACCACTGTCTATGAGCAATGAGGATTCACCGAAAATGCTGTAACACAAATGTTCATTGGCTATAATCTGATAAACTTTAATAAAGTGAACTATTTTAATTTACATGGAGCACAAATCAAAGCAACTGTGGTGTAATAGTACTAGTTTAGCACTGTCAGACTTCCAAAGTATAAGATAACTGTGTATCTATTGAGCAACATGCAAGGGATCCAAGCAAACATTATTAATTTAACCAAGGAGAGCGATGACAAAATAACTAGATGCTACAGGGGATGTTTCTAACTAATCTAACCCCCTTAATTACATGCTGTAAAGGAAGACTATAAATTTGAGAGATTTAATGTCTTGCACCAAAGTCTCATTCCTTCTGCTCCTTTAACTCAACAGACTACAGTGCATACCTTAATCGTTAGATAACAGACCAACTTAAATAACTGCTCGAGTGGTCAAACCTGCAATAATTTATCTTCTAATTAAGAGTAAACTTCAGCTGTCAACTACTATTGTGGCCACAAAAACTGCCAAAGGTGGAAAATAAATCCACAGGAAAAAAAGCATCATTAGATTACTTACTTCACTGAATATTTGCTTGTGGGTTCACTATGAGTTACAGTGATTTACGGGCCTCAACATAAATATCAGTGACTGGTTGTGCCATGTCTGGACTTTTTCAGTTCATTGCAAGGATAAGGAATTGGCCCATGTCAGGCATCTTGAATATTGTATTTTCACTTGGCTTGTAAATTTAGAAAATTTTAGTTGAATGATATTAGGTTATAGAGATCAAGGCTCCCGTCCCCAGGTCATAAACCACACGAAGAAAAGTGCATTTAAAGTATACTGACTATTCCTCTCCCCATCTGTGGTTATGCATTTAGGTGGTGGCAAAAAGTGGCAGAGAACCTCCAAGACTGGGACATAAAGCCTTAGCTTGCAAGGCACCAGGAATCAATAATTAGTCAGACACGGGCAGGAATGGTGTCTGTCCACCTCAAATCTACTGAACACTCTGCTGATCGAATGATATTTGTCTCTGCCACTCAGACAGACATGTCTTAACTAAGAGAATAAGAAGAACAGAACTTACAAATTCCTAATCTGAATAAAAAAAAACACTGGAAAGTTCTATAAATGTTGAGGCCTTTCCAAACAATTATTTTCACCATGCAGTGGCAAACTATCAAATGAACAGAACAACCTCCAGGCCAGACAAGAAAAACTGCACTAAGGTAGTTATAACGCATCTGGCAGCTTCTCAGGAAAAACAGGGGCTGGGCAACAGTTAAGTCCAATGTAGTTATCCTTAAGGAGTACTTAATAGGCCATGAGAGATATGGAATTGACTATTTTCATAAATGAATAGGTTTTCTGGTACAAAAATAGTGAAAGTTATGTCTAAGCTCGAATTACCTGGTCTCACTCTGTAGTGTCTCCACTTCACAAGAAATTTGTCTCAAAGCAAGAATTCACGCCCCTGATCACAGAGGGGCGTTCAAAAAAAGAAAATATTTCAGAGGATTAGTTTCCCCTTGACCACTTCTTAACTGCTGCTTTATTTTTAGCTACTTAGCCAGAGACAGTGTCTGTGATTTTAAGTCACAGCAGCCCCATACCAAGAGCTCTGCCCAGCTAGATTAAACATATTAAAATAGAAGGGGCTATAAATCACACAAATGCTATCACAACCAAAAGGGAAAATACCTTAGCCAACAGCCAAAGGAATGAGCCACACTCCACTGCAGCGTACTGTCTCCTTATGACTGGGAGTGACCTTTAGCCCAAAGCAAAACCCTTCATGCTCCACCCAGGAGATTGTTCCCTCCTTACCTGCATGTCATGAAATGAAAATGAATGGGATTGTTGAAGGTGTTGTAGGCCTTACTGATGGGTCCATCTACAAACTCTAAATACGAGTTCAACCACAGAAAGCATTTTTGTCTGCTAATGTACCAGCCTGTGTTTTCCAATTGATATGAACGGCAGTGGAAGGAATTCTAGGATGCCACCTAACTTTAAAAAAAGGCACCAGGGTTTACAGAGCCCTGAGCGTCTGGCTCTGAGGAGTATCCCTGTGTTCTGTTTCAGTGTCCTGGTTTCCTTCCAGCTCCTGATGACATGTGGGGTCGGTGTGATTGGCTATTTGAAATTATCGAAACAAAAGGTTGGGGCAGGAGCAAAACATTTTGTAGAGAAGCATTCTGGAACTTCTCAAATTAAAGCAGAAAAGATGTGGTTCCACAATGTGCCTTAAAATTATCCAGGTTTAAAAAATAATTTGTTCTGCATGCTGGCTGATATTATATTTGTAAACTGATGGTTTACAAGTAACTATCTCAGGGCTGAGAGTGACGTTCAAACTTGTATCAGTTAGAAAGTACCGCTGTTTCAAGTTTCAAAGTTTCAAATACCACTGGCATTTTAAGCGTTATATCAAAATAGTAACTTGGATATACGATTCAAGTTCCTAGGAATCTGATTAAGTAAGCCCTGAGAGACCCTGAATAAACAGCATCTCAATGCAAAGTACTGGTTTCTGTGGGAATGTAAGAATCCTGTGTAAAATAGTATATATAAACTGTAAAGATAGATTAGATGTGCCACAGTGGTTACTAAAAATAAACAGTTCACATTTAATGATGACTGAATGCACCTGACCTCCGATGGTACATCTCTAAAGAAGTGAACAGTTGATTAATATAAACATTTTGGTGAAAGCAGATGTCACTGTATCTGTAGTCCCTATCACGTTACCCCTAACCATGTTTTTGATCTCCACAGATGTACAACCTGTTTCAAGTCCTGCAGTATACCATTATTCTAAACCACTAATAGCTGGTCTCAAGGTGAACATTTAAGAAGGAATATTCTACATACTTATCCGATTACTTTCAGTGTTACTAGGCCTTGGGTTTGAACTGAAGCAAGGAAAAGCTGTAATCTTTACCTTGGCCCTTGACTGGTAAACAGCATTACAGTGTTGCGTCTGGAACTTACAAAGTGCTGCCGACAAATTTGTCTTCATGGGAATACTGTTTTAACAGCAGGAGATTTCTATGGCAGCCTACAATCTGCAAATGTACCACAAGGTGGTTTCTCGTAACCTCAACTGGTCATTAGAACACAAGACAGCGCAATCCAATACATTCTGTGGTGTACAAGTCGTCTTCTGCACTTGTAGCGTTTGATCCAATCAGTCTGTGAAGATGGAAGGTTGCTTTGTGGCACAAAGATGCATGACCACACAGAGATGCTGCAGTAGAAAATAAGAACATGTGAGCATTTAACTAATTGTTTATCCCTGTGAATGCAAACTTGTTTTTCCACTTCTGTCCATAAAATCTTTACATTATTTGAGGCTATGAATGAAGCCAGAAAAAAAAATATAGGTCGATGCCAACTTTTCCTAACGAGAAGGTTATAAATCCAATAAGCACTAGAAGGCACATCCCTTGAACCACAAAAGTCAGAAGAGAAAAGCTGCCCAGGCTCTCCCACACTAGCTCATGCACAACAGCTCGTTAAACTGCAACGAGAACTCTGACTGCCCTTGAGATTCCAGAGCTCCTGGCAGCAGAACATTTGCTTTGTCCAACGATTTTAATTGCTAGATTACTGCAGCCATTTGTTTTTCCCTCTACAAACCAAAGGCACCGCAGGACTTCAGTATGCAATGTATTCATCATCATAATCGCTCGAGATGATATAAGCCACACTTGCGATTGACAGAGCAGAATGCTATCCATGAATGAGGACTGAACCTTGACAGATCATGACAGTTTAAAAGAATGTTTTAAAAAAACGACCACATCTACGCTGAGCAGTTTCACAACAGTAATTATCAAAGGTGTCATTACAAACATGTTTAATGGATTTTTTGTTGAACATTTTGAATTCGTTCTTCCCCCAGTAGTCTTTTGAGTACACTGGTGCAATAAGCAGTATTACAGTCTCCCTGATGGGACAGCACACAGGAGGCAAGATACCTAATATAACAGGTACAGTGTTGTGGAAGCCAGAGGCTCAATTGGTTGAAAATGAAAAATAAAACAATATAAAGTTTTGGTTGTGTAAAGCCTTTACTTTCTCCATGACAACTGTGAAGTCCACATTTACCAGTTTTTTAGCAGTAGTGTGGACACACACAAACAATTGCTATTTAAGATTTCTAAATCCCTACAATCTGGTTAATTAAAACCCAAATATCGATTACACTTAAAAATGGAGGGCGAATCACTGACGAAACATTGGAAAGAGAACCGAGGGAGATGACACCTTACCGCTCAACCTCCTCTACACAGACGCACTGTTAACTTCCCAGAACTCCAACGTTTCCAAGGGGATCCAAGGGGGGCTTTATGGAAAGCCGAATTTGCGCCATGCCGAGTCCTGTTGAACCCGGGGAGAGTGGGCGTGTTCGTTTCAAACCCGGTCGGTGCAATGCCTGAAACAGTTGCATAGCCTCGGCATATCCCCGGTTACCACACAGAGCGAAGTTTCAGCACGAGCCTTGTCATACATCAATGAGGATTTTGTTTTTAAGCACAAAACAAAGCTGCTCCCCCGGAAATACAGACTCCTTTTAACCTGTCGGGTAATAGCACCCACAACAGAGCAAGCCACTAACCCCCTCAGGCGGCTGCCTCTCTACCTGAAAATAGAGTACCCTCCCCTCCTTTCAGCCCCTGCCAGCACCAGCAGATGTCATTCCTCACATACGGCCCCGACTGCGACAGGTGGTTTCCAGACCAGGTGTGTTAATGTGAGAATCCTGTCATTGTCACCATGCCTGACCACGGCTGCCCTCTTCCACTGAACCTGGCACATCCAGAGATCCCGGACGCTTCGCCTTCCACTGGAGATTTCTGTCATTCTCTTAAACACTGCTCTACAACTGCATACTAAGCATGGTAGTTCTCTTATGATCTGTGGTAGTTAATTACACAGAGCAATCGTACACGGTAATACAATGCAAAAAAAATATTCCCAGTCCTTAAGTACAAGAATAAAAAAGGGTGTGCTCCATTTTTATTTGAGGCTGTAGTCGTTTGAAACCGAGTTCATCTTTCAGCAAAGTATTACGTTTCAGCGTGCTGAACAATTGCCATCCTCACAGTTATGAAATTACAAAGCAAAACATGCCAGCACTTCTCCGTTAGCTAAATAAAACGATAATACTCCGGAATGATGCCCTGAGAGCGATTTTAAAAACTTCTAAAAAATGACTATTACACAAAAGCCAACATAATGCTTTATTACAAGATACATTTTCACATAGAGCATGGGCTTAGGAGGTTAAGATATGAATACATGTAATCAATTTTGATTTAGGAGACTAATTTGAGAGGCGCAATTTCTGACTGAATTACTATACCTTTACCTATATACCTTCTATACTGTATATACTGTATACACAATTTACTGTACCTCATATGAACTAAAAAGTGCTTGATTCACACAAGGAACAATAAATAAGAATTCCTTCAATTTATATAGCATTATTCATCCCAAAGAACCCCAAAGCTCTTTATATATAGGACAGGACCCACTTCATCCACGCAGCAAATTTGAGAAATTCAAGGAGATCTACAGGTGGGCCAGAGTGGAGTGGAATTTAGCCAGAAAACCAAGGTTAAAGCTCCTAGTTACTAGTAGTGGTTTTCAAAACCTCAGTTTAAGCGGGTGTCACACTACATGACTCGACACGACTTCTTGTCGGGGAACATGTCAAATTTAACGACTGCAGTTGCTGAATCTCGCTGCCTTTTCTGTCCTAGAGGGTGTCAAATTATCCGACTAGGAATCGCAGGGGGTGACTAATCACACAAATCCCTCACAACTTTTCTTCACGGTTCCAAATCTCATATCTCGCCGGGAAAGTAACGTGAGCTCGCCTCCTTTTGGCAGGCGCCCAACGTTGAGCACACCAGAATAAGAGGAGGAGCACCGCACAAAACAACAAACAGACATCTGCGCTGGCTCCAAAGTTCGACGAGCCGCTCCTCCATTTGCACAGCCCAAAACACTTGCTTTCCTACTTTCCTTGCAGCCTCACTGTACGTGCTGTACTTCCGGTTGAACGCTCATTGGCTGTTGAGTGTCGCAGACACACGAGCCCACCCCTACGACCTGCGACTCACTACGAGAAAATCAAACCAGCTTGATTTTATCGTAGCGAGTTGCAGACAGTGGTAGGGACCACTAAGATTTTCTTACGATTATGTAAATGAAGGCTATGACTGAAAATCCTAGGAAAAGTCATGTAGTGCGACACTAGCATTTCATGTGAAGTACATTAACTCCCTTACACCAGTGTCCCTTATCACCATACTGCGGCATTGGTTTGGAAGTACCAGCACCAGAAACAGCTCTTCGACACCCTAGCGCTCGTAAACTGGGACCCAATGTACATTCCACACACAAGAGAACATCCTCATGCCAATTTAAATACGAGGCTAACTGCAAGCTTTTGGGAAACGCACGAAAATTAAACGACTCATAAGTGTCCCCATTCTTCTTCTTAAACAGATTTAAAATGAACAATTCCCCTATCTGTCCAACTAATTAGATTTGTTAGGCAGACTAAGAATTCTGAATGCAGTTCTAACCATTAAATTACTGGTACCATTACTTACTGAAAAACAAATACCCTTGGTTAGTCACAGTACTTTCTCAGTACTATATACAGTATGAGACACCTACAGGCCCAGATGCCTCCAGGAAAGTAACATCACAGCTGGACCTTAATTTTTCAAGACTAATAAAAGGAATCAGTGGTCACTACGGATACAGAGAACATATCTGAGCAAAAAAACATTTTCCCCACTTGTTTACACTGAAAAAACTGGGTTCACATTAAATGGCATTACTAAGGTTTTTTTTTCATTCATTTGTCTAATTAGGAGTTTTAATGATATTCCTTCCTTATAAACCATTGGAGCAAAGCGTAGGAGCACCATGGAGCTCAGAACTCCACAGGGAGCAGCCTGGCTAGACCTTGACACAGCACAGCCCAATTAAATCTCCTCCCATTACCTCATACATTCTTTTACATAGAAATGAACAATGACAGCTTTGACTTCTGACGTGTGGGCATATGCACTTTGCTACAATGCCTGGGAAATATGCAGTGCTGTGCTCAAAACCTTGCTGTGAAACATCTGTTTCAGTCTGCCATCCCACAAGCTGTAACAACAGCACTCAAAGTGGGCTACACTAGTATAACAGCTGGTCACTCTTGGACCCAAACAGATGTCAGCAGCTTTAAAACCCGATTAAAATGAACAAATGCATTCACCATATATTTTAAACATATCCATGTTTATTATCACTGAAGAGCATAGAAATATATAGACTAATCACAAAACACATATGAATGTAATCAAATATAGTCAGTCACTACATGCCCCTTTATGTAAAAAAAAGAAAGAACTAATCTCAGGTTTTATGAGAAAACCCGCATTTAAGTCAGTGTTTTTAGCGCTAGTACATGTGGCAATGTTTGCCTATGAAAGGATTATGATTGGATTCAAGGCAGTGTACAATGCCCTGAATTACACTGAAGATCCTAAGAACAGAAGACACAGTGATTCAAAGACCAAAGAGGGAGGCCACAGCATGCCGTGAAAACAGAATTAAGCATTAAGAATGATGTATTTGTGCCAAACAGATACACACTGCAAATGCGACTTCTTGCACCAGACGTGCAGTAAACAAGGTCTACAAAGAGATGTACATCAAACAGCTAAACAATTGGGAACTTTTATAAAAGCACATTTTGTTTACTTACAGCAGAGAGCATTTACAAAGCCAAAAGTTTCAGCAAAATATCTAAAGACAAGAAATTACAACACTTTATAGAATAATGACAATAAGGACACCTGAGCTTCTGGAATTCATAATCTTTCAAGCCAATACCCTACCCCCTTTTCTCCTGCACGATGGACAAAATAGAAACTTTTCATTTGGAAGCGTAAATTTCAGCAGAATACTGAAAAATATCTCTAAAGAAACACATGCTTACAGACATGACTCCAGTCGAATGCTTTTTTCATCTAAACCAGTCCTTGCTTTTGTCAGCCTATGTTGTGAGCAGATATTGCCAATAGCAGAATACAGCTTGCTGATCGTTTGGTGATGCAGATTTTGAAGAAATATGTGCACAGTTAACCAATATGAAGGCAATATTTGGACTACCTAGCCTTAGAAAAGGGATCTTCTGGTACTTTAAATAACTTTCATAGTCTAGTTATAGTATATACAAAGTTGCCACAGTATTACATTGTATTTGGTCTTAAGTAATGTTTAAACTAAGAAAAAAAATCTCACACAGGCTTCTGACTTGTATTTCTAAAATTAAGAATCTGCTACAAGCAGTAGAAGACTGGTCTCAATTATTACCATATTATGACATTTTTGGAAGACATATGAACTATTAACCTTGGAGTGCTAACACGTGGAATTAATCTTCTTGTTAAGCATTTATTGTTATTTTTTCTCAGCAATATAAATCAGCTAAACAAAGCAGATAAACTCAGCAAGTCAATCTAATGTACAGGAAGAGACATACAGTAGATACAGTATCTTCTCTAGACTTCCTCCTGATCTGTGAGACCACAAATGTAGTTTTCCATTTTCTCAGCTTGTACAAAATAAAAAAGGCAATTAAAAGATAACTGACCTCAATAGACGGAACCACTTTTCCAGTGCAATACTGATACATCTCATTTGCTTTAATTAATCTGTCAAAAATGCTCACAAACTTTTACAACTGGATATGCAACAGCAGATATTAAAAGAGCAGACCGCATGAGTCGTTAATTAGACTTGTATGTGTTTTAAAATATTTGTACAAATGAAGGCACTCAAAGAACAATCCCGTTTCAGAATGCAAAATTCTGTGTATATGCATTTTTTGTAAATGCATATACATTTACAAAAATGTTTTAGATGAACTTAATTAAAATATTAAGTTTTCCTTTTATTTGTGGACCAAGGTATAAGGATAAAAGGATGTATGATGTACGTTAATTTAAGTTTTTGACGTTTTAATATCACTAGCACAAAGAATTCCCTTAAATTCATCTTCTGAAGAATGGCAGTGCTTGTACTGTACTAAAGCAAAGTCAAGGAAATATTTTGAGTTTTGAATGGACTCCATTTAGCAATGGCACATAAATGAAAAACTACAGCTAAACTAATCTCCTAGCAAACTGCAGCCATTGTTAATCCCTAATAAACCATTTCCGGTGACCTGCAAGAACCAAGTGAGAAACACTGCTGAATTACAGAGAGAACCGCCTTTGAATCTTTGGTGAAAACAGAGGGTCTTTTCAGCATTCCCTAAAACAGTGACATTATTATTAGTTCCATGATAAGATCACTATTTAAAGCAAATTGCTTCTGAAAAAAAAAATACAGGACTAAGCAAGTGTTTGGAAAATGCTTCAGAGTCTTCATGGTGTAATATCCAACTGTTAAGAAATAACTGTCTTATACTTCACCAATCATCATATAGCCCCAGTTGAGGGCTAAATAAGAATTAATTTAGCCATTTCAAGTATTTTCATGCTGATGCTGTGGAAAATTGTGTTCTTTGCTGCTGTTCAGATGGAGAAAGAAATCGGTGTCCTGTAGTTCACTGCAACATGTGGTTAAAACTAAGTTTACTTAACCATGGAACATTGATTATTGACTGAATATTTTTACAATAGAGGACTGAAAACATGCACTTAGTGTAAACAACTGTTATTGTTATTAACTTCTTAGCCAATATGAAAATATGAACTTAGAACAAACTGCTGTTATCTATAAATTCATACCAAACAGAATCTTAAATACCTTTCCCAGAGGTATGGCCTGAAGCAGATTGATACAGCCAAAGTACACTGTGCTGTCCTAACAGCTTTACAGTTAGCACTGGTTCTGTGGGCAATACCAACATCAATGCTGTCTAAATGACTTCTATTACAATTGACAAAAACATATTTTCAAGGGGATGTAAAACACAATGCTCAACAGTGTACAAAGAGGAAGATAAATTGTAGGACTTATTATTCACAGTACAATAAATATGTAGAGCACCATGTGAACATTGAACTTAAATAACTCTAAACAGACCTATAAATGTTCCTTTAGGCAGTATTTAACAGTATTTAAATGAGCCTTTTCTGCTTCTTTAACTAAAATCGTAAATTGAATGAAAAACAAGTCTTTGACTTTTTTTCTTCTCATTCACTGTCAATCCTTTAGTTCAGGTCCATTTTCGGGGTAGGTTCTGGTGATCCATTCACCAAAGCCTGGTTCTGATAATTATGAGGAGGAACTGCAGGGTGAACTGGTAGTATCTGGAGTGCCTGAGGTGTCAGTATGGGTTTATCTTCTCATCTCCCCCTTTGCAAGAGAACACTCAAGACACCACAGCTCTCCCAAGAAAAACATGACTCACAGGCATAGATATTTTGGGAGAGGAGTTAAATGAATGCAGAATATCTATTCTCACATGAATTATGGACTTTAGGAATTTTTTCCAATCTGTTCTCCATTCGTCCAATTACCAAACGAAAAAAAAATTACATTAAAACCTTTTAAGATTTTAAGGCTTTCCTGCTCGTGCATAAAGCGCTTAATTCCAGGTTAAGAGTTTACTGGATAGATTCAGTCCAGCACTTAATCTGAAACCTGCTGATTCAGGCTTTCTTACTCTGCCAAAGACAAGTTTCCCCACAGTTGGAGATACAGCCTTCTCTTGTGTCCACAGCACCACCTCTGTGAAACTCGCGCCCCAAATCCTTAGATTCTGCAACTCATTTTTCAAACTGGGGTCAAGGTTAACCTTTTTTTTCTATGCAAATTTAATGCATAGTTTTGATTTACTCAGTTTTAGCTGTGCTTACTTTTTTCTCTTCCTTTTTTACATCTGCTGCATTACTGCGCAGTGCTTTTGAGTTTCTATAAAACAAAATTACAAAAAGGAAAATTTTTGACTAATAAAATCACAGATATATCACAGCATTAAGACATCAGCAGCACAAATGTGGGACCATTACCTCCTACAAATGTGTATTCCACACATTAAAGTATTACAAAAGTAATTGAATTCTATAAATTGCAAAATCCCTAAAAAATAGTAAGATGATTGAATTAAACACAAAGGTACTCGTGAATAAACTGTCGATAACACTTTAAGCTCAAAACATAATAACCCATAAACCATAACAACACAATATGTCACTTGAACGATAAACAAATACTGTCTAGACAACATTTCACCTAAACAGTACACCAGTCAGGCATCTCATATACTGTAAGCACTGGAAATAGATCACAACAGCATCCCACAGCCTTGTATAACCAGACGTCTAGTCATAACATTTTTCCGGACAGGAAACAGAAGATGATAACGTTATAGCACATGCTTGTCTGAAGACTGAACTTTGACATTCAATGAATGTAAAAACCTGCTAGATCTATTGTCTCTTAGTCTTTCTAACAACTTTATAATGATTACCCCGATGGGAATGTGTTTTCTGTTGTAGGTGCTATATGATGCTTCTTAAATGTGCAATGGTAAAAAATAAGAGTCTAACCTAATTAAGCTGAAAATCTGTTTCCCTCCATAAAAGGAATGCCCTACTATTATAATCTAGATCCAAACAACATTTAAATTTACCACCGAAGGACATCATGAGTTCAGGCGCAAGAAAAAATGAAAAGTATCAGGATGTAGAGCAAATAGGCTTAAAAGTGGTGTTTCCATTGACATCGTGAATCATCACTGAATGAACTTGTACTTGTTCCTGGCTGCAATTCCACAGAGCAAACACAGGGAGTCTATAACTCCACACTGAAAATGAAAGAAGAAAAAACATTTTGGCTGTTAGGCCTTTTTCAGGTGCCACACACCTAAAGAAGGTTTAACAGCTGAAATGTAGTCGTTTTCAGCATGAAATTAACCTTAGCCTGACCCCCTACAGCCAACAAACCAACACCATTTATGCATATGCATAGTATACACATGCACTTTTATGGGGGGCAGTGGATAACAAGAGGCATTGGAAATAAAAAAAGTAAATTTGAAAATCAAAGATCTCACTAATGAAGAGCAGTTTAAATCTCATGATTTAATCTCATGCCTAATGATTTGAAGAGATTTCCTGTTCAACCCACTTCAGGCTAGCTCTAATGGATACCTGGCGTTCCACTAATTCAAAATGCCACAACACCCACTCCCCGACTTCCCAAAGGGGCCTGTACTGCAAATCTTTACATTGCTTGAGTTTTACGCAAATCAGAAGGTACTTAAAATTGATGATGTTCTTATGTAGGAATATTAATGTTGATCAAATGGAAAAACATTTTAAAAGCCTAAAAATGAAGACCAAATCTGTCCTACACTTAAAAAAGTACGGTAAATGAGAAATGTAACATCAGCGATAGAGATAACATGATGTGGTGCACGAGAACAAAGCAAGGCTGAGTGTAAAATGGAGCCCTTATGATCGAAATTCCTCTTTCTCCACCCACCTCATCCAGGGAAATCCCTGCAGTACTAGTCGCCCATCATTCAAAACTGTTACTTTGGGACCTACGGGAGGTTTTGACACATTAGAACCTGCACATGTTGAGTTTTACGTAACCCGGTGACCGGATGTAACTTATTTCCGAATGAAAAATTAAAACGTTGCACAAAGACCCAGCTTTTCAGAGACACATTTATGACGGGAAACCTCCCCTCGCTTTGCACATTAAAGCTGAACAAACCTGGGAATGCTGCATGAAGTAAACATGAATCAGTCATTTAAAAGAATGACTTTTTGGTTCCCATGAGCTTATTCAATGAAATTGTGAAGTCCAAGATGCTTGTTTTAAATTACATTCCAGACCTTAAACAGCTGCATAAACAGTCAGTGAACCAAGGCCAGACCACATGACCAGCACTCCCCCTCAAATAGCAGCCCACGCCAGGGATTATTTTAGGGATTCTTTCCAGCAGAGTCCTGGAGACTGTCTCACACTGGTTCAGGATGAGGTTACAATGGAAAAGGATCCAGGTGACCTCCATCGATGCCATCCTCCACAGGTTCAATTCAAACGTGCTGAGCCGCCCTCTCACAATCTACATTCCCATTGCAGTGCTGAAATTTGCTATAATCCAGATTTCACACCTGGACCTGAACTCATGTTTGGAGAGATTTCTGGATTCTGAATGATTTGGCAGACCCAAGAACTCCCTGTCCTACTCTTGAGAACCTTGGAGACAAACCTCTTCATTGCAGGGCTTGTACTGTATCTTGACATTACCTTAGCCTCAAACCTAACATTTCTGTAACCCTTACATCAACTTGAAATCCAACCTGGTCCCTACTTCTCGTACAACTATACCTAACTGTACCCTTAATGGTACCTTTTACTTAATGTCATCTCGAAAGGTGACTATCCTTATCCTATCTTTAAAGGTTATCATAGCATATCCAAAACCTATCCTTAAACTGAGGCACTGTCACCTGAAACATAAGCTTAATAACAGCCTTAATAAGAATCACAGCCTAAAACCTTGAGCTAACCCTAACCTTACCCCTAAAGTAGTGTTCACACCAGCTCAATTTGCTGCTTGGGATTATGTTATGCAGGCATCTACTGTATATGTCAAAAGAAATCCCTTAAGTATTGCACAGCTATTCATGTGTACATTATGGGCAAATATCTAAGGGAAATTTCACATGGCAATCTTCTGCAGGCAAAAGCTGAATTATCACTGAAATTTCTATCACTTTGATTCTGGAGACGTGCCCATAGACAATAACAGTTAAACCAACTCTCTCCTACCACTGATTCACAAGCAGGTTAAGAAACGTTTTTGAAAGAAGTGTGCTTATTGTACAAAGAATGGTTTTGGCATCCTCAGTTGCCTTTTTTTTCCCCTGTTGTGAACAAAGATGCATCTGGCAACAGTACCATCACACAAAAACAGGAATTTACTCAGCATTTACAGCAGTATCGCAAAGAGTGTACGCTCTGTGTGACGACTTCCAATCAGACCTACCTCAAGGTGAAGGTGTTATTATTTTTTTTCCAGAATCCAGAACAGCTGCAGGCACTTTGGGAAGTGTCCAGGCAGAAGCCTCAGTTAGATAACATATCTTATCAGAAGGAACCCAACTCAGGTATTTAAAATAATCAAAAGCACTGACAAGGTGGATGCAGTGGATGTCTCCAATTCAAAGCAAAATCCAAAATGCAGAGGAAACAAGTGTGAGTTAGACGTAAACTTAAAACCAGAAACAGAAAGCACATCTTTCTGAAAAGATTAGCTGTACTACTGAAAACACTTCCCAGCTTACAAAGTAGCCATAACTACCAATCAGTTTAGACTGTTCGACTTTCTCTTTCTCTGGCTTTCTCTTCTTTATAACATTTCTTATGCTCCAATGATTTTGATTCCTGTCACATTTAGCCAGGCAGTTAAAGTGCCACACATCAGCATCTCTTGATCACACAAATGTTATCATTCCATTCAAACCGAAAAAGATACAGAAACACAAAAATGAAAATATTAATAAGAGTTCTGGTAACGTTTCACAAGTGAGAGCTTTTTGCTGGAGATGTCATCATGGACAGCTACCCATGGGCCATAGAAGATGCTTGTAAATGAGAAATGAAGATATTATACTAGCTAAGTGTACTTACAGTATGAACCTGTGAATTTCACTTGGTGAGTCTTGTTTATATTTTTTAACAGACATGTCTTCCACACTAGAACTTTAATTGTAATGAATTTGGGCCACTGGTCCATTATAATCATTTTATAATTTTCCTTGCTACATACAATTTGAGGTGCTTACTCTGCTTCCAATATCAAGATTAAAACAATGCTATAATGGTCACCAATTAAAATCAAGAGGAACAGTTAGTTGCCTATGTTTATCAGCCTGGATTTTTTATAAATACTGAAATAGTAGCTTTTTAATTTTCAAGCAAATAAAAAATTCTACCAACCACTCTGAAATAGCTGCAGAGTTCCATACTGTACAATTCATACCCCTTTGTGAATTAACAAGCTGGCGAGTTTAGCATTTCTCTAAGCACTTACCTGCTTACATCTGTTTGTGAGGACATTAAGGTAAAGTACTTTAAACACCACATTTTGGAACCACAAAGAGGATCTTTCCATGCTCAGGGCAAGCACCAATTACAGTGCAGGCACATGCTTGCCTCTGTTATATAGCTTAGTATTTGTGGCAGGGAAAATATCATACTATATAATAAAGGAAATCCTGTCCCTCAGGCTGTGTCAGGCAACTTGGAAAATCAAATCTGT
This sequence comes from Lepisosteus oculatus, assembly GCF_040954835.1. Lineage (NCBI taxonomy): Eukaryota > Metazoa > Chordata > Actinopteri > Semionotiformes > Lepisosteidae > Lepisosteus > Lepisosteus oculatus. Next base: position 7,657,998 of record NC_090704.1, on the reverse strand, counting down.
TTTAATTCTTCTAGACGCAGGGGCAGGCCACTGCGTTTTCAATATACTTCCTACTATAAGATTGTAAAGGGTCATCAGTGTGTCCCCTGGAATTAGTTAAGTCTCTAATTAACTACTGCCCCACATTCAGTTTACATTACAGTCAAGTTGGGCAAGCCAGTATTAAATCTTAAACAGGGAAACCCACCTAAGAAGATACAGACCACACAGAGAAGTGCTTTTCTTTCTTACTTAACGGTATGGGTCAAACAAATATTTCAGAAGAAGGCACAGCTTCAATATGAAGAACAACAACAAAAAAAACATCACCGTCTGCTAACTTTCGTACCCCTACTGTCAATAACCATTGAGTGCTGCTTTTTCCTCTTTCATCATCATTTGTATTCCCATCTATGAAACACTTAATTCTCTTATGAGGCAACTTTATGAATTAACCAGTATTTAACCAAATAGTTGCCTGAAATCCCACACCATCTTAGGGTTGTCAACAAGCCTAACCTGCTATTTCATACACTGTAGTTCCTAAAACTCAAACCTCTAGTGCCAACCTCAGGACAGATGGGGGTCTCTCTCTGATAACATGCAGGGCCAGAGGCAAACTACCTAGAAAGAAAGGTCAGTGCATTGGAAAAGCCAACAGCAAATGTAGCCGAGACCTTTCTCCCCAATATTGTAGCCAACTGTAAGAACTTCCAGATGCAGGACAAGGTGCCACAGCATATCTTTGATCTCTCTCTATCCTATGCTTTTCTGAGGCAAACACCTTGTATATACCAAACACTAAGGGCTCTTTAATACTCCAAAGCTAGAGTCAAAATAAAGCTTAGCCTGACTCCATTAAAGATGCTACCAAGGGACACCAGGTGAATTGCGTGGATAGATAACAGTGCGTGAAACACAAATCAAGAAATGATAACTACTGAAGCTGAGATTCCTGGATTTCTGTCTGAGCTAACAGGTAATTTCAAAGGCTGCTCTTCACGATAAAGATAAGTGAGGAGACATCTTTCATTTTCTTAAAAGAGAAAATAAAAACCAGGGTTTTTTTCCCCCCTTTGTTTAAGTAGTTGACTTTTTTGAGCCGAGATCTTATCCATGTTTCTTTTGAACTGAAATTTGTTTAGTCTAAATCAGCTCGTCGTATGTGGAAGAAGAGCACTAGACTCAGCGCCTCTTAAAATTTGAAGAGCGGGGAGCTAATCACAAAAAATTACACTGGAGATTAATTACACTCCATATGAATGCAGAATCATGAGTGTTTCTAGGACTTGACAAAGAAAACCATTAAATTACAATTAAAATGAAGGTATGAAACAAGTGACTGAGCATCGCAAAGCTGCCGCAGTGCTTTTAGGATTTTTTTGGAACTATTTTTTTTCTTTAAACAAAGCAACAATCTTGTACTTCTCTCTGAATTTTGCAATGAAGTCAGTATTGAAGGGGAGGAGCCAGGAATAGGGGATTATAAACACATACAAGTGGACATCCAGTAGGCACAACACTGTGGGTGAATGCGTCCAGTAGCCCAGGAGGCCAGGAACTTTGTACTTAAATTTGCCTAGACTGACAGCAACTACACAGGCTTGTATTATGAAGGAAAAAAACATAGGTTATCTGTTTGCCCTTAAGCATTTCATAATAGTACATGAATAAACCTTTTCGTGCCAGTTATTGGGAAAATGCTCTCAAGCCTGTCTTCATTTACCTGAACAGGATCACCTATTGCAAGTCACAGTCACAATAATTCAAACATGCTTAATACAGATATAACTCATGCCACAAAAGTTTACTACTGCTTGAAAGCAGCACTTGTTAACATGAAAAATAATTATACAGTTCAATAACTGTTCCTCGCTCAAGGAAAAAAGAAATGCATTCCTTTCAAAGTGGCAACTCCTCAGAGACAGCCTTTTCGAGACTGCTTTGGCCTGTATTGCCAGCAGATATTTGGGCTTTATCCAGGTGTTCGGGCAATGTAGTGTGTAATAAACTGTCGCCACCTACTCTCTAGTTTCTATTTTTTAGCCAGAGCACACAGAATCACACAGGTAATCTTATCAGTGTATTTACCTTTACTTTAGAAAAATGTGTAGTTTGTGAATGCTTGGACCAGCAAAAAAAAATTTAACCACAGATTATTTCAATGTGTAGCATTTCCCATATCACATTCTCAAACTTCAAAGAATTCCCATGAAGTAAAACTGTTCGACTGACAACTGAAGTTCAACATATACCATAATCTGCCCCTGCTGTGTACACTTCTGAATGCTATTGACATCAAAACAGCCAGCCGTACATTAAAGGAATGAAGCCCATAACTGGCATTCCTTAAAAACCCTGGAACCTCTTGTATCCCAAAGAGCCGAGAACTGTCTGGATTGACTCAGCGGAGTGAAATGTACTGCTTGTGCTTAAATAGTGTCTGGAATATTTTTTTCTCTGGATAAAAAGTAACCAGGGCATATCTGAAATGGTTTCTCCCTGTACTCGACTGTGTATCCACTGCTTCTCACCTGTGTATGAATGTGTTCAACAGCTGCTTTAAGAACAAAATACCCATATCTTTGTTACTGCTGCATTGCCTGCTGATATTCTATACCTGATATCAAAGACACTTCAGTGTATACAATAAGATTCCAGCCTTTAGTACTTCAGAAAGTACATTTAAATATGTTCTTGCTTAAAAAAACAGTTCTGCAATTCTACTGTGAAGACTATAATTGGATCACAACACAAACAGAAATCAGTCCCTAATACAAGGCACTCTTGCCCGAAACTGACTGCAATCATGTAAACGTTCCTATGGTCTGGCATGAAGAATCGGATTCATATTTCGGCCCTGTGATTCAATGCCGGTCAGACGTTGCTATGTTGCCGTTAAACATGGAAAAACTGCATTATTCCTTTGCATTTGGTGCTTCATTGAGCGGCGAGATCGTGCCATGCCACTTGCTCAAGCTACATTCCTGGGAAAGGGGGTGGTGATCTGTAATGAAATTTCACGGGTCAGGTCAGGGTCACCTGACAGCCGCAAAGTTCTGCTTCCTCTTGTGCCATGTAGAGCACTCCAGCTTCAGTCCGCCAGACGTCATGGGTCCTTGAACATGACAGCTCATTCGCAAACTCAAGGGGCCCAGGACTATTAACAGAAAGCTTTTAAACCTGCACACGGTATTTTAACAATGTGACTTTTTGAAATCACCAGGTGTTAGACCCGTATTCCCGTACTGGAATATCAACATCCTGCAGTTTGCGTTACATTAAAAATTGGGACAACTGCCACCAGTGCTTGGATCTGCATTGCCCAACGTGATGAGCTTTTAGGCAGTGACAGCTCATTTGAAATTCTATTCACTACAGGGCATAAAAGACGGGTTGTGAAACTGTTCGCATCACCGCAGCATTTGAAATGAAATTTCGTCGCTGGACCCAGGAAATACTGACATGGAAAAGCGACCAAAGGCTACCAAGAAAAAGATGTCTAAAACTGTCAGACTGCAAGAGCAAGGCAGAGGAGAACAGCTGAAATTGGGAATGCTTGGAAGAATACAGGGGAGGTTTTCCATCCAGCACTGGGCTGAGGAAGCCTCAAGAGGGGTATATATAAACCACAACCAGTAGTGTTTAATATTTATTAACAAATGGGAAAAAAAAAATACTGGTCTGCGTCAAATGCTAGTAATTTCTAAAATAAAAAAAATCCGTTGACCACAATACATAAGTTGAACTTCTGTAGAGCCCCTGCAACTGGTGTGTAATTACTAAAACCGATAGCAGCTCAGTTAGACCTGTTAGGTGAAGTAGTGGGGCCTTCCTGTGCCTCTAAAGAAATGCTTTGATTTAGCTCTTAGTGACTACCCACCAACCTGCTACTCGGCTTTCAATTAGCTCTCTGCAGAGAGAATGTAAAGTTTAAACTTCAAAGTAAACACTGATGAATGGAAAGCAAACAAGAGTTGCAGTTAGGCTTTGTGGTCACCACACAGCCAAGAGTCATTTCAAATCTTTTCTGTAACATCTCTTTAAAGCGGCGCTCAAACAGGAGGTTGGGAGAATGCGAGACATGACTGGGAACGGATGAACAAAAGGCAAGCCTTCCACCCGCCCCCACAACAAACCAGGACAACAAAGGGTTTTGTGAATTTAGCAGGACTCGGGAGAGAGGGGAAAAAAAATATGAATTTTGTCTGGGCCTCACATCTAATCAGATAGGACTTCACTTGCTGTCGTGAGAGGGGACTGGAACAACCCTAGGCGTTGTGTGGGTTTATTGAAAGGGTTACAAGTTTAAAGTGCACTGGCATTGCAAAATTCCTTAACCGCTGCCTTTTTTCCTTAATACGCTTTTCATTAGTTTTATGCCTTTCATCCAAAGAACAATAAGAGTCTATGCAATGGGAAACTTCAAGTTGTCAGACACATATAGCATGCTACAGTGGCTAAGCCGTTACTTTTGGGGAAAAATAGGCTTAATCATAAATATCAAAAACATGGCTTCCATACTCCGACAATGACATGTAATCAATTTTAACTACAGCAGCTAAACCAGCTAAATGTTCAATGACTTTTTTGAAATTCCATTGAACATTTGAAAGCAAGCCTAAACTGACTGGAAAATACCAACAAGTTATTCTTGACAGGCGCCTTTCATTTCATCGACAACATTTGTTATCATTCAGTTCTGTACTATTGTTGGTAATTATGGAGAGCAAGCTGGGGTATGCGAAAAGATCATTCCTAATGCAAGAAATTGTAAAGGGATAATAAAGTGATGTTATAATTCCAGAAACTCATAATACTTGCAAGAGATAAATCTAATTTTAAGTTGATTGATTTTTGCATATTAAAATTCCATGCAAAATTTTAATACAACACTTAAACAAAGCTTAACTTCACTTACCATTTCTTTGCACTTGAATATTTAGTTAGTCTACATCATGTGCAATGCTTGGATAACCAGTTTAATAAACTATGGTGATTTTCTGTCCTTTTCAAAATAGACCTCAAAAGAATCAGTTTATCCATATCATCACTGTCACAACATCAATAACTAAGACAAATGACAAAGTAATAACAGGCGAACTCCTTTAAGAATCACACTCAAATTCTTTAGCTATGAAAAGAGTAATATTTGAACAGCAGGTGTGGCTCAGGGTAAATGATTAGGGTTACCAGTGAGATTTTAATCGGCTCATAAATATTTGTTTTTTTTTTTCCCAAGGCTGAAGAAAGGCCTTCATGTATTCTGTAAAAAAAAATAGGCAAGCAGAGATTAACGAATCTTGGCAAAGCATTCGGATACCAAATTTAAGAACAAAACTGGACTTTTGGGATTTTAAGATGTTTCCGGATATATTAAAGTGCAGATGTCCACTTTTTAAAGACAGGAATGTCACAACACTGTGCTGAATTTCCCTTGTTTTGGGGGAAGTGGGGGTTAGATGTTTGGCTGAAGAAACAAAGGAACTGGTCAGTGAGACCTCCTTTTCACAGCACTGTTATTTTATTTGCAGGAGACTGGATTACCCTTTTGTAAACAGGAAAACATGACTGTAAAGAAAGAACCTGACAACTAAATAGAAAAAAAGTTTATTGACAGAGGCCATTCATAAGAAGTTATACTAACAACTTTCAGGATTCAAGATCTCCTTAAATGGCTATCCAAAGGACCGAACTTCAGAGTGGCTTATCAGGCAAAATCTTTATATCACTAAATAATTCACAGCAATGCATTAAAACACTAATCTTGAGCACAAATGTTCATTGAAAAACTTAAAGGACAAATCACTGTAAAAAGTGTTTTTTTTTAAAGTTCTAAAAGAATTCCAAAATTCTGGGATGGAAGAACATTAGGGAGGCACAATGTGAGTAAGTGAAAGCACATTTTCCTCCATCTTAAGAACAGATTTGCAATCGGAGTCTATAAACGCAGAGTCACTCATGTCACAAGAAACTAATCCACTAATCAAGGCACTGGAAGTAAGGAAAAGTATTTTAAATTTTACTCCAATTTCCAAGAAAATGCTAAAAGACAAAGCAGTAATTTTACAGTAAATGTACTATAAAACGGGTTTACATATGAAGACAGATTTGAACAAAAAATACATCTCATGTTGTTAAATCCGCAGTTTAGTTGAGCTGTGCCTGTGTGGTGCCCACTCAAAAACCTGCAATAAACACAGTCCCAAGACAGCAATTCATGATGATTTACCTGACGACAATTGTTAGAGACAGTCCCTCACAGCTACTGCATTCATTGCAATAAACATTTAATGTAGAGTACTCTTTCACTGAATAACAAAAGGAAAAGATGAAAGTATACAGAAGGAGACACAGATATTTCGGTTTATCCTCTGAAGATCCTTCTCTGAAGATCCTCTGAAGATGCCCCTTCATGACATCCTGGACTGATGCAGTAACTAAGAGAGCCAATTAAACCAAAAAGAGGATCAAGGTGTAGTAAAAGAGTTTACTTTCAACACAACTTCCTGCGATTCCTTCTCCTGCTCATCCCATACAGACAACACCAGTGACATTTTGAACTTAATCAGAAATGTATATTTCATAATAAAGAACAAATTAAATGTTTATTCCATGCTGAAAAGAGAAGAAAAGAAACACAACACTTCAGCTGTGTCACACCCGAAGAAGGCTCCACAGCCGAAACGTTGTGTTTCTTTTCATCTCTTTTCAACATGGAATAAACCTTTACTTGTTCCTTTGCAGCCTAAGCATGCTGAAATATTTGATAATACTTCAACTTAAAATCTTTTGCTTGTTTTAGTTTTACAATACACCTGCTAGTAGTAAGCAAAGAAAAACAGGGTTTTAAGCACACAGAACTTAAATTCTTTACAAAACGATATGATTTTAGGGTGTAGAAACCATGTGTTGTAAGACCATTTCTCAAATGCACACTTACCATCACAATTACCTGCATTGTTCAGATCCCTTTATTATAAGCGAGTTTCTGTATTTTTTCTATTACTTATTAATCCATTGCTGATAACCAATCACACACAGGCATACCACAAGAACCGTGAGAACCCAGACAGTGAACTATGCACAATATATTTAGCACAAAACTTAAAAGTTAAACTGGTAAAAAAATAACTAAATTCACTACACTGTTACCTTACAAAGATCATTTTAATCTTCACAATGTGATTCAAGATTGACATCCAAATTGCATGATAGGGTAAATTTTCATTTGTACACATTGTGTTGATGGGGAAAAAAAAGTCTAGCTGTTCCAAGACCCCAAGAAATAAGTAAAAATGAATAACTACACCCAATCATGTAATACACTTGATAATGTAAAAACATAGTATGTTATTAAGAGTGCATCACAGAACTATTAAAGCATACCACACAACACAATTTCTTGAAATTTGAAATTCCCAAGTGGTAGAATTCCATGAGGCAACTGTTAAATCCTACTTTAGGTCTACTTAACCCATCAAAGAACACTAATCCTGCCATGACAACTCAATCTTCTTTTTATTTCTGAAAGTTAGAAGTGGCAATAACATCTACACAGAACTCTCTGTAGGTGGTTTCAAAACCAAGTGCGATATACTGCGATCAGCAATTAACACTACAAAATGTGCTGCCTCACTGCCAGATCAGAGCAGTGTATCTGCGCAGTACAGTTTAGGCCAAAAGCATGTTTTTAAAGGAACAAAAGTTGCACTGTGATTTTTCACTTCAATGCCAGGGCAACAGTGCCCCCAAGAATACAATTCTCCATGCATTTAGCTAAGCACTAATCTGAACTCTAACCAGGCCAGCCTCACTTGTCAGTTAATTTGTACTGAAAACACATCATAACCGCCAAAAGGTCAGCAGGGTGCAAAACAAAACTCTGAATGGTACAAATCCCCCAGTATTAACTGCTTACTTGTTAGTAAAATCTTTGCTGGGCTTGTTTTTGAGGAAGCAACACTATTTTATGGAGTATTCCCCAACCTGTACTAGGCAGGAATGCTTTCATTGATAGAAAGTTTAGGCCTTTCTGTTCTGTCACTCTGTTTAGTATAACTACACTTTATGTCCTCAATTTCTTTTTTTCAGATTTCTTCATTTTTACAATGTAAATTTGCTACCGGGGGTGGAGATCCAGTCAAGTGTATTAAAGGGAATTCAAAATCACAGGAAGAAGAAAAATGGTCATGTTTAGAGCTTTGAGCTCTACAATTCCCTGCACTACCAAATGTAAAACCCCATTCCTCTTTCAAAGCACGAGAAAATGAACAGAATATTAGATTAACACACAGTAAAATCACTCGAAGTTGTTGGGTTGCCTTTTACTGACGAGCCTCTTTACACCCAAGAGGTCTTTTGACAAGCTACAAAAAACCAACCGGCCTCTGAAAGATCTGCTTATATGGCAAGAATAGAAATAGCAGCGATATGAAATAGGCCTTCTGAGTACAAGCAAGAGGACTAGAGGGGGCAGGAAGTCTGATCTTAAATCAGACACTGCTTTTTCAGTACTCAGGGTATGGGACCTTTCTAACTACAGCGGCATTTGTCATCATGGCCTATTCTTAGTGGTCACAGATCCAACACAAAGAATTCTTTAGGCCACCTCAATACAAAAAAAAAATGACTTTACTATGTTTGAGATCATAAAAAAATCAATTACAAAGCATTTCCACGTAATTGCAGAACATTATAAAAGCTGCAGCATTACATAAATGAATATTCAATCTGTAAAATATTAAAGAAATATACTTTATTACACATATGCATTAGAGCTTGTATTTCTAGCAAAATTATGTTACCGTCCTTTTTGCCTCGTTCAATCGAAGGGTTTTCTTTTGAAGTGTTCTTTTTTTATTTTAGACTATTAGCCAGAAAAATAGAGCTTCCAGTTCATGCTGGTCCCATGCAAACACAAAGACAGGCACTGAAATTACTTAAATCAAAAGGAAATGCTTTACTCTCAAGACCAAACATTCATTGATTTTACTTTTCATCTTTAACTGGAGAAGGCCAAGTTGGCTGGCAGAAAGCGAAGCAAAATAGCTTAATGCCAAGCAAAAGTATATGTGATCGACCAGTTACTAATCATTTGCAGAGCAAAAAAAGAAATTGGATTCAATTTTTTTTGTAATTAAACAAGTACCAACATGCATCTAAAACAAACTTGGGTTCTACCAAGTTCTCCTAAGACCAAGCTTTAATTTTTTGAGAAGCATTCATTCATTCAGCAGAATCCCAACTTAACAGCTGACATAAAACAGTCACAAAAATACCTGACAGCAAAAGAAACGGATGGGACATAGGTTAAAGTGCACTGCTCATACTTCAATATCACCTCCTCTGTCAGTACTGGAAGTAGCTCATTAGAGTTCTTCCAAAGAATAGTTTATGCAAAAAAAAATGTTGCGATACATTCCACCAGTAATTTTCAATCACATATGGTGAAAGTAAAAAAAAAAGGTGCTGTTAACCAGGGATCTATCATAACTAGATACAGTTTGTTTTAGTTGAAGACAGAAAAAACAGTTTGCTGAAATTTTAATATGCTGCCAGAAGATAAGCAATTCCAATTACAGGCTAGCACCTGGCCAGAATCAGAGATTACAGAATTTTGAATCTTATTTCCTGTGACTAATACAGCATGTTTCACAACCCATTCCAAGCACAAATCTCTCTGCCAAACAGCATAAGAACTAGGGAAAAAACATCAGTTTCATTTAGCTGTCCACTGCCTCACAGATGGGCAAGGGCACCTCAGAAGACGATCTTCAAGTATTTTACCAGAACTATTCGTAAGAACTATACTTCAACAAACTTACAGTCACAATCCTCAACAAACTCAACAACTGAGCAGTAGGTCTTGATTGTGTTAGGAGATACCAGGTCAGGTTGTGTGAAACTCACTGTGGCATGAATCTGGTCTGGTTTGTTAAAAAGTGTGCTTGCTTATTTAAAAAGGTGGGAGACAACTATGACACAAGTCTTTTACAAATTCCTTACAAAAGAATTTAATCAATAATTGAGGTTTTCTTAACTTTCAGCACTGTACACTGCAAGCTTTGTATAGATGCTGGGCCAAACTAACCAACACTTCCCTTGAAAAAGACAGGATTATGACATGGAATGTTTCCACCAGTTATTATGTTTTTGTGCAACATCACAAAATATAATAAAGATAAAAACCCTCTTAAACTTACTACATTTACTAAAGTTTCACACATGATCTTACATATTGTATGCTTGTCTGAGATGACGCTTTCACATTTCTCTTAAATATTATTTGGAAAATGGACAAAGTTCACTTTTCTCCCATTTAAAAAAAGAAAACCTTAAGCACAGCTCAGAAACAAATGTCATACCTAACCTTGTTGTTAAACAAAAGCCTTTCACAGATTGCAATCAATGTTCACTTTGAAAGAAAATGATACAGTAGGAGCAGAAGCTAATCCTGGTTTATGGGCATGGCCCTTTGATGCCTTAGGGAGGGTATTTCATCTGTTGCTGTTCTTGGCTCGTCTTAGAATTGAGCCATTGGTTTCTTCACCTCATTTACCATTTTAATGCCGGAGCACATTTCCACCTGAAAAACAGTGCAAAAAAAGTGCACTTGCAGATCATTAGCAATTATTTTGTACTTAAATTAAAAACCAATTTTAAATACAAATACGCCTTAAAATTAAAATTCTTTGCATATTTACAAAACATTCCACTCAAATGATGGTAACGAGACTACAGAACAAAAATCTTCCTTTTGTTTACAAAAGAAAACAACTGTATGATAGCACATTCTGGAGCACTAGGCAGAATCAATTTCACATGTTAATATGATCTCTTTCCACTCTTTGAAGTGAAAAACTGGAAACAGGGAAACAGGAGGACTATCACAACGTGCTCTTGTTCCACCTAGCACCATTGTTTTCACTTGGAACTATGGTGGCAGACAGCACACTCTCTTTCTTCAGGCTAGAAACTTGGTACTGTTTACTCTAAATTTAGCAGATGTTTTGTGCCAGAAAGCCATAGAAGCCATTGTCTGAACATCAAAGCTTTGGCCCAAGTCAGCCTAAAGCATCCTGATGAAAATCTGCTGCAGATGGAATCTGTGTCATCACTTTGTATCTATCCGTTCTCTGCCATTAAAGAGAGTTTTGAGTTTGTCGAGTCTGCTTTTCCTTCTTTTCGTGTAACCTTAAGTAGCCCATTCAGATGATAGCCCATTTTGGGAGACAATTAAGTAGAAGGAGCTCCTGGTCTGAATGGATTTTTAAAAAACCTTTGTTTTTGTCCAAAATTTACATTTTTCTACCTTGTAGCTCTGACGTTTCAGATCAATTTACTGAATCTGATAAGGTTATCAAAAGGGAACACACATCTCATTTGCCCCCTGTGTAAAATAACATGATTTGACATTTTATTTATGCAATTGCCAAATTGATCAAAAACCTTCAATTATCAACTAAAGTTGTTTAAAGCAAAGTTACTAGTTCGAAACCTACAAACCATTTTTGTTTTTTCCTTTTCTGAAACCTTCCTATGTGACCTTGGCTAATAACCTTCACAAGATGTCTCTTTTCGCTTTGAAAAAGCACCGCTATCCAAGAGCTTTAGCCAGAATCCTTAACCACTTGGCAGGTGACTAGAAGAATCCAGCAGTGCCAAGAAAAGAAAAACAATTTCCAATTAAGAAGGATACGACAGAAACTGGAAGTATTTTCACTAAATGCCTTGGCCCATGTATCTGGTATTTTGGTCATTTTCTGCTATATTAGAAAAATAGGGTCGATGAGAATTAACATGTTTTACATGCAGTGCAATAAATCACGAATTCTCCATTCCCCTCATCCAGAGCTATAAGATATTGTAGTTTCAGCATTTGCTTACTTTGTTCAACCAATTTTCTAAAATCAAATTTAATTCTTTCCCACTGGTCAAGGAGTTGTATGAGATTTATAATACATCAAAGACTCTAAAGCCTCAAGAACCAGAATTGAAAACATCCTAGTTGTTAGATGTTCTGCTTTCATAATATTATGCATGTTACCTCATTATCTGTCTGTTCCTGTACTTTAAACTTTCCTCAGGATGCTCTGTCCAGGAAGGAATTTAAATACACTATGGCCGAGCACAGCTTTCAATTTGAAACTTAACTCCAAAAACTGCATCACACGACAGGGCTTTTACGAGGCAAAAGTCATTAAATCACTCAAAATCTATTAAAAATGCTTGGTACTTATGTTCTCCACAAAATTCACCACGTAACTGCAGGAAGCTGTTCCAAGTCACCTGTCTAAAATGGAATCAGCCAGTTCCATTTTTCCTTCTGCAAGCAGACAGATCAGCCAGAGGTAGGCTCAAGCATCCCGATTTACAAAAAGTAAGACTGATGCTCTGAAAGGACAGGAAGCATGGCCCAAGGGGTGTCATTAACAGACACATGGCAATTGCCACCAGGACTTAAAATTCCAAAAGGAGAATAATTAGTCCTTTTCTCCCTTCAGCACTTTTCTTATTGCCCTCCCACAGTGATGTTGTCACCCTCTTTTCTTGCTCAAAATGAATATTACCCAGAGTCTGAAATCAAACAAGAACAGAACATTTTCTCAATGGCGAAAATTAAACAGTTCTGAATACCGTGAAGGAGATAAAGCTTGCTCACCTCAGACTTCGTGGTGTTATTTTTCCCCTTTTTCTTTCATGGGCAAATTAATGTTATATTACCTCACAATTGGTTTTAATATATGACATCTTAGGCTCTTAAAGTACTGTATATGCTTTTTTTTTTTATCCAGCCCATAATCGTCCATAAGTCACTGAATTGGTGAGCACAATGACAACAACCAACCGTAACTTCTGAAACTTTTTACATTTAAAAGTGTAATTAATAACCAAACTTTCTTCAGTGGTCTATTTTACTAAGCAACAAACTATTCACTTCTCATATTTACCATACTTTGCCTATAGATCGTGATCATTTTTTAAAAATAAAAAAAAAGAATAAAACCATACTGACGGTTCACTTCATAAAAACAAAATTAATCATAAAATGGACGACTTCCAAATTATGCATAGTGAAATATCCGGTTTAGCCCAACAGTAAACTTTTTGTATTTGTGGCCCTAATGTGTTCAGCTTTGGAGCCACAACTACCGCTCTTGGTTAGAAAATAAATTCAGTGCTTCAAGGTCCTTTGAAACTTGTCCACAGTATTCACACATAATTTCATGTTCGGTTTGCATGCAAATAAGGGGTTAAAGGGCAAGATGCACACAGGATGGGACAGAACGCATCTTCTGAAATTAATTTTGAAGGCCTACCTCTTCTCTACTCTTCAGACCTGTACTCACAAATGTTTGGGGGATAGGGGGGGACGACAGTTTGGTTAAAATTATTAACTGAATTCCATGCCAAAAGATGTGTGCAAAATATATTTCCAAATTGGAAAACATATCATTGAAAGATATTTTGAAAAACATCATGCAGTTCAGCAATGGAAACCTTTCACAGTTACAACTCCTGATTTTCCCAGTGTAAGCTGAACACAGCATGTTAGCAGGCAGCAGGGACTATGAACTTGGTGTTGGGTGTGTGATTTTACATGATCAGACCATTACTCACAGAATGAATCACCACAGCTTTGATATTCGGACATTCAACCGGCAGCATTCCACATGGACAAGTGGTAAAAAAAAAAGGTTTATTCCTGTTGAATCCTTTTAACCGGGCACACCATCGTGATGAAGAGAGTTTATTTAAAAAAAAATCAAGCTGCCACATGTTAACACTGATCTACTGTGCATTGCGAAAATTCTTTCCAATACATTATGTCAAACATGGGCTTCATCTGTACTGGGTAGTGATACTAAAATACATTTAATGGGGGTTCATTAATTTTACTGCCAATTATTACCAAAGGACAGCATTCCCTCTGTTTTATGTGGTTAGGCTCATCTGTTTTCAATATACATAGTAAGCAGAGAAATCGACACCCTTGTCAAACGCTTGTAACAATTTTTTTTTACAACTGTTGCCGTCAGACAGAATGCAGATGCCATATTAGGGCTGTGACAGCAGAGGCTGTGAATGCTTTCCTTTTAAACATTAAGCTTTGGTTTGCGAGAGACGTGATCTTACCAGGTATTTCTATTAGCAGAAAGGTGAAGGCCCATACATCACCCACTCTGGGTGGTCTTGACAAAGCGGGTGATGAGTAATGCGAAAGAAAAAATAGGTAGCTGCCGCATTTATCAACAAAGGAATAAAATTCGGGATTTTGTGGTGAAATGTTCAATTACCATGGTTATTTAAAACCACAATTTCAAGATGGGACTATTTTGTGCACCAAAATGCAGAGAAGGTAGATACAGTAGGTTACCAGATTCCTGTTATGGGGCTACCCCTTGTATACTGTTCCTTACCTAAAGCCCACTTTTGTATGTTACTCATCCATAACTTCACTCAATCATGAAGTCTGGAGCAACCCTGACTGAAACTCAGCCTGTTAAACATTGACACTCATGTTTCTGTTGTGCTCCTAACAAACCTCTTAAGCACCACAGCCTTCAAATTTCCACAGGTCTTTAGATCAGATTACACACCTGTTTGAACTCCAGTAAACCTCAAGCTGTGCTCTGTAAATACATGCTTCCAGGGCTGAGATCATACCTTTCAGCGCTTAACAATAGGCCCTACCTGCCTTTTTTTCACATCAGGATAATTTATAACAGCTGGCCACTCTCAAGAGATGACAAGGGTCTTTGATGCCTGGTTTGGGAAAATCTGTGGAGGACCCCAGGCCCCCTGCTGTAGTCAAGGGACACATACTGCTTGCACCCATGTTTCTAATCAGGGTTGTGGTCAATTGACTTTTCTGCCCTTTCCCACAGTGCATTTTTTCCATCCTGTAGCCAGAATACCACAATGTTCACACAAGCTGCTGTGGCAGATTTCTAGTTCCCATCACACAGTTTATGACTATTGTTAAGCATTCACACCCACTAATATGTCCCAGGAGACCGCAAAGAATTTTTCTCTTCCATGAAACGAGTTCTCTTCCCAGGAGCGTGTGGTTTAATAAACGTTTCTTAGAGCAGGGCGTCATCACACAGAATTTTAAATGTTTTGTTGATAAAAAAAACATGGAAGCTTGAGGGAGTGAGGATGTCAAGTCATCTTAACAGAGGTGTCCCCTTTAATATCTAATACAGTTTTATGGATTTGTGTGGAACAATTGAGTTTGAACAAAGAACAGTACTTGTCACCTTTGTAGAATATAAGCCCTTTTTGCATGTGTTGAAACTTTACAGTAAAAGGGCAGAACTCACTCAGTGGCTTTGTAGCCAGCTCTTCAAACAGAGAAGGAAGCTGAAAGCTCGAAGCCGATTATCCTCAACCCCCTACCAACTGAAGCTATTAACACTTAACAGTTACATAGCAGGGATGCAAGATTCCCATCTTGGATTCCCAGTATTACAAAACCATCTCTCAGGGGTATGTTTTTAAAAGCATGTGTCAATAAGATCTTGTATGGGCAAATGGCAAACCAGAAGAAAACATTCTGTGGAGCTCAGAAATGAGGCATTATCCAATAATTTAAGGGCATCAATTCTATTACAGATTGCTTTTAAATTTCATAAAGACTTATTTTTAATTAGGCCTTTTAAGTTGGGCTTTTAAGAAACTGATGATTTCTTACAGATCTTCTTTCAACACTCACATTACAGCACAATGCAGCTTATATATGGAGTAATTCCATCACTGCCTTACAGATGAAAAACAGCCCCTAGTTCCTCCACAGAATGGAATTCATTTTGTGTAAATTCAGCTATCGCAAATGCCTTACACGGACACCAGCCTCTGCTCGGTTCAACAAACCCTGCTTGGCTGGACACCATGCTGCAGGAATGAAAAACAGCTTAATAAATACACGTCTAGTTTTGAAAACTGAAACCACATCACGAAAGCCATGAAATATAGGCCAACCGTGTGCAGAGGATGACACACGGGGGGGAAAAAAAGTGCAGAAAAACTTGGCCCTGTAAAACAACCAGAAAACATCAATCAAATATGTGCTAGGTACAGAATCTGAATATCCACTGGTAAAGTACGTCACTCTGTAATCATGCCATAGTAGCTTGAAGGCAGATTGAGGTTTTCAAAGCTCAGGGCCTCGTACTTTTATCAAGTTGTCTACAGGACAGGATGTCCTCTCAAAATGCTGAGGTGTTGTGTGGTTAGATATAATGAACATGTTGGGAGAGACCTAAGTAATTCCTTAGGTTCCCAGATTCCTTTCATGAACAGTCATGTGTGCAGGAATTCCTGCTGTACAACTACAACAATTTATAGCTCTCAGCCATTTCAGCAAAGGCCTTCATTCCAGCCTGGATTCCTTAAAATGTAAGAAAGCGCAGGCAAAAACGTGCTGCTCCAGGAACAAATCAGTCATTGTTAGAAGTCACCTCCAGAGGACGTTTCTGTTTTACAGATGACCCACATCTCAGGGTTTCATAAACATCTCCTTTAAAAAGCCACATCTGTCTTTTTCTTATTGCAGATCTATAACATGAGTCATCCGAAATACAGGAAGCTTCCGAAACCCGGAAGGGAGGCAGCACAAACTTCATAGCAACATGGGAAATACTCCAGTTTTCCTCCTCCCTACCCCACTAAAGTGTATAATACTGCTGGGGGACTTCTACAAGGCATAGGATCTGGTGGACATCCAGGACAGCACAGTCCAGGCACATACTTTCATGACTCTCTAAAACGGATGTGCATAACAAAAATGTGCATAGGATGAGTGGAAAAAATGGACACCGAAGAAATCATGCCCAGTTACTGTGTATTAAAAAAATTACTGGATTGCTGGCGTTTTCTTAATTCCAATTCTTACAAAATAAAATGAACT
The DNA here is from genome assembly GCF_040954835.1 of Lepisosteus oculatus. NCBI lineage: Eukaryota > Metazoa > Chordata > Actinopteri > Semionotiformes > Lepisosteidae > Lepisosteus > Lepisosteus oculatus. The sequence goes on along the minus strand of NC_090704.1, from coordinate 7,641,104 downwards.
GAAGCCACCAAAATGCTGTTATTAAGTTCACAGAATCCAGGAGTTTCAACTAATTAAAGGTCTATCCTTTTCTAAGAGCTTTGTTGTGTTTTTCCTAAGAATGATTTATGAGATGGTGCAGCACAAAAGTTTGCAAGGTCATACAGATAGTTTTCCAGTTTTTGTTATCTACTCATTTTCCACAAAACTAAAAAAAGCCCAGCTTTGACAAAATAAATGATGACAGATGAAATCCACAAACCTTCCGTTAATTAAGCTAAGCAGATAAATCCATCCCGCTGTTTCCCAAACCTTAATTCAAATCTATTTCTCGTTTCCTGGTTCACGACGTAGTCTTGAGTCGTCCCAGACAGCGCAACTTTGGGTTGGTCACATTGTTGAGGGTCGGCAATTTTAACCCCACATCTGTTCACATGTAAACTTAAAAATAAAGAGTTGTAAATTTTTCCAACTCATCTCTCTCCCCCACTCCCCTCCCATCTCAAGACATTCTGGATTACATTATGTCTGTATCTGCAGGTCAGGACATGTCTGCTTCCTACTAAAATGATCCCTAGTAGGAAGCACTGTGGTTCATAGATAAAGGAGATCAAAATCAAGTATAAAAACATAAAAACAAAAGCTTAGGCCTCAAGTTAGTCTTAGGCTGTTACCCCCCTAAAACAGATGTAGGCCTCGCTCACAAATAAGGACTTTTCCAAGCTTTGTTTCCTAGTTGAACGTCCACACTTCCTGTCTCCTGGTGTCTAAACTGGCCCGAAAGACCTTCTGTACCTCATTCAAAACAACCCGGAAAACTCCAATCGGGAATTAATTTTTAAAAAGGGGTTTCTATCCATAAATATTTTGCCCAGAATGAACTGTGATGCATGCCTGTGGTTATCAACATGAAATCTGAAGAAATCCTTTCAAAACATATCTCAGATTGAAAATTAAATAAGGCTACGAAACTAGCTGATAATAAACTTGTTTGCTTTTCAGTTTTCTGATACATTTGGGAATTTAACCTGCATGCTGCCATTAAATAGGACAGAAGACAACCTTTGTCTTATACATGATACTAAACTCAGCTGAAATGCATCCCTGCAAAACTCATCACTGAGCAACATCTTTAGAGCCGTAAAGCTTGTTCTAGATCCATGAGGGGCAAATGAAGACTAGCTGATGAAACGCCTCGATTAAGCCAGTCTTCACCCCAGGTCGCTTTTCCCGGGTGTGGCAGCTTCTGCCGAGAAAGTAAAGCTGTTCTTCGACACAGAAAAAAAAAATCAAACAGCTTTCTTCCGATTCAGCAAAGCACAGCAGGTACATACAGTAAGCACTGCAAGCTGCACAGGTGGACACATTTTGAGTATTAAAGTGTAACTTGGATATACATTATGGAATACGAAGAACTACTTTATATAATATCTACCTGAAGAGTGTGCATCACATACGCTTATTAGAAGTACAGATTAGGCCTTTTGCAAAGCGAACCATAGACATAAGGCTTTTACACCAACTGCATCAGATTATTAAAAGATCAAACACCAACACCTTTAATTCTATTCGCACACATGCATGTCCCCCTTAATGCTGTCAGCATCAGTGATTTACCCCAAATTACAGTGATCTTTTCACACCTCCTACATCACCTCCCATTCATTTCCAAGGAAGCTTTTTGATGTCACTGTCAAAGCAAAAGCGCAGTGGTGGGGTGGGAGTGGGCGGTTGTCGGCGAATTCTCTTCAAACCGACAAGTTCACGTCCCTTCGGGGGGGGGTCTGAGGCGGGCGAGGGGGCGCGCGAGGACGCGTCGTTGCGACTCTGCTCCATTGTGGCGCGAGAGCTGCTGACTGGGGCAGACTGGCTGCTGCAATATTCTTTCCCCACTCCCCGCGTCACCTCCTCCACAATATCAATTTGCTTAGGAAGCAGAAATTCAATGACTCGCGTAATGCGAACAATTTAATCAGTGAACTCATGCTTGCAGAGCATTAACAGAAAACGAGCACAAGCAATCCCACATGCGGCACCCAACCCCTGTTGCTTTTAGCCCTGCGATCTTCTCTTGCACACCTTGTCATACCACTGTAACAGGAATAGAGCGGTAACACAAACAGATGGCTTGGGTAACCTCGATTGCTTACTAGGCCTGTACACCAGCGTCACAAAGACACACTCATCACAATCCCGTGAGCATGACATTGAAACACTAAAATTCAAACACTCATGGGAGGGACATCCTTGGTGACAGTTTTTAATTTCTAAAAAAAAAAAAAACATCTCAGAGATATAATAGGATAAGCACGTGAACATTCTCCCACCGAGCTATGATGTGAACATCAGCTCTGTTTTTACGCCAAAGGTTGATTTAACTTGAATGTCATGGTGGTGTCGAACACCACCAAATATAGGCAGCTATATATAAAAATGGAACCTAAAATATCATCATTATAATCAACAACAAGACATAAGAATGAGGACACTGGTGTTCCAATAGACACCAGATCTAGATTCTACCATTAATCAAAAGTCATAAGATTACAGAATGATTAAAAAAAACATTGGTAAGCAACATTCCACTTCTTAGCTTTAAACTATTAAACATTTTAAGGTCTTCGCAGAGAAAAATCTCACTCACTGGATTCAATAATTCTTCTAATTTAAGTAACTAAACTACTTAACATTCAAGACATTACTTTCAGCATTGTACAAAAAAAATCATAAATAGCAATCATGACAATTTAGCAAAACAATCTAAAATTGAGGCTAAACTGCTGGCTACAATGGTTGAGGGAGGACAATTCTTTACCAACTGCACACTAGGGACCCATAGACCGACTGTCCCATAGCAGATAGTTTAGGCTACAAAAGGCACATGGACTTTTCATAAAACACAAAGCAGCAGACAAAAACAAGCATAATACACATTGCATATTTATAATATGCATAACCGAACAATGCCGCAAGATGAAAATGACAAAGTGACTCAAATAAAACCAGGAGTAGAACTTAAGTTATATATTTAAAGCTAAAATTAAAATATGGAGTTATTAAGCTAGATCTTGAAACCTCAGAATTTGGAGAGCCTAACGCTGTTGAGCAATGAGCTCCACAAACTTGTGAAGCTGCACAAGAGAAAGATCCAACAGCCATTGTGTGGATATTGGTCTTTGGCAGAGTAAGGAAGCCTGAATCAGCAGATCTCGGATTAGGAGCTGGACTTTACTCCAGCAATAAACCCTTAAAATAATCTGGATATAAACTGCTTGGTGTTCCTTGCGTGAGAATAAAAAACCATAAGGTTCTAAATTTGACAGGGATCAAGTGCATTTTAAAAAGGACAGGAGTTATATGTCGCTGCAGAGCAGCACATTACTTTAAAATCCATAAAATAAAAAAGACAACTGTGCAGCCATGTTACATACTGTATAACCACAACATCAAATAACAGTTATACTTACACAGAGCACTGTTCTCACATGGCACATCACAGTATAGCATCAACCAACCACTGTGGGCTGCACTTAACCCACATTTTACAATGGTCTTAACCAATACCAGCTGTTTAGAATAATAGGAGCCCATGCAGGAAAGAATTACTCTGTACCACAGAACAAAACATTCCCAAGAACAAATTACACTTTAAAGTCAGGGAAACCTAATGCAGTTATATGATATAAAATGGAGATCTACGAATAGAGCTGCAGTGGTAATTAAACGTATTTAGGTACAGCAATATTCTAATAACATCCCAACAAGAATAAAAACGACTTATTTTTAAATGGTTTAAACAAATGAACTTGTAAGCCCTTTTAGCAATGGGTCAAACCTTTGAAGAACAATACTGCAAACATACCATCTGGACAACATTAAGTTTTGGACTGTAATTTGTCAAATGTTTTAGGAGGGTGGTATTAAGATTACTACCTTCTATCTGTGTGATACCATTACAAAGGCCCATGACAAGCATAAGAAGATCATTTAATAAAGCGAAATGCTGTGACTTTATCAGATGTATCTAGCATAAATTAGAAATCAACACATCACACGATATTAACTCTTCTGATACAGTAGTTCAAAGTAGAGAAAATCTGTTCCAGAAAGTTTTATTTTGATTTTTACTGCACAACATTGTCTCCAAAGAATACAGTGTGACTACAGCAACAAGTGAAAACAGTAACATTTATGGGTCGCTAGTCAGTTTAATCATTAGGACAAACGTTGGTTAAAAAGTATCCACATTTTAAAATGCAGGCTACACGACTATGGTGCTATTACCTTTTTTCCCCATGCAGCATATATATCCATTAACAGTTGTTCTTTTCTAACGTTACTAGACAAAAACAAAGCATCACACGGTATCACAAACGTAAGACGGCTTGCTAGTTATCATGCCTGGGTGTATTGCAGGTTTCTGATTGGCTAACTACGACTAAGACCAAAAATACACCCAGCTTCATTGATGCAATTCAACACCCATTCATAACTTTGTCGATTAAAGATCACCATAAGTACCAAGTGATCTATTAAAAATGGAGTAAAAAAGTGACCTCAGTTACAACAGTTAGACTGAAAAAGACAGTCTACTGCAAATTACATATAACAACTTTGTATCCAAATAAGATTTGGTAAAATAAAGCCCTGGAATGCACAAGGAATTTACCCAGTTGTCTGACTTTATATCTTAAGTATTTTCGATATAAATAAATAAATACAAGATTTTTTAAAAAATCCTGTTGCATTTCTCCCCACACATTTCGTTGTGCCAACCAGGTGATATTGCCGTAAATAGCGTTTAGGCTTGTTTTGACTCAGGGCGCCATTTTGGTAATTTATTTAACTTATCTAATGGAAAATGTGTAAAAATACACAAATCGGTATTGAAAACACAAAACAATATTAAGCACATCTAAGATATGGCTATCCGAATCATGGCAATGAGCTCCAAACGTCATGTTTCAACTCGCAAAAAGTAAATAATGCCTTTGCAAATCTGATTAAAACTCATTCCCCCAGGGCACGTCCAAATACCAGAGAAAACCAAATTACTGAACTATGCAGCAGCAGTCCCAGACAGTTGAGTACAGAGGATCTGGATTTGATTACTAATCTGCAATCTCTAGAAATTGGTACAAAAAAGGTATACATTACTGTTCAAAAGAACGCTAAGACTTCTAGCTCATTTATAAAATGCAAGCAAAAAAATAAAAAGAGAGTTCTAAAAATCACTTTGGAAACTGTGACACAATCCTGAGCGCTTTTTCTAAACTTCATTTTGAAATACTGTGCATGTACAGAACTGCCTTCCGGCAGATGGAAACCTTTTTAAAGGAGGCAGAAATGTTATATTTGAAAGATATTTGAAATACCAAAAAAAAAAAGGCAGTTAAAATATATTAGCACTCAAAAAGTGCAGAGTGGACGCGAATACAAAACTCAGCCAGAGAGAACTTTACTGAAGAGACCGGATTAATTTCACTACAACTTAGACTCAACTGGGTTATTTTAACAAACTTCGCTCATATTCAGCACCTAATACCGAAGTTTGCTACGATTAACACGTTTTAATCACTAGCGTTGAGTAAACGGTGGGAGAAAAGTGCATGGACTACGAGGCAGAAAAATATTAACTACACTGTGGTTAAATTTCATTTTACTGTTTTGTTTAATGACTCTCCTTGAGTTCTGGAGTCTGTAGGATTCACGCAGCAAAAAAAAAAGAGATAAACCTAGATCCGAGATCTATCCCGTCCTCAAAGAGAAATGCGCAGGATCTTTCATCTGATAAAAGCCTTGGAGAATCACTTTTTTGGCCTTAAGTGTACTTTTGAGGGACGGGGATAAAAACTGAATTTCCTTGTGTTTTTATAATACCAGTGGTCCAACTGACTGTAATTCAACTCCAAGAAACGTACCATGAGCTCTAGGGTCCTTTTGAAGCGGATCCGACAGCTTTTTGATCTTTGCATACATCTCATGGGGGTAAATTATATTTGTTAACACGTTACAATAGCATTCACTGCGCGAAATGCATGTAGCAACTTCCAAAAACAAAAACAAATCTCTCGATTCAACATTACAAATTTAAAAAAAAATATTATCACCCAAGGGAAACACTCGACGAACAGGGCAGCTTCATCGAGATGACACTTTAAAAAAAAGTGTCGAGTCGCCTTGATTTGTTTCTGTAGTGGGAAACACGGATTTCCTGGAGATGGTGGAGGAGGTGGAACTCAAATTAAACTCATACTAAATGTTAGATCATTGATTTGCAATTCTACAGGTAATCTGATGTTCCGAAGCTCTCTAACACAGGAACACAACGGCGGTTCTTACCAAGATGAAGGGTTAGGTTAATTGTGTTGGGATACTGGATGCCAGCTAACATTGTCTGGCTTTGCCACCAGGTAGTGTCCGCCTGGTTGTTGTAGTCGGTGAGGTAGACAGCGCCGTGATATACCCTGGGGTCCCTGGCATCGCAGATATGGCAGGACTTGGTGACTCCCGTCACCCCGGTTTGCACGCAGTATTCTTCGGGTGGAGAACCGCAAGTGTTGGTGGCCACAACAGTAACATTGAAAGCTGCATTAACAAACTCCGGCATACAGCGCTGGGGACGGTTCAAGTCGTCAGTACATTCATCCATTGCACCGTTGCTGCACGTAGCCAAGCAAGTCAATATAGTTAAAACTTTAGTAAACCAATGCATTTTGAAATTCTGAGGAAAAAAAATAGCAAAAGGCTATAAAAAATGTTAAAAGCCCGCAACCTTTCGCAGTTGCAAACTTTTCTTTTAAAAAACCTAAAAACCGAGACAACCCTTGGATTTTGTTCCTTCTCCGGCTCCTGCAATTTCCTTCCCTCCCTCTCTTCTCGCTTCCGAAGTCTGAAACTCAGAACTTGTTAGATGCGGCCAGCGCCATGGAAAAAAAAAGTTTGCAGGGAAGGAAAAAAAAAAGGGGCAGCGAACAAGACTACACCCTCGTAGGCAGTGCGCAAGTCAAAAGAAACGTGGAAAAAAAATCACAACCACTTCCGCCTGGGGGTGACGCTCAGAGGGGCTACCGACTCTTTAAAAAGACGCGAAGCCTGAGACTCGAGCGCCCCCCAACTCGAAATAATTCAGTAGGTGGGAGGTGTGCGGTTTTAGGAGTCTTAATAGTAATATTACAGACTTAAACTCGACGAAAGTTTTCAGGGCAGAAGCAGAATTCTCCCTCACCGCTGGTTAACGTCTTCAAAAACCCCATAGCGGTGGTCAGTCGGTTACAAGGGAAGAGTTTTATGTAACATTGAGCTGTCTCAATGCAGATGATATTCTTTTAATACATACGGTTACAATGACTACAGTAGAACAAATTACATTTGCAAATATACGTTAAAATATGTGTGCATCACATAAACTGTCTAAAGCAAAAATGCAATTTGTTTTGAAACTAAGTTAAAATTGTTAAAAGCATAGACTGAATCAGTTGCTAAGAAATCTCAAATGTGAAATTCACAAAGGGTCACATGAGCCGTCAATACAAGGTTTCATTCAGGACCTGCTGAATATTATTTTAAGTAAATGAGACAGTGAAACAAAACGTATTCCTTTAGGTACTGTATATAAATTCCTTCACTGTTTTATTAACATGTGTAAATAGAGGCTTTAGACTGGTACCTTAATCTGATATCCTTTCATTTAAATTTTGTTAACCATGATAAGAAGGTAGACCAAATATATATATAGGTTTTGGTCAGAGCGGCCGACGTCGGAATCTTTGCTTTACAACGAAAAACCAATTTTTGGAACAATGTCCTCTCAGAAAGTGGTGGCGGCCCTTTTCTGGTTTTCCACTTAACCTTCAAGCCCCACCAATGTCTAAATTAAATGGGATATTGAAACAACTATAAAAAATATTTTTGATAACTTGATTTGTTGTTATTATTGGATCTTTTATCTAAATACATTGTCATAAACCAGATTATAAACACCAACGATAATAACTTTATTCGTCACATTTTATATAATATAATCCCACATTAAATACCCCCACCCCCACCCCGCTTTAGAAAGGTCCAAGTCAGAGTTGTCAGATCGTTCTGTACAAGAACTTACCTTACCTGATAGTATCGCTGAAGCCAAGCTTCAATGAACTGAAATGTTCTCTTTAAAAAAAAAGTTGAATGTATTTTTTCCAAAAGAATTCAGAACCGTATAAACATCAGTTGACAAGTAGTATTAACTCTTTAACTAGGTCCCCTGTGTTTTGATATAATGTGTTAAAAACCAACAACCTAATTTAATAAACTACTAAATACAAATAAAGTCGGTTCATTCCATTGTTAAGAGTAAATGGTTTACTTTATCATTTACGTTTACATTATTAGACGGCAATAGAAATAGATTAAATAGTAAAAATATCATTTTAAAATCCTACAGTAAATTACCAATAACACTGTCATGAAATCAGTCTACACAAAGAAAATATGATAATGTGCGCAAGCAATACAAATCTTAAATTATATTATGTTGATTCTATTTTTCATATTATGACAAACCAGGCTTAACCATACATGTCTAAACACGATGTATTTCAAATGTACCTGGCACGCTTATCCACAACACCGTTTTGTTTCTCTGGGGAATTCTCCCGAATAATTATACAAATAAAGACAAAGAAGATATTACATGATTCCCTTCAATGCCTTAAGAAGAGCACGCATTTTTGAAAGAGGACTGATTTAAACACACACACATATATATATAGTAATGCCAACTGGAATTAATTTAGTAATCATGCTTGAATTCATAATGCCAAGAAAGAACTTTCATATATCTCTCAAACACAACGAGACAAAAAATAAATTACTATATGGATAATTTGTAATATGATATTTGATGATAATACAGTAAGCATGAAAGTATATTCTCTCAGCAAAACAGCAAAAGTAAAACATGCACTATAATAGCAGCTTTTGTTATTTTTTGCCTCCTAAGCAGAGTTAAAATTGTCTGTAAAATAACTGGTGACAGAACATTATATTTAACTAGATGCTTAATGAACCTGGCAGTTGCATAGGTATATAATTGTGTATTGTGTTGTACAGTGTGTGGGACAAATGAAGGTTATACCACGTATTTTGTATGATGGTAACTGCATTGACAATAATTACAGTTGTGTTGTGAAATTACAATACTGCACCAAACAATAAGAATGACCTCATCATTTAAAAAACTGTTTATAAAATGGCAATAGTCATAATAAAAAAAAATGCCAACAGTATTCACAACTTAGTAAGCCGTAGGAGAGGCTGAATCTGAAAGAGTGAAAATGAAATCAAGGAAATTAAACAATAGATTTAAGATGTTGGTTGCAGAGTTACAAGAAGGAGATTTTGGCTCTAGAATAGGTTCAAATAAAGACAAGATTAATTCCTGACTTCAAATCAGAAGTCTCCAGTCCTGGTCTTGGAGAGCCAGTGAAACTGCTGCTCCTTAAGTACCAACACCTGAAGAGTTGGAAGAGGTTTGTCCAATTAGGAAAATAATGAACTGAGTCAGGTCATTACAAGCCCAGCCAAACCAAAATCCTTTATACACTGGCTGTTCAGGTCCACAGCTGGAGCCTCTCTACTTAAAGAATTGTCCTCAACAGAGAAGCCTTTGACAAGACTTGGCAATACAAGTACAGTATTCTCCAAAACTACTGAGACAGCAAAATCAAAACGGTTATTTTTTACTTTACAGTGAAGCAGTTTGTATTGGTGATTGCGAGATTAATAAGAATGAGAAGTACAATATAATTTACATTTTTTGAGGGGTGATACCAGGCATGCATTTCATCGTATTAGAATAAGAAAAAATATTCTGTTCAAAATCACTATCTCTAGCGATTTTGAGTGACCTTAAGTATTGGAACACATTCTTTCAAAGTAAATTCAGGTCAGTATTTGGTTTCTTATGCCTTTGAGGCAATTACTTCATGAAGTCTGTGACCCATTGAGCTAACTGAAGCTAACCAAACACTTTGTGTAATCATTTAAGTTGCTTTGTGAAGTCTTTGTTATAGCCATTTTGAGTTCTGACTTTGAGTTTTGACTTCAGTTTTTCCTCAGCATGTAATATGCATGCTCATTTGGATTTAAATCTGGAGATTTGGTTAGACTAAGATTGCAGTGGCTATATTTTTGGTCATTGTCCTACTGCAAGGTGAAGTGTCACCTAATAAACACGGAATTATTTTCTTTTACATAAGTAGATCAACCGTTTAAGTACGGTAAATTCATTCTGCCACTGTCATTATCAGCAACATCATCCTCAAAGACAAATGAGTCGGTTACAAAGGTGGTAATGTATTCTCAGCCTATGACTTTACCTCCATTATGCTTCACAGATGAGATGGTTTTCTTTGGAGCATCTGCAGTTTCCCTCTTTCATCAGACAGTAACCTTTCCATCACTCTTTGGAAGGCACTGGATTTAACATGCTGAAGGGTATAGACAAAGTCAACCCATATGGCTACTTGAACATTAACAGTGGAAAAAGGACCCAATGATACAAGGTGAAATTAAGAGGGTATCACATGTTAGATACCAAACAAAGAACAGTTTAACTCATTCTGAACAAATGAGCCAAACAATCAAGGAATAAACACCCAACAAAATACATAATCATGATAAAGGACAAAAAATATTTATATTCTTGGTGATACTCATAATATTTCCAGAAATAAACTACTGGGCCTTCTGAGGGATCCAACTTAGATGTATAAAAAAGAGTTATTTACATCATTCCTGTACTTATGGTAGTCTACAAGAATATTACACCCAGTCACTGGGGCACCAGGATAACCACAGTGATAACAGCCCACAGAATGATTCACATCTCTGATGCTAAAATTATGCTCTGAGAGTCAGCATGCAAGATTTTAAAAATGATTCTCAAGATAGCATCCTTTCTGCTCACTTGGGTGCCATAGAAGCACTTCAAAAATCCCTGATGTACTGTACATGTATGTTGTTCTAGCTTTGGGGGAATCTTCATGGAAAACAAGATAGTGCCTGTTATAGTCCAGCTGTTTAATTTCACCATTGGCATTTTAAACTGACTCGCTGTCCTTTTGAAGGAAATGATTTCAATTTAAGCATTTAAGTACACATTCATTAATAAAACGCAAACAGATGTGCACATGACAGGGAAGTGAACTTTTTCACATAAAAGTGTTGTTTCTGGGAACATGGATACCGGAATTGTAAACATTGTCTTACATCCCGTTTATACAGCATTTGTTTTTTTTCCAAATCTAAATGCAAAAAGTGGACAACTGCTTCAGAGAAAAAAAAACTCAGCTTGACAGAGAATCATGGCTAAAAATAAACATTTATGTCTGCAACTGGATAACATAAATTCTTCTGGGTATCATATTACTAACATGAGAGTATATAGTCATAAAACAAGCCTATTTAAGAACACACATGTGATCTGAAGTGACAAATAAGACTGCATAATTTTATCAGGGGGTTGATTACAAAATATTCATATACTGTTTTCTAGCTTCATAATGAAAAATGGTCAATGATTACCTAGCAGCATTTTTGTTTATAGTTCCATGTTTTGTTTTTAAGAAAAATAGAATTCACAGTTGTTTCATGATTTTATACTGTGATATCACAGGTCTCTAAACAAGCAGGTGTTCATACAGGGTCACTGATTTTGTAACCCTAGCCCACTAAGCTTAACTGGCAGCAGCTACATCACCCTGAAACTCACAACTGACAGCCTACTGAAGCTCAGCAGGTGTGAGCCTGGCCAGTACCTGGATGTGAGACCTCCTGGTAAAGTTAAAAAGTTGCTGCTGGAAGTGGTGTTAGTGGGACCAGTAGGGGGTGCTTACCCTGTGGTCTGTGTTGGTCCCACTGCCCCAGTATAGTGATGAGGACACTGTTAAAAAGATGCTGTCTTTCGGGTGAGATGTAGATGAAATGTCAAATGAGATGTAAAACAGAGGTCATGACTCTCCTCTCCACTGATAGCTGATGTGTTGTGAGCATACTGGCACACTTTGGCTGCCTTTCCATCATCCAAGTGGGGGCTAGTGGCAACACATTGGTGGTAGTGGCTTTGAGTGGAGTGTCCAGGAAAGTGCTATGTAAGTGTAAGGAATTATTATTATCTGTACTCCTAGCATTACAAAGCCAAATGCATGCTACAGCTTTGTGAATATAGCACTTGTCTAGAGACATGACCCAGGCTGGATGAAGAAGATCAATCAATCTATGTGGAGAAAATGCAAATTAACTGTTAAGACACTCACAAGACTCCATCATGTAATGTGTAATGAAAGACTAACTCTTTAGTTCATGAAGCAGCACGAAATGATTTTCAATACATTCAGTACAAAGTGCCAGGCTTTGCGATTCTGATGATCAGTTCTAACTCAAGCGTTACATGAAACAGATTTTCTTAGGTGATGACACATAGTTATAAAGGGTTTATCTTTAAGGGAAAATTACATTTTATTGTTGTTTTATAGCTCATGATATGCTATCAGTACATGTGGATCTGAGTCGGAGGAAAGCAATCTTCACAAATGTATTCCCGGTACACAACAAATTAGCTGGACTTCTTTTACTCTAAATAATAGGTGAATTGCCATACACCGTGGGTTTTGTAAACCAATCTAAAGATATACTGTCTACATTTCTCATGAGGAAACTCTAAAGAACACTGTGAAATGTTGTGAAAATTCCAAACACTTTAAGAAAATTCCTTCTGAACCTCAATTAATTAGATGAAGAAAGGCTTCTTTATGTACAATAGTACATAATACTATACTATTATTTGGATTGTTGATGTGCTTATGTCCATCAAATGTTGTAGTATTAATAAAGTGCAATAATTTTCTTCGGTTCTACTGTATTTTACTTTACATAAGTAGTACCTGTTTTATTAATTACAGTTCCACAGTAGTACAGCAAAAGGAAAGGATAGATGTTGGATTCTTGTTTCAGTGACATAGTGTGTTATCTCTGGTATTTAAATGGGGATAGAGAGAATTTTGGTGTGCTTCATCTACATGTGACAAGTTTTACTTTGGAACTGAACAAGCTACCCAGCCATGTTATTGAAGCTGATGCCTCATCTTGGTGAAGATATGCATCTAGTCACCCCTGAGTGAATTAGACGTGGTATGTCCTTTTGTATGGCTTTGTTCCTGGTATTACGGAAATACTAAGTCAACCCAATGGAATGTACCAGTGAAACATCAAAGCATATACAGTATGTCATACATTAAGATACTATAGGCCTACACAGAGTTGTCATTATAAACCAACAACACAATAAAATACCCTGTCTTTTCCCACTAAACAGACAGATTTTCTCCACTGTCAATAATTTGGCCCCCGTTTCTGAATTTCCCACATCTGTGCAATTATCCTTAAAGGTTTTGTCTCAGGGTCCACATAACATCCATGTGTCAGGAGGAAGGCAAGCCAAAACCTGTCTTAACGTGATTTTTTTCAAGTACACTGTAAAGGAGATCAGCTTTTTCCTCAGAGTCTCAAAGCATAACAATGCCTTATAATAATCATGATGATAATGCAGAGAGCCGATTTCCTATTTAACTTTAACCCAACAATAGCGGTCCTTAGAGATGGGTATTACAACATCAGACAATGCTTTGATTCCAGCTGAATTGCTTGACAATGACTGTTTAGTCTGTTCCCCCTTTGCCCCCAGAATTACCCCTATGTATGTCATATTAGAGGGGCAAGCTATCATCTTCCGAAAAAGATAAAGAGTGAGATGATGAATGGTGCTTTTAAACTGATTTATCTTACAGAATTTAACAGGCTTCCTTAGAGAGCTCCACGTCAGTACTTTCATGTCATTCAAGTTTAAGAGCACATGTTTGCAAAGGCCGCAGAGATAAACAGCTGAGAGAAAGAGATTCTATCCATAACACATCTTGCACTTTTCAATCATTTTAGCTTCAAAGTTTTACGTGGTTATCAATAAAAATGAAGCTGTTGGATAGTTAGATTTGCTTGAGAGAAGTTATTTATCGCCGTGTTGTAGTTCAAGTAAAGAAAAGTCTTGGAAAATACTTCAATTGAGATAAACTGATTATAAAACGGCTTTGCTTATAGAATGGCGTTGATTAGAACTAGGACTGTCGTCATAAAATGAATGTCAAAAAAGTATTGAATAATCTTGTCTAATATTTTATTTTCCTTGTAATACACTTGGAACATTAGATTTAATTTATATTGAAATTATATTTACCAAACAGCCCTGAATCAATACAAATTACATTGAAACATTGCAGAATTCCCTTTTGCGCTAAATAAAACGTACCACAACAAAACATTTTAAATTTGTAAATGTCCACGTCTGTTTTTAAAACAAAAAAGTCAATAAAATTCCAAGAAGGTTAGAGTGACATCTAGTGTGTATGTATGATTTCAGTTCAAATACCAACCCGATACAGACACCTTAAATGCCATTGGAAAATAAAACTATTAGTTTGTAATTCCTTGTATTATCATCAATTTCCTAATAACAGGATATCAGAAAAGTAAAATATTCCTCTTTAAAAATACGTGTGATTTTTAAAAGTTATCTACAGCTTCTAATTAAAATAATCTCTATGAAGTGTGGTTTTAATCTAAAACTATATCTCGCAAAGCTGCTTAATAAATATATTACATGGCACTTATCTAATTATGAAGCACGCTATGTTTAATCTACAGAAAGAGGTAGCGAAACAATTTAATTCAAAAAAGGACAGGTTAACATGACAGATACTGTAATCACACAAAGTTTTTTTGATCTTTTATTGTTTCTTCACTCGGGAGACAATAAAGCTCTGAGCCTGACTCAGTATTCAGCTGGTAGGTGAACAAACGATGTGTTAAATTGTGAGGCTGTCGCCCCGCAAGAATACAGTATCTGTCCAGCTGTAAATTAGTAATGACAGAAAAATTAATTGGATACGTTCAAAGACTTTTCGAAGAGGACGGTGGTCTTCCTTGCCTGGTGCAAAGATGTACCGGCTTTTACATTAACACGTTTAAACCGGTTAGTGGTTAATAATAATACTGGTGATTTTGGTGCAGCCTCTCTTCTTGAACGTACCTTACTTTTCACGTGCCACACAGTCATGCTCGTGCCAGTTCCTGTGACGTCAACCGGCCGTTAATGTCCAACGGAAGACGCAACGAACGCTTACGACGAGGAGAAAAAAACACTAGAGGCTTTCAAATGTTTTTGAACGGTTCTCCGAGCTCACCGAAACACGGCCCCTTAACGGGTGGTACGGCCGACCAGAACGCAGAGCGAGGGTCGGAGGAAGGAGAAAATATGAAACCAGACGCAGCAGAGGCCCCACAGCAGTGCCCCGGGGTCAGAGGTGCAGGTGTGGAAACCGGCTCGGAGACGCCAGGCCTCCACCCGAAGACAGCCGTGCGGAGGAGGCTTCTCACACCGTCACCTGAGGGAGAGGGGTGTGCTGAGACGACACAGCAAGCACTGAACCTACCACCAGTTTACATCTCCAGTCACAGATTCAGCCATGTGGAGAGGGCTGCCCTGTTCTGCGACCAGATTCTGGGACAATGCAAGGTACAGTAATAGTACAAACTTCAGTCACGCAATGTGAGCATCTCCTACCAGAGACCGCCTCAGAGCTCCAAGCCACAGCTGCTGGTTTTTACCTGCTAACCCTTTCCTAACGAGCTTTATCTTCATGTCACCCACTGAAGCTCAGCAGGTGTGAGCCTGGTCAGTACCTGGATGGGAGACCTCCTGGGAAAAACTAAGGTTGCTGCTGGAAGAGGTGTTAGTGGGGCCAGCAGGGGGCGCTCACCCTGCGGTCCATGTGGGTCCTAATGCCCCAGTATGGTGACGGGGACACTATACTGTAAACAGGCGCCGTCCTTCGGATGAGACGTAAAACCGAGGTCCTGACTCTCTGTGGTCATTACAAATCCCAGGGCATTTCTCGAAAAGAGAGGGGTGTAACCCCGGCATTCTGGCCAAATTTCCCATTGGTCCTTACCAATCATGGCCTCCTAATAATCCCGCTCTATGAATTGGCTTCATTACTCTGCTCTCCTCCCCACTGAGAGCTAGTGTGTGGTGAACATACTGGCACACCGTGGCTGCCATTGCAGGTGGATGCTGCACATTGGTGGCGGTGGAGGGGAGTCCCCATTACCTGTAAAGCGCTTTGAGTGGAGTGTCCAGAAAAGCACTATATAAACGTGAGCAATTATTATTATTATTACCATACCTCTATCTGATCTTTGGCACCTCTCTCCTCTACACTCTGCTCTTAGCCTGTAGGGCTACACAAGCACGGCTCATACTGATATTTCACATCTATTTTGTGTTTGCAAACGCTCACTTATGTTTCCGATGTGAGTTTAGGCAGAGGATGCCGATGAAGCTCTAAGCAACTATTTGATCAAAAACCTTGCCACTAACAGTTCTTGGATTGGAGTATGGAAAACAAATCCAGAGTACTTCTTTAGAAACTGTGAAGATGGCCAGATACCTTATGTTGGTATTCTAGTTGAGGTACGTTGTTCTGAAATTGACCTTGAAGTCATTTTATAAAGACTTAAGTAAAATATCTCATCTACAGCAAGTGGGGAAACATCAATGTGAAAACAAGACATTAAAAGTGAATAAGAATCCTAAAATTTAAAAAAAATTAACTTGTTTAGGTAAACATTCTCCTTTACGACTACAATAAAGTGTGTATTTTGTTAATTTTGTATTTTACAGTTTAATGCACATTGTGCTGCATAATTAAATCGGTAAAAAAACTCTTTTAGGTGAATAGCAAGCCATGTCAAGAAATGCTTCCTCCTCTGCGAGTCACTGTTTCCATTGTGGAGCCATTTTCTTCAAATATTTCTAATCTGCCAAGAGAGCTAGCTGAGGAAATATTGAAAGAACATGATTACTGTGTCCCAGTTCTGGATGTATACCCCATAGAGGGATTAGATAGTTCAATGAAAAACATTGCCCAAGCTTTGGAAAATGCACGGTACAGTATTTGATTTTTATTTAATAAGCACACTGAGAAAATTAGTTGTATTGGTATAAAATTGGTCCTTTATGGCTTTTATTTGTTAATTAATTGAAAAATTACGTAATTCCAATGATTGTCATGATGTATTCTTGTCATTATAAAACACTAGTAAATTGTTCCTCAGTGGTTTACAGAACATCAATTAAGTGTTCAGATTTGAGTTCTTTTAGAGACAATGTTTATTGGTTTTATGTGAACACACATTAAAGAAGGCTGAATATTCTATGTAGAACAGCTCTCTACAACACAGATGGTTATGTAACATTCGAACTTAATTTACATTTTGACAAATCAAGGTTTTTCTATGATGTTCTCTGGAGAGACTGGGATGACGAAGAGGAATGTGAAGAATATGCTGGCGTTATTGAGAAACGCCTACAGCTGTGAGTGTTTACACTTGCCATTCAAGCAAGAAATGAAAACTACAAAGATAAATGGGCAAAAATGGAAACACCAATGTAACTTCACTTAATAGGTGTTGAGCTACCTCTGTATCCTGTAGTATAGAATTGACTGCAGTCCGGAATTCTGCAGAATGGATGTGACATCTTTTTTTCCCCACAACGGAGTCAATTCAGTGCTAAATAATAGAGGTGCAGAAGAGTCATTAAGGCATCATTCCAGAATATCCATTAAAAGCTTGATTGGGTTGAGATCTGGTGACTGAGGCCATAACATACAGTATGGACAACAGCAATGTCATGCTCATTAAACCATTGGGCAATCATACATGCACTGTGGAAAGCAGCATTGCCACCCTGAAAGACACTGCTCCAAGCAAGAAAGAAATGTTACAACATGGTGTAAAGATGATGAGTATCACTAAATAACAATATGTACAGTATTGACCTTTTCTTCTAATGGAACAAATGAACCCAAACTAAGGAAGTTGTGCCCCACAACATTATGGAACCCTACCAAGCACTCAGGGTAGTAGAGTTCTTAAAAGTCGGCACACATGTTTGTCGAGAACATAATAAAGGATGATTCATCTGAACATGTTACATTTGCTTGCTTGGTAGCCCATTACTTGTTGGTAACATTATTTGCATGTGGATGCTCTTTTTTCCCCCCAATATATTTGGTGTTTACTCCAGTGGTTCCTTGTATTTTCCCCCACTCCCTGTAGCTCTAGTATTAAGTTAGGAAATGTAACTTCTATTTTAAAATTTCCAAATTGTTTTTACATCTTACATCCATGCCTTTTACAGGTACTATGACATTCAGGATGGGACTATTCCAGGCCCAATTGGTACGCGTTTTAAGAAGACCCTAGAGGAATACAGGAATAAACAATTAGAGCTGACTGAGTATCAGAGCACCATTGGAGATGATCCATTACCTATAGAAGCTGTTGAATGCTGGAAAAAGCACTATGAAATCTTAATGCTTGCTAGATTTCTAAGATTATGGGAAGACTTGCGCCTCAGGTAAGAGTTTTATTTATATTTTAAGAGCTTCATTAGTTCCCCAGTTACCATATTACATCATTTATCTTTTGATTTAACATTGTATAGTAGCTTTTCATTGCTAGGTGAAGTAATATTTTGTATTAGGTTTTTAAACATCTTTAACCTTTAAGCGGGTTTAAGGGGGACAAGCTGACATAATCGAAAGCAGATATCAGAAGCATATTATACAATAATTCTTTCCTTAATCACAGGGCTCATGGACCATTCTTTCCCAGAATATTTAAACGAAGAAAAGGTCAAAGGGCCTCTGGAAAAATTGTAAACCATATAGTAACCCAGATAATGACAGCTGATATGGTATGTTTGTAAAAAGTTTTCATAAGTCAAATTTATCAGTTAATACAGTTACTTGCTAAATAAACCACTGCAGTATTATACTTTTAACATTTTGTGTAGAATAGCTCTTCAACTAATAACCAAAACTGAAGAGAACTGTGTGAAATTCTTTTACACTGTTTTAATGGAGCATCTTTCTTTGGAAGAGCAGATAAAGAACCTCTCTGCTGACACCCTGATTCAACAGCATGACAGTCTATCTGCAGCTCTAGACTCCTGCTTCTCTGGAGACATAGTGATGGTTTTCCCAGGGAAATATCAGGCTGCCGCACTTAGTTGTTTGGTAGATGACATCACTATACAAGGTACAAATTAATTGAACTCAATGTTAATTCATATATGGTATACACTGCACACATGGTGACTTTTTAATTGCTTTATTTTTTGTCTTTAGGAACTCAAAACCAAAAAGATGCAGTTATTTTTTCAGATCCAACACATGATACTTTTATTGCATCCAAAGCCTCAAATGTAACTCTGATGAACCTAACTTTAGTTCAGCGTGAGACCTGTGATGGCATTATAGTAGTAGAATCTGGTCAAATGACTTTGGAGAATTGCATACTGAAGTGCGAAGGGACTGGCATCTGCGTTCTGACAGGAGCTACCTTGGTTATGAAAAACTGCGAGATCTTTGGTGCTCAGGTAACCTAACAAAAAAACTCTCATCTTTGAAACTCATTTTAAAAGACATACTGCCATACATGCATAGCTGCCTGTTAAGTATCTAAAATATTATAAAGGTAAATGTTAGGTTATTTCCTTTAATGACAGCTGAATTAATTTTCAGCCACATAACATGTTGAATGACTTGTCTCCATCTTTCATTATATACCTAATTTAATAACTGAGTGTAAGTATTTATTCTCTCCAGGGGGCAGGGGTAGAACTCTATCCTGGAAGTGTTGCAGAACTGGAGGGGAATAATATCCACCACTGTAGCAATTTCAAGACATCAAATTTCAAAGATATCTTGAAAACCTCACTAGGAGGCATCTCTGTAAAGGTAACACCTATACAAACATTCTTAATATTAAATCAGATATATCCTGAATCATAAATGCTTAAACATGTTTTAGATTACTCATTTTACTTTTAAGTGTAACTTAAGTATATTTACTTCTTGACTATTTTTACTTGAAAGATGATTTGATTAATCAAAAGCAGTATTTTAGAAAAAGTTAAAGGCCAAACTGGCTTTAACATGGAGACCAGACACTTCATTTTAATAATAAATGTTGGATGTTCATCCTTTTGTAACACAGAGCACAGTAGCATTATGGATACTCAATGGCTTGTTATATATTGATTTATTAACAGGTTCTTCCAGAGCCAAAACTGAAGATGCGCAATAACTATATTCATAACAACCAAGGCTATGGAGTAACCATCATTGGACCCAATAATCTTTGTCAAATACATGAGGATGATCTGGAGCAGCTTTCTAGTGGAGACCAAAGAGAGACAGATCTCCTTTCAAAGGCAATACAAAACCTTAGTCTTGAAATTAATACTAATAAACTTGTAGCCAATACCATGGGAGACATTGGGTGTCTCCATAATATTTCTGCATCTTCTTAATCTGACAAAATCCAAGATATTTTTTAACTATGAAAACTTTTAATGTGCCTTTTTATGTTTATCAAAAACATTCCATTCAGTTCTTTAGGAGTTGTAAAAAACTCAAATCAGCTACAGGAGTGGTTCCATCCTAAAATCCACATACAAATCCACTCCCCAGTATCACAGATTAATAAAAGTTTTGTTTACCTACAAATTCATTTAAGCTGAATGGAACTGAACACTGATATTTTTAAGTTAAAAATGGATGGATGAAAGATTGCTCTCTCAAATGTTGTTAAAAACCTGAAAACTATATTTTAAAAGTTCCCAATCTTCATACTGTATGGTGCATTATGCCATGTATTATTGATGTTTATTACAAATGTGTACCATGGAAAGACTACTTAAAGCAAACCAATAAAAATCAACTTTAAATGTTTTATTTAAATCCACTGTGGGTAGAGTTTGTTATTCACATATTGCCTTTTTTACATTTAGTGGATTCCTTACATTTGACATACAGATTTGCCTTTTATTTTAAAACAATTTGACACTCCAAGCCTAGCTGAAGTCCAGATATTTTACAAGCATTCTATTGCAATTCACTGTGCAGAGATCGAGAACTGAATATCTTCGCTCAGAGGTATAAAACTCCTGTCCTGGAGGACCAGACAGTTTCTGCTTTTTCTTCCTCATGAGCCCTTAATTACCTAACTAAACTCAATATTTGCTTAACTGTACAAATCAAATTTCTCATTCTTAAGAGGATGGATTTAAAGAGACCTAGAAAATCTGCTGGACAGCATATATTGATACCTGGAGTTGGGCACACATGACCTAAAGCACTAACTGCATACTAAATTTAGAAACAAACTCCACAAAGACAGATTGAAAGTAAAAAAAAAAACCTCTGAGAACCACAAGTCCAAAGTTTTAAAGGTTTACTGAACATAAGGATTTCCATACACCATGGCCTTTTAGGAAAAATACACCCAAGCAGTATCCCTTTAGCATAAACGGTTCCTAAAATGCACCACCTCTGTAACCCCCTCCTCCCCTGTGTCCTCCACCTCCCCTGTATCCCCCATAGCCTGAGCCTCTGAAGCCTCCACCCCCTCCTCCATAGCCCCCTCCTCTGTATCCACCACCACCGCCTCCATTTCCAAATCCTCCATATCCACCACCTCTTCCGTAGCCACCTCCTCCGTAGCCACCCCCTCCTCCGTAGCCACCCCCGCCCTGGTAGCCTCCTCGGCCTCTGTAGCCCCCACCACCCTCATACCGCGCCATCTTCGGAGGCCGTGGGCCATCCCCAAACCTGGAAAATAAAAATCATTATTTGTCACAGAGAAAAAAAAAATGTTCAAACTGGATAACTAGATGAATATCCTGTTGGTTTAATACAACATGTCATGAACAATTCAGCTGACCTTCAGGGCACAGCTCAAAACCAAATATCAGAAAAATTAAATTACCTTGAGTTGTTCACCATTAGGTGTATCCCTGCGGCAGAGGGTTTTGAAATTTGACGAATGATGTTCAACATGCGTTCATTCACAGGACCCATCTGTCTTATGTATTCAGGATCTTTAGTTACTTCGACAACAAGTGCCTCTACTCCTGTTCTGAGAGCAGCAATACAGGCAGCAACATCATGAGGCATCTTCAGTTTTATCCTAGAAAGAGATGACAATTCACCAAATAGTACTGGGCCTCAGGTATCCTGAACAACCTTACTATATGCAATTTACTATACTATATGCAAAAGCTCTTCTGGAATTTCAGTCAAAGCTAGAGTATTTCATCCATGTGTTCTAGTAAAAGGATAATCCTTTATATAAACTAGACTGTCATGGACATAAAAAGAAAAGTGAGAATCCCAGGCTACCAGTAGTATAGGCCGAGGCAGCCTTTACAGGTTCTTGTGAAACAAGTCAAAAAATGAATAGTTGAGAGTACAAGCAGTAAATATATATACTCCAAATAATTTATTTTCTGTACTATGCAGATTCAGAAACACAATTTCATATTTGTAGTTAATTCTGGTTAATAATTACTAATATTAATTTATAACAAACTTATTATATAGGCAAAAGAATACAGAATCGATATTTACCATTCATCAAGTAAAATAAGTTCACCATCTGAAGTGATTTTCTTTGACCCAAACAGAATCAGCTGAAGAGGGCTGACCAAAGTCATTCCTTTTGCCGAGATGGCCCTTGTCCTGATCTGCACAAAATTTAAAATGCAGTGTTATATGAAATCAGGGTTACAACAACTATCCCTTCTGAATGCCCACAAATTTCATTTATTATGATGGCAGTTGCTTTCACTGCCCAAATAAGAAAAATATTTTGCAGTTAAAATTGACATGCTTTACATTATACCCTTCTGCATCCCTCATGAGCAAACTCACCTTTTCTCCAAACACAAAGAATGGTGAAGGATATTTCATGTCTTGGCTGCTGAAGGGACAGTTAACAGAGGATTTGTGGATTAAAGCATTGCGCCCCTCGGTGGTGAGGATCTTCCTTTTCTCCTTGTGATAGCAAACGTTGGGATAAAAGCCAAATGTCAGCAAGGAGATGACCACATCCAGATTGTTATCTGGCCCGAAGTTATTGAACATCTGTGTCATCAAGCACTCTGAAAAATAAAACAACCTTCTGAAAACTCAAAAGCAAAATTATACACACTTCAAAACAAACCCACAATTTCTAGGTTTCCCCAATCAAGTGAAAACACCACAAAATGTTTACCTTCGGGAAATCCAGAATTAACGAGGATATCCTTAAGCTGCACTTTAGCCTCCCATGTCATCCGCAGAGTGGCCATGTTTAGCCTTTTGTGCTCACAAAATCGAACTTCTGCGTCTTCGCCACCCATTCTACAAGTAAAGACAAGAATATCTGGCAATAAAGATAGTCATGGGGTTACAGAACTAGATGTATGAGGATTAACCACAGGATTGGATATTAAGAATAGAGTTTAAAATTTGGATTAGTCATTTAAACGAACATACCTGGCATCATCCCAGGCCTGGAACACAGAAAGAAGGGCTACGTGATCCGAGAACCTAGTCCCTGCAAAGTTCCTGTGGACAAACCCCAGACGCTTCCCTTCATTGATGAAAGGCTCAGGGAAACAAGTGGCGGCTG